>NC_037286.2:12521071-13150714 GCF_000002775.5 Populus trichocarpa | reverse complement strand
TTAATAATAACGAATAATATCTTAATTAAGTATTGAATTAAATGGGATAATCGAAGAAAAAATGAGATTTGACGATGTTATCCATAAATCCCTCTTGAGTCTTGAACACGTGACACTTATCTAGCCTTTTATAAGTTGTATGCTAGTCACAAGTCTAATAGTTAAGTGTCATGTCATGATCTACACCTATAAATATAAATAAGTCGTCCATTACTCTTTTTTTTCAACCATTTATTTTCTAAAAAGTTTTATCTCTCTGACCTCACACATTCGCTCACTACATCACCTATAAATTAAATATAAATAATTGCTGTGCTGCTCACGTACCTCTAGAGTATACCATTTTTAATAAATAGTGCGCAATCTTTCATCCTTTTTTTTAAAAAAAATTATTATATTTTTTAAAATTATTTTTTAATTTAAATTATTTTAATATGCTGATATTAAAAATAAATATGATATATTTTTGAATAAAATACATTTTAAAAAACAATCATTATTATATTATGAAACATCTAATTAGAGTATTTTTCGCACTCTTTTCTGTTACCTTTTATTCCTTACAAGTCTTCTTTTTAATATCAAAATAATTTAAAAATTAAATTTTAAAAAAATATAATTTTAACTACGTCTCCAAACATTATTGATAATATATAATCCTACCTCACCCTTTTATACCCTTAAGAAATCTTTGTACCTACAATGTATAAAACTGCCTAAAGAAGAAGAAGAAGCTAGTGGCATGTGCGATTATTGGCTCGTTCTCTAAATTATTTTAGTGGAATGTCTTGAACTAATCTCCGAAACATATCTTAAATTTCAATGAAGTTTTGGAAGTATTATTATTATTATTATTATTATTATTATCTTAATTGAATCTCCATTCAAGAACCCTGAATGGAACCCTTCCAAATCTTTAAGAAATATGTGAAACCCTCTACAAGGCAGCATCATGTGTCATCTAAAACAATACTTTCTGTAATAGAGTCAAATAATTAATGAGAACATACGAGGATACTCAAGTGAGAAATTCTTATACCATTGAATAACGCTGTCGACGCAACAAAAAGCTGGGAGACCCAGTTGAGAAGCTCCTCCCTTTCCCTCTCCTGAAATTAGCATTTGACCTTCGTGCTCCGGACCCCATCCACACGTCCTTCTTCTACTTTTCCCTCTCTCTTTTTTAACCCACTTTAGCTCCCACGTCACTCCTGGGATGAACACTACAAATTTTTTATGACTGGTATGC
This sequence comes from Populus trichocarpa, assembly GCF_000002775.5. Lineage (NCBI taxonomy): Eukaryota > Viridiplantae > Streptophyta > Magnoliopsida > Malpighiales > Salicaceae > Populus > Populus trichocarpa. Next base: position 13,149,465 of record NC_037286.2, on the reverse strand, counting down.
TGCACTTCACTTTTCGTGGCAAGTGATTGTTGACATGTAAAACGTGCGACTATTTGTGGTACAGGGAAATCCTAGATACTCGATAGTCGTTTGCTTGCTGTGGGTTGTATATTTTTTTTAATAAAAAATTTTGTATAAAGGTTTTTTTTTTTTTTAGTTCAACAAAATTCTAATTTAAAATAAAAAAAAATCTATGTATATAGGTAATTAAATAAATTCAGAATTACGAGTGTTAATAAAAAAAAAACCACAAATAATAACTAAAAATAAAATTAAAAAATATATAAATCAAGATATTTAAATTCATAATATAAAATATTTATAATTAACAAGTTCTAAAAATATAATTTGACACGTTGCAGCCCTTTTTTAAATCAAACTTATGAACAGAGATCCCCACGGTTAAAAATTTTGAAATTAGGGAGCTTGTCAGCCTATAAAAAAGTCTGCAGTGGAGGATAAAAATAGAGCCCACGCACCAACTCTGTCTAAATTTGAGCTTTATTTATTTTAATATTTTTAAAATGTTTTTAAAAAATTAAATTAATTTAATTTTTTTTTATTACAAATTTTTTTCAGATTGTTCAATATATTAATATTAAAAAAATAATAAAAATTGTTTTTCTATTTATTTTTAACAAACAAAGACAGTAAAATTACCGAACTCTCATTCTGCCTCGGGGCTTTCGAGAATTTATTGGCAAACGTTATGCCGCATCCCCAGCAGACCCATTCACGCATAAGCTGCAGAATCGAACGAGCATAGTAATAATAAGTCAGTGGCCACTGTCCATCTTAACTACTTATAGAGTACGAACTTGAGCTTTATATAAAATTACATTTCAAACTTTAATTTTATAAGAACTAAAAGAATCTGTTTTTATTCATGAAAACCTTCTTTTTTAATCATCACAGAAGCACTTTTAAGAAGAGGCTAGACACTGGGGCGGCATTAGATTTTGTTTTTCTTCAGTTTATGACTAAAAATGTACTTTAAAATCACAACTTCTTTCAGGAATGGGTCACCCCCACCATCAATAATGAAGCCACCATTCGAGTGCACTCCACGTGCCACTTATATTTATTAAATCGTACCACGTCAGAGTGGTCGAAACGAACCAATCAAATCACTCCAATTTTTATGTGCTTGAAGCCAACGGAAAGAGTCCCAAAAGCTAAGTAATAATGTCCCAAAAGCTAAGTAATAATGCCAAGCAAGTAGAGTTCCCCAATTATCAGATATGGGAGTGGCATTTCATGATCCTGACTGAAAACGAACACACTAACTACATACAATTCAATTTTGTATGTGGCAACGTAATAAATCATCACGGTCAATTTTATTCTGGCCGAGGAGGAAGGAAGTGTGATTCATCCTCTATCCCAAAAAACCACATCAACTGAACGTATAAAAACTACTCAACTCCAACAAAACACCACAACAGGGGGGGCAATCAGAGAAGACAGCTTTTCTTGTTTTTACACGCTAATATTGGAACCGATCCTATGAATAAGCAACCTGTATGTTTTTCCAGCCAAGATAGGGAACCCGACCAACCCCAAGTTTCTAGTGCCTAAAACACAACGATGACTGTCATATCCTTTTCGTGAGAGCAAACAGGAAGTTCAGCTTCCATTCCCCAAACTATCTAAAAACAAAAATCATCTCGCATAATGATTTTGAAGCCACAAGTAGGTTTGGCAAGAAACCAAACACTGAGAGCTTGAGTGCAAGGAGGAAGACTTTTAAAAGCTTCAATCAAAACTCATAAAAGAAAGAAGACTTTCATGAGGTACAGTTTGGCATGAAGAGAAGACTACTGTTACTGCACAGCATGATTTTTATTGCGTGCCAGCTCCTTTGAAATTACATCGCAATTATAAACAGCATTGCCCCCCTTTCTTTGTTGCTGCATGAATTTCAAGGCCAGGGTTATGCTCTTCCTTGGAAAATATAAAGATTGAATAACGCAGAAGGAAATGGTAAACTGTCCAATCCAATATATAGTACTAACAATCGATTGTATCAAAAACTGGGGTATCAAAACAAAAACAAAGCTGATTGGTTTGCAAGAAATTTGGGAAACTGTTGACAGGAAGAATTTGCCTAAGATGGTCATGACAGAAAAAAAAAAAAGGAATCTCAAGTTATTATAAGACCATGCAGAAAATCGTGTTCATATCATCATAAACACTGCAATAATCTAAAGTATCCGACTCTTCATCCTCAGAACTGGGTTGCTCAATGCAGAATAGATGTCAGTTGTATGCCATCATATCTATCCAACGACAGCACCAAAATGATAAGCAGATGAATGCTTAGCAAAATATATCCCAGATTCATCCATAAAAAAATCAGATCCGAGTCTATGACCCACTTCAAGCAAGTTCCACCTTGGGTTAATGTCATTCTAGTCTGATACAAGAATTTCCACTGCAGCTGATATACGTACATTTCCAAGCAGTTGTATAAATAAATATTTGTTTTCACACCACCAATGCCAAAACAAATCAGAGACTCCAGTACCCACAAAGGCATAATCTCAAGGAATATGCTTCTTACAAACAGAGAAAACTTCAACCAACCATATACTTTTCACTTATCCATCCTATGGGACATGATACTGAAAACAATATCCAGGTCCAACTTCTATCTGAAAATGCAATAGCATAATGGCTATTAACATTGATTTGCTTAGATTACCGAGGGTCCCTGAACCTAATGAGTTTGAAATTGTTTATTCTAAACCAAACTATGTCACACAGGATAGTATTTTTGTCATCACATGAATGCCACCAGAAAGAAGCAACCATACTCTAAGCACCCATTTCACAAGTATTCAAGCCACCCACACCACAAAATCTGTAGCCAAAAGCAAACCATTATACAATTCCAAGTGACCTAGATTTGACATATCTTGACACCCTCTCAACTTGTATTATATTTACTCATCATATGAGCATATTACCATTATGCTAAAATGCATTAAAAAAGAAAAAAAATTCTGCAATATAATTGCAGAAAACATCCTGAAACAGTACAAATCCATTCTTTATTCTCTTCTTTTGTGGTTGTTCAATGCAATGGGTGGTAATCTAACAGATGCAAAAAAATAGTGTTCTATTCGATTCCATCATGAGATTGAATATCTAAACAGATATTTCAGGACAGAGAAACAAATGATACCGATGCCTAACATATTATACCACATTTAGAATACCAATAAAAAAAGGACTACAAAAAAATCGCAGATTGAACTACAAGACTAGGAGGTTTAGTGAGTACCCATGCCAGTAGTAGAATAAATCAACCACACGAGACGGCCAGCATAGTGAGCTCGAGGATGTTTTCTCTGTAGTTGTGGCGCCATTGCACAAAGAACTAGTCAGCCATATACAACTTGAAAAGAAGCAAACCACTTAAAGAGAGCTTTTTCAACCTTGCTATTCTCGGCATAAAAAACAGATAACCAATAATCCCTTCACCTGCAGGTAAAGTTGACAAGGTTATGTGATTAACTCCAATATTATCTCAGAGATACAAAATGCAGAGACTAAGCGCTGAGAGGAAAGACATCTTACCTTGAACAGGAATGCAATTATACACAGAGGAACACAAGTCCCAGGGCCATTGCAAAGAACCCAAGACATTTTAGACAAACACAGTCAATATAAATTAATTTACACTTTCTCAAGTAACAGTGATGGCTAGGAGAGAAATATAAAATTCATAATAGTAATTATACCACTTGAGATCTAATTCTAATCATTAGCCATAATGCATGAGACATAGCTAATAAAGTTGTCCCAACAGAGGTCAGGTATGACTGACCAACTTCCCTGCTTCTTCTGTAGATTTGCATGAATTGCACAGAGACCCCCTTGCCCCATGCCTGCAATAAAAACCACTACAATATTGTACAATCTAAAATAAACCAGACAAGATTTAGAGCACAAATGAGAATACTATGATCTTCCTAGCTATAGAAAAAAATAACAAACTAGCTAGAGAATCAGAACCACAAACTAGCTATAGAAAAAAATAACAAATCATATCCTCTACAGGAGTTAAGCAGGAAGCTGGAGTTAAGAATCAAAAACAACTACTGATGTGAAAAATCAACTTATTCATGGAAACAAGGATTGGATTTAAAAGAAAAACAATATTTTCTCAATCTAATAGGTAACCTTGCAACACAACTCATGAGAGACTCAGTTCAATATTTCAACTTTGGCTCACGAACAATAGAAGTTCACACCACTAATGGATCCAAAATAATTCAGCATTACCTATAATAATTTTTATGCAAGAAATACTGTAGACTTTCAAGAACTGCACACATACCCCCTTTCACCCAGTCTGCAATAATAGCCAATTCAAAATTGAGCAACCCAGAATAAATCAGCCAAAAATTAAAGGAAAAGAAAATGTGCAATCAACTTTGTCTCAGGTGAGAATCAGAAATCCTCCAGGGAATCAAAAAAGAAATCCTGGGAAAAAAGAAAAAATGACAGACAATATCCATTATAGTTGGAAGCTATCAAACCAGTTCAACTTCACCCATTGCATCCTCTCTAAACAAACTTGACTTGAACTTCAATATATTCCATTGCACATTTATATGCCTAGGTATATGTGCTTCTTGAATCTGTAATCAAGCTCACCATTGCTTAAGTATAAGAAGTTGATAGATCAGAGGCAATCAAGGAGAATTACATACAAGAAGTATTGCAAAATTAAACTTATTCATGAAACCAGGAATTATTTCAAAGAAAAGCTGTTTACATTTTTTTCCCATCCTCAATCTAGCAAGTAGGCTGACAGCACTCATAAGTGAGGTAATCCTTGGATAGCTACTCCAATTTTTCAACTTTGGTTCATGAATAAGAGTTCATGCCACTCAGGGATCCAAAATGATTCATCATTAAGCCAGCATAACTTTCAAGTGCGGACTAGTTATTTCTATCACCTTTGCAATTACATTGTTTTATCAAAATTCAAACTAAAACTATTCACAAACACTAACAGCCAACAATTCAGTCAGCCATAAATTCCAAAATGCAAACCAGCAACTAGATCATTATATCAAACAATTGAACCCTACAAAAGCAAACACAGTACGAAGTTAAACCACAAATGGCCTACCCTGTCAACCATATTGTCCTCCAAAACCCGAGCTTTTTGCAAACTCATATTATCCGTGGCTGCTGCAACATAGATTCTAGGCAAAAACATATCCTTTTGCAGCACAGTCAATACATTGATCATCTCTGCTGCGTGCCCCCCTACAATAACATGATAGCATAATCATATACACATAAAAAATTCAATCAACTTCGCTAGGCTCACCTGAACCCAAAAAATCAAAGTATTCATTGGCTCAAGGGATTTGTGGCAAAAGGGCTTGCCAGATTGATACACGACATAGCAAACACAAACAATCATGATCAAACCGATGTTGATGATGATGATAGTACAAATGCAGAAGCAACAGTAATGTTTCTTCTCCATTGCCAAAAAATTACACATGGATTGGGGAACCAAAATTGGGATGTAAAAACTCTCACACAACTCTGTTGTTGGTTCAAATACTTCAGCAAAACCATTTTTAAACAATTACATCTGCAAAATAACAGAATACACCAGGTGCTCAAAGAAACTACCCGCAAGAAAAGCAATCCCTGAAGAAACATCCAGCAAGCACAACCTCATGAGAAAGCAGATAAAAAAACAATGGAATCAAACAACAGCCATTAGGTAATGGAAACGAAAGGTCAGATTCTATTATCTGGAGTTATAGGTTCATGATTTTATAATCAAGCTCCAAGCACAAGCAGCCATTGTGTAACTGTAACAACTGAATTACAGTCAATACGACCATCATGATTGCCATCGAGGTTGTTGCAAGCATTCTACTGAAAATTTTCAATTGATTAGAATTTCAATAGAAGTATTGTAAAAATGTCCTATTTTATGCGTGCGCTAAGTTAAATTGCTTTTTGATAAACATAATGCCAACAATGGCCTGTGACACCGTGACTCTGGTCACAAGTTCAAAACAATGCACCAGAACCCCCCACTAAGTAGAGCCTCAGTTTCCAAATAAATCATCGTATTGGCCTTCCTCTCAGACAACGTGGTGAATTTGCATTTGCTAATATGCAAGGAAGAATGCAAAACAGAACTGTGAATGGGTTCAAAATCACCAAAAATCAATATAAAAAAATTGAAAAATGATTGTTGAAAAAAAGAAAAAAAAATGATCTTAAAGGGCTAAAACAGCAAAATGAACCAAGTATATAACCCAGACAAAGAATTTAGCAAACACAGCAAGCATGAACACTAATGTGGTATTCAAAGAAGCTGTCATGTAGCATGGGTCATTAATGGATAGACACCATCCTCTGAAAAAACTGCAGCCCCATTTTCCCCACCTCGCATCCAACCACATTCACCCACATCCATCAAAATTCACCATTTTTCCATACTTTTAATTATATCCAAGTGAATTGCTCAACAATGCACCACAAAAAAAGGGCCATTTTTCGCCAATCTCTTGTGCCTGCAAAACATTTCTCTCTCCAAGCATTCTTTTCTACCCCTGCATGTTGATTTCTCCTGAAGCTGCAGTTTCCACAACATTCAGTTATTTTTTAAATTGCACACACATCATGACTGAAAGCATGAGTGGAACACCTGAAACCACTCAACAACCACCACCAAAAAGAACACTCGTCCATTTGGATTATTTTTTTAATAAATCGAGTGCTCATACATGCAAAGCATAAAAGAATTAACAGGAAAAAAAAACAATTGAAAAGAGATAATTAACAGAGAATGATAATGTATGGATCAGCATCAAGGTTTTGATCAATGCAGGAAGCGCGGTGGCAGCCAACGGATAGGCAAAGTAAGGGGATGCAAATATTAAAATGTCGGGAGAAGTCTAGGTTAGCATTCAATGCTAGAATGCAGCCCACGCCTTTTCTTTCAACCCATCGCAGCACTCATGCTTTGAGAGCAGTAAATTTGTTGTAGGAGAGGTTGCGCTGTCGCAATGCAATATCTCAGAGCAAGGACAGAGGCCCTCTCCTTTTTTCTCACCCCCAGACTTTGGCATCCATTACTACCACCGTTGTCTCACTCTGCTCAGACCTTTTACTTTATATTGCCATCATTTCCATCTCGATTCACACAGTATTTCAAATAATTTAAAACTATTGAAATTAAATTCTGATTAATACATGACCAAAAAAATGGGTTTTAGCTTCAAAGACATGAAAAAGAGATACCGAAACCGATCCGTTTTGTGGAGTTTCTAAGGGCGTATTTCTGGTGGTCGATTACTGAAGAACCTTCACAGGGCAGGCGGGGTGGGTGCGACAAGTCAATCACCACGATCTCTGAATCCACCGTCCATGTACCTCTCCGTCTGCTCGATGAGTTCGGGTCACTCCCCCGTGGGGATGCAACAAAAGCGGTTCAAAAGAAAACGAGTATTCTGAAGCGTGTCGGTATATGAGTGGAAGGGGATGATTCGTGCAAAATGCGGGAAGAGATTGGAGGAGTGGAAGGCGGGGGAAGAGGATAGGAGGTTGGAGAAGCTTGCGGAGGAGTTCGTTTATTATGAAGGCGGCGTTGAAAGGAGTTACTTTATTGAGGAAATGCGGGTCGGGTCTTGTTCGATTTTATATGGTTAGGCTCAGGAAACTCATGTTTGATTAGGCGGAGTGGCCGGCTTTTTAAAAAAATAATTTTATTTTATTTTAAATTAATTTTTTTAATGTTTTTAAATTTTTTTAATTTATTGATATTAAAAAATATTTTTTAAAAATAAAAATAATATAATATTAAAATTTTTTAAATTAAAAACTACACAAAATAACCATTACCGTGATGTTACACACTAATTCAGAGGTTATATGAGCCTAAAAGCACCTCTAAAAAATTAAGCTATTTAGAAAAGCTAAGGTAAAAAATGCTAAATGAAAGAGTTAAATGGTTAATATGTCATTTTAAATAACGTAGATATAGTTTTTTCTTTCTTTCTAGTGTGCGCTTTATAGATAAATGTTATTTTAACAATCCATTTATATTTTAATATAATATATTTAATATATAATCAATTTGCTTGTAAACTAGTGTATTTAATTTTTATACAATGTAATCAAGTATTAATTATACAAGAGTAATTTATCATGATTAAATATAAATTAGTGAAGTCATAGAGAAGGCAGCTGAATCTTGTTCTTCTTAGCAAATAATAAAAAAAGTTAATGCAAGGTGTTTTAAGGTTTGAATTAGCTTAATTTTCTTGCATCATCATCTGTTTTTAAAGAGGAATAAGGAGCAAGTGTATATAAAATAATTCGTTCCTTAATGGTTATTTGTACTTTCTCCATGTTTTAGTCTTTTATATATATATATATATATATATATATATATATATATATATGATGGGCAGGAATAACATTTCCGCGGGAGAAAAGCTATTTTTTATGTTAATTTATATCCTGTTTATTTTTATGTTTTTAAAATATTTTTGAAAAAATTTGAAAATTTTTTATTTTTTTATTTATTTTAAATTAATAATTTTTTGATATTTTCGGATGTATTAATATTAAAAATCATTTTTAACATTATTTTTATATTATTAGCTTTTCTTTTACCTCAGATGCTCTACTTTTTGATGTGATTATTTTATATATATATATCAAGTAAAAATATCTCTTATAAAAGTTAATTGTATTTTAATATATATAACTATTTATTAACCGTGACTAACCACAACAAATCCAATTAACTTTTTTTTTTTTTTTTGCATAAAAATATATTAACCAAATTTTTTACTTTTTTTATAAATATATATGAATAGCCCTCCGACATGTAGATACTATTTTGGCTCTATAATATACTTCTTTTTATTTAAGCTATAAAAATAAAGGATAAAGCCAGAGTTTTTGCCTTTTCCTTTGACATGCCCTAAGCTTGCGTGACCTCGTATTTTCTCTCTTAGTGATTTTCTTTTCAAACCGAGTATCAAATTTTTTCCGCAAGGGTTACAACGGGAGAATATTTTCTGTGATCAGAAAAACAGGCCCTGTGGAATTTAGTAGGTGGTATAATAAGTGATGTAGTGGAATTTATATTATACTTTTTTCTAGCTATTTTAGTTATTTATATTTAGTTTTATTTATTTCATTTCTTTAGTACTTGTTAATATAAAAAATACATGCATTTCCTTTACATTGAACCTGTTTATGGCTAAACTATATTAATAACAAGTAAAATTTTTATAAATAAAATGCCTCAATGTTTTTCAAAGACAAAGGCTAGTTGAAATATATAGGGCGTCCAAAGGAGTGCTTGGTTATGATCAATCCAATATAGAGAACATTTATTTGTAAGAATTGAATTCCTTGTATTGGATGATTGTAACCTTGGAGAAAAAAACTCATGACCGGGTTTTTACTATTATCATCCTCTGTTCGAATATTCATTTAAGTATTCATTGTCTGTATATTGTTTATTATTCAATATATAATAAAAGAGTAATATATATTTGAGGTGTATATATGTGTGTGTGACATTTATTGTGTAGTCATTTAATACGTAATTTTGACATTTAATATGTGTGTGTAATGTCAACATTAAAATATGTGTATTGAGTTAAAAAATATTAACAATACTCTAAAAGGCATGGGAAAAACACGGTAGCTTCCCCACGTCTTTTAATTATGCTTATATATAATAATAATATATAATTATTATAATTATATTGTTATATTACATTAGAATATTATTATTTTTTTCGTTTTCATTTTTTTTGTTTTTTATTTTTATTTTTTTGTTTTTTATGCCTTTATAGGTTTTTTTTTGTGTTTTTTTCTTTTAATGAATTTTTTTGTTTAATTTAATTTGTTAATGGTAAAAAAATTTTATTTAGTTATCAAACTTTCATGACACGGATCCCGAGTTTGACGGGTTAACCTGGTTTGACGAGTTAACCCAGAATTTTATTTTTTTTGCTTTTTTACTTTTTTTTTTTTAATTAATTTTTTTTATTTAGTTTAGTTTGTTAATATTAAATTTATTTTTATTTAATTATCATACTTTTATAACATGTATCTCGAGCTTGACAGGTTAACCCAGTTAATTATGGGTTAACCCGTCAATTTTTTTTTCTAGCACTGTAGCTTCCCCATGCCTTTTAATTATTCTTATATATAATAATAATATATATAATATACATAATTATTATAATTATATTATTATATTATATTATAATATTATTATTTTTTTCGTTTTCATTTTTTTTGTTTTTTTTTGTTTTTTATGCCTTTATGGGTTTTTTTTTTTTTGCTTTTTTTTTGTGTTTTTTTCTTTTAATGAATTTTTTTGTTTAATTTAGTTTGTTAAAGATAAAAAAATTTTATTTAGTTATCAGACTTTCATGACACGGATCCCGAGTTTGACGGGTTAACCTGGTTTGACGAGTTAACCCATAATTTTATTTTTTTTGCTTTTTTGCTTTTTAATTAATTTTTTTCATTTAGTTTAGTTTGTTAATGTTAAATTTAGTTCTATTTAATTATCATACTTTCATGACATGTATCTCGAGCTTGACAGGTTAACCCAGTTAATTATGGGTTAACCCGTCAAATTTTTTTTTCTATTTAGTTATCAAACTTTCATGACATAAATCTAAGATTTGACGGGTTAACCTGGTTTGAATGATTAACCCGGTTAATTCAGATTTTTTTTTTCTTCATTAGTTTTTTTCTTCCTATTGGTTTTTTTTCTTTGTTTTTTTTTTAATTAATCTATTTAATTATCACACTTTTATGACACGACCTTGCAGCCAGATCCACATCCAAAGCTCTTGGGTCCGGTGTTGCAACCAGACTCACTTAAACTTGAGTCATGTAAGTTTAATATTATTATAAATATTATAAATATTACTCTTGAGTCAAGCGTTGTAGTTAGACTAAATACTCTTGGGTATATCTTTGCAGAAAGACATAACATTCTTAGATCTTAGCCTTTTTTGATATTTTTTATGCAAGAAAAAAAATAACCCGTGGCGTATGCCTTTGTTTTGTTTTTTTTTTCCTTTTTCTTTTTAAGTCTTTTACTGTGGATTGCACAGTGTAATCCACAGTGAAAAAGCTAATACTTTTAGTTTCTTTTTTTCTTCTTTTTTTTTGTTTTGTAATTATTCTTTTAATTTAGTTTCATAATTTTAAATTTTTTCTGTTTAATTATTAGACTTTCATAACACGGATCCCAGGTTTGACGGGTTAACCCAGTTGATTCAGATCGTTTTTTTTTTTCCTCATTAGTTTTGTTCTTCCGATTTCATCTTTTAATATTATATGCAGTCCACGGTGAAAAGGCTGATGCCTTTAGTTTTTTTTTTTGCTTTTTTTTTTCTTTTATGCCTTTCATTGTAAAATGTGCAGTACAGTCCACGGTGAAAAGGTTGATGCCTTCTTTTTTTTCTTTTTAATTAACTTTTTTTTATTTAGTTTGTTGATATTAAATTTTTTTCTATTTAGTTATCAGACTTTCATGACACGGATCTCAGGTTAGACAAGTTAACCCAGTTAATTCAGATTTTTTTTCTTTTTCTTCATTAGTTTTTTTCTTCATGTTGGTTTTTTTTTCTTTGTTTTTTTCTTTTTAATTAATTTATTTAAGTATCACACTTTTATGACAGAAACTTGCAGCCAGACCCATATCCAAGACTATTGGGTTTGGTATTGCAGCCAGACCCATTTAAAGTTGGGTATTTCAAGTTTAATATTATTATAAATATTACTCTTGGATCAGGCGTTGCAGTCAAATCTAAGACTATTGGATATAGCTTTGCAAAAAAACCTAATACTTTTAGATTTTAGCCTTTTTAAATATTTTTTATACAAAAACATTGACCTGCGGCATCGCGCGGGTCATATAACTAGTGAATGTTCTACATAGGGTTGAAATCGTGAATACCCCCATCTTGCCACGTTATTTATTAAGCAAGAAACATATGCAAACTACAATAGCACACAAAAGACAATAAACATTAAAAAAAAAACATAATTTTATCGATGAGGGATCATATAAAAATTATATTTTACTACTAAATATTTATTTTTAAGTAGTTTCCTCGAATACAAACCAATTAATCACATTCATATTAATTCCATGCCTAAATTGGATAAGAGAAAATAAAATTCCTAAATTAAATGAGAAAAATAAAAACACGATAGATAAAAGTATTTTCTTAAACTAGGCATGAATTAAAAAAACGCAAAAAAATAAATGATTTATTGTAAAAATCCTTTGGTATTAGCCTTATTGGGTTGAAAAATAACTCATGTTCGAGTTTATGATATTATCCCCTCGATCTCATGAATGTTTAACAGTTTTAGATATCAACTTTAACCATTTTCGTGATAATTTTTGTATAAGAAACATGGATTGACCAATAATTTATCTTTTAGTGGCTTTTAGAGTAATGAATTGTAGACCTCAAACCTGATTCATCAACACGGGCTATATCAATATAATCATTAAACAAATCTATATTTGTGATAACAGTAAACTTGTAATCAAAATGATTAATATAGCTTGAATTTATCAGAAAAACCAATTTATTGATTACATGCCTATTTGCACTCAACTTTTAAGTTGTCAGTAAGAACACTATTGACAACATCAATAGTAATGTAATGTTTCATGTTAAAAAAAAATTATTTTATTTATTTACAATTTATTTTAACTACTGTAATGTTTCATGTTAAAAAAAAATTATTAAAAAATTGTTTCTAATAAAATTTTAACTTTAAAAATAATAAAATAATTAAACAATTCAATCCAATGCGGGTTTTCATCCCGAGTTTCTTGACACATCCATCCGCCATGCAACAAACATGGACTGAAATTTGATTTGCAATCTCGAAAAAGATTACAGGCTATGTTTGAATTAGGGTTGATCATGTAACTAAAAGAGGTTTAGTTGGTTTAATTAATAACTCATCTAAGTTAGGTTTTAATCTTGAACTTCTTCTTAATCCATACATCGAACAAGCAACAACTATATACTAAAATTTAATTTGTAATCTCTAATAAGATTAATTGGTATAATTAATAACCTGGTCCAATTAGTTTTGAATTTCTTGACCCATCCATCAACAACTATGAATTGAAATTTGATTTGTAATCTCCAAGAGAATTAGTAATTTTAGATATGGTCTTGTATTATTGTAACTTATGTTTTTACACCTAATTACGTAGAAAAATTCACTTAGATGGTTAAATAGGTTTTTTTCTAACACCAAGTCACATGTATATATACGTTTTAAATTTTGATTTTGTATATATTTTAATATATTTTTTATTTATGAATATCTATTTTGAAAAAACCTATTTCATAAAAATTTTAATTAAATATATATTTTTTAAATGTATTTATTTAAAAAACACAACTAAATTTGTTTTTAACCTTAAAACTTAAAAGCAAAGCTATTGAAATAGCAAACCCACACTTATTACACAGCAGCAGCAGCATATCATTTCCGCCTTCTCAAATTTTCCATTTCGCGCTCGCCACAAAAAAATCTGCACGGTCTCCCTCCTTTCTTTTCGCTCGGAACTCCAATATTTGAAGCCAAAATACGTTACCACCTGGTCCCACCGTCACAAAGTCCTTTTTTTTTAAAAAAATCAAATAAAATAACACGTATAATAACAATAATAAAGGTAAAAGTTTAAATATAATAACCCCCCTACAATAATCATAATAATAATAATAATCATACAGTTCTAATTCCTTCCTCATCGGTTATCCGACTAGACACGCGACAGCGTGTCCTCTACACAGCTTCAGTTTCTCTCCGCCACCTCCACCGGCCCTTCATTCCATTCTTTTTTTAGCGAGAAATTCAACTGTTATTGTCTCACACACAAAATTTAAGTACTCAGAGTCGCAAATTTTGTTTCGAATCCTCTCTTTGCTTTGCTTTGCTTCTTCTTCTTCTTCTTTTTTTTTTTTTTTAACTTTTGCTCTTTCCAACAAAACAGGAGACAAAACGTTTGATGTTTTCGGTTCCTACCCCTTCATTACCTCAGTTAGGGTTATTCTAGGGTTTAGAGCTTCATTCAAGCCGGTAAAATAGAATTGAGCGATCATTCATTCAAAACTGAAGTGTAAATAGTTTAATTTGGATACATTCGATTCGATTTTTTTTGAGTCGGATGTGAAATTAGGGTTTCGAGTTGAATTATCAGACGATGATAATAAAAAAAATTATGAAAGGCGAAATGCGGCGAGGCAATACGAGAGAGGGGGCTTGTAACGAATTCGACGAGGAGGAGAATTTTGAATACGAATTGATTCCAAAGAAGCGAAAGTTGAATGGATACAATTCAAATTCAATGGGTGTATATAGTGAATCTGATGATTTTAGGAGGGGTTCATATACTTATCGCAGCGAAGAATCTTACTGGGCTAACGAGGTTCAGTCTAATTCGAAGAAGAGATTGAAGAATCAGAGTTCGGTGAGCTCTCGAAAGTCCATATCAAGATCTTCTCGAGGGCGAGTGAAAATGCTTCCTTCGAGGTTTAATGATTCGGTTGTGGATATTTGGAAAGGCGAGGAATGTAGAATTGATGATACTGATATGGGAATAGAGGATGATGAATTTCAAGATAGAAAGGATTTTTGTAGTGAGAAATATAGATATAACAGTAAATTCGATTTCGTAAGCTCTAATTCCTACCCCTTCTACGCCGCGGAAGGAAATAGAGAAGCGGGTCAGTTAGGGTGTAACGATTTTCAGTATAGAAATTGTAATACTTCAGAGTTTTTGAGTTCGGGTAATCTATTGATAGAAGACGGGGAGTTTGTGCCAAAATATAGGTATACAGGCTTGAATAAAATGAGAAGAGAAAGAGCTCATAAAAAGGACGTTTATAAACCAGAGGATTTTGCTTTGGGTGATATAGTTTGGGCCAAATGCGGGAAGAGATACCCATGGTGGCCTGCTATTGTGATTGATCCCATTTTGCAAGCTCCTGATGCTGTGCTCAGTTGTTGTGTTCCTGGTGCTATTTGCATTATGTTTTATGGTTACTCTAAAAATGGAACGCAAAGGGTATATTTCTCTTGCCTCTTCTCATGTTTCTCTCACAGGAGTTTTATTACTTAGTTTGGGCGTGGATTGAAGTTACTGATTAATGGATATGTGCAGGACTATGCATGGGTGAAACAGGGGATGGTATTCCCCTTTGCAGAATTCATGGAAAGGTGTGTAGATGATCATATTGAATTAGTGTTATTATAAATTGTTAGGATACTTTTTTTTGAATTCTTTTTTTTTTTTTTCAGATTTCAGGTGCAGTCTCAAATGTTCAAGTGCAAGCTGAGTGACTTTCAGGTGGCACTAGAAGAGGCAATTTTAGCAGAAAGTGGTTTCCAAGGCATGGACAGCAGTTGTGTGGAAATAGCATATCCTGAAGCTCATCCCACTCGATTCCAAGAAGCCAGCTGTTCAATTCAGGATCAGGACTTCTACAATCAACAACAGGCAAGTTTAAGTAGTCTCTTTTTTCTGACCTTTCTTCCTGATTCTAGTTGATGAGACTTTATGCATCACTGGGAAATTATGTAGTACAAGACAAATATAATCTTATAGCCTCTGATAGTCTGCCATAGTCGAGCTTTCTGATGCAGTAGTACATTTGTTTGGCTATTCTTAGTTTGTTCTAGCTTCTTGTTTTATTCTCTGTTTGTGATGGGATTTATAATTTCTGAATGCTAATGAACATTGGGAGATTAAATCCGTTGTTTAGAGAATTTTCTGTCATGTTTTATCCTTGCTTCAATAACCAAATAAGTCTGGGTATAATCCTCAACAGTAAGCACTCCAGAATGGACAAATATTTGGATAGAAATTATTGTTAAAAATGTGGCTAAAAGTCGAGACTGAAAAAATACTGGTGAAAATGGAAAGGACTGGGCCAGTGTTTAATTGCTGAGAAAACTATCAAGCTGGAATTGTTTCAACAAATAACTGAACTCTGTCAAATTACAGTGCACAAGGACCAATTTCATCATTTAATTTTCTCTTCTAAAATACTGATACCATAGACATTAGAAATGTCTTGATAGATAGTTTCGTGCTCCCTTTGTCTTCTACCTTTCATATGCTGTAAGATTTACAACCTCCAAAGTGTTGAGGAAATCTCTGCCCTCTTCTTAAAACCAAAATAATACAATATAATGAAAGTCTGAAGCTTCTCTCTCTCTCTGTGTTTTTTTTTTTTTTAAATTGGTGGCCTGTTTGTTGGCAGCAGGCTGATGTCAGTGTAAGAAAACACATTCAATTTTTCCTTTGAGCTGTCTATTAGCTATCTGCATTGAAGAAAATCATATTGTTTTTCTGTTGGCACATCTTTACGCTAAAAAGCTGTTACTGGTATATATGGTGGAACTTTGTTCTCTAGATATTTTTTTTTCTCCTGGAAATTCTCTTACAGCATTTGGGTTTTGACTTCGTTTTTGTAAGCAAACCTTTTGAGTTTAAGGTCCTCATTGTATCTTGGTTGTTCAGTTATCAGAATCTCATCTTGTGAATTAATTGTTCAGGATGCATGTTATAAAGACATGAAAATCTGTGATGGCTGCAATCTAATCTTGCCATGCAAAATTGTGAAGAAAAGGAGGAGATCAACATTTCAAACTGAACTTCTATGTAAACATTGTGCTAAGGTACATGAGAAATACCTTCTCTTTGTTATCTTTTGTTTGCATAAGTACCCTTTTCAAAGTGATAATTACAAGCATGTTTCTTACAGTTAAGAAAATCAAAGCAGTATTGTGGCATATGCAAGAAGACCTGGCATCATTCAGATGGAGGGAATTGGGTAAGATTATCAGTAGTAATTTGAATTAGGTTTGTACTGTTCTCTTGGTAAAACAATCAAATAAATTTTTGGGCATTGAAACTTTTATGTATTAGGTATGCTGTGATGGCTGTAATGTATGGGTGCACGCTGAGTGTGACAACATTTCCAGCAAACTTTTCAAGGTGTGTCTACCATGTATAGTCTAAATCTAATACATTCTTTTATCTCTTATGCTAGCTTGTGTTCATTCAAAAGTGGAGGCTAACTGGTTTGCTATGGTTTGAAGGACATGGAGGATATTGATTATTATTGTCCTGACTGCAAAGTAAAGTTTAAATTTGTGCAACCAGATTTAGAGAGAAGGAAGCCTCCAGTAAAGTAGGTTGCTCACTTTGTTTTTCCTAATTCATGTGATTTTTAAATTTGACATCACAGATTTATTATGGATTTTGTCCCTGGGAAATTTTAATTCTAATGATGTCATTTAAACCAGGTCAACAGAAAACAGTGGACAGGCTGCACCACTTGACAAGGTGACAGTTATCTGCAATGGGATGGAAGGAACATATTTTCCTAAACTTCATTTGTAAGCCCTGTAAACTAAGCAAAAACTATGGGTTAAGATAAACAAGTTATCATGTACTCCTCTCTCTTTCATTTTTGGGTTGCTATATATGTTACAGGACCGGTGCAAATTATTACTGGAACAATTAGTTTGAAGTGCAAATCCAGATATGATTAAACTAATCTAATTTAGTTGTGTCTATAGGGCAGTGCTAGTTTATTTTGATTAAAACAAATATTTGGTGGATTCTCTCTCTCTCTTTTTTAATATATATAATCTCGATCTAGTATAATGATGTCATTGATTTTTTTCCCTTTCCCTATGTTTCTAGAATTGAGTGCCACTGCAGTTCATGTGGGTCACGGAAACAAGCACCGAGTGAATGGGAAAAGCACACTGGGTGTAGATCTAAAAAATGGAAGCATAGCGTGAAAATCAAAGACACAATGTTACCACTGGCTCAATGGGTTTGTACTGGAACCTGTCATTTTTTTTAATTGGCTTCCTAAGGTTTGACCTATTTGATTTTGTTTCCATGTAAATAAGTTGCTGATTGTAACAACGTGGTACAGTAGATGGCATTCAAATATTGTAGATGGTAGGGTGCTTGATTCTGGTCACGTTTTCTCCAATGCTGCTGCTGATTCAATTTTTACCTTATCTAATGCTGTGCTATATCTTGACAGCATTTAAAGAACTTGCTTAAAGAAAAAAGAGCCTATAAAGAACCAAGAACGAAAAAAAGAAGAGGAATAATAAGGAATTGATTATATCCTTCATTATACAGCCCAAATTGTTGACAAAGTAGGAATTTTAATTTGTTTATTAAGAACAATGTCAAAGGCTAACCTTGAGAACCTATCAGTGTTTTTTGTTGATTATGCTGCAATATTCTGAAATGCCTTGCCTACTATATAAATGCTCTTAAAACAGTTATCTTATAAATGATATACATTGACAATATTGTAATTTAGCCCTATAGTTGGTATGAAATTCTTAACTCCCTTAGGAGTTGGGATCCATTTCAAGGCCCGGGTTTTTTGAGCTGACTAGGACAATCCAGCGTTCCATGCTTGTTCTGCGAATATGATCTTGATTGTTGTAGAATTTTCTTTTCTTTTCCCTTTTCTCCTATGTTGTGGTGCACGAATCTTACACATGTCCTTGCTATTAAATTTTCTTTGAACAATATCTGTGTTGCAGATTGCTGAATATAATGCATGTGTAGACCCTCTAAAGTTAGATGAGCAGAAGCTACTTGCTTTTGTGCAAGGTACGTAACATTCACTACGCTTTTCTTTTGCTTTAGGGGGAAGAGCTGGTTGCTTTAAAAATTTGGGTTAATTGTGAACAACATGAATTTTTATTTCCATTTCAACAGAGAAGTATGAACCTATTTATGCAAAATGGACATCAGAAAGATGTTCTGTTTGTAGATGGGTTGAAGATTGGGATGATAACAAAATTATAATTTGCAACAGGTAAAGACCCTCACTCATCATTTCTTTGTGTCTGTTTAGTATTATTTGGTCGGTCAAAGAAATTTAAGTTTGAAACTGAATTATGTACTCAATTACAACTGCCTGAGACCTATTTTCCTTTTTTAAAATTTATTTTCAGGTGTCAAATAGCTGTCCACCAAGAATGCTATGGGGCAATTAATGTTCAGGATTTTGCTTCGTGGGTGTGCAGAGCATGTGAAACACCTGATGTTAAGAAGGAGTGCTGCCTTTGCCCTGTAAAAGGCATGTTCTCAAGCATTGTGTTTTGATAGATCTTAGTAATTTTTCCACGGTTTGCCAAAGTCTTTGATGAATGACTGAAGTGTCTGTTTTGCTTAGATTCTTTCCTTTCCTTGAAAAGGAAAGAAATATCACTGTGCTGCTGAAAAAAATTCACTGTCTGACTTCTGTACTGTGAAATTTGTTGGATTGATTCCAGTACATGATGGATGATGAATTTGATGACCATTGATGTTCTGAATTAAGTTTTTTGCATTGCTGACCAAACTACTAAAGCCATCTGTCAAATCGATTTTTTTTGGTGACCTTTTCTGCTTTCATGTTGTAAAGTTCATTGTAACCTAATGTTGGTTTGTTTTCTTATATTTGAAACCTGCTTCTTTAGGGGGTGCTCTGAAGCCAAGTGATATTGAAAAACTGTGGGTTCACGTCATATGTGCTTGGTTTCAACCTGAAGTTGGTTTCTTGAACCATGAGAAAATGGAACCTGCCACTGGAATACTTAGAATTCCATCGACATCATTTATAAAGGTATGTTATGATCTGAACAATCAGTTAGAAATACCCTAGTTTTTCGAATCCAACTTTTTTCACATGTTTAAGAATGGGAATGGTATCTACTTTCACACATCCGGAATTTAAAAGGATTATAATTTTGGTAAAGGGGAATATTTCCTTCGGAGGCTTTTGTTTCCTAAAACCGTTTTTATGAAAATCCTTTTCTTTACCATTTTGTTTAGCTTTAGGAAAGTTGGTCAATGAAAAGTGGTTCCAATCAAAGGAAAAACTTAAGCCTTTTCAAAGGCAAGTTTTTTACTTATCTCAACTTCGGAAATTTTTTTCCGGATCTTTAACAAAAAAAAAGAAAAGTGAAATGACTAAATTACTTTTAATCAAAATTTGATAGATTGGGGTGCTTTTTTTTTTTGTATTTTTATATTGGTTTTTAGTAATGATCAAGTTGATTGAGGTGCAATTTGGTATTTTGATAAATATAAAATATAATTTGAAAATTAAAAGTGGTTGACGCGTGCATTAGACGTGCCAACGTGTTAGATGTGCAACCTCAATATGCATGTGAGTCTGCATATGGTTTCTGAAGGTGACCTTCCTTGATGAAGTTAGAATCGTCTCAGTGGCCTCTCCCTAGGTAGCAATGTGGCGCACTGATTTCCGGTTTGGCACCGGCCACATTTTCTCTCTTTTTCCCCTTCGTTTCTCTCCTCCTTGATTTCAATGTTTGACCCTTTGAATTTTCAAAGCAACTCTTCAGTTTGTTTTCCTTCAAATTTGGTCATGTTATTTTGATTACTATTTATTTTATTTGAAATAATTTATAAAATATTTTTTTTTCAATTTCATCCTCTAACTTTTTTGATTAGTGAGATTTGGTTTTTATTTTTTTGATTGTTATTTGTTTTATTTGAATTAATTTATAAAATTGGATTTTTTTTCAATTTCAATTTTTTTTCCATCTTTTTCTTCTATTAGATTTGGTTCTCGTTTTTTTTTAATAAACTTAAACAAAATTCAAACATTAACAAGTGATTTTCCAGCTCATTTTCCATGGCTAGCCTAACACCGGAAAATGTTTACCAACTCATTTTCCATGACATTGTTAAACATAAGAAAATAATTCATTTTTTATGAATTTACTTTCCAAAAAGAAACTACTTTCCAACAAACAAACTAACAAGGCCTTAGTCATTAAGGACCAAGGTTTTTGTACAATATGGTGACTAAATTGTTTCTCAAGTTGTTTCTCTCCAAATTGATGCACACTTGCTATGTTGTTATATGAATGAGAGTTCTTTTGGTCGACATTTATTTTATTTGCTTGCCAGAGGTGTGTTATCTGTAAGCAGACCTATGGTTCGTGCACCCAGTGTTGCAAGTGTGCCACCTATTTCCATGCAACGTGTGCCTCAAGAGCAGGATATTTCATGGAGGTAGGTTTTTCTGAATTGTTTTTAATACTCATGAATAATATTTGTTTTCCTGCTGTAGTGTCCGGATTTCATATTTTGTACTGTGCTATACCTTTCTGGGTGTTTGCATGTGTCTTTATGTTCCTTTTGTACTGTGCTAAACTTTTCAATTGGAAATTATACAAGAATAGAATACCAACTGTTTCTGTTAATGTTGCACTGTGAACTTTCAGTTGAACTGCACAGAGAAGAGTGGTATGCAAGTCACAGAAAAGTTAATATATTGTGCTGTTCACAGGTTAGAGCTTTGCCGTTGATCATCTGTATCTTCAATATCAAATTGTGTTTTCTCCGAATTGGAAGAGGGAATCCTGTCCATCTTGTGTGCACCCATCTAATTTGGATATTGTGTCATCTTACCTTGGTTCTGTTGCAGGAAGCCAAACCCAGATTCTGTTGTAGTCGTGCGTAC
The DNA here is from genome assembly GCF_000002775.5 of Populus trichocarpa. Taxonomy (NCBI): domain Eukaryota; kingdom Viridiplantae; phylum Streptophyta; class Magnoliopsida; order Malpighiales; family Salicaceae; genus Populus; species Populus trichocarpa. The sequence goes on along the minus strand of NC_037286.2, from coordinate 13,127,860 downwards.
TCCTTCAGGGATTTTCTCTGGCAGAAGTTTTCTTCAGAATCGGAATGGGTGCTTGAGGGGTTCAAGGTTGGTTTCATCCAAGAAAGTGGAACTTCCAGATCCCTCAACCAGAGAGAGTAATGACTTTGAACCTGTCTCCGCTGCAAAGTGCCGTGCTTTTAAAAGAACAAACTATAAGGTGATTTATCTAGGAACCTTTACTGCTTTTATTCGGCTTTGCTTTCCACTTTTCTTCTGGATTTTTCATCACTCACATTTGTGCAATCCATATACTTCTTGCAAAGATCATTTGTTTTCCATCAAGACAAGTTTATTGGTCCTTTTTATCTCATTGATATTTTTTCCTGTTTTGGCAGGTGTCTGAAGGAGAGCCAATATTCCACCGATTGATGGGACCAAGACATGATTCTTTACATTCAATTATAAGCCTGAGCACCTATAAAGTAACACACTTGTCTTTGTTGCACCTATAAAGTAACACACTTGTCTTTGTTGGAAGTTTTTATTTCTTTTTACGAGTTTGACAGTAAGACAAGTAAAAAAGTTTGATTTTGGAATTTCATGATCTACCCTTTCTGTCCTCTTGGTTGGTTAACTTGTCTGTATTTGCTGTCTGCTAGCAGGAAACTGGAGATTCTACAGTTTTCTCTTCATTCAAAGAACGCCTTTGCCATTTACAGGTCCCACCATCCTTTGCATGAGATAGTTGTTTTATACCTGATATAATTGTCAAATTCAATTGACATGTATTTATGTCTTCAGAAAACTGAAAATCATCGGGTGTGTTTTGGTAAATCTGGTATACATGGATGGGGCCTCTTTGCACGCAGAAATATTCAAGAAGGAGAAATGGTACTTCATTTGAGTGTTTGGCCTGTCGGTTGTGTTTTGTTAAAGCATCCATTGTTTTGTTTGGCTGGACTTTCAGTCACAGCTTTTGTAATACCTCTCTTGTATTTAACTTCCCTGGAAGTATTGCTTTCTCAAGACTAGGCGTGTCTTTCTTTTTTGTTTAATAATATTCCCTTTTCCAGGTCATTGAGTATCGTGGAGAGAAGGTGAGGCGGAGTGTTGCTGATCTGAGAGAGGCACGGTACCGTTTGGAAGGCAAGGATTGTTATGTGAGTTTCTTGACTTGCTGCTCATATTTCTCGGCACGGTTTTTGTTATATGACTAAGAAATTGTACTTGCCCACTTGCCATGAATTTCTTCTGGTATCTTGAAGAACTTTAATCTTAGACCCTGCCAAACTATTGGTAGGCAGATGACCTAGTGGTTGACGATGAGGATTTAGTCTGAATTGACATGTCCCATCTCTTCCAGGTCCATCACAAGGGATTTGAAAGCCAAGACTTGCTATCTGGTATTGAAGGAGCTATGGGCCAATTGAACCTCCCTGTACTATTTTGAAATATTGGAACAAATTACGGACAAACAATATAAATAACATAGTTCTGATGTGATTAGCCCTGGTAGAAGATGCCACGGTTTCCTTTTCCATTCCTTCTCCTTCTCTTTGGCCCATTAAACAGCTGGACATATTGTAATTTGGAATGAACCAGCCCTTTATGACACATGCATGAGCATATTTGTCTTGTAAAGTGGTAGAATTTACCTCACTGAACGTGTTTTTAATTATAATGACTTGATTTCACTGTTATTTTTGAGGATATCTGGCATGTGTTTTAGGCAAGTGCATTCCTGCTTTTTTACTTATTTCTATTGTTGGCGTTTCTTACGGTTCAATCAAATCTTTCTTGCAGCTGTTCAAGATCAGCGAGGAAGTTGTAATTGATGCAACAAATAAGGGGAATATAGCACGGTTAATCAATCATTCGGTAAGTGCAGAACTTAAATTTCACCTGAAACTGGATCTAAAGATACCCACTTACTTTTTTTTTCCTTTAATATTTGTGATGGTTCCATGTTTCTGTTTGATCAGATGTTTGTAAGACCATGTTCACAGAACAGTACATAGTGAAATACTTTCATAGCGACCTGGTACCTTGGATCACAATCCAGCTTGTTGCCAAGGACCTGGGGACTTGGGATCATTTGTCCTTTAATTCCCATGCTGTCTGCAGTACCCTCTAACTAAAAAGGAAAATGGATCTTATTTGTGGGATTTAATGACCATCGTGACACTTGCCAAATTAAACTGGTTTTTGGTTTACTTTGTTCTTAAGACTTAGTATGTGTTATATTTGATTGTACAACCTCAGCCTCACTCCGAGTTAGGAAGTTCAACTAGGTTTACCTGGGTCAGGTTGTGCAACTTATGGCGCATTCTCATGGTCAAACATTTTCTATTTTGTAACCATATTTAATATACGATTAGTGGTAAAATAATTGAGTTACAATTGCTCTTATTGCAGTGTATGCCCAATTGCTATGCGAGGATAATGAGTGTTGGTGACGTGGAGAATCGGATTGTTCTCATTGCCAAGACCGATGTTTCTGCCGGCAACGAGCTAACGTATGATTGAAATAATCTCCCTCTCCCTCCCTCCCTCCCTCTCTCTCTCATTCTCTTTAAGTGAATTACCATGGTTTTGATTCAAGTCACTGGTCCTGATATTTAATTTGGGAAGCACATGTGTGCCATTTGTTGTGTGGACAGGTACGATTACTTGTTTGATCCAGATGAGCGTGATGACTTGAAAGTTCCTTGCCTCTGTAAAGCTCCCAATTGCAGGAAGTTCATGAATTAAAGCTCGAAATTGACTTCTGATGTACCTGTGTGAAAGCATCAGACTCATCTATTAATCTGCAATGAACCTGTAATCTAATTCATTTACTTACTCTGATAACGATCCAATTTTTTGTAGCTATAAAATGTAAATTCACTAGCTGTTTGGTTGGCACCTTGATTTTTTTTTTTTAAAAAAACAACAGCTGCTAATCCTTTTAATCCAAATTGCAACATTAACCCGCATCATCTGGTTTCAACTTTCAGTTCTGTCCTCTTACGGTCGCAGGGGTTGGATTTGAATCTGATTCTGATTCATACTAGTGTAAGAATGGATGAGTATTGTGCTAGTTTTTGTCCATCAGAAATTTTTTTGGTATATTTTCCGTATGAAAGGAGCCAAATGATGGAACGAAATGAAAGCAAGCCTAAAGGCTATTAGCTGGAAATGAGGCATGTTTCAGTGAAAATAGTGGCTGTAAACCAATTTTGTTTTTGCATTTAGAAAGTATTTTTTTTATTTGTTTTAAATTAGTTTTTTGTTTTCATGCTTTAAATTATTTATTTTGATGTCCTGATATTAAAAATAAATAAAAAAATAAAAAAAATATCATTTCAATATATATCTAAACATAATTGTTATTATAATACTAAACAGACTCTGAAGTAAAGAGGTTTTGGAAGTGTGATAATGGTTGATTTTCAAAGTGTTTTTCGCTCGAAAATGTATTAAAATATTTTTTTTTTATTTTTTAAAAATTATTTTTGATATCAGCACATTAAAATGATATGAAAATATAAAAAAAATATTAATTTAAAATAAAAAAATAAAAAAATTTTAAATTTTTTCAATTTTTTTTTTAAAACACAAAAATAATCTACATTAAATCTGATAATTGCATTATAGGGTTGTAATGAGCACCCCAATAGCTCATGGCAACTTCATCAGATGTCTTCAAAGTGATTTGCAAAGCATTGATTTTTTTTATTTTTTATGATATTAGATGATTTTGATATGAGTTTATCAAAATCATTGAAAGACTTTTGAAAAAAGTATTAATTTGTTTTTTTTTTAAACAAAAAGTATTTTAAAAAAGCCAGATGAACAAACACACGGCATCTATAGAATATTTAGTATGCAAGTTTACTGGAAATCGCTGATGAAGGCTTAAGGATTTTGTCAATGGTTCTTAAGAGCATAACCATTATCATAAAGAGTCAGCTTGCATTCATGGATTATTTATATTACAACCATCCATAATTATTTAAAGACTAATTATAAAAAAATATATAAATAAAGGGAAATAAAGGTCTAGCACGCAACTCAAGAGTCTGAATATTTCAAATTGAATTTGAGGTACGAAAATAACAGTTTCTATCATTTTCTCATGAATGCTGCTAAGCAGATCGGAGTTGAGTTTGAGTTTGTGTTTAGGTTTCGAATTGTTAAAGATGATCAGATTTAAGTTTCTGTGAGTAAGAAAATCAGGCAATTAATTATTTTGTTTTACACTTCAACTGAGAAAGGTATGAAGTGGATCTATGGACAGAAATAACTAGGTTTTTGGATGGGAAGCCTCTGGCGAAGCTTGCGGCGACTTGCCGATGGTTTCACACTGTTATCATGCATGGCAGTGTATATATGGAAGTTTTCTTGCTTGCGTGATCTTCAAGTCCCAGCCCCATGTCATGTAGCACTCTTGTCCGAGAGGCTCAGCTTGCCACTGAAGATAATTAACAAAGATGATGTAGAGAAGGCCCTTGAATCCTGTGGAGCTTGTGTGCTAGGTAACATCAGAAAAGGAATCTGGACAGCGGGTAACTCTAATTTGGTTTTTTCACTCTAGAAATTTTAGTTCTGAACACATTTTTGTCAGCAAATCTAACAAATTCTCGATCACAAGCCAAAAAAATTGCCATTGTCTTCAGATCTGCAGCTTATTTCGATGCCCTGCTTGTGAACTCGATACATGTGAGGGCGAGCTCAAACTACTCTACTGGCTAACTATAGGAGCTCCGTGCAGGTCAAAAGATGAGCTAGATTCTTTAGTTAACAAAAGAATGAAATGCTAAAAAAAAAAAAAAAAAATTTCAAGTGAAACCTAGAGTTTATGCATGTTGGAACTATAAGTATGCACTTCACTTTTAATACAAAAAAAGCAAGTGAATTTTATTTTTAATTTGTCTTTAAATTTACACATTAAACCATAGTTATCAGACCCGACCCGGTAGTTGACCCGGTAAAATAATTGGGTCACGGGTCTTGTGGGTTGACCCGGGTCAACCCGGGTCAACCCGGGTCAACAACAAAAACACACATTAATATGATTTTTTTAACATAAAATATCACATTAACATATGTACTAGCATAATTAATTAGCATTAATAGATTAGACAATGCATTTATCTTCAAATAAACAAACATTTAACATAATAAAAATAAGGTGGCAACATTCAACTCTAGTTTGCATTATAATCCATAAATCAACATTTTAACTCTATTTTGCATTAGAATCCATAAATCAACATCTTCAGCTGCATAAAAAAAACAAAAGATTTTAAAATATGTTGAACACTTAACACTAATATAATTAAAAAAAAAAGAAAAAAATGGTAAAGTACAAGACCTCTTTGGAATAATCATATTTTTTCTACACAATATCTTTACTTTGGTTGAATATAGGCATTGACTTCTTCAGTGTCCATAGGAGCAAAATTTGAATCAAATACCAATGGAATTGAGCCAACCTCATTAATGTCTATTGAAACATCATCATGCTCTTGTGTATCTTCATCATCACAGTCATCTTCAATCTCATTTATATTTATCAAATCTACAATTGAAACATACTTAATCAATAAACATGATAATCATGACACAAAGTGAAAGATCAAATCTTCCATTACCTTCATTTAAAGTATCTTGAATAGTCATGTTTGATAAATCAAATCAAATTAACATGATGAATAAAAATGTTGCATGTGTTGGCTGCTTCTTACTTTCCTAATTGAGAACATATATCACCATTTATATCTCTTCACAAAAGTCAACATTAAACAAAATGAAAATTGATGCAGTTGTATGTATAACCCAACGAAAGCAAATAATCTATCTTATTGGTCGTTAACTTGTTATTCAACACAATTGAAAGCATATGTCATGAAAAGAAAAGGGAAGAACAAAAGAGATATAAAGAGAAAATGGGAAAAAGAAGCACGCCTTGAGTTTGAAAGAAAGAGGAGGCAGAATGACCGTGCCCTTGTTTTGAAGAACTTTGCCGATGTTACTACCGACAGTGGTTGCCAATGTTAAAAAGATGGATTTGATTCCCTTGATAGCCTATCAAGGTCCACGCCTAAATGATCTCTGAAACTCAGATTATATCAGAAACTCTATTCTTCAAATATACAGAGTTAGTTAAAGGATGCTCTTTTAAATACATGTTCATCAATGCAGCTTTTAGATGGACTCCAGGCAAGAAAGTGGCAAAAAGGCTGCTTAATTTAGAGTAAGTTCTTCTCACAAAGAATCTAAACCCATGGTAGCTTGCCTCTGATGCTTTTTCAAGATATTACATTGCCATTAGCCTTCCACAGCAGAAATATATAGAATGCAGAGCAAGCAGAGTCAATATGCAGGGGGAAGATGACACAGGCAAACACTGAGCAGACTAGGACTTTCACTGAACATGCAAGTGACCTAAAAATTCACATTCATCACTGCCATTAGTTTTCTTCACGTGACAGACATCGACAGATCCTTCTTATCATTATATCTTAACACTGTTTCTACAGACTTCAATGGACTGATGGTTAACAAAGTGCTTCTCTTTCAACGTCAAAGTATACTTTTTGTTCAGAATAAATTCAAAATATCATGAACAAGAGGAGATAACAGTGTATCAACAATCCACCAAGGTTTGAGTCAACATGTGGGCCCATTTTTAGCAAGCATTGGTGTCATTCACAAGCAAATATCAACAATCCATCATCAGAATATTGCTTTCATGCTTTGAGAGGTTTGAATTCAAAAGGGAAACGCAAGGGGAAAAGAGTATAAATTGTAAACTTAAATACTGTGAAGCAGAAAGAGGACGCACCTGGAATCGAGCTTCTCTTTTGAATTACTGGTGCAAATTGCAAATTCCTACAAGAGTATGACAAGATATAGCAATGGAATCGAGCTTCTCTTTCGAATTAAAATTAATCAAACTTTGAACGGCAGAGAAGGAAATTAGGGTAAAAATTTAGCAGGTGAGTTAGTATATATATCCTGGGTCTCACCCGGGTCAGGCCGGGTCGCCCGGGTCAGGCCGGGTCAGGCCGGTTTTTTCCTTGCACCGGTCTTTTGTATTGCCCGGCCCGGTCCAGGCCCCGGGTCGACCCGCCGGGCCGGGCCGGGTTTAATAACTATGCATTAAACATCTTCATGTTAGAATAAATTTTCCAACACTCCAAAGATTTTACTTTAAGAATCATTCCATAAATGTAGCATGCTATTTGATTTAGATATTCATTTATTCTATTTAGAGTATGTTTGTGTTTGCATTCAAAAAACACTTTTGATATTTTTTGAAATTGTATTTTGCTTCAAATTAATTTTTTTTATGATTTTGAATCTTCTTGATGTGCTGATGTTAAAAATAAATTTTTAAAAATTTAATTAATTCAATATATTTTCAAACAAAAACACTTTGAAAAACAACCGTAATTTCAAATACTGCCTTCAGCTACAGGCCTACTGTATAGAACCATTGGCAAAATGACTGGATTTTGGACTAAAAATTGCCATGCAGATAACTGTCTGTTGCATTCTTTTACCTTATTGTAATGAAAGAGGTACTCAATACTCGAAGAAAAATTGCTTTTCTGTACAGGAGCAATGCAGACATTAGAAGCAAGGCATATAAAGCTGTTTCTGTGTGAGGGATTCCGGAATGGGAGCTGGAACTATGAGCTGATTGGATCCTATACAATCAACAAGTCTGTAGGTGCAGCTTCTGGTGGCATTTTTGATCTCAAACTCATCAAGGACCGCGCAATGGCTGGTAAACTTCATCTTTGATAAAATGAACTTCTTCTTAGAACTTTCCCCAGTTTTTCCTTCGGTCAAGAGTTTGCTGTACATTTGGGTTCTGCTTTTAGTGAAATCACATTTTTACGTTTCAATGAACCAAATTTTTAGAAGGGTTTAATCGGTGCTTGCGTGCTATCTTGATGTTTAAGATAGAGGATTGTCCATGCCACTTGTTCTGACTTCTCATTTTGAGCAATATCAGCCTACAGGCTTACTGTTCTTGATATGATGTATATGGAATTGGCAGGCGTGTTTAGTTTCAAGTCACGGGCAGGACAAACCAGTGACTTGCAGCCAAAGGCTATCAACACTTTCCATTCAGTTGCAATCCGCACCAATTTACAAGAAAATCAAGGTAAGGCCTCCCTAGTTCCATATAATCAGAACTTCCATAATCTTGCTCTTCTGCATGTTGCTATCCATGACAATAATCGCAATCACTTCAATTATATCCCTGCGTCTGCCCTTTCTGATTTTAAAGATTTTCAAGCAAACTGAACTGCTAACTTCTTGCTATTTCCTTCTGCCTACCAATCTCTTATTTCCTGGGGAAGCAGGGCTTCTTACAAAGTACTACACGATGAGAGCAGGATCAGATGAAGAAGTAGTTTCCATTAGAATCTCTCAGCAGCTTGTGTAGTCCTGCCCCAACACGCAAATCTTCTAGGCCAAGTTCTGCGTTCTTCTCCCACAGAAATTGCAAAGCGTTTTCAATACTGTTATTCAAATTCAAAGTCGACCAAGAGAAACCAAATTAGGGCAGGTAATGGCTCGTTAGATTTTCATTTACACCTGGTTGCTGATTCAGCGGGACAACCAACTAGATAAATGTCCTTTTGGCTTCCTTATATCTTGATAGTTAATATCTTGTTATACTGTGAAGTTCCGCCATGACCAAAAGTTAATAAAAGTTAAAAATATATACATATATTTGGGTGAAACGATCAGGGCTACTAGCTAGATTCAATTATAATTTATACAAATATATTTCAAGTCTATACGTAAAACTCTCACTGTCATTTTCTGACCAGCCAGGTTAATTAAATAGCGGATGGGGTTGTAAGCCTAACCTGTTTTTCTGAGCATATCAGAAAGACATATCTTAATGTTTTTCCAGAACAGTTTCAACTCTTAAGAAACAATGCGTGTGGTGCACGTAGCCACTTATGCTCATGATTTTATATGGAACCTAAAGGCTCCTCCTCTGTTATTTAACTCTGACCATATATAGTTGACTTTCAGGCTAAAGCAATTACTTGAAAATTGCCGCCACGCAAGTGGCCACGAATGCCTGAGCTCCTTCTTATAATGGTTGACATTATAAATGTTTGTTCTAGTGTGGTTTTAAATGAAGAAATCCTAGTGTTATAAGAAGGCCTATTTGTTCCTGAACCAGTCTTTCAACGCTATGTGCATCTTAGAAGTTCTCTTTCTCATCAAGCTCCTTCATTTTATCAACGCAGCAGCAGATTGCTCAATCTCCACGTGCAGCATCGGTGATGTCCCTGTTCGATTCCCTTTCCGAATAGAAGGTCAGCAACCTCGAAACTGCGGCTACCCTGGTTTCGATCTCAGCTGCAACAATCAGAGTTCGACAGTTCTAAAACTTCCTCACTCCGGGGACTTTCTCGTGCGTGACATCAATTATCTCACACAACAAATACAGCTTTACGACTCGGATAATTGCCTTGCTAAACGCCTCCTACAACTCAATCTCTCAGGCTCTCCTTTCCTTGGTTTTTTCCATCAGAACTACACCTTTCTAAGCTGCCCAACTCAGCTCGTGAAGTCTCGCTTCACCACCATCAATTGCCTCAGTAATTCAACAATATCAGTTTTAGCTACCTCTTCCTTGAACCTTGTGAATGAAATGTCCTCATCATGTGATGTTATTAGTACGCTGAAAATTCCAGTTTCATGGCCAGTTAAGTACAATGAAGGGTTCACATCTGATCTCAGTGAGAATCTTCTATTAACATGGTTTTCTCCTGATTGTAATAAGTGTGAAACACAAGGCAGCATGTGTGGTTTCCATGGAAATGCTAGTCAAGAAATTGGTTGCTTCTATGATTCTAAAAAAGGTAACATTTCTTATCTTTATTTCTATTTGTTAAGCAACGACTTCATAACCATCTTTACTTGCAACTTAGAAAAAGAAAAAGCGGAAATACCACTTAGAAACTGCTTGACTGGGTCAAAACTATGGTATTTGAGGAACAAAAGACGTTGGAAAATTCTCAACTTGGTGTTGGTCAGTAGATTCAGTACAGTAATGCATGACATAGGAATCGTGCATTAGAATTTAGAGGTGTAGAGGAATTGACTTAACTAGATAATTAAATATCAAGCTACCGTCATTATCTAAGCTACAAAAAAAAATATTAATTAGGAAGAATGTCAAGTGGGATATGACTGGATAATCATTCCCAGTAATATCATGGATGGTTCACCCCCACCTTGGTATCGACCTTTGTTCAGTCAAACAGGCCATGATAAAGTGTCGTCGACCTTCCATTCAGTTGCCCCTTCTGCTTTTTTTATTGGTAGAAGGTGCAAAAATGGGACACTGGTTCAATAGACATGATTGTTCAGTGAATTCTAACCAGTCAAAAGGGTAGAGTGGCGTATGCCAGGAAAGTTGATTTACTGGAAAATACGAAATTTTGGGATCATCCCAAAAATTTCTTGTTTCTTATATTTTAAAAAATTGTCATAAAAGCAAAGTAGGCTGAAGAAATGCAATGAAATCTTATGCAACACTAACAAACAGAATGAGCCTAATCAACTTAAAAATAAACAATAGATGAAGTGAGAACATCAATAATATGGATCAAATATTGACAGCTTCTAATTTCAGGCAAGTCTGCCAGTGATCTCAGAGTTTTTGGGATCTTTATCCTGTTGATTGGAATACCAGTTCTTGTATGTGCAAGTGGGATCGCTATTTCTTTATACCTTATGCCCTGGCATCCTCGAACCAATGAGGCAAATGCCACGCAGAGGAACTCCACCATAGCAGCAGTATCACCGCAACCTACCATCTTGGTGCTAGGTCTTGACGAGTCCACCATCGAATCATTTGACAAGCTGGTCCTTGGGGAAAGTAAGCGGCTGCCTGGTCCCAATGGTAGCACCTGTGCTATATGCTTATCAGAATATAACAGCAAAGAAACAGTAAGAATCATACCAGAATGCAAGCACTGTTTCCATGCAGACTGCGTCGATGAATGGCTACGGATGAACAGTACTTGTCCAGTTTGCCGGAAATCACCATCCCCTGCTCATGTTAGATCATCAAACATTTGACATTAATAGATTTGATCTCTCTGTCTCTCTCCCCTTGCTAGATTGCGGCTGTTTTGTCCATACGACCCCCCACCACCAACACACAGGCACACACAATGTTTCGTTTTTCAACATTACTGTTTCTTATTTGTTTTGGAGGAGCAAAATGTTTGCTAGTTTATAAATGACTAGGTTAATTGCTTTTAACAAAAGACTAGAAGATTCAAGGCAAAAAATGTCTCAGCATTATTTCGTTTTTTTTTTGCCAAGCTTGCTAGTTGCTGCCAAAGATGCAAGTAGATTTGGTTCTGATTAACAAACCCACGTTCTTGGTGCCCAATCGCACCCATTATTTCTTTTGCTTAGCTTTTTCTGAAATTTCACTAAAAGTATCCTACGAGAGCGAAAAAACTATATGATGTCAACGGTAAAATGTTGTCATTTCTTATCCACCATCATTACATCCCGATTGTCATTGAAGATCAGTCCTACATGGATCATTCTGCATAGGCTCTACGTCTCTCCTTCCATTGGAGTTCTCAAAGAAAACCAACACCCATTGTTAACGAGATAGGATGATTTGAGGGGCAAAAACACATAAAACCCTGCAACCCATTATATCTCTGATAATCCCTGAAATCTAACATGATCAGGAATGCATTACATAAGAACCCTGCGGACAGATAAATTAAAATAAGAAGAAAAAAATCTTCCGGATCCGTCTTTGATTTAGCATCACCAAACCTGCAACCCGTGGTTGATCAATTCGAAATCTAATTTCAAAATTGAGAGTCTAACTTGACTTGAGCACCACGCAGGTCAAACTCTGCAAGCAGTTTGGCACAAGACTCATTGACAGTGATTAAAGCTTCATTTAACATTTGATTGCTTTCTTGATTTTCAATCTTCATGAAATTTTAACACAATAAAAAATAAGGTCTTAGGAGTCTTTTATCAAGATTTTAACTCGATTCAACGATCAGATTAAAAGTTATGTTTGATTTATCAAATTATATTTTACACTTTTTAAACTCTTCAAAACCTTAAAATTTTAAATATTAATAAAATAATGCAATAAATATCATTATATCACGAATATAAAAGGAATTTTTCTATGTCAGACCCTCTACCTCTAAAAAACTTGCCCTTAAGTTATTTGTTAGAAATTAAACTTGACCACTCTAAAAAAATATTACTTTGAATATAACATTGTAGCCAACATATTTAAGTATATGTTTTTGACATGTAAACTTTAAATTTTAATTTATGATGCGTGTATGTTAAAGAAAAATTCATATTTAAACTTACACCTTTTGTTCCTATAAAATCCACTTATATTTCCTCCACACAATTTTTTTTTTAAACTTGGCCTCATCATCATCTATGACTTCCAATATCTAAAAATAACTACAAGATAATATTTCAAAATATCTTTAGAGGAATTATCGTGAATTAGTATGTTTTCCATGTACTTATTTGTAAGATCTTCATAATCATTACAAGATATTAATTTATGAGCTTTTTTCATTTGTTCTTCACCATTAGTAGATGAAACATTGACAAGTAGAGTAGATGAATTAGAATATCTAAGTTAGTGTTTTGTGATTAATTAATGTAAATATACATGAAAAAGAAATAATGGTTGATGAATGATTGAAGAAATTGTTGAATGTGATATATTAAACTATGAAAAACTTATAGGTGAAATGTTATGATTATTTGAATTTGATTTCAAATAATTATGAGGGTAAATATGTTAATTAGAATAGAAGGGGTAATTGGATAAGGATTTCATTAGAAAAACTTGAATGAATTTTTTGTTTTGGCTAAGATCATAACCGGCCATGAAGAGGGGTTAAGGGTTAGTGAAGAAATTATTTGAGTTATGATATATAATTGTGTGGAAAATAGATTATTTAGATGATGTAATTTGGTGAAGAGAATACAAATAATAAAATAAAGGAAAGAGTGATTAATGGGGAAATTTCATAAAAAAAGAAAAAGAAGAAGAATTATATATGATTCTAAAAGATTTGATGATGTATGAGAGGTTGCTGGAGTGTCGTATATGGTGAGAACTATGGTGCAACATGTAGGTATAGGTAGGTAAATAATTTATCTTAATTAAATAAATTAAATGTTATTTTTGTTGAACATTAAGATGGGTAATTATATGGAGATTTAATTTTAGGTAGATAATTAAGATCGTGATAAAAAAAAATCAATGAATGAGAAACCTAAATGAATTTAGAAATATCCAAGAATAAATATTTAATTTTGTGGGTATTCGAAAGTGAATACTGGATTAATTGGCTTTCAAATTAGAAATGCCAAAATTAAAAATATCAAAGAATAAATATTTAATTTTGTGGGTATTCGAAACTGAATACCAGATTGAGTGGTTTCCAAATTGAAAATGTTGAAATTAGAATATCTAAGAATGAATATTTAGTTTTTTAAGTATTCAAAAGTTAATACCGGATTGATTGGCTTTGAAATAAGGAATGTTGAAATTAGAAATATTTGAGAATGAATATTTAATTTCATGGGTATTTGAAAGTGAATACCAAATTGATTGGCTTTCAAATTGGAAATGCTAAAATTATAAATATAAGAGAATATGCATTTAATTTTATGGGTATTCGAAAGTGAATATCAGATTGATTGACTTTCAAGTTGGAATGCTTAAATAAAAAATATTCAAAAATTGATATCAAATTTTATTGGTAATAAAACGGAAAAATAATAATACTATATGGACTGCGTTTCTGCTAAATTTAGAAATGTTAATATATGAAACATGTGTATGTGTGAATGTGCAATATTATTATTGAATAAAGTAAATAAATTGTTAATAAATCTAGTCTTGTACTAATGAACATAAAAATGTTTAAATTTTTAGGTTTCACTCAGCTTCACCATGATTGATGTTTAGCTACACATGAATTCTATTTTGTATGCATTTTGTTATAAATATTTTGTGTAGTAATGATGTATGAAGAGGATTATGTGATTAATCTAGGTTAATGTTTTGTAAACAATGCTTAAATGAATATGGTGTGTAATTAAAACTAGATGTTAAATTGTCTATAGTTAGTTAATTATTAGTTCAAATATGTATTTATTAGGATTCAAGGAATATAGTTATGTAATGTTATTTATTTTCCTATGCTATTAACTTTTAGGTGTCTCAAGTTTGCGTGTCATTACTAGATTGTTTCATGTTTTTTTATTAACGAGCATTATGACATCAAATGATTGATATATGTTTACTTGAGTAGATTTTGAGTTATAAAACATTAGATGAAAGTTTAATATGGAGAAATTAATGAATTTATTACGGATTATGGACGTTGAAAGGTCCAAGATGATTAAACTATTGAATATTGTTCATTCAAATTGATGATGATATGAAATTGAATGATTATTGATAATTTGGATGTTCTAAATATAAAAAAGACTTTGCTGAAATTTCAATAAAAATATAGAAATACTGATGAGAATATATATATATATATATATATATATATATATATATATATATATTGAGTTCTTTATTCTCTTAAACGTGAGATTTTGTTTAACAACTTGAAATTTAAATAGAGGTGTTACAAATTTGGTCGACCAGTCAAGACCTAAGTAATCATCCCAAATCAAATTTACAAGCTAACGGCATGATATTGACACCAACTCAAGCTTTGTTAAAAGAACCTATTTGGTGTGAGAAAAGTACTCTACACTTGTTTTTGTTTATTGTTAATTGTAATAGTAAATTAATATTTTTGTCATTCGCTGGAAAAACCAAAGAACTAGTTTTGAAGGGTAAAAAAGTTTTTTCAAGAGGTCCATTTGTCATTCTAAAATTATTTAAATGTATCTTAGTCTTTTTATAATTTTTTAAGCAGTTAAATTATTTTGTTACCGTTAAAAGAAAAAAAAAAACTTTGGCATCGGTGCTTTTTTGACAATTCCTTTTGCTATGCACATTGTGATTACTCTATTACCTTTGAAGTGAAAAATTCTTAGGCTTGACTTTAAGGGCATAATAGTTATTTCACATTAGTGTTTTGGCAATAATCATGTTGTCCCAGAGACAATTCATTAATTTAATTAATAAAAAATTAAAAAACAAAGAAAAGTTGATGGCACGTTCATGTGAGTCACTCTGTTGTCTTCTAACAGCACATGTGGTGGCTTATGGAGGTAGAAAATGAGTTTTCTTGGTGTTTTCCGATTCCTCACGCAATTAAAACCTTTAGCGTTTTACTATATGACCTTCGGTTTGATAATAATTGGCTTTCTTCTCCTTTCCCTCTCTTTTCTTTCTCTTCTTCGGATTTCATGCCTAGCCTTGCAACATCTCATATCATCCCTTCAGTTTGTTTGGTCCTTAGAATTTGGTCGATGTTCTTTTAATTGCAATTTTTTTTATTTTAATTAATTTATAGAATTAAATTTATTTTTTAACTTTATCCTTCATTGTTTTTCCAGATTTTATCCTTATTCTTTTGATTTTTATTTATTTTATTTATAATGGTTTTTAAAATTGATTTTTTTACGATTTCATCATCTTTTATTATATTTACATATTAGGTTTTATCATTTTTTTTAATTGCTATTTGTTTTTACCTTGACAAGTTTTTTAAATTGATATATTTTTTTAAATTTCATCTTTCAACATTAAATTAAGCTTCTTAATTGACTCCAAGTCTATGATTTAAAAGATTGTGAATTTGAAAGCTTAACCAATGTTTAAAAAATTCGTCCGAGTTTATTTATTTACTTATTTTAAAACTCATATTTTTTAGTTTCATCATTAAGCATTTGATTGGATTGGATATTGGAATCCATAATTTATTTATTTATATAGAATTTTTCACTGATTTTAAAAATTACTTGGTTTATTATGATTTTTTTTATTTGTTGTTCTTTGTTAAATTTATCTTTTTACTTTTTTTTTTTAATTAAATTAAATTAATTTTTCATCTTGAGACGGTCTTATATCTCAGTTCACGAATTAGAAATAGCCAGCCCAGTCCATCGACATCTTCATATTTTTTAACTCATAACTATGACAAAGATGACCAAAAATGGCGGTGATCAAATGTTCTCTCAAAAGGTCCCCTGAAGCATAGTTATTAAACCCGGCCCGGCCCGGCGGGTCGACCCGGTGGCTGGACCGGTTCGGGTTTAATAAAAAACCGGCCAGGACAATAACCCGGCAAAACCCGGTCGACCCGGCGGGTCGACCCATGACCCGGGAGACCCGGGCAAACCCGGACGAGACCCGGTGAGAGATCTGAAAAGTGCAGCTCCTTCATGTGCTCCCTGACTGCCCTCCTCCTTGAACTCGTTCCAGGCATGTGATGTATTTGTTGAATAAAAGAATTTGTACTGTTGACCAGATGAGAGATCTAAAAAATGGAAAGCCTTTTCTTGCTTCGCTTACATGCTTGTTCTATGAGTGGACTACTCCATGGAGGAATAGTCCTTAATGTCATATACTGGATGCTCGAGGCTCCCCCAATCGAAAGCTGCGACAGTTGGGGAGTTTCAAGAAGACCAATGAGCACCCATTGATCGAGTTGGGGAGTGACGATTGATGACTGTAACTTGAAGGAAATTAAAGGTTAAAAGAGATCAAATTCACAGTTTCAGGAGACAGAGAGGCAACAGGTAGCAGACTGTTTTCAATTTCTAGGTTTGTGTGGTGTTTGGTTGCTTGTGATGAAGCCAGAGATGGTAGATAAACTGTGAGGAGACGATGATGAGATTAAGAGCCCGCACAAAACAAACGACATGATGTATATGGTGTATTCCTTCCTCACCCTTGATGTGACCTAGCTAGCTTTATATTTGCTCCTGTGGTTATATTTGCTCATGTGGTTATTAGTCTAAGTCATAATATGTTTTTTTTTAATTAGTCACTTTAATTTAAAAATATAATATAATATTTTTTTAATGTAAGATAACTTTTTTAAAATATTATTTTACATATTATTATTTATAACATGGATATTTTTTTTAATTTTTTTATATAAAATATTAAATTTAAAATATTTTTTTAATTTTTCCGGGTTGACCCAAGTTGACCCATGAAACCCGAAACCCGGTCTCTTAGCCGGGTCAATACCAGGGCCGGGTTTAATAACTATGCCCTGAAGTCCAGGATAGTAATGCTGCAAAACTGCAAAATCATTCTAACTCTGCAAGGATTAAAACTCGACTCCAGCATTCAATAGCACATATGAATACGCTACATGGCAATTTCAGCATGCATTTGAATATGAACGCTAAGAATAACCAAGAACACATGTCGTTCTTCAACAAGCAACCTCCAACCATTTAAGTTGTGCCAAACAAGTAATAATATAACAAGTAAAAAAGTACGAATTTCAAAACACTACCATGTCAGATGAATCAATACAAGGAGGCTCATTTCTTAGCAAGTAGTTTTTTGGGAAGCTTCTCCAAAGGGGTAGATTTCAAGAGGAAAAGCCGTGCAGCGCGTTCCTGCAAAGTACCTCCACATTTAAGCCCACGGACCTGCAGCTCAGTCTTCAGCCTTTCCATGCCAAGTACCTTCAGAAGGAAACGACAAAAGAGAGTGTCAAGTAGTTGCAGAAACTGAGCTTCATTAACTAAGCAAGCATTATACCATTGATAGCAATGAAAATGCAGACATGCTATTTTATATCATAAATTCATGTTTGCATTAACAAATGAGCCATCAGCTCTCAGTGATTGGAAAAACATGTTCTCCTATATTTATTTAGGCTTATTTCCGATGGCTTCTGGAAGAGATAGAAATACAGCTCAAGTTACAGTTCTCGAACCACCTCTCTAATCAGAGCAGCAACAAGTCTTATTGCTCCAATTTCTGTTAATTGTTTGATCAGGAAAACCATCCAGTTCCATAAATTCAAATTTGGAACACCTACCCTATCCCAGCAGTCGCAAGACCTATGCAGAGACATAGGCAATCTACTACAGCAGAGTGAAAAGTTGAAAGTTGATTAAGCAGCTGACCTTCTGACCAACCTTCTACTACTTTGCTTACTTCGTTAGAAATACAATTGTGAAGAAATGAAGAAAAATGAAGATGGAAGGGTAGTCAAGAGGTCGCAATTCCATTCACACTCAACCTATAACGCTAATCATGACATGTGACCCTAGGTTTCTGGTACATGCATATCGACTTCTTTTGTCTACTCAACTGTACTCAATAAAGCATAATTTCCCAGTGGTACTAACTCTATGGATCCTTGTTCTCCATCCACATGTGTAAGATCACATCATTATGTATTGCTAACCACATAATTTTTGTTTTTGATAGGTCAAGACTTTGATATAAAGAAATGGGAATTGACAACATGGCACTTAGTCAAGCAAATAAAGTAAATGTGCTGATGAACACACCTCCAACTCTGATGCTGAATTGAATTCATCAAAAATTAGTGGTTTCTCCATATCTCCATTGCCTTCGTTAACTAATTCATTTGACTCAGGTTTTGATTGAGAGAAACCATTGGCTTCAGGAATAACCAGTCCGCTTTCAATAATTCCACCATTTCCAGAACTTGAAGCATCTGGACATTGAGAATCAGGTCCAACATTCTCCTTCCTTTCAGCCTCAAGTGCTTCAGTTTCAGAAATCTCTTCTGTCTTCAAGCAAGCTACATTGGCATTCTGTGCTACTGTTTCCTCAAGAATCTGTGCTTCAACCAATTCATCCTCTTTGTTCAAGGCAACTTCTCCACAGGGATTAGATTTCAAGCTTCGCTCTGAAGAAGCCTCCTTTTCTTCCTCAGAGCTGCATGAGGCACCACCAGAACATTCTCCATCTCGATTTCCAGTAACCGAGTCTGAACTTCCCTCAACTTCTTTATTTGAATCTGAATGACTCCCATTATTTAAAACAACAGATTTCTCATTTTCCTCATCACTGCTATCTTCGTCCATTCCTTCACTGTCACTTTCATCCACTTTTCTCTTGCCCATCCTAACAAAAATTCAATCAACAAAAATTCAATGCATGCATTACACGGAAGATAGGAAAGAGACAAAAATACAACACCACTAAGAAGAATCATGTAAAATGGTCCAAGAAAACATGTTTCAAGCATAAAATTTTCATTACCATGCGCACCAAAACAACACTAATCACACACCTACACAATTTCGATAACCTAGAAACTCGAGGTTACTAAATCAGAATCCTATATAGCACATAAAAATTCAACTTTGCATTCCCTAAACCTTAATCTTCATTTTCATACACCCCGCTATAAACCTTTCCAATTTTCAGAACTTAAACTATTTCTTATCCAGCTAAGAAATAAAGAAAAAAGCAAAAGCAATTAAATCCAAAAAGTTAAGAACACTCACCAAATCTTTAATTTCTTGGCTTCTGCGCCTTCCACAACCCCCTTCCCCTTCCCCTTTCTCTTCCTAAACCCATTCCCATTCCCAAGAACCTCCCTCACAGCCTCCTCAACTACTGCAGCACATTTCGCAGAGTCCTCCCTATACTTTGCCACATACTTCTCCGCCTCACCATCTCCAACCCCTTTCTTCCCTTTCTTAGCCTTCTTCTTAATAAACTCCTCCGCCATCTTCTCCATCCGCCTATCCTCTTCCTCCGCCCTCCACTCCTCCAACCTCTTCTCCGCATTCACATGCCTTAACCTCCTTCCACTCATATCCCGACACGCGTCAAAATTATTCGTCTTCTTTTGGCCCGCTTTCGTAGCGGCCCCACGGAGAAGTGACCCGAAACCGCCTTTGCCACCGAGGAGACGGAGGAGGAGATAGACGGTGGATTCGGGGGTAGTGATGATTGCATCGTCGTTTAATTGGAACCCTCTGCACACCAAGCGTTGATAGTGAATAGGGATTTGAGTGACTTGGAAGATTTGTTGCTTGATTGCTTGGGCGGTACATGAGCTTGGGGTTTTGAAATTCAAGACTTTTGTTTTTCCGTCCAGAAACTTGGCGAAGATCTGGAAGGGCATAGGATCCTTGTGATCTTCCATTGCCGCTGGTTTTGGAGAAGGGAAACTGATTGAGAAGATTTTGGTCAAAGAGGGGAATGGAGGCATGGATGCCCTTAAATAGAAAGGAAAGCCCTCATTGCTTTTGGGCTGTGATGGGCTTGTGAATTTTGGGTTGTCACTTGGGCTTATAGTTGACCATATTAAAATCCAAATTTCATTGTATTTTCATCCTTGTCTATTTTGACTATTGTATCCCTTAAAAAGATGGGTGGGTTGGCTGGCCCGTTGGGAGATTGTGACTTGAGTCAGACTTATGGGTTTGGAATTCTTACACGGGCACCTCCAAAGTCTTCTAGGCTCAAGGCTCAAGGCTCAGGCCAACCCGTCGAGCTACGGCTAGTCTAGTAGCCTACCCTTCTAAAAACAAATTCCTATAAAATGAATAAATAAAAAACCTCGAAACTGCTATGGTATTGTTTAGTTTAGCTAGCAAAAACAAAACAGAAAAAGGAAAAGAAAGTAACCAAATTACCAATGAAGGAGGAGGATCCTATGAGCGATAGGAATCAGACCTTTCAAGCGGATCCAAATCTTCCTCGATGGGTTTGCCAGAACTGCCGCAACCCTCTTTGCATCGTCGGCGTCGATTCCTTCGCCGACAAGTTCTTGAACGACTCTTCTTCTCGTTCCGGTTAGCCTTTTCTTTTTTCTTTTTAAAAATTTCAAATCTCTGTTAGTAGAATTATCTGTGTTGATGACTTGCGAATGATGGAATTTGAATTGGTTTTGTGGTTTTCATTGGGAAAGATGGATGGGTTTTTGGTTGAGTGTGGAGGAGGTTAAATTGTTACTGAATTGTTTGAATTAATCATTCTCATATCTTAATCTTATCCTCAAACTGTGAGATTTAGTCAGTGGCTTATGGCGATTATTGAATTTTAGTCTGTCAACTGAAAGGTAACTGCTATCATCAGTCACCTTACTAATTGGGGGTTTAAAAAGGCGACCGGTCCAATAGCTTTCGATGTTTTGAGTTTGTAAAATCTAGGCGGATTTATTTAGCTAGAATATGCTTCATTGTAAGGGGGTATTTGATTTTTTCTTTTTTTGATTGCCTGGAATGGGATAAATGCAGGAATGCAGGGCTGTTCTGTACATGGGGCCAACAGCATTTTAGGCTTAACACGTATGGACAATTCTTTTGTTGTGTTGCCAAAGCAAAAGCCCCAGGCACCAGGAGTCCCTCCACGTCCTCGTAGCGGAGCTGTTCAACCTGATACTGGCCAGTCTGGCAAGGCAATGGAAGAATCCTTTGTGGTCGTGTACAAGTCCGAGCCATCATCTGATGGAGGTGGGTCGCATTTGCCATCAATAGAAGGAGGGCCTAATGGTCAGCTGCATCCCAATAATGCTGGATTCAACTCTACCATAACTGTTCTCAAACGAGCATTTGAGATTGCTACAACCCAGACACAGGTATAAAAATCTCAAGGTCTTTAGATTGGTTTTCACTAGTCTTAGGGATCATGGTCTGTGCGGCTGATGTCGAGGGTTGTTATTGGTGCATTGGGATCATGATCTTTGTTTTTCATTTTGTGCTTCCAGGTTGAGCAACCTTTATGCCTTGAATGCATGAGGGTGTTATCCGATAAGCTCAATAAGGAGGTCGAAGATGTAAACAGGGACATTGAAGCTTATGAAGCCTGCCTTCAGCGCTTGGAGGGGGAAGCTCGTGATGTTCTTAGTGAGGCTGATTTTCTTAAAGAGAAACTAAAGGTGCCTACTTATTAACCAGCTCCTTTGCATTCATCTATAAACATGCCAGGAAGGTTTGTGAAACCTCATTCATGGATCAAGGCATCTTTAGATGGTAAAAATTAAAATATATTCTGATTTTTAGCAAGTCCTTTGCTTTATACTGAATTGTTGGTATACCTGCTGGGCTACTACAGAATCGTATTGCATTGATATGAGGAATTAAAATGTTTTATTATTCCTTTAATTTCAACCTTTTCCTTTGCTTTAGCTGGGTTGTGGCTGCAGGCTATCCTGCATGCAGTTGAATGTACTTTTGAGTTCCAGTTTAATCTGCTATTATGGAGATGATGGGTATAATTTCAAGAATTTATGTGATGAGTATTAGGAATCCTGGTCTATTAGTGATATCAAATTCTTTCCATTCTCTAAGTAATGAAGCAGAAGTTTAAGAAATTTAAATGGATAAACAAAGTTGCTAACTATTGGGTTGGTTTTCTGTTAAACTAAATAATAATTTGTATATAAAGTTATGGACAGATCACAGAAATAGTGCTGGTTCAAGTTACTTGAACATGCTAACAATCTTATTTGGAAAGGAAAGGAAAGAAAGAAAGAATTTGTCATGGGTAATAACCTTTTGAATATTTTATTTTCTATCTGATATCAAAATATTCATTTGATTATTTCTGGACACTCTTTAAGATTGAGGAAGAAGAAAGAAAACTTGAAGCAGCAATTCAAGAAACAGAGAAACAATATGCAGAAGTAAATGCTGAGCTGAAGGAACTAGAAATTAAATCTGACCGCTTTAAAGACTTGGAGGAGCGGTAAGTTTTCAATTTCTACTTATGTGTGTGCATGCTTGACTAGATTGTTCCTTTCTGAACTGACCATCTTAGAGATTGACGTTTCAATGTAATATTTGTTTTGTTGGAATGCACATCATACATTAGAAACTTCAGCTCATGAGTTGTTAGCTGTTCATGTTTACAAATTCAATTTTCAACAGGTATTGGCAGGAGTTCAATAATTTTCAGTTTCAGTTAATTTCTCATCAGGTGTGTTGCTGATTATCTACTTTTTGCAGTTTCTCTGTTCCACCAGCACTGCATTTCATCAGATATAGATGATTGTTCTGCCTTACTTTTTTGGTTTGATTTGGCTGTCATTCTAATTTTAGAGCGTCCTACGGCATGTTGAATGTCATCTATTGATCAAATATCTTTGTTTCCATTACACTCTTATTGTTTATCCATCTTATATGTCCATAAGAGCTGGATAGAGAGGTTGTTTTTGTACAATGAAATTTTTAGTTGATCATTAGAAACCTTCTATCCTAACATGCAAATCAATATGGTGTCTTTACACGAATTCTCTAGATGGATATTGTGTTAATATTGTCCTTGCAATGACAATATTTAAAGCGGTCTGATACATAGAGCAGCAGCAGCAACAAGACATCTTTCTTTGGTAAATTGTTTACTTTCAAGCTCAACATGGTAAATGAATTTACGCATCTTTATGTTAACTTTCTAGGTGGAAGCTACATAGATATTACCCTTCTGGTTACTAATTTGTAAACATTTTTGTGAATCCATCACTGATCCTGAAGATGTATGCTTATTCAAATGCTGTGTTTTTTACGGCCTTTTCTTCACACATGACAAAAAACTTGGTCAACAGGAAGAGAGAGATGCAATTCTGGCAAAAATTGAAGTTTCACAAGCTCATTTGGAATTGTTGAAGAAAACTAATGTACTGAATGATGCCTTCCCCATCCATCATGATGGAGAGTTTGGTACAATAAACAACTTTCGACTTGGAAGGCTTCCTAAAATTGCGGTAAAGAAATAAGCATATACTTCTCCTTTTCTTTTTTTCTGCTTTTAAAGATTCTGTGCTGGGGGTTTGATCATAAGGCTTGTCCTTTTTCATCTTCATCATTTGGATATGACAGCTGGAATTTTTTTTATGCTACACAGAAATGCACTGTATTCTCACCTAGGTATTCTAGGCACCAAGTTAAAATGAAATAAACACCCTCCTTTTTTCCCCTTGGCTATTTGTAATCGGCCCTAATGGAAAGGTGGGTTGATTTTAGGTTCAACTTTCCATCAAGATGGTACTAAATCGAGCTCAAGCGAGAAAAACCATAATCCCAACTGTTACTATTAGATTATTCAATTTCTATGTTGAAGATTATTTGTAAAGCATTCGATAGGGAAATCTTGTCAGACAGTGTGGCACATGGTCTGTCGTCTATGTGCTTTTACAGATGCAGATTTAAATATGGACTCTTAAGTTATGTACTCTATGTTTTTGGGGAAACTCATACACGTCATAATGACCTAATATTCTGTCATTCATATAAATTGGCAAATGGTGATAGTCATGGATCTAGAGAGAGATCTGGGAGTGGAGAGGGAGTGCTTTTTTTTCTTTCTTTTTTTTTGGGTGGGGGTGGGGGGGTTGATGAGATATAGATTGTGGGTGGTCATGCCTGGCTGTGTTCAGAATTCCTGGTCAAGGGTCATGTTGAGTAAAAGAATAACCTAAGTGCAAATGTCCACTTGCTCTGACAATTACAGGAATTCCTTCATCAAGCTGATTGGTTCTGCAGGTCTTGTAACTTTATGCTGCTGTTAAACATGGAGTAATGTTTTCTTATAAAGTACCATTTCTTCTAGTCTTGCCACTGTTCTTTACTATTTGTTGATGAGGTTGTATGAACATGCAGGTTGAATGGGATGAGATAAATGCTGCCTGGGGCCAAGCCTGCCTTCTCCTTCACACAATGTGCCAATACTTCAAGCCAAAGTTTCAGTATCCTTTGTTTCATAATAAATATTTGCTTCCCATCAGCCATCTGTGAAGAAAAACAATCTATTAAAATTCCTTGATACATTCAATCTGAAATGAGCATGGAGATGCTGAAAAACTAGCCCTTATTGTTAAAAGAGGTTATGTCCTCGAGTACCTACATGATGCTTCTTGATAAGTTAATACATGAACCAATATATGATATGCCATATGTTTGAGAAGCATAAACCATGGTGAATTTTTTAGCTCTTTGTTCTGTGAAATGACTTGACATATAGAAGAACTTTTTTCTTGCCTTTGAGAGGTGGTGGTATTATTAACCATATTTTCTAGCATTTTTATTAGGCGTGCATATCCCAGGTTGTGCACTTACCTCTGTAAGTAGTAGTTTCAACCTGATTTTTAGGACCCTGAATGCACTAAGCATAGATACTGGCAACAACTACTAATCTTTTTATTCAAGTAATAATAACTTTTAGTCCGTGTTATTTTTATATGTCTAAATTGATTGTTAGCTGCTGTCACTACCACTGCAAGTTTTCTTTTTAAAGGAATTTATAAACAGAAACAAAAAAATATCTTTGATATGAAAGATACAAGTATTCATTAGATGTGGAGTTACATATTTGGCAATTTAGTTATGTCAAAAACCTGCTCTGGGTGTTTTCAAGTTTAAAACATGTGCTTTAGCAGAAAATTGATTGTCTGATTTCTCAAGGTATTGCAAATCTGACCTGGTGCAGTAAATCTATCTTTTAATGAGATTATATTATAGAATATGTTGTAACTTTACTTGCATTTGGCATTCAATTTTTCCTTCTTTGATGGACACCTAATGTTAAAGTCCTTGTGTTTCCTTCCATAAGTTTTCTGTTTGAGAAAACCATCTGGCTTTGAGCTTTTAAAGCATATTTTTAAAATTGAAGTTCATAGTTTCAAAATCATGTAAAGTGATAGCCATGTCCTTAATTTTTACTTTCTAGATATAGAATAAAAATACTTCCCATGGGGAGTTACCCGCGGATTATGGACAGCAGCAACAATATCTACGAGCTGTAAGTATTAATTACTCCTTCATATATTATTGTGTTCCTAATATGATTCAATTTATTATGGAGAATGTGATTTGAAAACGAAAGCTTTATCCTGTTATGGGAAATGTAATTCGAGTATGAAACCTTTATCCTATGAATAGATGATGCAGCATGCATGAAAAAGGGATGTGGTGGATTTAATTTTGGTTCCATTTGTCTGAGTGGCCTGGTTTGATCATTAGGACTAGTTGTCAGATTGGATCTGCAAATTATGAATATGGTTTACACTTGAATTTTTCACTGCCTTTTGGATTCTTTTGGCTGATATGAGCTTTTCTTAGGTTTGGTCCAGTGAACTTGTTTTGGAGTACTCGCTATGATAAAGCAATGACTTTGTTCCTAACATGCCTCAAGGACTTTGCGGGGTTTGCGTATTCAAAGGATCAAGAAAACAACATTCCACCTGAGAAACGCTTCAAACTTCCATATAAGTAAGTTTTGTCGCCTTCATGAAATATGACAAAATAATGGATTGCCAAGTTTTCTAATTCTGTGGACTAATTTTTTCAAGTTCATCTGTTGCTTTACAAAACATGGCTGGTTTCAAGGAGCATATGTTGAAATTTCAATATAGTGTCAGCAGTTGTATTTGGTGAACCTTTTTACATTTTTGTTTAATTAGATTACATGCGTGCGTGTGTGTGAAAGAAAAAAGATGCATGTAAAAGGATTTCACCATTGATGGTGCTATTGAATTTTTGCATGGACATGAAGGTATGAAAAACTTATTCCTCGGATCAATGTATTGGTGGGAAATGTTTGTTTAGAAATTCTTTTTTGTGCCTTGCTGCTTGTAACTCATAATCATACAAATAAATCTTGCAGGATTGAGAATGACAAAGTGGAAAACCACTCTATTACACAGAGCTTCAATAAGCAGGAGAATTGGACCAAAGCACTCAAGTACACGCTCTGCAATTTGAAATGGGCTCTCTATTGGTTTATTGGAAATACGAACTTCCAGCCCCTTACTGCAATGGTGTCTCCCCGAGTTGAAGTTGCAGCTGTAAATTCCTTCTACACAAAGCGTGGTAATGATTCCAAGGCTGAATCCAGACGTCCGTGAAACATGCTGCAGAATCGCAAATCATGCAACATAATATATCAACGTGTAAATAGAAATAGGTATTCTGCTGTGCAAATCCCATTTTCATTTCTAGTATTGTATATGATACCTGTTTCAAATATTCGTGATGGAAAATAGATCTTGCTCTTTTTTCTTCACCATTTCCTTTTCTGTAGACAATTCAATTTCCTTGCTTTGAACATATCACTCGTATTTGCAGACTCTGAGAGCCCTAGATTTCATTTAGTATTTATACTAGTTACATGACCCGCGCGATGCCGTGGGTCAATTTGTTTGCATAAAAAATATCAAAAAAAACTAAGATCTAAAAGTATCAAGTCTTTTTGTAAATCTATACCAAAAAGTCTTGAATTTAGCTGCAACGCCTGACCCAAGAGTAATTAAATAGATTAATTAAAAAGAAAAAAAAAAAACACCAACAGAAAGAAAAAAATTAAAGAAAAAAAAGAAAAAAATCTGAATTAACCGGGTTAACCCTTCAAACCAGGTTAACCCGTCAAACCTTGGATTCGTGTCGTGAAAGTTTGATAATTAAATAGAAAAAAATATTTGACGGGTTAACATGAAATTAACTGGGCTAACCCGTCAAACCAGGTTAACCCGTCAAATCCGGGATCTGTATCATGAAAGTTTGATAACTAAATAGAAAAAAATTGAACATCAACAAACTAAATTAAACGAAAAAAATTAATTAAAAAGAAAAAAAAAACAAACAAAAAGGCATCAGCCTTTTCACTGTGGACTGCACTGTGCAGTCCACAATCAAATGCATAAAAACAGCAAAAAAGCAAACAAAAAAAAAACTAAAGGTATTAGTCGATAACTAAATAGAAAAAAATTTAATATTGATGAACTAAATTAAAAAAAAATAAAAGAAAAAAAACTTATAAGAAGAAAAAAACTAATGAAGAAAAAGAAAAAAAATCTAAATTAACTGGGTTAACCCGTCAAACCTGAGATCCGCGTCATGAAAGTCTGATAACTAAGTAGAAAAACATGTAATATCAACAAACTAAATAATAAAAAATTAATTAAAAAAGAGAGAGAAGGCATCAACCTTTTATCGTGGACTGCACTGTGCAGTCCACCGTGAAAGGCATAAAAAAAAAAAACTAAAGACATACAATATTAAAAGATGAAATAGAAAAAAACTAATGAAGAAAAATAAAAAAAATCTGAATTAACTGGGTTAACCCTTCAAACCAGGTTAACCCGTCAAACCTGGGATTTACGTCATGAAAGTTTGATAACTAAATAAAAAAAAAATTGACGGGTTAACTCAGAATTAACCGGGTTAATCCGTCAAGTCCGAGATACGTGTCATGAAAGTTTGATAATTAAATAGAAAGAAATTTAATATTAACAAACTAAACTAAACGAAAAAAATTAATTAAAAAGAAAAAAGTTAAAAAAAAAATTTCGGGTTAACTCGTCAAACCAGGTTAACCCGTCAAACCCGGGATTTGTGTCATGAAAGTCTGATAACTAAATTAAAAAAATTAACATTAACAAACTAAATTAAACAAAAAAAATTCATTAAAAAAAAACACAAAGAAAAAAAAGCAAAAAAAAAACCCATAAAAGCATAAAAAATACAAAAAAAAATAAAAAAAGAAGATAGCTCAGCGTTTCACTGTGGATTGTGGACTGCACCGTGAAACACTGAGCAGTTTTAGTATATGTTATAATAATAATAATATAATAATAATAATAATAATATAATTATAATTATAATTATTCGTCCACCAAGTGTTTCCCTAACTTACATTCTCTGATGTAAAAGGGCCAAGGCTTGATGTATTTGTTCATTTACCATGAGTTTTTGCGCTTCAAGAACCAAAAACAGAGGGCAGAAAAGAGAGGAGACAAAGTTGAAAAAATAAACGTGGTGGACATCCATCAACTCTTTTCAAGCAACAGAAATTAAGAAAAACAAAAGAGATGAGAGTTAAAACAATGCGTGAGAAAACCTGCGAGAAAAAGAGCTTTAGAACGAAAAACACTATCAGAATCCACAGTAAAAATAAAGTAAATATAAAATGTTTTCATGAGCTCTTTTAGTTTTTTTTTAATAATAATAAAATATATATAGGTAAACATTAAATTCATCACCCCTTCAAGTTTTTTTTTTTTGCCCAGTTTCTTTCATAATATTCACGTGTTTGTGTCTGTCGGATTTTTCCACCATGTTATTTCTTATGGATTATTATTTAGTTGTTCCTACCAACCAACCAAAGAATAATTGTTAAAATATATTCACTTTTTATCTGCTATAATTGTTTTTCATATTTATTATCCAATTTTATAATATTATCCACGGGATATACCTTTTCAGTAGTGAATTATATCAGTGTGTCTATCACTCGATGCAATTATATATTACGTAGATAAAATATTATAGTAAAGACCAGCCACATCGCAAGGGGGGTGTGCATTTAATGCACAATGATGGCACACCCCACTAACCAAAGAAGGAAATGGCTGATCCCAGCCGAGCCCTCCAAAGAGCAATCAATTACACCAGCCACATCCTCACGGACAGAAGCCCTCAATGCCCAGTGGCTGGCGTGTCCCAGCGCGAAACTACAACAAACAAAACCGAGTTGAAGCTTCGATCAGGCTGAAGTGCAGAGAAGAAAGCTAGTGAGGGCACCAAATCACACGAGAAGAAAGGCGAGAATAAGGAGATCATAACAAAAAAACACTACTTGAATCCACAGTGGATTCACTCACATGTCACAGTGTTTTCCTGAGCCCTTTTAGTTTTTTTTTTAATATTTGCTATGGAGTAAAACTAAAAAAATTGAATAAAAATAACTCCAAGTTTTTTTTTTGTTAGTATTTAAAAAATATCACTTCCAACAAAAATAAGGAAAAATGTTTTCTAGGCTTATGTTAGGGTTTTGAGGTTTCTATTTGAGAGTTTTTCACCATTTTTTTTTAATGGTATGTCTATTTGAGATTTTTTCACCAATGTTGGTGTTTGGTGTGCTGATGGTTTAAATTTCTTGATTTGTTTTTATTTTCTCTATTAGGTTTTCTTTACGTAGCAAATAGTGAATTCAATTAGGAAATGATTTGAGAAAGTATATTATTACTTTTCGATGTTTAAATGTAGAATATAAAATGAGTTGAAGATCATTTTTTGGTGTTTGATCGTGTTTTAAAAAATAAGCTTGAAAATAATATTTTGAGTAATTAAATTGAGATAGTAGAATTTTCGAGTTATCAACTTGTTTTCAAGCCTCATTTATTCACAGAAAAATAAATTAAGAGAAAATGATTTATTTTACTAATTGACATTTCTAATATAACTGTAGACAAATTCCAATCACAGGTGCAGACAGTGCTAATTTAAATATTGCTCACAACATATTTTCATCTTTCGGTTTGAACAAAAAACTTGTAGTCCCAAAAATTTAAAAGCTTCAAAAAAGAAGTAATAGGAGTGCGCAGAACGCTTACAGACATTACTAGACAGATGATACATGCTACGCTGTGGGGTGGGGTTATTTTTTTTAATATAAAAATCGATATTCATGTAATATCAATGCTTTATAAAGAAATGGAAAAAATTAAGAATTTAATAATTAAAAAAACAATGTATTTATTGTTACAGCAGTGATCCGGAAAACAAACAAAACAAAACAAAATACTATCAAGCAAGCATTTCATGTTTACACCCACACAATTAATTTAATTTAATTTAATAAATAGATATCAAAATTGTAAAAAACAATTGTAAAAAAAATAAAAAAAATCACCTCAAATAAAAAAAAATAGGTATTAAAATAATAGAAACCAAGTCTAACAGATGAAAAAAAACAATGGGGGATAAAATTTTAAAAAGAAGTAAAAAACCTTTTAATTTCATAAACTATTCTAAATAAAAAAAATTATAATCAAGAGAATAGTGATCGAATTTTAAGGATAATAAATCTTAAGGGCTGATTTGATTTTTTGAAAGGCCAGCATGAAAATCGAGGAGGAGAAGAAAAAAGAAAATGTCACACGCCACAATACATGGAAGGGACACCAAGACGCTTCAGTCGCTGCCTTGGAAGCAAGATTTCGGTCACCGGACAACGCCACATACTGTCTGAATCCTACGGGCACTGTTCACATGCTTTTACTTTTGTTTTTAAATTTGTTTATTTATTAAATTACCCTTATGCCTCTAATAACACTCAATGACTAACAAATAACTAAATGTGAAAGACAAAAGAACCCTTAAATCAAAGGCAAAGGTTTTTAAATTCCAAGGGCAATGAAGTGATTTAATTGTGTTAAAACTAAGTCAAAGACCAAAAACCTTTTGACCCAAGTTTAATTTTTTTTTCTTTTCAAAGATAATTTAGTAATTACAACGTACAATAAAAATATAGAAAGATTAATTAACCTTGTTCATTATTGTAATGACCAATAAGTTTCATGGAAAGGATCTTCCTACCCCTAAAACCAAGTTAAATAAGTTTGTTCTTGAAGAAAAATATAGTAATTTTATTGTGCGAATACATAGTAAAATGTGAGTGTATACAAAATAAAATACCGAGCCCTCTTAGTCTTTTTTTTTTTTAATATAATTGTAATATATTATTGTTAAGACCTACACAAACATGAAACAACCTTGCAAATTTGTTACTAGCTTGCTAATGGAAAAGTGGCCTAAAACATATTGGCCCGGAAGGTGGAAACTAGAGCAATGAATGCTTCGATGTGGTCTTTCATATTTGAGTAGAAGAAATGGAGGATTTTGTTTCATCGGGAAGAAAAAGGAAAATCAAAGCCAAACATGATGTATGCCACCTTATTTTTTCTTTTTTGAGAAGCTTGTATGATATATACCACCACCACCACCTTCTTAGTTGCCAGAAAATATTTGAATAAAAAAAAATCGATCATCGTCGCTACCATTTTCAAAGAATATATATATATATATTGAATTATTATGTTTTGTTGAAATTGTTTTTCCATTTAAAACATTAAAAATAAGTTCATGAAAATATTTTTCAATTAATCCTAAAGCGTATTAACTTATAAATAAAATATATTAACTTGATAAAAAATTAAAAATAAATTTTTTTTTAACAATATCATCTCTTATTATATTTACTCATATCATAGCAATCATGATCGCTCAAAAACCATCACCATCATGATCTCTTTGTTCACCATTATAACTATCATTTTGTTATTAATATAATTATTATCATTATCATTTGCTTTCCCTCATGTGACCATTTAATGGAAAATATGCTTTTTAGCTTTTTTTAAAAAAAATATTTTTTATTTAAAAATATATTAAATAATATTTTTTTATTTTTTAAAAATTATTTTTAATATTAACTTCATCAAAATAATTTGAAAACATAAAAAAATATTAATTTAAAACAAAAAAAATTTAATTATTTTTTTCAAAAACTCTTTTAAAATATTAAAACGAACTAAAATATATATTCCCTTTTGTTTTTCCCTTTTCAATCATTCTCGGCAGAAATTTTTGCACAAATAAGAAGTGTATATAGTCTAATTCACAGTTTACCTAAAAGAAATGGATCTTCTGATTACTGTTTCTGGTAGATTCATTCTATACAACATTTCGGCCAACATTGATGTATTTGGCAACACTTATGCTCTACAAAAAGAAGACTAAAAATCATCATTATAATATAATATAGTGGTAGTGATAGTGATGATATATATATATATATATATATATATATCCCTGCGTACGTTTTTCAAGCCTGTCAGGGCAAGTACAAAAATGATTACAGTCAAAATCACAGAACACTAAATGCTCAAACCATTATTATATACAAATTTACACCTAGACCTCTGGCGTTTGAGCTTGCAAATACGAGGCAAAACTAGGATAGAGTCACTTGAACTGTTCTGTTACTTGTGATTTTGAGCGGAAAAGTCCGGCTCTGTTGGTTTTTGAGGCAGAAATGACAATCTCTGCGGCAATCTAGCTGCGTGTGTGCCATTCTGCCGCAGATTTCTTAATGCGTTGGCAGCAAACTGTGATGCATAAATGGCAACATCAAGGCTTGGCGAAGTACTGGCCTCGTTTGCCAAAGCATCTTGCAGTTTTTCTTCTGCTTGACGTAAGCTTTTAGCCTGCTTCCTCCTACAGTGACGATGCCAAGCTGCCTGTATGAAGCATGCTGCCCACGTCCTCCACTGCACTGAGAACAACCTGAAAACAAAATGTCACCAATAAGAGTTGTGACTTCAGTACAATGGTCAGTTGCAAACTTGCAATAGTCACTAGAGCTTATAGAGAAAGCAGCAATCCATCGTTCCAGTTGCATAATTCTGAGAGAATCTGCTTATATCAGGTCCTGAATGATAGCAGGAGAAATATTCCATTACTAGCCTCTCTCTATGTCTACAGGAGAAGAAAAGGAAGGAGAAACGATCCCTGAAAACTTGCCTGAATGTGTGCTGGATATCCTTGTGATGTAATCGGCGAAACTGGGAAGCTACAGTCTTCAAGTCTTCAGCTTCCAAAGCAAAGGCCTCAACCTCTGACAGAGCTTGTACTGTTCTAGTTGAGATAGGGAGGTTGGAGGATTGGGGATCTAGGGCCCATGTAAGAAGCCCTTCTCCACAGAAGTCACCAGCCTTGAGAGAGACAGCATTGAAAAAACCAGTTCTTCCACCATTAGTGGTCACACTTAAAAGAGTACCTCGCATGATAAATAGCATCTCGTCAACTGGGTCCCCTTCTCGAACAATGTAGCTATCCTTGGTGTAAAGAGTTGCCTTGAGACGATCGCATACTGCATCCAATATGTGCTCATCCATTTTTTCAAATATTGGCACCTGAAGAGTTGTTAAACATTCTAGATATTGTTATTTCTCAAAGAAAAAGGGCAACAGAAAATATTTTAGCACATGTTGAG
Source organism: Populus trichocarpa (assembly GCF_000002775.5). Lineage (NCBI taxonomy): Eukaryota > Viridiplantae > Streptophyta > Magnoliopsida > Malpighiales > Salicaceae > Populus > Populus trichocarpa. The sequence goes on along the minus strand of NC_037286.2, from coordinate 13,094,145 downwards.
CCCATCCAATAATGCTAGAAATTAGCACACAGACAAAGACTTGGAAAAGAACCCACTTTCTTGATCAGATCCAAGCAAAGATGGCGGTTTATGTCCCTCCTGAGATCTTTAGGAAGATTACGAATTAGCCCCCGCTCTTCCACTCCTCTGGTTTCTTGCCATTTGTACTGTTCATGCCGCCTAATTCGTTCCTTCAGGTTATCAGGGAGCATTCGGTGGGACATCCACTGCTCTGAATCCCTCCTTTTCACTCTCATTTCCTCTATTCTAACAGTTGTGGATTCGAGATATTTCTGCGACAACCAGGATGTACAATTGTTTAGTGCTTTGAATCATAAGAACGGGCCTCAAAAGAGACAGTTCGCAAGGTCGAGATAATTTATCACTTGTGAGTAGGGAAAGGAAAGAAAAGTAAGGGTAAACATCTTGTGCTTTTTTCAAGGGAATGGTACTCAGTAGGCTTAAATTGTCAGCAGAATCACGAAAGGACAGCCCTGTGATATTGAGATAGCAGAATCACAATATTCCATTAAATGGACCATTTTTTAACCATCATTTCCTACTGCAAGGCCATGTTAAGGAATTACCTGCATATTACCAATAAGCAGTGCAAACAAAACCAATCCAGTGATGGATATGAAGATGGCAAAGAGAATCTCTCCAATGAAGGTGCTTGTTTTAAGGTTTTGTCCAAGAGAGCTGTAAAACAAAATTTAAAAAGAAAATATGTAAGCTGGATAAAGTGACTAGAGTAAGGATGTAAATAATTTCATTTGTTTATCATATATTTCCTTCTCCTTCTTTTTATTAAAGGTTCATAGACTATGTTTCCATTCAATTCAAATAAAGACAGGGCCTGCTGCATGCTGTCCAATTCTAACCCTGATGGCAGGTGCTTGAAATAGCTGGTTTTAATAGGGTTCCTTTATCTATCATTCAGAACTAGAGGGTTCAATTCCACAGACTGCCTACTGGTATTCAACATTTCAATATAGCCAATTTTTTGCTGCCTCGCATTCTTAAATTGGTAAAATTCTGAAGTGACAATTCAGCTTTTAAGAATGAATCAATGGAGAATGTAATTTCATATGATACAAATGAGAGCATGGTAACTGGTTAAGGACTGAACTAGACAAACCATATATCCCCAAACCTGAGATTGCGCAAACCCCACCAAAAGCAGTAAAAGAATTTCCGCGGAAAATAAGTTGATTCCACCACTCCAGAATCAAGAGCATCAATAAATATACCAAAGTTGAAGACCGATGAGTTTTGAATTTGATCAGGTTGGATAAAAGGGCATGATTCAGTCAGGAATGTGTAGTTTTCTGGACGATGATTTCCACAATACCAGTACGTAGAATCACACCCTGCTCGGTCCTTACACACTTCACGCCAGCATGAATCTTCTCGTTCGATTGAGAACAAGTACCAAAAGGCTCCAATTATCTGGCATATCACGTTTTTCTTTATCAAAAATCCACTTTAATACACCGGAAAAATGTTAAAGATTGTAAAGTATCAAATCCAACTTACATGACTGGCTAGCATGTAGAGAAAGAGGTTGAAAACAGCTCCCGCCCATGCTGTTTCAGTAAGTATGCCAGAAGTTCTAGTTATTTCTTTGAACAATGGATAGATTCGAACAAATCTTGGTATGTATTGGGAGAAAATTACAATCTCAAGCAAGTTCTTCGCAGCCAATGAAACCGGACCATCAACTGATGGAAGGATGATTATAACCACTACCTGAGCAGAAGAAGCACGATATGTCAAATTTCTAGGGCTTACACCAGTTGAGCAGTGAATGATTTTTTGCAAGAAAGAAAAAATCAAGTATACAATTTCGATTAGAAATAGTCAATATTGCTCTTGGTTCATTCTTTTCCCCCATATTTTGTATTAAAATTTCAAATTTGAGTTAAAAATCAGTTTTTCCGGTGATAATAATCAAGAATTGTAATGCAGCAAGTCCAATCAAAATCTGTATATATGCCATGTTAAAACGTGAGGATGGGAGCATCAGATGACATAAAATCGTCTAAATGAACCGTTTATCATACAAGTTTTAGGAAGACAATCAACGTTAAGCATACGATTTAAAGCATGCTCCCCACCACCCTAGTAAGTGAAAGTCACAGGTTGGATTTCATCTTTTCACAAGTCCTCTTCATTCCCGCCACTATATCAAGCAAAAGTCAAGAATGGTTCTTAATGCAAGTTAACAAAACAGGGAAAGAATACCTGAGGAAGTGGAAGGATTGCTAGAATATCAACGATAAAGTGAGAGGTAAGGTATTTTTTGGCGATAACTTTAGGATCCTCAACCAACTCGCCCCTCCCAAATACACGAGAAGAAGGGGCTATGAACCCAGTGCGGAATTGGAAGGCTATGCGAAGTATGTATACGACATCAATGAATGTACGAAGAACACAAGCAGCAGCTTCCATCTTATAGTCCAGATCAAGGCATTTGTCTTTGTCAGTGCCATTAACCCATGGGATGTAAAAGAATAAGGGGTCTATAGCCACTGCAAGCACGCAAACAAGCATAAATATTTTGTTCCAATTCTGGAGAAATGAACCTTGTGGATCAAGAATCTTCTTCTTAGGTCCTTGTTCTTTCACTGAGCGAGCACCCCTAGGATAGAATCTCAATGGTTTCTTTAGGCTTCTAATCCTCTCCGAACCCATCTCCCACCCTCTTCGGATATTATCCCAAACTGCATTGAAAGTTGGTTTGACTTTTCTTGCATAAAATCCATCTTCAATGGAGCATCCCTGCTCTGAACTGAAGGATTTCTCTGATCTCCAATCCTGAAACCTGCATAAGAAAGTAAAAGTTGAAACTTGAAAGCGCAAAAAGCACAAGTTACATCAACCAAGCAAACCATCAAGGAGATGAGAAACTCAACCCAGTAAACACCAATCTCTTATCGAAACAATCCAATTTATTGAACTAAACATGGGGTTCGATAAAAGGTTAAAAGTCGTGCAATTTACAGACTGGCATTGATTTCAACCACCCTGAATATTGAATATAAAATTTGCATCATGTTCAAAATATGACAACCCTGTAACAAAAATATAACCCGATATCGTTAACTAAATATGGGTAAAAAAACCCTGTAATTCACACACTTGACAGTGATTTCAACCACCCAACATGCTCAACAAGAATCAACACAAGTCCACCCTTTCAAGTCATTTGATAAAACATTCACAAAATACTATGATAAACAAAATCCAATTTACTTTTGGTTTGCTCTGCTTAAATTCATACAACACTGCGTTTTGTGTCTAGGATTAAAAAAGGTGACAAACCTGACAAATTTATCTCCTTTGAGATTCATAACTTTGACCAACTATAATTGACTCACTCTGGCTTCCAAAACCAATCCTGCAAAACAAAAAACAAAAAACAAAAGCATAAATAACCTCAGTTCGGCTGCTAAAGAAAACAAGAGGGTGAATGATCATAAGCAAATCATGTTTTCCAATAAAAAAATAGGAGAAGAACTGACCAAAGCAAAGGCGGTTTATTTCATTTGGGCTTGTACAAGTTTTTTTTCCCGTTTGTTGATCAATATATATATATATATTCGAATTAAACGAAAAGACAAGGATGTGTGTAACACTGTAAGGAAAAGACACCACCAGGCTATTTCCTTTGTTTTATGGAGCACGTGCATATATTGAGTTTCTCTGTTCTTTATGAAGAAAAGAGAGTTCGTAGACAAATTTCGTGCTAAGAGGAGAAGAAAGTTCGTCGAGAGACTCACTCCAATGGCTGGCAGTCACGGTTTGCGCTTTCAGAGAGACGAGACGAGAATGAGAAGAGAGGGAAAAAAATAAATGAAAGCAAATACGAAAAAATGGTAACGCCGGGGAAAAGTCGTAAGTCAAGCCCAAGGGGAGGCTCTAGGAAATTGTTTTAGAAAAGGAAATTGATGATTTTTCTTTTCAAAGCCTGCGGGCCCATTATTATAAAAATTGACGATAGTTAGTTTGTTTTCTTCCTCCCACGCTTCATTTTAAAAAAAAAATAATAAGATTATTGCAGTCAAAATCCAGTGCTGTGATTGCCATTTAATATTTGAAATTGTGTTAATGATTATTTTTTAAAATATTTTTATTTAAAAATACATTTAAATAATTTTTTTTATTTTTAATATTAGTAAATCAAAATAATTCAAAATTATAAAAAATTAATTTAAAATAAAAAATTTAAAAACACTTTTTAAATACAAAAACAAACCACTAATCTATCTATCTATGTAAATTGCAATGTTCATGATGGAAGTTTTAAGTAATAAAGCATGGACCGTGGAGGGATTAAAGTAGGCTTTTTTTTTATGGTCATTTTCTTCAAATAAATGTTCTTTTGTAACTCTATATATATAACCTACCTCACCATATATATATATATATGGTGAGGTAGGTTATCTTAACCTCTTCTACCATCCGAGGAGGTCAACCTGGAAATCATATCGTAGGACTAGTAAAGTCTTCTCAAAGTGGGTAAGTATAACAAATAAAAAGGCAATAATAATAATAATAATAATAATAATATTGGTGGAGCTCACTGGTTCCTAAAGGGACAGACAAGTGGGGTGTAGTGCTTTTCTCGAAGTATATATTTTACAAAGGTAGGCGGGTTGACTCTGCATGAGATTTGTTTTTGAAGTCGTCTCCTATTTTTTTTTTTTTATTAGCCACATGCAAATTCATTATTCATTGTATCGAGTTATATAACGTAGTGGTGATATGCTGACAGGAGAAGGGCATGCCTATTCTCTCATGGAAAAAAATAAATGTTCGGAAGATTCATGCCGACTTGATTTCTGTGCTTGTGGTGCTCTTTGAACGAAACCCATCCAGTGATTCCAAGATAATTTACTTGGTAATTAATTAGCAGCCTTAATGGAAGGGCTGAAAGGTGCTCTGTTAGGCTTGTTTATTTTTTTATTTTAGAAATATTTTTTAAAAAAATTAATTTATTTTTATTTTTTCCTTTATTTGATATCAAAAATAATTTTTAAAAAATAAAAAAAATTATTTTAATATATTTCTAAATAAAAAATACTTCAAAAAAACAACATAAATACACTTCCAGACAGGCTTGGAAATGTGCAAGGCTGATTTCGTTGTATAGAAAATTTTTTACAAAATTAAACGTGATTATCATTTTTCTATATAAAAAAGATGGGCTGGGGGGGGGGGGGGGGGGGTTCAGGCTCCATTCAACATTAGCGCGTTCGGGCCAAACCCAACTATTTTGAAATAAGGTTACTCGGTAATTAGCAACTTGAATGAACGGTCAAGGGACCAGAGAGGCGGGGGGATTACGCTCGATCACTGAGCTACAACCCCACTTGCCAAGGATCACGTCAATTTTTTCCCCACCAGAAACTAGCCACCTGCTTAGAATTTATTAATGCTCCCTATAGAAAGACCTCCAACGCCCCAAACCTATTTTAGCTTGAAGATTACCAACCCTGGAAAAAGACGAGCCGCCATCCTTGTAAGAAAGGAGATGCAAAACACGTCTATTTTCCTTGCTGGGACTCCGTACTCAATCTTGAGTTACTAGTCCAAAGATTAAAATCTTGTTTGTTTCTTTAGAAACGTTTTAAAAATATTTTTTAATTTTTTTTTTTTCAAACTAATTTTTCAATGATATACTAGTGTCAAAAATAAATTTTAAATTAAAAATAAATAAAAAATATATATATATGTACGAACTAAATCTATCAAGTTCTTACATCCAACAAAAGAAATTCACAAGATAGATCAATCCAAGGGTAAGGTGATTATGACACCAATTAGTTTAAATAAATGTTACAAATTATGCTCTCAAGCTTTCCGTTTAAGAGTTCAATATAAACAACAAAAGGGAGAAGGGTGTAGGAAGTTGCAATTTGCCTTCTTTATTTCTGAGCTGAGAATTACAACTACTATTGACATTACTCTCCCCTATTAGCATACTAATACCATCAAGACTACATCACTGGAACACTTCTAATTTGTTCAAACTTGTTGATAATGACAAACTAAATCCTAAAAAATAGATGACAAACACTTAATTTTATTCATCTAATTTCTCTCTATTCTGATAATTTCAAAGAGAACAAGGATGGGCCTAACCTCACACTAGGACCTCTCTTCATCTGACTGGGATGGTGGCCCTGGGACAGAGTCGACAAAAAACTCCTCAACTGTTGCAGGATAAATCTATCAGCATCGCTTGTCAAAAACAGAGGTAAACAGACTTTCAAATGAGCGAAATAAATAGAATGATTTTACAGGATCTTGAAGTGATTTCTGGTAAGTACTGCATTGCCCAAATAATTGAAACTATCTCTCTTTTTTCCTGAGAATTGCTAATAATCAAGCTGAATGATGCAAAAGCATCCATACAGCCGATACTAACTACTCTTGGATTGAGGCTTTGTGGTGGTTGTTGAGAATTGATAATGATATATCATGAGCGCACCAGTCGTGACAAAATTAAAGCCAGACTTAAGCAACACAATCTGATTCCATGGTAGAGAAAAGTTATCTTTCTAAATGTGTAAGGTGGAATTTCCTATGAATCTATCCAATCTTCTATTTATTTCGCTTGCACATAGAGACATCTAGAAAAGATTAATGATTTTCTATGTGACCACCATCGAACTGTTAAAGAAGAGAATCAACAAAAAGATGATAATATAAAAGATGCAATGCCCTTTACCTATGTCCTCATTCTCTGGAGAATCAAGCAAAATTTCTGAATCAGATGGCAGAAAGGGGGAACCGGGATAGTTTCCTAGAGCTCCTAAATCTGCAAACAGTTCCAAGGTAACACATTTAATCAAAAGACCTGAAGAAAAGAATAAGCAAAGCACTGGAGTTTGCTTAATGTTAAGATATCTTCAAAATTTGCTATGATATAGCATCAGGGTAAAACATCTCCATGGACATAAAATATAAAGGTGCTGAATTTATCCTAACAAATTTATACAGTCTACAAGCATTAGTCCCAAGCAAATCAGAACATTAAAATGTTTCTTCAAAGCAGAGAGGAAATGGGAGAGATTGCAGTTGCAGAACTCGTTCTTTCACTTGCCTCACAATATTTCTAGCAAAGTATGAATCTTAAAGCATCCTACAAAAACCAGTAACATGGCGAAACATGAACAATTAGGCATCAGACAATTTCAGAATGATCATATCTTTCTAGAGGAGCCTTTTCTAACAATATAAACTTCCAATACTCCATGATAGTTCACTTACACTTTCATCTTTCCCAAATAACAACATAAATTTCCAATGCATTTAACCATATGCAAGTAGGCCGGTTTGATTTTTGTTGTTGTATTAACCAAACGCATACGATCAGTTACAAAAGAAACAATTGCACTAGCTGTATTCCATGTACCAGCTTTTGTGTTTTATCAATCAAGCAAGTATATGGACGTTCATTTTTCTTACTTCAATATACCATCTTTTTTTCATTGTGCCAATCAAGTACTTCTATTAAATCCTCATTAATACATTCATTATTTGATGATGTGATGGTTTGACTTTGACCAATCAACATCATAAAGGAGTTTTTAAGAGGCAAAATTCCCTCTTAAATAATATAGCAATTAAAAATACTAATAATAATAGAATTTTTAATCATTGATAGACTAAAGTTCTCAATATGTTACCGTTTAAAAATAAAAATCACAACCATTCACTCATTTGATTATACTAATAATGTTTCGAGACTTCTAAAAAAATTAATTTTACCAATTAATACCATGAAAGGGTTTCTCGGAGGGAAAGTTCCTTCAATACATTTTTGTTTAAAAAATAAAAACATTTCCAATAAGGATTACAACCTTTTACTCATTTGATTATAAAACAAATATTTCAAGACGTGTAAAGTATCTTTTAGAAATGAAAATTATTATTAGCACCAAAAAAAAATTTAATGACGATTTTTAATTATTGTTGTTGTATTAATATTTTTATTGAAAAATTATTTTGCGAACTCATTGAGTAAAAGGTTTTGATGTTTATTAGAAAGTAATTTTTTTTATTGATTTTTATATTGTCTAGGAGGAAAACTTCCCTAAAACAAAACCCATGCCATGATGTTAGCTGGTAAACTTCAAACCACCACATCATCAGCTAACAGAGATACTAACATGCATTTGATGGAAGCACTAAATTAGCACGATCCAAAAGGTTAGTGTATTGAATTGAGAAAAAATAAATTTCATGTACTTTATTGAAAGAAAAAAAACTCGAAAAATAATGGCAATGCCATTATCCCATTGCGAAAAAGATTTAAAACTTACCTCCCAAGTTTGACAAATCTGCCGTTAGATCAGAAAGGCTGAAATTCCATTGAATCTGATCCAATGACCTGGAATTCCCAGCCCCGCCATCTTGTCCAAGCTGCAATCCTACTGAGCTTGCCACATCAGATGTAAATGTTGTGTCTAATGCTGTGTCTACCCCCATTCCTGCCATGTCAGATGCAGTAAATGGAAAATGGCCACTAGACGCCACTGATGTAGGGCTCACAGGCATCTCAGACAGGGATGAAATGGTACTGCTTGGCGGCACTACATGAGTTGTGTCAGTTGCACTGTTTTCCATCACCATACTACAAGGACAAGGCAGCAGCAATTACCTCGTCTTTTTTCTTTTTCTTTTGTGAAGAAAAAACTAATAACCAATACCAAAGCAGGGAGAACATAATTAACTGGATTTAGAATTTTCCAACATCACTGATGTACATACCATTACATAAATTACTACCACTTTCAGAAGACCAAAAAATGATCAAGTGTTCGATACCAATGTGCATTCACTCAGATGAACTGTTTTAATAGTCCATGCAATGTAGCATAATCATATGTGTTGGACACATTACCATAATTATAATTTATAAGTGTTCAACATGTTAGAAAAAAGCAACAATCTCATTCAGCAGTTAGAAGTGACTGTTAATTCAAAGCACATACATTTGCATGCACATGGTAAGGCATATAAACCATGTTCACATGTCTAGGTAGGTAGCATTGAAAATGAAAAAGAGCCTTGACAAAGATAATTGTTGTTCATTAAGTAGACAATTTAACAATAATAAAGTGAGGATAGAAAAGTTCTCACTCATTTCCAGAATTCATCCGAATGGGATGAAAATTTCCTGGTGCAGGGACTCCATTAACCACATGACAGCTTGATACTCCACAGCCCATTGAATCAAGATGAGGCTGACCAGGAGTAGCCATAGGGGGTTGTTGCAGGACAGGGTATCCCATTGGTAGATTGTTAACTGCACTGCAAAACAGAGATGTTGAATAATAGATATAATATTATAGTAAAAAAAAATGCCTTATTCTGTCATCAAACCTTTTGGCACCATTGAACTTGCATTGCAGAAAATAATAAAAGAACCACATTTTCGATATCTAGGATAACTTGCAAACAAAATAATGGAAAACGTAGTTCAGTTAGAAGCCTCAAGAGAAAACAATAACAGAAAAGTCAAATGAGACGCTAACACTTTACTAATATCCCGCTAAAATATAAAATTATTAGCCTGATGATATTAACAACAATTGGTGCATAAAAACATCCTACAGGCGAGGGGTATTTTCAAGGACGTTAATAAAATAAAAGAAGTACTAAATATCAATGGTGTATGGTTTCTTTACAATGGAGATAAAACTAACTTAGTAATCAATATAAAAGTTGGAATTAAAGAATAGAGTTTTTGAAGTTTCATTATTTCTCTTTTTCAAAAATAAAGAAATGCTTAGTGTTTTCCGCAATAATTCCATTAGAGAATTAGAACTTACCAGGCATGGGGTGAATCCCGTTTTGTATGGGAGCCAACGGAACTTTCGTAGCTACTGGATACTTCATTAGATGATATTGATGCTCAAGTAAATAATTAAACAAGAGGATCTGTTTCTTCAATTTCAGCCTAATGTAATAGGCCCTGAAGAAATCAGCATTTTCTTCTTCCAGCTTCTGCCATACTGCGAAATCAAGAAATTATGAAGGAAATATAAGGCTAGATTTCTAGTTTGAATGCTGAACAAGAAAATCAGGTTACTGTAATATTAATCTGTTCAAAGGAAAATATCTATGATAACATGTTTCATAATTACTCTACTCATATTCAATTGAAAATAAATGATACAATCCATGCGGGAAGAAGACTTTGAATAAGCAACAACTTGTTGACAGCAAAGACAGACTGGAAAAATGAAAATTTAAGAAAACCCTACCTAGCGTTGTAAACCCAGGGTCTATTCTTGCACGAGTCAAGAGGGTTTTAACAACCTCATCTCTATTCATATACAGTTGTAGGCACCGTTCTATTAAATTTTGGACCTGCAATGCCCATAATAGATATGATCAACAGCAGGACATATTAGTTAAGCTTCTCTTACAAACAGATCCTATATAAGAAAAAAGTAATGAAAATAATAATAATAACTAAAAAAAAAAAACCTTAAACAGGATTGTGTTGTCTTACAAGTTCAATATCTTGGCGTGAAACCTTTCTGCTATCATTGCTTGAGGCAGATTTTGAACCAGAGTCTGCTACTGGCGGCTCTATATTGTGATTATTCTGCTGCTCACTTTGGGAATCCTGCGAAACTTGGGTGGAGGACTGTTCTTGTGCACTCTGAAATCAAAAGGAAAATTCTTGTCAATTTTTTTACAAACAAATTATTTAAGTAATAGTTTTTTAAGTGCCAAAAATTACATGAGGAATGAAGGGCCACAAACAGTCCTTCAATGTGTAACTTCTAAACTGAGTCCCTGAACTTGGATTCAGGAACTAGTAAGAGGGTGTTTGGGACATCGTTTCAACCAGAGTTTTCAAAAGTTTTGATTTTTTTTTTTTTGCTTCAAGTTTATTTATTTTTTATGTTTTTGGATCGTTTTAATGTGCTAATGTCAAAAATAAATTTTAAAAAATAAAAAAATATAATTTTGATGCATTTTCAAGCGAAAAGTACTTTGAAAAGCAATCGTTATCACTGTCCTAAACACCCCCTAAATCCACTGCTTGCCAACTATCCTCCTTTCTTTTTCCAAACGACAAGGCTTATCATCAAGTCAAATAAATTCAAATCTAGCATATGGTTAAGTGTAGTGGTATCTATAAAACCATCTTATAATCTGGGTGGTGATGAGTAAAAAGCAGAGGTGGAAATGCACCACATCATCACCAATTGACTTGGCCAAGTTAGAATATATTAGTAAAGAGGCTTGCAGTATGATGAATCGAAATCATGATCAATGCATCACTATTCAGTAGCTGCAGCCAAAGATCGTAGCAAAAAATGAAAATAAAAGGCATATGGATGTGTGGAGAAGACAAGTTTGGGTCTCAACTGCACAAACAACACAAAGATGATACAAGAAATGAGCATTTGAAATGGCTGAGTGTGTGTGTGCTTGTTGGGCAAAAGGGTGCAACAGAAAGGGGCAGGGGTGTGGTGTTTAGAGCATATAGTAACCTTAGAAGTTTCAGTTTTTCACTATCCTAGAAGAATGACTACAAAATAACGTGACTTAAGAGAAAACATTTGTCAGGAAATAGAACAAACAAGAAAAGGGAGAGGAGGTGGGGATTTCTTGCATGCGCACACATACACGAACCGAGACACATACATGTTTTGCAACAAACCTGTAAGGTCTTCATTCCAGCTAATTGCAAGCTGACAGCATCTCTTTGACTAGCTCACTGCTGCTAAGGTCATAGAATTTACTAAGGTGAAAATAAGAGCCTCTACTTCTGTCGGGGTCATATATTTAGGCAATTCGAACCTGGAAATTAGAAAAATATATAAGAAACCACAAGCTAAAATGTGATCTTGATTGGAAATATCAATCAACAAAGTTTTAACAGTGCAAACTGAAATAATACTTAAAATGCTTGCTTTCAGATTTTAAGTTTCCTCTCACAATCAGGACAAATAATATAATCTTGATGTTCCTTGATTCAACAATATTTGTCATATCAACTATATTTGGCAAGTGGAGAGATCACCACGTTAAGAGATTTCCCAAGCACAAGCTTAAGTTCACAATCTTTCAAATATTAACAAATATATAAATTCATATGCTAGTAGCTCCATTCTTTGACCTGTGAACCGTATTTCATAACTAATCATTCTCGTTACACAAAAACTCGGAACCCAAACACAACAATAGTACTGCATTGCACCAAAAATCTACACCGATTATCTTTTCCTTGTAAGAATCAGGATTGAGGCTTTTCTAACTACTAGCATAATGGGCAAGTATGGATTTTGTTAGCTGCTTTAGGAGACATGCTACCAATAAATTATTGAAGTTAGAAGCTTTCTACAAACCCTAAACTCTAATATCCCGTTCCAACTTCAAATGCTAACCCATTCTTCTACTGTTACTTGCAGTTTTCTTCTTCCTACTCCACATTAGCATCTCATATGCTACCATAGCATTAATCGAGCAGGAAATTTTGAAAACATCGTAGCCAATTTTTGGAGATTGGGTAAAACAAAAATTCCTTTTAGACACTCCAGAATTTATACTCCGTGTCAACCACTATTTACGAGCAGACACCAAAAACAAAGAAAATCAATCAGATCCTAGTCCACTAATTAGTTTAGCATCAAAAAAATTCTATAATAAACTGTTAAAATTGCCTTAAAAATTAAAACATAATTAGGTGAAAGCACTTGAATACTTAGCAGAAATACTCCCTCGTGTAACCTAATCTAACATAGAATAAAATAACAAAAATGAAGATAAAATGTAATATATGAAAACAAATAGAATTAATTTTGTTCAGTTCAAAGTTGTAAGCTATAAACAGTAAGATCTAAAAAATAAATTACCTTACACCAATATTCTGAATCTTCAAAACTCCAAAAACAGAGAAAAAATTATTTCGACGAATTTGTAGAGCTCAAAACCGACGAACGGAGCTCTACTTTTTAAAATTACTTATAAGAGCTACAGTAATTGACAAGTCGACAACCTCTAGGTTAAAAGCTAGACTGTAACTGTCAGCTTGAAAAAAAATCTAAAATTAAAGGTCGCCATTGGAGCTACAAGGCATTGACTAAGGTCTTGACGGAGATTTTTAAATGTACAAAAGCCAGAAATTGAGAAGGTCGGCTGATTGGAGAGATATTCGTTGGTTAGAAGCACGGATTCTGTGGCATTACAGAGAGGGTTGAATGATTGAGGAGACGCTCTGCAAAGAAGCGAAGAGAGAGAAGGTGGGGGGGGATGGGGGAAAATCTCGCCAAATTGTTTCCTTTTATTTTGTTTTTTCCCTTTTATACTTTTCAAAGTAAGTGGTGAAATGAGAAATAAATTAGTCGGTATTTATTTATCATTTTCTGACACCGCTACTCCTCAACGTAACGTAGTAATTTTAGGGGTGATTATTATATTTTATTCGGTTTGATTTTTATAAAACAAATAACTAAAATAGATATGTTTTAAAAAACTAAACTGAAATTAAACTGTATTTAATTCAAATCACTAATTTTGGTTTGGTTTGATTATTTTAAAAAAATAATTGGTTCAAATTGACCAGCTTGGTTTTTTTTATTTGACTTGGTTTTTTTTTATCTGAGTTCAGTTCAGTTTTTTTTGTTTCAAGTTTATAAAACTGAAACCGAACTAAACCGGTTGATTTTTTAAAAATTCTAATCGGTTTAATCGGTTTTTTTTCATGATTCAGTTTTTTTGGTTATATTTTTTTATTTTCTCGGTTTAATCAGTTTTTCGGTTTTTGCTCACCCATAGTATTTTTAATATTATTTTTTAAAGTATTTTTTATTTAAAAATATATTAAAATAATATTTTTTTATTTTAAAAAAATTATTTTTGATATAAGTATATTAAAATAATTTTAAAAAATTAAAGAATATTAATTTAAAATATAAAATAATATTTTTAAAATATAAAAACAAACATGTTAAAAGAAACGACAAAATTATGGAATAATGCTATGAAGTTTTTGGTAACCACGCCTCACGAATCTCATAAAGGTTTTTCATTTTCTTTGACAGTATCACTTTTTTTATTGGGTTAATATTAAAGCTGATTCCATTGAGATGATTCGGGATTAATTTAAAATAATATTATTTTAAATTATGTATATATTATAAAAAAAACAAAGTCAATAGGTTCTAGGTTTTTGACCAGATCAAATTAAATCAATTCATAATTATATTTTTCAAAATCAAAGTCAAGTACTGAATTAATCCACCAAATCATCCAATACCTTATTCATAAACAAATTTGAATTTAATTGACAATCTATTACAAAACTTATGTTTATAATAAAATGCTAAACCACAAAATTAAATTTAATTATATTATTTGGAATGCACGGGAAAATGAATTCAGCAATATTGATTATTTTATTCTTAATTTATAAAAAAAAATTATTATAAATTTTTTTTTTGTACAAAGACCCTTGTATTTCTTTAAAATGACATAAAATATAGATATTTTTAAATATATATATATATATATATATATATATATTTAAAAAATGATCAAAATCTTGTCATTTGAATGTTGAGAAAATAAATTCTAGATATATTCCATTAAAAATTCAAACATTTTATCAAATAAAATTTAAATAAAATAAATATAAAAAAAACACAAATTGCATTGTCAAATAAACAAGTTAATGACCAGCATTATATTGATAATTTTAATAATACAAAAATATATCACAATTCTCAGTTCTAGTAATTCAAAGAAATTATCATACAAATCATGCATTAATAAGTTTTAACTTTAAAATAAGTTTCTATAGTTGCATGGACAAGTTTAGGGAAATTGCATGAATATTTGATGAGTAAAGAATATTATGATAGCAATCCAAAAAATGATTCTAGGTGGCTGATAAACTTTACATATTGCTGCTCCACCTGAAAAATATATACCATTCATGATTCCATATACTAACTATAATTTTAAACATTTCTTTTTAATCTCTACTCTTTTTTTTAATTTATACTCATTCGCGCATCAATTAACCATCATTCATTCATGTTGCTAGAAAAAAACCTCATAATCCATGCACCGAGTAAGAATTTAAAATTTTTTTATTTTTTTCTTTGCTTCAATTTAATATTTTTTTGGTATTTTCAGATCATTTTGATGCGCTGATATCAAAAATAATTTTTAAAAAATAAAAAAATATTATTTTAATATATTTTCGAGTGAAAAACACTTTGAAAAGCAACTGCAACCACACTTCCAAACTAGTTAAAAAAAAAAAGGAAAAAGAAGAAATGAAAGATTTGGGCAAAAACCAAAAAATAAAGGAAAAAAAAGACTAATAACATATTTTATGAGGGACAAGAATATCTCTGTAAGGATTGATGCTAGGAGAAAAAAAAGGATATTGTGATGTCAAGGATTTTTTTTTTTTTTTTGAGGAAATAAAGAGGCATATAAGATAGACAGTGAAAATAAGGTCTGTGTTAACACGTGAGTATTATTATTATTATTATTTTTTTTTTATTAGCGTGGGGTGTCCGGGCCAGCTTGCGCGCACCACGACTATTCCTCACGGCCCACAGAATACCCTGCAAGCCCAGTGAGCAGGTAAGACACCGCGGGGGTGACAGGATACGCAGAGAGGGTCGAACTTGGGACGGCAGCAGGAGACAAGCCCCCGCGAGTATTTTTTAATATTCTTTTTAATGTTAATTTCAATAGAGATTAATGTAAAAAATTAGTTGATCTCGCTCGTGATTTACTTTTGCACTTTTTTTATTATTTGAATTATATTTAAAACTCAAATCAATGTTTTCGAAAGGATTTCAAACATAAAAATTCATTCAATTCTCTAAATTGAATCCAGTTCAACGGATCCAAATGAGCTAATAACTATGATTAATTATACATTCACATGATATGATTATTTGAATTCTTTTGCTGGTTTTATGAAATCAATAGAGAAAATGTATCATTGGTACTGTTTATATTAAAAATAAACAGTAGGTAATTAAATAAAAATATATTTTTTAAAATTATAATATTTAGGAAAAAAAGCAAAATGTAACAAAAATTGAAAATTTATTCTACCCCCTGTACATAATACTAAAAGAAAACGGTATTTCAATGTAGATATTGTGGATAGTGTTTCTGTAGTTCTTCTATTTGTTTTTGTGTTTTAAAAATGTTTTTAAAAAGATTTGAAGATTTTTTATTTACTTTAAATTAATATATTTTTAGTGTTTTCAAGTCATTTTGATATGTTGATGTCAAAAATAATTTTTAAAAAATAAAAAAACATCATTTTGATGCATTTTTGTACGAAAAGTTATTTGAAAAGCAACCGCAACCACACTCCAAACAGGATCGTGTTCTACTTTTCAAATTATAAACTATCGATCCTTTAATCTTTTATAAATTTAATTTTGGTCTAAAATTTTATTTTTTTATTTATCATTTTAATGAGAAAGTACAATTTTAATACATTTCCAAATAAAAAACACTTTTAAAAAACATCTTGCACCATATTACATACCAAATATACATTTAAATTGACAATTTTAATCATACCATGCTTACTTTTGAAAATATCTATATCTATTTTGATATAATCTCCATCAATTAAATAAATAAAAAAGTTTCAATTCAACTTCAAATCTCCTAGCTACTCCACGTAATGAAACGCTTTGGATATTTCACTTCATCCCAACTCGTCGTATGGAGTAAGATTTAAAATGATACAAAAATTAACCATCTAAATAGTGGCTCAGTGGTAAGAGCTTGGGACCAAGAGGTTTGCTCTCTGTGGTCTCAAGTTCGAGCCCTGTAATTGCTCATATGATGGCCACTGGAAGCTTATATGGTCGTTAACTTCAGGGCCCGTGGAATTAGTCGAGATACGCGCAAACTTGCCGGGTCACCCATGTTAAACTAAAAAAAAAAGATACAGAAATTTATTCATCAAGTGCCACTGAATATCTCGTACATGTAAACCGGACGCAGCAAAATGATATTCACAGCCATTATCCTACACGTCTTGCTTGTGTTCACTTCCTCTTATTTTGCATGGCAGAATTTCGAAATTGAACGTGATGTTTTGTTCACTTTCTCCTTTTTATATATATATATATATATATATATTTATTTATTTGTTTTTGTGTTTTAAAAATATTTTTAAAAGAATTATTTTTTTTATTTTTTTCTCAACTTTAAATTAATATTTTTTTGATATTTTTAAATTATTTTGATGCACTAATATCAAAAATAATTTTTTTAAAATAAAAAAAATTATTATTTTAATATATTTTCAATAAAAAAACAATTACTACCGTACACTTCATCACTGTTTAAATTTAAAAAAAAAAAAAGCATTAAATGATTAGCAACGCCTTTGCTTCCAGAGGAAAGCATTGTATAATTTGCCATTTGAACTTACAGACAAAAAGTCCACTAACACCAGTTGCGGTCTGTACTTCTTAGGGTTCATAGGAAAATGACAAGAAAGTTGCCTGGAACGCAGAGCCAAGTTGTTGATTGTTGTTTTACTCCGTGGCTAGCATAACTATATATTATCACTATCATAATTCACGTAGTGGGGTCCAAGACTACTGGTTTGTGGTCCGACTCTGGAAATCTTATTGCCTGCCGAGCCGATCGTTTTGATTTTGATGGAGATCTACTAGATATTATGCTTCTTTGAATGGCCAGGAGGACCACCACTGCCCACAATTGTGGTAATGCCAACTTTTTTTTTATTGGATCCGGCAATAGCTTTTTTCAGAACTATTGATTCCTCCTGTTCTTGGTTGGTTTTGAAAAGGAAAAGAAGCAAACATCCACCTGAAATTAACACTGTACGTGGATCTTGCCAAGGTTTTTTAAAATGTTTTTTTTTACAAGACACAGAAAATATATAATGTAAAATTGAAAGAAATTTTTTTAAACTAATTATATATTAATAATTTCGATCGGGTAGCAAATAATAGTATAACATAATTAAAATAAAAGTGAAATAAATAACAAAAAAAAATCAAGCACCTTGAAATATATAGAAAACTAAAAACATCAGGGTAATTAGTCACCAAGTTTCTGAAAAACCATGAACCAGCCGACCAATTATTCCTACAAAACCAATAAAATTAGTCATCTTATACTTCCTAAAAACTTATAAATTCAGCCTGATTTTACATGAGCTAAATTTAATTTTACTAGTTTAAAAAATTTTATTTTTATTTTACATATTAAATATAATTAACTCGTAAAATTATACAATATCGTTGCTATTAGCTTTCTTTACAATCAAGTTGCGTCCTAATATACGTGTGTGTAAGCACGCATTAAATATTCTTAATGAAATAATTATACAATAAAATATTTTTTATGAACAATATCACTACATATCTAACCAAGAGATTAAAAAAATAAAGATTAAAAAGAACGAGATCTTTCTATTAAAAAAAATAGATATGGTTTTATTTTGGTTCTCATTCAGTAATTCTCTAATCTTGTAAGAAATGGATATGCTGAATTTATTTAGTGAATTCAAGCTCTTAATTGGTCGGAAGCAACGAATTCCGACATTATGATTGACTACCAACTATCATCTAGCTTGGTCCGTGTGGATCAAGTAAATGTAATAACGGAGATGAAGAAAATTAAAAACAACATATCCCTATTTTTTTAATCTAATCTAACTATTTGCAAATATAGATTTTGAAAAAAAAATGATTTTTTTAATTTTAAATTAATAGTTTTGGTGTTTTTAGATTATTTTATATACTAATATCAAAAATAATTTTTAAAAATAAAAAATATTATTTAAATATATATTTTTTAAAAATAATTATAGAAAATTACTAGCACGGTCATGGGGACCTTACCTTTATTTATAAATGATGAATTTCACGAGACCTTCGAAACTGGCTCGTGACCCCTCATGAGCCGAGCATGCACTGGCAGCCGCAGGTGATTAAATTTAAGGCTTTAAACTAACTATTTTCTTAATTTATATCTAGAGGGGACGTGAGAGTGCAGTAATTGTTATTTTTAAGATAAAACCGCGGAGTAAATGTAATTACGAAAATTTGTGAGCGTAGTAGTATTTTTAAAATTTTTATTAAAATAATATTTTTTTATTTTTAAAAAATATTTTTAATATCAATGTATCACAATAATATAAAAAAATTAATTTAAAATAAAAAAAAAATTAAATAATTTTGAAAACAAAAACAAACTGTTTAAGCATCAATTTCGTTTGGTTGCAGACACCAATCGATGAGAGCGAGCGAGCTAATCACATAAATCCTGACATTAATCTCGACCTGTCACGTTCGGCAGTCAGACTACACTCGTCAGAGAGTTTGTGACAGAGCGTGGCTTTCGCGTGGCTGTAACGGCATTGGGATTTGAGGGCAATATTGAGAAAAGCTATCGGGGGTTTCAAAATCGCCGCGAGTGGTTGCTATCTTTGACCTTTGGCGCTATCTTGACTCGTGAGATCTCTCCATCAGAAGTTTTTCGGTCCCCTTGGGAATTTGATGGTGGCATTCACCGAACAAGAGCATATTTTGAATCCTCTAATTCCTCTCTTGCTCTTAACAAAATTTTAAAACATGTGGATTTTTATTGTACATTTATGTATTGTGTACTAAGAAATAATTAATTGTGGCCTCTTTGCTATATATTAAAACGTATGACGATTTTCTATTGTATATATACTATGTATCAAGATACAATTAATTGTGGATGATACTATAGCACCCTAATGGGCATTCTTTTCCTGTGTTTTTAATCAAAAATTGCTGCTGGGGATGTGATCTTCTCTACCGAAAGCCACTGGGTCTGGCTTTGGTAGCCGGACCCAACATTGTTGGGTCTGGTTGACAAGCCAGACCCAAAACACTTCCAAAAAATACCAATAGTGTTGGGTTCCGCCTTATTGTGGACGATACTGTAGCTCTTGTGGAGGACGTTGTCTTTTCTGTTTGTAAATCAGAAAGGGTTTTTGGATCGCTGCAGTAGGACTCAATAGCTTTGGGTCCAGCTTCCACCAGGACCCAATGACGTTGGGTACTACTGGACCCATTAGAGTTGGATACCCAAGACTTTAATTTCTTTTTTCTTTTTCATACGGTAAATAGGAATAAATAGATGAAAATTTTTTTCCATTTGAGATTCGATTGGATTTTTTTTATTTAAGCATGTTTGTTTTTGCCTTTCAAAAATGTTTTTTAAAATATTTTTTTCCCTTTACTTCAAATTAAGATTTTTATTTTTTTTCCTCTTGGATTTTTTTTCAAAATAAAAGTATTCAGAAAAATTATAATTCTAATATTGTCATATTAAAGTTGACAGAGCTCTAGATAAATTTTTTGTTCACATAATATACTTACAAAAAAAAATGATCCTCACCGTTCGAATCTAGAACAATTGCTGGTATTTCTATTTCATTTCTTGTATTTCAAGTTTTCTTTTTTTCTTTTGCAAACAACCATTTTTACTTCTTTGCTTGCATTTTCTCTATTTAGATGTTTGCGTCGTGGAGTTCTAAAAAAGAGGCGTGCCTTGTACTCATTTATTAGTCTGGCTAGCTCCAGAGTTCAAATTTCGTTCAATTGGGGATGTTGACTCTGTTATTTCAGCTGAGATACTTGACAAGAATCAAGATCTTGTTTGCTATGAAATAGTTTTAAAATTTATGATGCACGGTCCATGCGGTGCTGCAAATCCAAAGGCTCAATGTATGGAAAAGAATAAATGTTCCAAATGATTTCCAAAAAAAAAATAAGAATGCAACTGTGTTTGATGAAAATGGCTTTGTATACTATAAACGTCACACGCAACTTATGAGTCATGTTATTAAAACTGACATTTCTCTCTCAAATTGTCATGTTGTCCCATACAACAGAGAACTTTTGCTCCGATACAATGCACACATTAATATTAAAATTTGTAGTCAATCCATGCTTATCAAGTATCTTTTTAAGTATGTTAGTAAAGGAGTTGATCGATGCAAAACGAGACCCAAGAAAAAAATATTAAATTTACAATAAATATTATTACTATAAAAAAAACATAGATTTTGATTTTAAAAGTAAAATCAATTATTATTATTATTATTAACTTGGGTCTGGCATCTCCTTCCAGACCCAAGAAACTTGGAACTCGAAAGGTGCACCTCACCTAAAAAGTTTAAAAATTCTTTGAAAATAATTTGAATTTTTTTAATTTTGTTCTATAATATTGTCATATTAAAGTTGACGGAGCTCTTAATAATTTTTTTATTCACATCATATACTTTAAAAAAATTTGGTATTATACAAGAGATTTTATTCTGGGTAATAGAAGATATTTTAATTTTATAACATTAGTGTATGAGATTTAAAGTTTTATCAATATTTTATTATCTTCAGATTTTTTATATAGTAGTTTTGAATTATATATATTATTAAATACATAAATAAATTATGTGTTAGGTCTAGCCCCCTACAGGAACCATTACAGTTGGGTCATGCTGGGTGCAGGACCCAAAATTGCTTTGGGTCATAACATATGCCTTCCAATTGGATGTTGGGTCCTACTGGGTGTAGGACCCAAAGTAGTAATAACAGTAAGGATAAAAATAACAATAATAATTTTTAATTTTAACATTTTTCAGTATTGAACCATGGGTCCTAATACATCGGGTCTGCCTCCCAGCAAGACCCGACATTATGGACATAGACACATTGCCCAGACAGACCTAAAACACTTTCAAAAAGTGCCAAAAGCGTTGGGTCCTGCCTCCAAGCAAGACCCAACACTCTCAGCCAGACCCAAAACACTTCCAAAAGTATCAATATCGTTGGCTCTTGCCTCCAAACAAGACCCAACACTCTCGGTCAAACCCAAAACACTTCCAAAACGTATCAATACCGTTGGATCTTGCCTCCAAGCAAGACCCAACACTGTGGACACGGACACATTGCAATGTGGGCGACACTGTAGCCATAGCGTATTTACACTATGGACGACACTGTAGCACCATGAGGGCGTTCATGTCTTGTGTTTTTAGTCAAGAACTGCGGCTGTGTTTTCTATTTGTAAGTTAGAAAGGGTTCTTGGGTCGTTGCAGCATAACCCAACCATGTTGAGTTTTGCTAAACCCATTAGAGTTGGGTCCTGCCCCTAACAGAACCTAAGACTTTAATTTTTTTTTGTTTTCCATACGGTAAAGAAGAAATAAATAGGTGAGAATTTTTTTTCATTTGAGGTTGAGTTGAATTTTCTTATTGAAACATGTTTGTTTTTTTTCCTCTTGATTTTTTTTTCAAGATAAAAACATTCATAATATTAAAGTTGATGGAGCTCTAAATAATTTTTATATTCACATAATATACTTTATATATTTGTATTTTATAAGAGAATTTTGTAACAATAAAATTCATTAAAAAAAAATCATAAATACTATAATATAATATTATTTTGGGACAACAATGCTATGTTTTTTCAAAACATGTGGGATAAAAATTATATTTTGTTTAAATACTTCAACTCAGAAGAATAAGATAGTATCTTTCTAATGTGGGATAAAAAACTTTTTTCGGGAATATTTTAAACTTAATTGTCTACAACATGTATAGCTTATATCCACATGGATTATTGCTTAATTTTTTTCATATAAAATATTAAAATCTCAAATATTTTTTTCTCAATTTTCCCGGTTTGAAAATTTCTATTTTTTTACTTTATTTTAAATTAATATTTTTTGATATTTTTGTATTGTTTTTTAAATAGTTTTTTTAAAATATATTGAGATTGTGTCTTGAAATTTTTTAATTTTTTCCTTTACTTAATTTTTTTTGTTTTGTATTATTTTAAAAAAAATGTTTTGAGATTGTGTCTGGTTGTGAAGGGAGACCCAGGAAATTTAAAAAATTTTACTTTTTTTTATTACAAATTAATATGTTTTTGATATTTTTGTATTAGTTTTTTAAAATGTTATTTTCAAAAAAAAATATATTGAAATTGGGTCTGGCTGCGCAGCCAAATCCAAGGCGATTGGGTCCCGTTTTCTCGAGGACCCAATGCAAATGGGTTAGGCTGTGCTTCAGGAACTACCTCTAAGGGGTCCTGGGTCCCGCCTCCTAGCAAGACCCTGACTCAACAAGGACCCAGCCACGTTGGGCCCTGCCTTCGACCAGGACACAACAATGTTGGGGCCTATTATCATATTTTTTTAAAAAAAACATTGAGATTGTGTTTGGCTACGAGGTGAGACCCAGGAAATTTGAAAAATTTTTTTTTCTTTACTTCAAATAATATTATTCTGAAGTTTTTGTATTAGTTTTTTAAATATATTTTTTAAAAAAACTATATTGAGATTGTGTCTAGCTGCGAAGCGAGATCCAAGAAAATTGAAAATTTAAATTTTTTTAAGCAAGACCCAATAGGGCTGGGCCCTTTATGAAGTAGGACCCAATAGCGTTGGACCCTGCCTCCCACACACCACAACCCAATAGCTAGGATTCAACAGCAATGGGCCCTGCCTCCCATTCACCATGACCCAACGCCTAATTGGGTCTTTCTGCCACAACGACCCAACATATATGGACCCTTTTCTAACCGGGACGCAACAGCTTGGGTCATGCTCAGAGCAGAATCCAACGCTTGGGTCCAAATAGCAGGCTAGACCTAGTAGCTTTGGGGTGGGTTTGTTTCATTCAAAATTTGAGCTTGCAATTGACCCGGAGTAAACCAGTTGACCTGCCAAGTCAACCCAAAACTCGAGTGATCTAGCAAAAATTCAGAAGGGATCTTTTTTTTTTCAAATGTGTTTTTCTCCTACCCTAAACCTTTATTTTGTCATATTTTCTAGTTGGTTACTAACTCATTTCATAGTTTACTATATAAATACTATAAGAATGTGTTTTTTTTTATGTAGGATTTGAAGCACTTTAGTGTATATTTATGTTTTGTCAATGTGGGATAATAAATTTTTTTGGTTTAAATATCATATAAAATAACATGATGGGTTAAAAAATCAAAAACTAAAAAAATAGACAAAACATCTTTTTTTTTATTTTATTTAAGAGTTTTTTTTAAAAAATTTAATTATTTAATCCAAAACGAAACACTAACCACAAAACTAGTTTATACTAAGAATCTTCGGGTTGACATTCGAAGCATGACATGTCGAATTTCAGTAATCAATACACTCAATTAAAGAGGTTCGAAAAGAAGAAGAAAAAAGCGTTAATACATTCCTTTCAGAATTTATGTTGATGGTGAATCTTTGCAAACCGATATCAATAGTTTTACTTTACATTACTGTCTAAGCCATATGTTTTGTTTTGAATTGAATCCAGTTGAAATTCGTGGACCACACAGTCCATTATAGATGGTTGAGAGGGAGAGGTTGCCACGTAAGCCAAGGTCTTTAGCCTTAAAATTAGGACCCCCACAGAAAAACGACTTGATTTGTTGCCTGTGATTCGAATAATTTTTTTTATGTAAAAAGGAATGTGTAAAAAAAATTGAGACCTAGATTATTGATTCAATTGATAATTTAAATAATATGAACAAAAAAATACAATAATAATAAAATTGATAAAAAAATAGCAATAAAAAAAAAAGAAAAAAACAAACCTAAATCAATCTGAGTTATTGTACAACTTAATATTAAAGGTTGAAACCATTAAAAAAACAAACAACTTTAAAACAACAACATAAAAAAGCCTCGTTAAATTAGGTGAACATGCAAACTTTACAATTATGGGTATAAGATTGAGATAATTTTATATAAAAAAAAGCAAAAAAAAAGTTTGAGAGATGAATTTAAACAAATCAATCTTAAAAAATGACAAAAAAAAAGTCAACCTGCGTTAATTTTTGAAATCAGTGATCTTGGTCATGAACCTGAGACTAATCTCGTAGAAGGCAAATTGTAAAGAATAACAAAGCAAAACTCTAAAAAAAAAGGTAAAAAAGAGAGAGAATATTAGCTTAAAAAAAAGAAGCAAACTCATGCGAACCTCTTAAACTTTGTCTAATCTCTAAAACTCGTAACCCGTGAAATCTTGGACCAAGATTCAATCAAGAAACTTAATCTCCAACCAACTTAACTATGAATGATAAAATCGTGAAAAATAATCAACACAAAAAATTCTCAAAGCAAAAAGATAGCAACAAAAAGAATGAAGATAAAATTTAATAGAAAATAAGCTTAAGGGGGATGAAATTATATAAAAGAAACGATTTAGAAAATGATCTTAACCAAAACAAATAACAATTAAAGCATTAGAGACCATATTTGAAAGATTAAAAAATATCATGGGATGAAATTGAAAAACATTTGTAATTTGATAAATTATTTATATATTAAAAATGATAGGGGGTGAAATTGAAAAAATATTTGTAATTTTATAGATTATTCAAAATAAAAAATAGTAATCAAAACTCAAAAGGACAAGAACAAATTGTGAAGCAAAATGAAATTGAAGGGGTTGGTCTGAAAATTTGAAGGGGTTGGCGCGGTATTTGAGGAGGAGGGAAAGAAGAAAAAGAAATAGTTGCTAAGGTCAAACTAGTTGCATGCTTGGCACACGCGTCTCTCCACCACGTAAAGGGTCTCTCCACCACGTAAAGGGAATTGAGACTTTCCAAACACCGCTTCAGAAGGCGGTGTTTCATGGCTGAAGAACCTCGTATGTATTGCTCGAAGGATGCGAGAGCTGTTAACTTGTTGACGCGTGTCATACAATTGCCATCATTTTTAATAATATTTAATATATGATCAATTACAGTAATATCTCTGAACAACTTTCAAATTAATAATAAAATCAATGTAAAATAATAATAAAAAAAACTTTGTGGGAGAGATATTGATTTTGTCTGTAAGAATATAAAAATAATTTAATATTTTGAAAAAATAAAAAAGATAAAAAGCCTGATATTATATTTTTTTTATGCAAGAGTTAAATTAATAATTTTATTTTCATAATAAAAAATGAAATAATTGATATAACCCGTATGATTTATACAAGATAATCATGTGATTATGAAAAAACAGAGACGGGTTAAGATGTGGTGGCCTCCGCCACTCATCCACGTTGCCGAGGATATGTCGTCAGCCCACTTCACTTGTTTTCGAATTGGAGAAGACAAAGATCAAGGAGAGGAGGACATGGAAGGCCTTAGCCTCTGCAATTCATTCTATTTTGCTGTGAAACCTTACCTTCTTCACGAGTCACGAGATCGGAGTCGTTTTTTTTAAAAAATTAATTTTTTTTATATTGTTTTGATGTATTACACAACACACTGGTATTAAAATGATTTTTAAAAATATAAAAAAATATTATTTTAATATATTTTAAAATAAAAGAATATTATAAGAAACACTTTAAAAGACTCCCGGAGCACCAGAAAGCACAATCCAACAACATCATTTTCGTGCTGAAAGCAATTACGTTGACACGACGAGGATAACGACGACACCAAGACATCGACGGTGATTATAACGATGAAAGAGATCTTAGATAGCAAGGGCCAACAATCCCATCACCCTTCACTGTTGATGCCTACCACCTAACTAGTCCCTCAATACCTACCAGCTCTACGCCACACAAATCCCGCAGCCAGTTCATTAGTCACCCAAGGTTTTCTTCATCTTTGATTTCGCACAGTAGTTGCATGAATAAGATATTCCGTACCGGCGATGCAATTAGGCGATTTTCATTAGAAATATATAAAACAGCTAGCGTGATTCAACAGTCTCAAAATTGACTCCAACTGACATGTTGATTTAAGTCATCATCTCCGAAAAACATCACATATACAAAATAAATTCACAAGGGTTTGTTCAAATATATTTCCATTTCCAAACTGCACAGTGCACACTTCCTGCAAAACCATGCCTGTTTCTTTCTTGATGTTGTTATTTCTATATTTGATAAAATCTTCATTGAGAATTTTAAAACGGTATTTAAAAGTGTAGTAGCGATTGCTTTTCAAAATATTTTTCATTTCAAAACATATTAAAATAATGTTTTATTATTTTAAAAAAATTATTTTTGATATTAATACATCAAAATAATCTAAAAATATCAAAAATATATTAATTTAAAGTAAAAATAAAAAAAAATTAAAATTTTTCAAAAACACTTTATAACCGCAATGCTAAACACTACCTGCTACATAGATATATTGAAATTTCTTCATATACGTATGAGTTTATTATGTATCTTTTACACTGGATTTTTTTTTTCCTAGTGGAACGGTTAAGAGCAATGCTTTATGTGTGGTTTTTAGTCCGACTTTTTTTGCTCATTAATATTAATAGTTATGGATCACATGGTGTAAGTTATGTTTCATAAAACTTATTCATGGTATAATAATTTAGTTTGGTGTGTGCAAATTGACTCGAAATATCCTATATCCGACTCTTTATATATATATATATATATATTCAAATAATGTATAATTTATGTAGTTATATAACAAGACACATAAAGAAATAAAATAAATTATAAAAAATATACTTAATCATTTTATTTTATTAGACGATTGAAATAATTTTTAATTGCTTAGAGTTGTTAAATTCCTTGATCCTTTTATTTTATTAATTAAAAAGTAATCAATAATATTTATTATTATTATTATTATTATTATATGCTCCTTTAAACCCGTGATAATTTTTTTCACGAGTTTGACATGTAATATTTTTATTATTATTGTAGCCTTACCCGCTTATCTTTAAAAATAATATTTTTTTAAATATGAATATTCTTAATCATTTTTATTTTTTTAAGGTTGCAGCCACATTTCTTTGACCAAATATTTATTTTCAAGATTTAGCTTTTTCAAGAAGCTATTTTCTATCACGGCCTCTTTTTTATTAACTAGAAAATAATCGATAATATTTATACCAAAAGTTCCACCAAGTGTAAGCAAAGGCCAGGAACTGTGCGCCGCGCACACCACAAGCTGGTGACGAACCGTCAATTTTCACACAAGCACTCTTATCTTTTCAGGTCGTGTGCGTGTCACGAGCCCTTGCTAAGCTCTTTACAGCAACCATTTGTTGCTTTGAAAAGGCCTCACTAAAACAACAGGCCATGGAAATAAAAACAACCCAGGAGGAACAAATATCAACACTGTCAGGCCCCACGCCCACAACGAATTCTGGCTATTTCACGAGAGCATGTCCTTAGCAGTCAAGGCATCCAGACACGTCTCTTGTCCGAGGCAAAATTGCATCTCTAATCATGTGTGTCCATGACTTACTCCTTAGTAGGCAACATCTTGAAGACCTTATCCTGTCGAACCCATCTCTGCAATGGCCCAAGATACAGGGGCCAATGCTTGATTAAACTTGTTCTGGGAATTATTGAGAGGACCACTTCATATCACCTTCATCCATCGACTCTCTCCCGTTAAAAACTTGTCTACATTTACAGGGATGGTTGCTCGAGAGCCACCGAGCACTTGTGTCCAACAAGGGACAGCATTTGAAGTTATTCTCGCTACTTGCAGTTTCAATCATCTGGGTCGACGTGACTTGAACATTTGTGAAAAGGTGAAGTTAAAGTATATCAAATGGTCAAATATTCAAGCAACCATTAGATTCCAGTGGAGAGTGTTTGGGAACGCGGTGCAAACTGTGTTATACAAAATTTTAATTTTTTTTTATAGTTTTAGATTGCTTTGATGTGTTATTGTTAAAAATAATTTTTAAAAAATAAAAAAAATATTTTAATATATTTTTAAATAAAAAATATTTTAAACTATTCATCGTTACTAAAATCTCAAACAAACTCGAATCAGTTATGTTTATGTTCTTAAGATGGATCATCTGGCCATCGAGTAAATAATCTCAACCTCACGTAAACGAGCCAGTTCAGTTAGGCCACTAACGAGGTTCGGCCATATGATTTCCAATGACTGGACCTTTTTTATATGTGATGCGGCTTGGTCCAGCCTATTTCTCCCTGGACCTCATGAGCTCATGCACCTGAACCACAGATACCATATCCGCCCAAAGAAGAAGATGTTCTGGATCCCAACTTTAAACTTTAAGCCCGACCGGAGTGAAATACCCTGCTAAGTCCACGCGCTATTTAAAATTGTGTTCTAAGTCATATAATATTTAGAATTTATATATATATATTTTATTATTTTAATATATTAATATTAAAAATATAATTTTTTTAAAAAAATTAAATATATTTTTAAATAAAAAATACTTTAAAAACAACTACTCCTAATAAATTGAGCAGTTTTCTTCCCACTTTAGAACCAGTTTTCTGTAACCATGAAATATTTTAACAGAGAATTAAAAAGTTAATGCATGCTTTTAATAAAGTAAATTAAAAAATTACATAAGCTAATGAATAGTAAAAACAGTTATTGACGCTGATTAAAAACTAAAATAGAAAGCCAAAAGACAGACACTCATGAAGATATTCGATCTCGTTCTCGAGACATTCTTTAAACTATCTTATTTAATATATGGTAATAAAAAAAAATGGTAAGAAAAGCAATAATTTAAGTTCTTAGAAAAAATAATTTTTTTAGTATAAATTCTCTTTTTCTTATTAATATATATATTTTTATCTATGTTATTTAAAATTGATGAGTGAAATACCCTGCTAAGTCCACGCGCTATTTAAAATTGTGTTCTAAGCCCTATAATATTTAGAATTTTTTTATATTTTTAGATTATTTTAATATATTAATATTAAAAATATAATTTTTTTTAATAAAAATACTTTAAAAATAACTACTACTAATGAATTGAGCAGAAGGCCGTGCCTAGTTAAATTTAAAGAGTATTGGGTGGTAGGAGAAACTTAACCCTTCAGATTTCATACATAAAAATGAGAGGTTTTTTTCTTCTTCTTTTCAATCGCTAATAGTCTCAACGACAAAAGATAATTCCCTCGTTAAGGTATGATAACTGAGAAGTTCAAATCTTGTTTCTCTGAGTGGCTAGTCATGCACTTGTAGAATTTGATTGTCATTCAAATTTTATTCATGATAATATTTTAACCAATATTGTGCCATGTTCGTAAAGTCATGTAATACATAGATTATCTTGAATTGATGATGTCAGTAATGAAATTGCAACTAGTTTAATAGAATAATAAAAATAATTTATATTTCAGAACATGTATAAATAATAATAATAATGAGTACATTCTTACTTGGACCAACTTTGCAATTGTTACATTTATTATTGTTTTTTATCATGCTATATTTATTACGTATTAATAATCATATATTTCTTATATAACTTGAAGTTATGAAATTAATATGCATCATTTTTAGTTATTTTATCATCAAACACACTTTCAATATAAGTTTTAATCAAACACCTTTTAAGTATTTTTTATTCAAACTTAATTTTAATAGTATTTTTAATTAAATACATATTTTAATCTAAATAGCAGCAACTAAAAGTGCTTTTTATAAATTTATTTTTTTAAATCACAATCACAAAAGTTACCACAATATCAAACACACACATTTAGTGTGTGTTTAGTAATGTGGTAAAAAATGCTTTTTAATTGAAAATATTTCGAATTAATATTTTTTAATTTTTGATATTAACACATTTAAACCATCAAAAAACATATAAGATTTTATGTTTTTTCAAGCAAAACATAGTTTAAAAAATACTTTAAAAAGCAAGTTAAACTGCATTACAAAATACACTTTTAGTATTTGTTTGATATTGTGGTGCATTGTACTTTTTAAAAGTGTTTTTCGCTTGAAAATGTGATACTTTTTTTTTGATATCAACACATGAAAATTATTTAAAGATATTTTAAAAAAATCAATTTAACATATTTTTAAGATAAACACACTTTTAAAAAGCACTAAAAAACAAAAGTTACCTCACTTCATCTAATAGAGCTTGTTTGTTAATGCGATCATGCTGTTATTTTTTTTTAAATTGATATTTTTAAATTATTTTAACGTGCTAATATTAAAATTAAATTTTAAATATTTTAAAAATATTTTTTTATATTTTACCAAACAAAAAATATTTTAAAAAATAATTTTTACCTCAATTCTAAACTCTGCCTTAGTTATTTAGAACACCGCATCGACTCATTAATTATTTTAATAAACAACAGTAACTAAGTTAAATTAACACGATAAAATATCCCACGGACTTATCTTTCCAAAAACACAACAAAAACAAAAACAAAAACAAAAACAAAAACGGTGCGTTTAGAGCACACTGGTATTTTCCTTCCACTTAACCTAAAACCCTAACTCCACAACGGCGCCTCTCTTTGAAAACCATAAAAACCTTAAACCCTAGTCCATTCACAAACAAAAAAACTATACTCTATTTATCTGGCACCCAAAACCGGAACCTGGCAAACCCAGGTACTCCTAATGCCCATTAAATTCCTTCCACCTCTCCGTTTCCTTAACCCGTCTCTTCCCGTAACCCGTTTCCCTCTCATGAATGTCGGACTCTCCCTAAATACCCCTCGGCCCATCCCCATTTTCTCTCGGGTCTTCCCTTTTAAACTCAAGTACCTAGGGTTTGCTTCTCAATTCTCCACCCGTTCATTTCGACCTGAACCAATCCGGTCAAGACCCGAATTCAGCCGCCTTACTGGTGGTGGAGTGGAGAGAGGAGAGTCTAGGCCTTCTAAGAGTTTAATTGAAGACGAGGCCGAACTCAGTGACTGGGTTAGTGACTTGCGGACTAACTCGATTCGTGGCCAAGTCACTAGCGAAGACGAGCCAGATTCTGATATGGGTCGTCGTTCCAGAAGTAAGACTGGTCGCGCTAGAGAGACAGATAGCGGTGGCAATAAAGGTGGCGGTGCAGGGGGTTTTTCGATGAAGAGGAGAAGGGAGAGTAACTCGAATGAGTTTAGTGAGCCAACTCGAAGGAGAACTGAGTCCAGGTTTGGTTCGCCGACAACGAATCGAGGAACTGTGGGTTTACCAAAAGAGAGAAGAGGACGGAGAGAGAGGGATTTAGGGGTTAAGAGAGATGGTAAGGGATTAAGAGGCAAGAGGGGTTTTACTGATGATGATGTGGTGGATAGTGGTGAGGATGAGAGAAAGGGGTTAATGCAGAATCTTGGGGGTTTAATTACCGAGGAAGAAAGCGATGGTGATGATGATGGAGGTAATGATAATGGGTTTTTTGAGAAAAAGGCACTGTCCTCTATTGGTTTGGAGAATGATTTTGAGGTGAAAGATAGGCCAAGTTTGTCTGCGAATTCTGATTCTTTTATGAGTGAGACTAGGTATGATAAATTGATTTGTATAGTCATAAATTTGATGTGGCTAAGAAACATGTGTTGAATTTATCATATCTGCTCTGTTGGAGTTTTTTTTTCTTTTTCTTTTTTCAATGTTTATAGGATTTTGTAGATCTCTAGTCAAATCTAACATATGTAAAATGGTTGCAGATTTGATCAATGTTCAATTTCTCCATTGTCATTAAAAGGAATCAACCATGCTGGATATGAGAAAATGACAGTGGTCCAGGCGGCAACACTTCCTATTATACTCAAAGGTTTATCTATTTATTTTTAAAAAATGGTCTAGTCTTGTTTGCTCATGGCTCATGCTAATTGATTTTTTGAGAAACAGATGTCACAGTTTTGGATGTTGAAATGCTAAGTTTGTCCTTGTGGTTACTGCGATACCATCAGGAGATTGTAGTTATAGTTTAATTTCAAAATAATTCTTTCCTCGCAGTTAGTTTGGATTACGAGGAATGTCCTCAAACTTTAAGGACTTTTTTCTGTTTCGTACAAGTTTCATATTCTCCATTCACTAGTTTCAATGTGCATCCATTTGTTTTAATAAGTGCTGCCAAAGAGTTAAATGCCCTAACATAGTCAATCCTGATTTGCCACCATTTTGACTAATTTTCATTTTCTTATGTATCCTCATTTGTGGTGCTGCACTGCAGCTGACCTGCTTTAATGTCAATACCCTTTTCCATAAGATGATAACTCTTGCATATCATGTTTCCAGGTAAGGATGTTCTGGCCAAGGCTAAGACGGGCACGGGAAAAACTGTAGCTTTTTTGGTAAGGTACTTTATTTGAATAAGCATGAGCATGTTAACCAAATGAGGACTGTCTACACCCATTTTTAACTTGAGGACTTCTTGTTCCTTCATTTTTTTTTACAACTCCACATGCATTGGTAAGTGTACGAGTGGGGATAAACTTTTGTATAGCCTATTTTTCTGGGTTTATATCTATGTTTCGCTGTAGAGGTATTTTGTTTTCTACAATAGTAGATATAAGCATTTCGGTTATCTTATGAGTGTGGGATCATGAAAACCTCTTAGTTGAAACTTTTTTGAATTCTTTTTTCCAGCTTCCTTCTATTGAAGTTGTTGTAAAATCTCCTCCTCATGATCGTGATCAAAAACGCCCCCCAATTCTTGTACTTGTCGTATGCCCGACAAGGGAGCTTGCAACTCAGGCCGCCACAGAAGCGAAGGTCCTGTTGAAGTATCACCCTGCTATTGGTGTTCAAGTTGTGATAGGAGGGGTGAGAATTGCTTTAGAGCAGAAAAGTATGCAAGCAAACCTTTGCCAGGTGAGTTTATCATTGTCTAAAGGGTAGTATCATTCATTTAACTGACTGCCTTGTTATGTTACAGCCCTCCCTGTGCATTTATCTCGGCCAAACATGGAAATATTCTAATTTTCCTCACTGTTTGATATGCTGTGAAGGGCTGGTTTCACAGTGATTTGAATCTAAATTCATCTGGTTAATCTCTTAATATCACTTGGAATATCCAACTGACCAGTTAGATACCGAGTCGTCATCCTGGATGTGTACTGAATAAATTTTTAAATTCCGGCTTAATTTCTCAAGAAAATGAATTCCATCTAACCATGGTTGCATATCGTTATGCTATTCACACATTTAAAATTCTCAGATCCTTGTTGCTACACCTGGAAGGCTCAAAGATCATATTGAGAATACTGCAGGATTTGCAACGAGGCTGATGGGTGTGAAAGTCCTTGTACTTGATGAAGCTGATCGTTTGCTAGACATGGGATTTCGTAAAGATATTGAGAAAATAATTGCAGCTATTCCAAAACAAAGACAAACACTCATGTTTTCTGCCACGGTTCCTGAAGAGGTTTTCTTTTTATCTTTGTCGTGTGTTAACTTGTCTTGTCATTTTATTGAATATTCTGAAGTTGTTGCTCTGTATGAAGGTTCGCCAAATCTGTCACTCTGCTTTGAAAAGAGACCATGAGTTCATCAATACAGTTCAAGAGGGAGCTGAGGACACACATTCCAAGGTAGGCCTCTTCATGGCATTTGCCATCCAATACTGATAATATATA
Source organism: Populus trichocarpa (assembly GCF_000002775.5). Classification (NCBI taxonomy): domain Eukaryota; kingdom Viridiplantae; phylum Streptophyta; class Magnoliopsida; order Malpighiales; family Salicaceae; genus Populus; species Populus trichocarpa. The sequence goes on along the minus strand of NC_037286.2, from coordinate 13,059,784 downwards.
TGAGCATTTTCTTAAATTGCTGGATAATTTCAGGTCAGACAGATGCATGTGGTTGCTCCATTAGACAAACAATTTCCTTTTTTGTATGCCATTTTGAAAGATCATATGGCAGATGACCCCGATTATAAGGTACACATCACAGTCAAGCCTGTTTCTGTGTCTACTTTTTTTAGAGCCTGTTACTTGATATACCACTGTCATGCAGTATATGTAATCGCCCATGGTTTGTGCAGGTTATTGTTTTTTGTACTACTGCTAGAGTGACTGGACTGGTTGCCAGACTTCTTGGTGAACTGAACTTGAATATCAGAGAGATCCATTCTAGAAAGGCTCAGACTTATAGGACCAGGGTTTCTGATGAGTTCCGCAAGTCAAAGAGCCTCATACTTGTGACTTCTGATGTATCTGCACGTGGAGTTGATTATCCAGATGTTACCCTTGTCATACAGGTATATCTATGTTATGTTTCTACTTTCACCGAGGTGAGTGATTGGACTTCAGTATTTGTTCAAGAACCAAAGGGAAAAAAAGGGCTGGCCTTTCACGCTTTCATTCCAATAGTGTTTTATACTATTTATACCAACTTAACCTCTTGCAAACTAAAGGAATTTTTATGCCCATGGCATAACATTAAGAGTTTGAGCAAATTGACCCTTGCATACCGGTCATTTAAGCTTTTCTAACTACTACCCCAATTTTTGCAGAGAAATGGTGTCCTTTTCCCATTTTTACTCATGAAGTTTTAAGCTTCTTCTAGATCTTCCATATTCAATCTTCTCCTTCGTGCTTGCAAACTTTTTCTGCTCCCATGGATAATAATTACATTTATTGGAAATGTAGGTTGGGTTACCGGCTAGTAGAGAACAGTATATACATCGACTTGGTAGAACTGGGCGTAAAGGTAAAGAAGGAGAAGGTATTTTATTACTGGCACCTTGGGAAGAATTCTTTTTATCTACTGTCAAGGATCTGCCAATAACAAAAGCTCCAGTGCCTTCAATAGACCCAGACACAAAGAAAAAGGTAGTCTACTCTGTTCTTTCTACTGTTATTCTGAAGAATAACTCCATCTAGTCTACTTTGTTCTTTCTACTGTTATTCTGAAGAACAATTCCATCATCAATTAGAAAGCACAGATTCAGAATTTCTTAAACCAACCTTTTCTGTGACACTGACAAGTAAACATTCCTGAACAGATGGAACGGGCACTGTCCCAGGTGGACATGAATTCCAAAGAATCAGCATACCAGGCCTGGCTAGGTTATTACAATTCACAAAAGAAAGTGGGCAATGACAAGCACAGGCTTGTGGAGCTTGCTAATGAGTTTAGCCGAAGCATGGGACTTGATACTCCTCCTGCTATTCCCAAACTCGTCCTTGGCAAGATGGGTCTCAGGAATGTTCCTGGCTTACGCTCGAAGTAGATCAGCTCCCTACTAGTGAACTGGATGGTTTTGCATGAGATCAGGATCGTTTGCCTGGAAATATCTCTGTAGGAAAACGTCATTCGTTACATTAAACCTCTATTCTTTTTTCAATCGCTATCATGCTATATAGAGCATGAGAGTGTCATCCTAACTGAGTATGCTAATGCTTACATTGGATGAGTGAGAGGTGGTATAATTGCTCCTGCTGGTTAATACGCGATGAACAAGTGATCATTTTTATTTTAAAATAGTATATTTCCTTTATATTGATGTTTCTGTAACTTTAATAACTACTTCCCTTTCTGGCAAGATCTTTTTTTGACAAGACAAGCGATATTTCATTTAACCAAAAAAGATTACGTCTCAATTTTGGAGTTGTAAGGCCTGCCTGATGAATTAACCTGGATTTTCGTCGACCTCGGGTGTGTCGTTGATCTAAGACTTGGCACAGGCTCGCTCATGAATATTTTTTTTTTAACGAGTGAGAGTGGCATCCTACTTGAAAAGTTTTTAAGTGTGAAATTATACAGAAGTGTAAAATCTTATTAGAAGGGCTCTACGCAAAAGTGGAGAATTGAATGACTGCACCTCGATGCCCGACTCTTCCAGCCAAGATTTTTGCCTTCAAGACCTTGCCTATCTAGCTGTGCTTACCTGGGTGCAGAACATTCATTCAAATCATTAACCATAACCCGCCACCGTTTCCATTACCCTGTCAAATCGTGTTAGGTCTTGTTCATCTAAGAAATAGAAGGGTGAACTTGCAATTTACAAATTTACAAGTTAATTCTCATGATTTTTGGCTTAATACAAGCCCTTGATAAAGTCATTATAACTTTATATTGGATTTGAGCTTTTCAAGGCTGCCTTTTGGGATGAAGATTCCGAGCTTGAATATAGAGTGTCTTTGAGTTTGGTATTCCTTGCAAAACAAGTTTTTTTATCGGAATAGAAGATCCTCCGATATTTAAGTTAATAACTTGTAGGAGAGAAGAAAAATATAATCAAGAGAGTAAGAGTTCAGGAGAGTGAATATTGTGATGAATTTATATTATGTTATTGAATGAATTTCTTTACCTGTTAATCCAAGTTTATCCCATGAAGAATAAAGTAATGATGTAAAATAATTGTTTTTCCATGCAAGTATCTAAAAAGATGAGTTATTGTGCCTTATTGTGGCATTGGTGGGAAAAGTTGTTACTTGAGCGTGATTGAGATGAAAGGTGAGCGAAGGTAGGCGCTTTATGAGAAGACAAGTTAGCAAGAGATAGTCATTGGTGAGAAACAGGAAGGTAGGCGTCACACTAACAATTCATGTGTAAGTATATGAAAGTGCATCGACATACTAACTTTCTTGTATGTAGTAACTTTGCATTGGGGTGTGTGTTAATCGCTTGGTTTCCTGAAATTTACATGGGATTTGGTCCCAAGTTGGTTGGGGCAAGGACTAGTTTGTGGTTAAGAGCTTGACAATGATTGAGAGGGAGTTTGTTTGAGTTGGAGAGCAGTCCCATGGCTAGAGAGGCTTGAGTGCAAAATAATTGGATAAATTAAATAGTATGGATTCCCTTTCATTCCTTTATTTTCTCTTTCTTTTTTTTAAACTCAATTATGGAGACTAAACTAGAGAATTATATGAAGACTAGGGATTGAAGCGAAAGGACTAAAAGGGAAGGAAAAGGAATCTTGGCTAACACATATAATACATGCGCTAGCATATGAGCCACACCCATATACCTTTGGGAAACATGCGTGGCTTACCTTGGCTTCGATGACAGGCTTTCTTGGTGTAATTGAATTTTTTTATCGAGATTTTTTCAATGATACAATACATGTATTGATCAAAGTTTTAGTGTATCACCAATATCCTTTTCTATCTTTCTTTTTTTCTCTCCCATCACTTGAAATCCATGCCATTACTTCTTCTTTTCTTCTCTCTCGCGTGTCAACTTTTCCTTGCCATTTTTAGTCCTTGCTATTTTGATTTTGATTTAGCTTGGTCTCTAGTTTATTGTCTTACCTCCTACTATTTAGGTTACAAAAAAGGCAAGGGTTGTCTTTTTTTTTTTTTGCATCACCATTTTCCCTTTAGTATTTGAATTTGCATGTAATTTCAAAGAATCATGAATTTATCCTCGTCAAGTTGTACAACACTACAAGTGTCCACTATGGTTTTTCGGTTAAAGAAAATCTTCACAAGTAGAGAATGTTTTTGTGATGTGGCAAAGCATTATATATGAAGATATAAAATGAAGACATGGAGTTTTTATTGGAGACATAGAAATTCCATAGAGACATGGAGATATAGAGAATCCACTTAAAGACATAGAGATTTCGTTGGAGATATAAGGATTTCATTGAATGCATAAAGATTTCTCTTGGAAATATTATCATGGAGAGATGAAAACTTTGTTTGAAGACATTTCATTAGATACATTGAGATATGAAGACTTTATTGTGGAGATATGAAATGTTCTTGTTAGAGGCCTTGAGATTTTGTTCGGAGACATGGAGAATTTGTTGGATACATTAAGACTTCATTTAAAGACATTTTGTAAAAGACATAAAGATTTTATTATAGGCATGCAAAATTATAGATGGAAACTTAAAGATTTTATTTGGAGACATAGAGATTTTCACTTCAAAATATAAAGATAAATTAAACCATGGAGAAAAATGTATGAAAATAACTTTGAGAGATAATATTAGTTTGTTCATTGAAGAGTTTCAAAAGATTATTTTGTGTAAGTTGAGATATAATGAAGATTTTGTTTGGAGATATTTTATTAGAGATATAGAGATATAAGGATTTCATTATGAAGATAAGAAGAATTCTCACTGGAAATTGTAGATTTTATTTAAAGATATGAAGATTTTATTCAGAGAAATGGATAATTTGTTAGAGATTTTGTTTGAAGAAATGTAGATTTCATTTGAAGACATAGAAATTTCATTATAAAATAATGAAATATCAAAACATATACTAGTGTGCTATCATACTAGTAATTTATATGCAAGTATAAAAGAGTACATCATTATATTGATTTTCTTGGAGGCAGTAACTTTGCACTATAGTACGAGTCAGTGGCTTTTGCATTATTGTATGTGCAAGTCGCCTGGCTTCCTAGAATTTGCATGAGATTCGATCCAAAGAAGGGTAGAACAAGGCATAGTTTGTAATTGAGAGCCTCAAAATTACTTGGAGCGAGTCGCGCCATTTTTATTTTAGGTCCTGTTTATTTGCTGGAAAGTAGTTTTTTTTTGGAAAATGAATTCCGGTAAAGTGAATTATTTTCTGATGTTTGGTAGTGTAATGGAAAATAAGTTGGAAAACACTTTTCAGTATTTGGTTATGCCATAGAAAATGAGCTGGAAAATAACTTATTAATATTTTATTTTTCTCAAGTTTATTAAAAAAATGAGGAACAAATCTTACAAATTAAAAAGTTGAATGAGAATGAAATTGAAAAAAAATATAATTTCATAAATTATTTCAAATAAAATAAATAATAATCAAAATAATAATGATCAAATCTAAAAAATAAAAGATGAAGAAATTAAAATAATAATAATTAACATTTCATAAATTATTTCAAAAAAATAAGTAACAATAAAAAAAATGAGGACCAAATTTGATAGATAAAAAATTTCAATAAAAAAATAATAAGGGAAAAGCAAATAACAATTATAAAAATGAGGATCAAAGTTAATATAAAAATTAAATTTTAAGAGATGAAATTGAAAAATAAATATTCAAAATAAAATATATATAGCAATCAAAAGTTTGAGGACCAAATTTGATATAATCAGCAAATAATATGATATTTTTAATTTTTTCACAACTTCCAGAAAATGTTTTCCGCCCAAATTTTCTAGGAAAACACTTTCCTGAAAACCAAGCTAAATTTTTCTTTGACTTGAAAGTGTTTTTTGTTGACCAATTTTTCTAATGTCAAACAAACACAGGAAAGTTTGGAAAGTAATTTCTCGGAAAGTGAATTTCAGAAAACAAACATAGCCTTAATTTGATTTGTTTTTTGTTTTATGAAGCATAGTCTATATATAAACTTTGCATTGGGGTATGTGCTAGCCATTTTTCTTTTCTTTCGTCTTTCCTTCCTTGAAATCCATGTTGTTATTTTTTCTTTTCTTCTCTCCTGCGTGCCTGCTCTTCCTTGCTGCTTTTAGTCCATGCCGTTTTTACTTTGGTTTGGTCATTGATTAGTTGTCTTGCCTCTTGCCATTTGGGCTGTCTGTTTTTTTTTTTTTTTTTTTAATTTCTTTCTTTCCCATCACTAGCCCCCTTCTTTAGTTTAATAGGTACAATTACAAGTTCACCCAAAACCCAAAAAAGCGAAGGAAAACTAGCAAAGACCTATGTACATAGCAAGTGCATAGCTGGAGGTTGAAAACTAACAAGAAAAAAGTGAAAAACCAGACATTTAAAGGTATAAAATCAACATTGAGCTGAGGGTTTAAGTTAGAGGTGCAGGTTGACTATAATTGGGTGAGTGAAAATAAACACTATTTCTTTTTATATAAAGTTTCATGTATAAAATGCAGCTTTTGTATATAAAAGATAATTTCTAAGCAGTCCTAAGATAATACATCTAAGTATATATTTAATGATACAGTGTATAATGCTTTTCAATTAAAAATACATTAAAATAAAATTTTTTTTATTTTTAATATCAGTATATCAAAACCATCAAAATATATTAAAAAAACATTAATTTATAAATCATTAAAGCTGTCAATATTAGGTTTGATTTAAACATAATAATCGATTTTCATGCACGTGCGCTGACCTTTTCAAACTAAGGATTTTAATGCAATGTTTTTTTTTTTTTACATGCAGGACTAATGTGTTAAGCCAAGGCAAAATTAGGATTAAGTTTTAAAATTTTTGAAGGTGCAAACTCATCCATCAGTAGTTTATACATTGCACTGTTGTTATCCCAAAATAGAAAATTATGCTGAAGATCTTCACATTGCATAGCTAACGAAAATTGTTTTTTTATTATTTAAATAAAATAAAATAAAGAGCAAAGCCAAGTAGAAGGATGGGGAGATATTCCCATAAAAGAAAGGATGTGGAAGTCTCAAAATAATGCCTCAACTATCCCCCAATTCTCAGTAGCCTCCCAGTCATTTTTGTCCTCAATTAAGTTGCAAAATATTTACAACATCGTGAATCTTTTTTAAAAAAATCCTTAATAAAATCACTGGAAACTTAACAGTATTTGACCATATAAAGAACAGAAGCTTTCCTGAACAATCACCATTGGAAACCTAAGAGCATCGTGCATTTTCACCCCATCTTTGGGGGTAGTATTACTACACCGTACTTTTTGAAACGAGTATAGTTTAGCTGTTACACCGAACTCATGAATCAAAATCCCTAATACATCGTGGAAGAAGATCCCGAGAAACGTTTTTTAGAACATGATAAAGTTCTAGATTCTAAATCTGCGAGCTTCTACATCAGTGGAGTTACATGGTGTTGAACCCTAAAATATATTTTAAAAAAGAACTAATCACAGAGCCTGCATCCCATTACCTGCCAATCTGTTAATTCTTGTAAGCAGGACAGGTTAGATAATGACTTCTAGTGTACAAACAAGCACAAGCCATCAAGAAGTGCGACCTTGAGAAAATGATGACATGGATCAAACTGAGAAACCATTAACAATAAGGTGAGAATGGAAAAACCTTGTAGTTGAAGGTTTTCTCTTCATCGTTTCTCCCACCATCGTTTTCTCCCTGGTTTGGAAACGCACAAGGAGGAATTGTCATCCTTTGATTGATAATACCTGATTCCTCTGGACCATAGATTTTGCAACGAAAGTCAAATCTCCCTGTTAACACAATAAATCAAATCCTAAAATTAGCTTGTTACGTCACATATAATAATTTATAATATGGACTAGACCGCTAACCACATTGCATTATTAACTCTTGTACTAGTATAATACACCGCAACCTTACACCAACTTGCCTTTAACACACAGCAATTCTGAAATCTTGCACTTCTATAACTGATTTCAATAAATAAACAGTGTAACTACCTCTGGACATGGGGTGAAGAAGGCTGATCTGGAGATGGCTGATGAGCAGAGCTGCTATGAAACCTTTGGTCCTCAAATCCCCCACTTGATCGACTCACCTCATTTAAATGCAAGGTCTCATTTGCACCTGAGAAACCTACTGGCCCAACGAACCCAAGCTCAAGATGCTCTGCAGAACCATAGCCAGTATTATGATCATAAGGATACAGCATGACAACAGAAGGAATGGTAGATCCATTTGATGACACTCCAGGATTCAAGGATGGTAAGGGATACATGCCATATGCCACATTGCTGGAACCATTCTGAGACTGGCACGAAGGGAACATATCATGTCTATGTGAGCCCCATGTCCTCTCAGCTTGACTCTCACCAGCCAACCGGTCTGGCCTTGTATTAGACTTCTCAGCATGGCTGCGATTGTTGCCGCGCCCAGCAGCTCGTGCTCTAGAATTATTGTTCCAGCTCACTTCCCTATCACCATGGTGGTCACTTCTATTGTAGTTGTGATTTCCCTTTCTCATATTTGTAGCATGCCGGTCTCGGACAGCAACCTTCTGCAGTAAGAACTTAACTGTAAAAAATTATAGATTTGAAGTGTACAAAATGCTGCATAATTCAAAACTATTTGAATATGACAACAAAATCAAATTATTTTAACCAAAAAAATGCCAACTTTCCAAACCAGGTTAGAATCAAACAATCACAGCACATATTTTCCACATCCAGGTAAGATAAAAGTGAATGGTTGTCCAATAATATGCAACCAGAACCAAATTACTCTGACCACCAAATAAAAAGCACATGGCAAAGAAAACTATAAGCTCATCAAATGAGCGGTCATTACTGGGGAAAAGATTGTCTAAATGGAGAACTAGAAGGGTCTACAGTTCAAGAAAGCATGGCAAGAGAAGTGCAAAGCATCCATGCAAACATAAGTACATAAAAAATATTACAACTGAATGACGGTTGCAACTCTCTGCCTCTCTCCAATGACAACTGCACTGTTGATACAAAAAAGCATGCACAAAAAGGAGGGGGAAAAAAGCATGGAAAGCACAAAAGATAAAGCTGGTCAAGTAATCTTACTGGATTCGGCAAGTAGGTCCCAGTTCCACCTCGATATCTAGGCATTTCATCAACATAATGCTGATAGACACCAGCAGGTCTATTAGATGCAGACTGTAGCGGAGCAACTGGAACAATACTTAGCTGAGTAAAATTATTCGTGTTAGTTGAAACTGGTCTCCCAGAACCATCCCATGGAAAACAGCCCTGTAAATACACAGGCGGCACCATAACAGGTGATGGATAAATCATAGGTGCAGGATTTCGTGTGTTTTGGCATAAACGCCCAAACTGCAAGTTCTGCCAGTGGCTAGCAAAATCACTATTAAGAATGTCAGGTTTGTGTTCCAATGGCTCAACAGAAGCAGCCATTCTCATAGAACTGGAGGTACTTAAAACCTCAGATAGATCAATTCCTTCAGATGAATCAAAATTTTGACCCGAATCACTGTTATCAAGGCCCTCTTCACTGTCAAATTGGCTAGTTGATGCACCAGAAGTTCCTGTCTCAGTTGGGAAGTTGTACAGTGGAAGCATCGTAACAAATGGAACTGGTGGCCCTGCAGGATAAAATGTATAGTGAACAGTCCCTGACCCTGAGTTATCAGCAGATCTTTGCCGTGAACCATGACCTAAGAGCACTGGAGCAATGGGTATCAACGAATCAGATTCACTTGGTTGTGCTCTTTCATATCCAGGTACTTGATGCCTTGAAACATGCAAAGCAGCAGAAGATTCAGTTTGGGATCCTATGCTTCTTTCAGGTTCAGGGCCCATTGTTGATGGCGCATTCCATTCTTTATTGTCATCATCTGTCAGATTGGAAGAATGTTCAGAGGCACTCTTACCTTTTCCATAAACAGAAGACTGCACTGCAGAAGAAACCGTTTTCCTACCTCTTTTTTCCTTCACAGGCTTTGACAACTTTGCTGATGATCCTTCCCACGAACTCTCAGATGAGGTTTTACTTCTCAAGGGACTAATATTCACCGTAGTAAAGGACCTTGAACATGCACTTGTATCATCAAAGTATTCTTCAGTGCCTCTGTTTTCTTGATATGTTAAAGCACCTATAGATTCTTCCCTAGCTGGCCCTCGGGTTTCTCTGGTGAGCTTCTGGTGAGCTCTCAAAGAGTTGCCAGAGCCACCTCTTCGAGATGATGAAACAAATTTATAACTAGACGAACTAGGCTGCGGATCATCTAATTGATGCATCTCAAAGCTTCTGTTTTCTTTATCAAACCCACTAATGGAGCCCCTCTCCTGCTCATGCCAGATATCATGATCAGGCTCCCTGACATTCATTTCCACGGGACCAATATTCTCATTACCAGGTTGAATTGAATCTTCTTGGTTTGAAGTCAATTCAATGCCAGGAAGATAATGGGCTAATGGTGATGGAACCAAACCTTGAGGAAATTGCATATTTGAACCCCAAGGAGTCTCCAAGAAGGGAATGTTTGCGGGTACCATTCCACCCATATTTCTCTGACCATATCCCATTGAAGCTAGAACAGAAGGTGGAATTGGAAGAGAAATGTGAGCAGGTTCCATATTCAGTGGAACATGAGCCTGTCCATTGAAACCCACACCAGTAGAAAAAGCCATCACATTCACAAGATCTTGCTCTTCCTGATGCATCCCCTGTGACCCTAGGACAGAAACAAATTCTTCACTGGCGACATCCAAGCATGAATCTTTGTGGTAACTATTTGAATCAGCAGCAGGATTGCAGCTTTGACTGGAAATGGTGTGACCAACAGATGAAGGATCATCACTTGAAGAGCTAATACCATGGTTTTTCAAATTATCAGATCCCAGGTTTTTCCTCCTGCCATGATTTAGCCTAGCAGATGAAGCCTGGCCTTTCCCACTTTCTTGGACTTTGTTAAGCCTTCCTTGAGAAGAAATTTCGCTATATGTCTCAGTAAGTTCAGGACTAGAGCGTGTCCTAGCAAAAAGATACCTTCCCTGAAAATCAGTGACTAAGTTGTCGGGTTTTTCATTTCTCTGACTTCTATCAGCATGCATGCTCTGATTGGAAGTAGATTCCCTTCTACTCTGATCAGAGGTGCTCCTTGTGCTGTTAGTGTTAGCGTTAGTCTTTTGGCTTTGAGTACGAGAAAGTGTTGAAACTTCACTACCTTTGGATGTGCTATCTATGGAATAATTATCATGCTGGGAGGGAACAGTACATGAGCCATGAGCCACATCAACTTGAGCTTCATGACCGGAAGGTTTGCTGCTTGAATTGTTCCTTAGACTCTCAGGCCCATGCAAGTGATCATGATTTGACAATCTCAACTGCCACAAATCATTCCTTGGCGCATCAGGACGATGGCCACTACCATGTCTCTTCCAGGTGTTCAGAAAAAACTGATTTACTTCAAAACACAGGTCTTCTTTGGGGCAATCAAGTAACCTAGCTAGCCTTTTAGCTCCAAATGCAAACGCACTGCGTATCCTAAAGAAGTTACCTGGAAAATGTACGTTGTATTACACAATATAAGTTAATAAATGCTAACAGATCAGTAAGAAGTATAAAACATTCATGAACTGATCTATATGTTTACATTCCAATCAAATTCTGTTGCGTCCAAGGACATAAACACCCAAATGCACACATGAAGTTTAGAGAAGCACACTTATGTTATCATTTCCCTTTGTTCTGTACACTCTTAACCTCAATTACAATTTGCAACCATTCCCACCATCCAGACCACTTAACCTACATTAAATTTTCCACCAATATGTATGCATGTGTATATAGGTAAAGCAAATAATGGAAAACAATTAACACATCAATATTAATAGCATATTTAGGCAATTGACAACAAAAAGAACCCTTTTCAAGTCCTAGAACCAAAAATCTAAATATATCAACTTGAATGCCCAATTTCCCTGTTATAAGCCTTAACCCTACCACCAATAAAAGAACAAGAACTAGGATATATTTGAAAACCAGAGAGAGAGAGAGAGGCAGAAAAAGAAACATAGTTACAGATGTTTTTCTTTTTCTTTTTTTGCAAGGAATAAACAAAAAGATAAATATAGAAATACATCAACATACATCTTTTGCCCCTTCTTTATTTCTGGTACCTTTCTTTATCAATACCTTTTCTATCCATTTTTGCTTCAAATCATCACTAAAAACCATGGTGTACAAAATACCTTTAGGAGAAAATTGCAAAACAACTGCACAAACCTCTCTTATGGCTCTTGCGCGCTACTATCAGCAGAAACATGTATAAAGAAGAAATAGTGCCAAAGGTAATGCTAGTTTGTACCATATAAAAAATGACACAATCAATAATGAAAAAAAATTGCAGTTGGATAATGCTTCAATGAATATTAAAAGCCAGCAAAGAAAAGACAAGACATTAAGTCCTGATTCTCTGTGCTATCTACAGTAACTTGTCAAAGGGAAGAAGAAGAAAGAAGTGCATTTGTCATGCAGATGCACAATAAAACATATCTACAACTCAAAATGAAAAGGGAGAAATTTTCAAACGACAGTTAACTTGGTAGCAGACAACATGGCAGGGTTCTATTTGTGTACCTTTACTGACACTACGTCCCAGGTTGTTGTTTACACGCAAAGGATCAATAACATTGAAGTGTTTGGACAAAAAAGGTTGCCCTTGATTATCTTGTCCAGCAGGTAAAACAGCATACACAGCACTACAAGCCTCAAGAAATAATTTGCTAAGCAGTAACTCTCCACCATCCTTTCGAGGAGGTTCCGCTGTGTAACATTTCACTAAAATAGTTGGTGCCAGTCGATTGACAAATATTTACAAAAAAAGAAAGGGTCACTTATTGAGAAGATGGAAAAGAATCTTCAATCAATCAAGCATACCTGTTACATCTGGAAGTGAACTAATAGGTACAGGACCCCAGAGACTAACACATAAATTAGCCCAATCAAACTTACTGAAGAACTCGAGAAAACGATAAAGGACCTAGACAGGTAGATAGAGAAAGAATCAGATAAACGAAGAGGGGAATGCAGCAAGACAGTGAGACCAAAATCCACCTCAAGAGGACCCGCAAAGGAGTTGTTGAAAACATGAAATATATATAGAACCAAGGTTTCCAAAGCATAGGTGGAGATCAATCCATGGTGAGCACCAAGTATTCGGCTCTCATAGTAACACCAGGCCTTTATCAATATAATGCTACGCTTGAATAGATGGTTTTGATTTATCAAATTATCAACCTACAGAGGCAAGAATACTATCAGGGACAAAAATATAAAAGAGTATCCTGGTTTCTAGTTACCAAGAGAAAAATGGTACTCCTCCATCTGAAATTATAATACATGTTTTACTTTTCAGTTGTTTAAGGAAGGCTGATAACATGGTTGTACAGTACTTTATGCCATCACCTTTTTCATTTTGTTAGCCTCTTTTTTTGGTTAACTTTTTTTTCAAATTTGAGGTTGCTTAATGATTAGGGCATGACAGCAAAACATCAAAATAATTTGTGACTTCTGAATAATGCACTAATAATTTGGTATGGCAGAAGTGTTCCAACAGGGATCATTATATTTGGACAAAGGAAGTAAGAAAGATTTTCCAGATAGAGCACTAACCTCCTCAAGGAAACAAAGGGTGCACAGTCCACCAAGTTGGTTAAATGAAATATCTACCACAATGTTTTCCACAAGACACTTTATTATCTTCACCTGTACATGTGTATTCAAACAAAAAGAAAGTTACATCTATCATCAAGAATTGCTCAATAGAGTACAGGGCATTGAGAAATCTTTAATTGAGATTTTTTGGTATGCCTTCTAGACACAGATCTCAGCGGGAGAATCATTTTCTTAAACAAACAAATACAAAAACGATCAAAACAAATTACATAGAAATTAGATTGCGAAATATAATTTCACCTCAAAATAATGTTGAAAATGTGTTGAAAAGCTTACTAGTGTTCACCATTGCCCCATAATTAGAGGTAATACAGAGTGCATATGTCTAGCAAACAACCCACTTGTTTCAAACATACCACAGAACCTTGAAATATTCACTGAAGATTACAAGTCCACTGTAGTGGAAGAAAATGCATGGATGGAATATTACTGCTGCTATAACAATTCTGAAGTCAACATTACTAACTAGATATATTCAAGCCAAACACAAACAATCGCATCCTAGTTGTAGAAGCAAGCTTAAAATAAAATGAAGAAACAGAGATAACAAAAGAAATAAACAGAATGTAAAGGAATTGAAAGGATTAATAAGGGACCTACCTCTGCCTGAATGTACTGAACCTCCTTCACTCGGAATTCAGCATTTTCATTCTTCTCCTCATTCTCCAGCATATCACGAACCTGATGAGCCCATGTATCTTTTAAATTAGGATTCTTACTGAAGGCTGTTAAGTCAATATCCCCGTCAGGTAAATAAGTCTTAAGTGGTACAGACCCAAAGGTGAATACCTGTAGATCATAGCAATCATGGGTAAATAATTATATTAAAAACTTGAAGATGCATACCTTTTGCAGCAATGAAACAATTGATATTATGAATCCAAATCACTCCCACTATAAAAATACTCAAGTCCTGCCAGTAAGCCAGTCTGCATTGTTCACAGTTGTTGATGTCTTTGAACTCGACCTTAGGTCTATAATCTATTCTAATTAAGACAAACATATTCTTTTTGTTTGGTCACTTACACAGAAAACACAGTATTTTACTGCCATCAGCTTATAATCCACTACATGCTCTTGTTTGCATACATTGCCAATCAAGACATACCATCTCATATTTCACTTGTTTTTCACGAAATTTTTTTTGATCAACGCCTTAACTTAAAAATTCCTACGCACAAAATCACATTCCCAGATTCCATATCAACAATCCAGGCATAACGATGAAGCATTATTCCATGTCTCTCTCTACTGGACCAACACAATCCACAACAATGGTTATACAATCTAAATCCAGAAACCATTCAAGACATACACCATGAGCGTGAGCAACACAAAGATTTCATACGTTAAGGCATATAGGCAATGCACCTGGCAAGGAAAGCACTTTGCAATAAGCCGCTGCACATAATCTGCAACGGCATTGCGAAGCTCTTCAGAGGGCTGGTTGGGCTGAATGCAGGCAATAAGCTCTGCAGTTCTCTCTTCGGCCTTTGACCATCGCTCTGAATCAAGCACTCTGATCACAGAGGGCGCTTCAATGGCCAATAGGCCATTTGGCGATAGCCCACTTGGTGGCTGTGCCCACCCTTCATGCTCTCCCATGCAATCCTAAAATAAAAGCAAGTGTTTTCCTCTCTCTCTCTCTCTCCCCCCTTTTATTCCACAACCAACAAACCAACTTTCTTCCAGAAAATAACAAATTTTAAACACTTGAAACCATAAACAACCACAAAAAAACAGGTACAGTATTCAGAAATAGGTTTTCAGGATAACCTGTTTCCAAAAATGGAAAAAAAGAGAGCAGGTGCTGAAATTTCCACCAATATTGGGTAAAAAAAACACAAATCAATTTCAGTTAATTTGGGCACTTACGTGACATTGCATGATTGAAAGGATTCTCCTGAATAAAACAGAATAATAAATTAAACTAAATCAAAGGAAACGCTGGAAATTACGAGCCCAAATACAAAAAAAAAACAGAGAAAATCTGAATCCTAATAAAAAAATTTTTTATAATGATTGAAGTGTCGGCAAATCAAATAAAGAAATATTGCAGGATTAAAAAGGACCACATAGCAAATGCAATAAGCAATATTAGGTGCGTTGAATTTATTTCTGAATAAAGGATGGAGGCGTGGATCAATTTCAATACAGTGATTAGTTTTTTTCCTTTCCTATTATTCTCGGGGTTGCAGAGAGAGAGAGGAAGGGAGCGGGGGTGTTTGCTTAGAGGAAATGGAAATTGCGGGGGCTAGAGAAAATTACATTTGAGGGAGTTTGGGCCTCTGAGAGGGTTTTTTTTTCTTTATTATTATTATTATTATTTTGATTAGATTTCTTAAAACTAGTTTTTTAAATACTGAGAGTTGAGGATAGAGTTTTTGGGAAGGAGAGAGAAAAAAAGGGGAAAAAAACAGTATCCAAATTAATAAATTATAAGATTATTAATCATAAATAAATCATCGTGATTTTATATTATAGGCCCGATTGTGATGATGTTTGCCCACTCCAATGACTTGTGCATTTAAGTAGCTTCAGGACAAAAGAAATAGAGAAGGTAAAGACAAAACAGAAAAGAAGATAAGAATAAAATTATATTTTGTATTAATATATAAGATAAATTGATTGTCTGAAAATGATGAATTAAAGAGAATAAAATATAAAAAAATAATTTTACTCTTAATATAAATTATTTTCAAATTTATATATTAAAAAAATAGATATATAGTATTATTTTTACTGTAGTTTATATTAAATGTTGAGTTTAATAATATTATAATAAATCTAGTTATAAAACTTTGTAAGCTTACCGGGTCCTAGACTTGTTTAAGAAAAAAGAGAGGAAGGATTGTCTCGACCTAACCGGACCAAAAACACAAGTCATCCCGGGATAAAACACGGGTCAAAAACTCGTTGACTTCTCTAAAAACAATTGGGCTAGTCGAGTTGATACTCTCAACCCATGACCTGAATCTTGTCTCGGGTTGACTCCGGAATTTGATAACAACAATTTTTATTCTTACATTGACTCGGGTAAACCTGAGTTGATCCATGTATCAAGTTTTAAAACTATGATAATAACCATTTTTATTTTACATTTACCCTCCTGGGACCTTACTCCAAGTCAAGTTTTAAAACAATGATAATAATAACTTCTGTCCTTATATTAACCTTGGTCTTACCTTGACTCAACCCTCAAATTGGATTTTAAAACTACAATAATAACCATTTTTATTCTTACGATGACTTGGGTCAACCCGACCCATGACCCAAGCTTTGTCTCGAATCGATTTTCGAGTTGAGTTTTAAAACAATAATTATCATTTTTATCCTTACATCTCTTAGTTGAATAATTTTAGAATTGAGAGTTTTTTACATTGATATTTTAAAAAATAACAAATATGATATTTGAAGACATATCTCTTTTGTACTTTATATTTTGAGAATACAAAAATTCACTCTACAATTATCTTAAAGATAAATTTATTTTTATATATTTGTATCTTTAATTAAATATATTTTTGTCTCTACTGTCTCTGGATATCTTATTATTTTTTAATATTCAAATTACATGTGAGATTAATATTCAAGTGTAGGTTGTTTCATGTTGTTTACAACTTCCAAAATATGCTAATAATTTACTAATTATTTAATAGCACATTTAATTTTTTTTATTATAGTAGAAATTAAAAATAATAAAAATAAAATGCATACACTTAAAAAAAATAATGGGAAATTTAAATAATGTATACTAATTAAAACTACTATTATATCATTTAGCTAATATTTCCATTTGATGCATCTTATAATATTCAACCAAATATCAAGGCATGCTTATTGTATCTATCAACGTTATTCTCTTATTTTCGTGTTATTGTTTCATTCTTTTCACACAATAACAATCATATCTCGTTTTATCTTTGCTTTTTTATGTTTTGCATTTACTTTCTTTTCCTTGAAAGCAAATATATTTTTGCAAAAAAATTTATATTCTTACATTTCATTTCTATTTTATGTTCTTTGTAATCCTTTAAAATTGATCTAACATGAGAACTTGTGCTTCCCTTATCTTTTTTTAGCTTGCTTTTTTGTCTCTTTTTCACCTATCGATCTCTCTATACTGCCATCATCATCAAGCACAACATCATCTTTTTATAAGTTGATTGAATTTTGAGTAAGATGAGAATAAGTTGTAGGAGTTGCATTTCTAATGTTTTTGAACTTCTTTGAATTTACAATTATCCATTTATGTTGGCTCTTCAATTTCTCCGGCAATGTTGAAATAAGAATGGTTAATTTTGATTTTTTTGACATGCAATCTTTACTTTATTAACCTAATATTAAAGCATATTGAAATTCATTACTTAAATAATTAAATGAATTTAAATATATGAGTTTTATATAAATAATACATCGTCTTTATAGGTGAAACCACTTTAATTTTTATTTTTGATTCGGGTATAGTATGAATAAAACTAATTCATCACTGGTTGAACGATTAATCAAAGATATATTAGAGAACTTGGTGTACACTTGAATATAAACTTCTTGTTTTCGTTGTAGCCTTTGTAAATTCTTTTCCAACACACCTTATTTTTTTATTTATTTCTACATATTAGATCCATATTAGTGTTGATCTATGTCTCTATAAGAACAATATTTTATTCATCCTTAAAGTTACTCGATCGCTTAGTGGATTTTAACATGAATCTTGAGATGTTACAATAGATTGATTGGAGTATTGATAGGCTAGATTATAATTTTATTGTGAAAATTATTTATTCGGGTTGACCCTACTAGTGAATTAGCCACCACCTTCTTGAGATTCCATTGAAAAACTTTGAGCAACTGTGATCGAGAAAGAAATTGAAGTTAAGCAAATATACATGAAAGTGTGAATTTTTAATAGAAAAAATCCAATTTATAGAAGAATTTGGGTTGGGTGCAAATTATACCGTTTATATTAAATAGTAGGGGTGAGCAAAAAAACCGGAAAACCGATTAAATCGAGAAAACCGGAAAAAAATTAACCGAAAAAACTGAACCGAAAAAAAAAACCGATTAAACCGATTAATTTTTTGAAAAAACCGGCCGGTTCGGTTTTATAAACAAAAAACTGAAAAAACCGAACCGAACCGAAACCGACAAAAAACCGGAAAAAAAACCGAGCCAAACCGGAAAAACCGAGCCAAACCGAAAAAACCGAGCCAAAACTGGAAAAACCGAGCCAAACCGGTTTGAACCGGTTTTTGCCCAAAAAAACCGAACCGAACCGAAACCGGTCGGTTTGACCCGGTTTCGGTTCGGTTTCGGTTTTTTTTTCAAAAAAAAAAATTCAGTTTGGTTACTTTTTTTAATAAAAACCGAACCGAACCGAAAATGATCACCCCTATTAAATAGTAAAATTGCAATGGACAATTTTTTTTAAATGCAACAACTTTGCAATTTATTATTGGATGTTGAGAACAACCATCTAAGTAATTAAAAAATCTAAGACTAAATTATAGAGGTGTTATTCAACTGTTCAAGTTTTAAATTTGCTTTTAAGAGATCATTAGTTCAAGTTTTAAAAACCTTAGCGATACTAAAATCAACCTCCATTATTTTTTTAAAAAATTTATAAAATCAAAAAAAATAAAAATGACCTTAATGAAAAGCATTTAAAACAATAGAATTTCTATTTTGTCATAATAAAAATAAAATTTTTAAAATTATAGAGTAGCACATACATAAACGGATAAAACCCAGCAAAGATTGTCACTTTCCAAGTTTGTTTGAGCACATAGAGTAGTTAGAAAAACTAGATCACAAGGAACGTTTAACTAGATAACTCCTACTGAAAAGAATAATTGAGATTATATATAGTTGTATTTGCGACAACAAATAATTTTAGACAGCTATATATATAAGTTTGATATACTTAAATAAGAATCGACTCTAGACAAATTATATAGATGGTCTAGAAAATATATTTATGGACCGATAAGATAGGTGTAGGTTCAAAGAACAATAACTTTTGATATGATCGTTGGATTGTGCTCAAATTTTTACATGAATTTTCGGATGATGTTTTCTTTAGAGTAGTTATGGAATCACTACTCAAACCGTCGGATATTTAGATTTTGAAAATCTCATTTTGGGATCTTGATTTTGATGATTTTCCTTATTATTTTCATATTTCATGCTTTTTTCTCTTATAATCTTGGATCTTTACTTTATTTTCTAGTTGAGATAGGATTTTTGATCTATTTAAAACTTTATAAATCTCTTGGAAAATCATTCATTCAGGGAAATTAAAACCTGAAAACTTAAAATTCTCATTTATAATCATTTATACTTTTTAAAATTCATATATTTTTTTATTTGTCTAACTAAAAGAACATTTTAGAAGTAAATTTCAAAAACGAAACGACAAAACATGTAGACTTATTATCTACTTGGTTTGTGTAGGAAACAAGCAAATTAAAACACCATCCAGACAGTTAGCTTACCACGATCTTCTCTCTTTATATAACCATATCTATATCCAAAAGCTACCGGTCGGGAAATTTTCTAATATCTTGACCATAAATTCTTCTGAAAAATAAAAGGTATATAAGGTTATGTTTGTGTTCTGAAATTTATTTTTTAAAAAATTATTTTTCAAATTTTTTTGTGTTTGTTTGCCATTAAAAAAGTTAGTCAACGGAAAACACTTTCCAATCAAAGAAAAATTTAGCTTGGTTTCCAGAAAAGTGTTTTCCTGGAAAATTTGGGCGGATTATATCAAATTTGGGCGGAAGTTGTGAAAAATTTAGAAATGTCATATTATTTGCTGATTATATCAAATTTGGTCCTCAAACTTTTGATTGCTATATATATTTTGTTTTGAATATTTATTTTTCAATTTCATCTCTTAAAATTTAATTTTTATATTAACTTTGGTCCTCATTTTTATAATTGTTATTTACTTTTTCCTTATCATTTTTTTATTGAAAATTTTTATGTATTAAATTTGGTCCTCATTCTTTTGATTGTTATTTATTTTATTTGAAATAATTTATGAAATGTTAATTATTATTATTTTAATTTCTTCATCTTTTATTTTTATTTTTTAGATTTGATCTCTATTATTTTGATTATTATTTATTTTATTTGAGATAATTTATGAAATTATATTTTTTTTCAATTTCATTCTCATTCAACTTTTTAATTTGTAAGATTTGTTCCTTGTTATTTTAATAAATTTAAGAAAAATAAAACATTAATAAGTTATTTTCCAACTCATTTTTCATGACATAACCAAACACTGGAAAGTGTTTTTCAACTTATTTTTCATTACACTGACAACCATCAAAAAATAATTTATTTTTCTAAAATTTACTTTTTAAAAATTAACTGCAAAAGAAAAAAACAAAACCCATGTTAGAAAACTAGAAAGATTCATAATTTAGAAATAAAAAAGACTATACCTTTCTTGGGCAACAGTGTCCCAAATCCTAGTGAGAATTATTTTTCGTAAATCTTCACTGAAGATTGGATTTTCCAACACCAGAACCATCTAATAAAGAGATGATCAAGACTCAGTTCCAGTGCTAGCTCAGGATCAAGATACAACCCAACCTTTTCCTTTTCATGCGACGACCTCACCTTCTTTTCCCTCCACACCTTTTTTCTCATCACAAAATTGAGGAGTGCTACAATGCTAGCATATATATAACAAGAACTATTCGCAAAGCGAGGGTAGATAGTTTTTACAGAGCATGGATGCTATGGGAAAAACCTACACTTACTAGCTATGATAGCAAAGGAGAGTCGTAATACAGAGAAGGGTGTGAATGCTCTTAGCTAATGTGAGTAGGTAAATATTCGAATACCTTACCAAACGTCATCTGATCACACGGATCATATGACATCAATCACGGATTATAATTACAAGACAAAGATTGAAAGCGGCAGGACAACGCCCATGCCCGCCCTCTCGGCGTTCCTGCGTTACCCCCAGAAAGGCCGAAACGGATTTCGAAAAAGTTCCTCAATCAGAGAAATCTCCGGACGAATCTAGAACTTTCTAGAATTTGACGACGGTGTTCTTTCTGCTTCTGGGTAAGTTATTGGTGGTTACTTTATTATCTCGCTCGGTTCTTTCGGTCTTGCTTTTAAGGGTTTGGTTGCAAGAGAGCTTGTAATCAAGGTTCTTAGTTAGTCAATCGGTGCTTTACAGGCGGCTTTGTGAAGTTATTTGCCTCAGATTTGGATCGAATTGCAGTGTAGAATGTGCCTGGTGAATGTTCTCTTGTTGATTTTCTAAGGTTTCGTCATTGATTTTCAGATTCTCAAAGCACAGTGAATTGTAGCTATTGGATGTATTGGACTGGTGAAAGCTGTGATCTTTAGTCTTTTATATGGCAGATTAAACTGAACCCGAACCTCAACAGAGCGAAGCAGGTATGCATTTTTGTTTGTCAAAGCTCATCTCTTTGTTTGCTTTTTTCAACTTTACCTGCTATCGGTTGCGTTAATGTTTACATATATGCATATGCAAATGGCATTTGCAGTGTGCAATTTTTTCATGAAGTCTATTTTTCAGTAGTTCCTCAAAACTCGATGTATCTGTCTGAGCTATCTTTTTAGAAAACAATCCGATTCATTAGAGAGTATGTTTGCAATTAATAAAATAGGGGCTTCTTTTAAGTGTATTGGTCAAGAGTTTCAAACTTTTGTAGTTTTACATTGCTAGTCAGGAGTTTCAAGCTTTTGTAGTTTTACATTGCACTTTATACTTTGTAGTAGTGATACTGAGGACATTAGAGTTGTTCTATTTACAAAATTTAGATCTTGGATTACATCGAGTGGCCTAAAATTTGTTCAGTGACTTTTTTTAACAAATTTAATTTTCTTTGATTGTGATTTTTGAGTTGTTGGTCATTAGTTTTGTAACCCTTGATGCAGCCGTGCAGCTTAGAATATAAATCTGAAATAATTAATAGCTGTGAGCGTAGCCTGGTAAGTCAATATTGTGAAGAGCAAAAAAAAGAACGAATGCATAGAATATTGCAGTATCTTTGCTACAAGAAATATTGGATTTCACCAAGGCGTTATTCAATGAGGACGAATGATAAGTACAGATGCAAGAGTTTATTGGCTTTACATATTGACTGTATGTACAAACAGATGAAAGGAGAAACAGAAAATTCTCTCGTCAGTGTCTTGTGCATATCTAACCAGGGGAGAACCCTGCAAAAGAGCTTCAGACACGAGTCATGACTTCCTTGGTCCCTAGCACACTCTTTTCCAGAGTGTTTTCATGGTTCCATGAATGTGGAGACGGTGAGGCCAGCAATGGCCACAATTGATTCCTCTGCTCTTGTACTTTACGAACCATCTTTAAGTTTTGCCTTATAACCTTGTTCACTGCGTTTAGGTAGTTGCTTGAGTCATGGTCTCTTAAAATTGTACCTTCTGAGCCGTAGGCTTTAGGATCACTAAGAGTTTCCAGTGGGTGGGGACAATTCAGGAATGCCTTTATGGCACTTGCAGAGAACCCATATTGGGTTTTGTTGAAAGCATACAGTGCACTGCCTGGAGGCAGTAAAGGGTGTGGAGGAGATGACTTCTCATCAGGTTGGAGTATGAATAATTTCCCAAGTGGAGAGTACAAAAATTTCTGCATAAAAACATCAGAGAAAGTGAATGAGAAATATGACGAACTTCCTTTGTATTTTTTACTTTTTTATGGATCTAAACTTGAGATTGGTTTTGAGTTTTATAGAACAAATGTAGGCATCTATGAACTTTAAAAAGAAATTAGGTACATGATACATTTGGAATGAGCCTTTGGATGGAGGTCGAATTTGAGGGATGTCATGAAGTAGATAGTCAAAACTCTTTAGTTAGACAATGCAAGTCTGAGCAAATAATGTATGGGATGGTTTGAGAATTGAAAGTTGGAATTGATCAAATATATACTTACATTCTTAATTAGACAAGGGTGTGACTGGAAGGAGCCACTTAATCGCATGAGGACTAGTGCCACATGGTTGGGGTAGTTGCAGGAGAAAGCTCTTGGGACAATATCTCTATGCATCACTACACAATGTACATGGTTGTCATCCAACCCCAAATGATTTAGGATTTTTTGGCCTCCACAGAATACAAATGGTGAGCCAAAAGTGACCACTGGCCTAAGAGTGGAGGGCTTGACAAACTTTCTGGTTAGTAGCATCAAGTGAACTAAAAGAGAGAGGCTACCCCCTAGAGAATGGCCAGTAAATTGAAGCTTAGCACGCTTTCCATACTTGTTCAAGTGTTCCATAATTTCTGGCACGAACTGGTCATAAATTCCCTTTGCCGCTTCATAAATTCCTCTGTGGACAAGCACATCTGTACCCTGTCAAACACAGTATTTAATCAATGGTACAGGTCTTTCTACTGTTAGAATATGGTCTATCTTTTCCTCAGAAGGACTCTTTTCGAGTTGCGAGAGTTTGCAGTCAATACTTACCTCAAACTTAGCTGGTTCAAATAGGAGGTTTGCCTGCCAAGATGCAAGGGAGTCAGATCCCTGCAATTTTGAAACATGAAAACAAGTTCAAGGCCTATCAGTTTTGGGTCTTCCTTTCAGAAATAGAATATCATGTTTAATGTGAAAACTGTGACGTGATTTCTTTTTATTTGTTTCTAGAGCCTAGGAATATGTTACATAACATACAGAATGAAATGAATGATGAAGGAATTATTTACCTGGATCACAAAGCATCGTGTGTACGTCCTTATGTCATCACAAACAAACCATTCACAAGGTGCCGAGTGAAGTGACTGAAGGTCCCTTGCTGCCTCCTGTTTTTCCTTCTCCCCAGCTGCAACCACTGCTGTCATAGTTGAAGCTGCAACGTAAGCAGCCACCTCTGATTTTTTATATACTCGTTGAGATCTCTCACAATCTTCAACTGGTCGGTCTCTGTCCTCAACTGGTTGGTTTCCAGTACTGCTTGAATCAGCACACTCACCTTCCTGCTGAGGTTGAGCGCCATGACAAAGAAGGCCTCGTGCATGTGATTGGACATAAGATGCTGCTGAGGCAGCAATCCCATAAGCAACAGATGACCGTATTGGGTGCTTCTGCTCAGGTTCCTCTGTGTTCTGCGGGTTGGATTTGGCAACTACAGAAGCAGCTGCCGGGACGTGAGTAGAGTCCTGATCGAGCTTCTCTTTCATGGCAGCAGCCTCCGCCTTCTTCTCTAAAGAAGATGTTACAAAGTGTAGGCCATGATATCTCCTCAAATCCATGGCCTGCGTATCAATGGATGAATTGCTTGTGTTAGAAGCATTTGTATTTATACTCGCTTTAGGCTGGCAATGCATGTCTGGGGATGATGAACGAAGTAGATTAGTGATTTCTATGCTTTGAATCACATAATGAATGAGCGATAATTTTCTTGAGCTAAAATTTTAATTTTCATTGTTATTTTTTGAAATCCAAAACCAAATTTCTTAACCAATAGCTCGATAGTACCATAGAGTTAACGAAAGCAGTGGAGTTTAGAAGATCTTAACTTATCCAGATCTTAGAAGGATGGCCTACATAATTGTATTGAAGAACACAGTGTGTGTACCTTAATCTCTGGTATAACGTAAGCCATGTTGCACAAGAAAGCCAGCTTTGAGAATAGCTTGATATCAGACCATGCAACGGGAGCCAAAAATCTTGAAAACGTTTCCCGATCATATTTTGTTTCTCCTCCTTCCTCTTCTGAGTTGTAGTCTACCGTGCAACCACCCTCACAATTGCTATCACCATTTTTGTTGGCATCAGATGACTCTTTTCCATATATATCCTCTTTCTGTTGTCTCTTCCTCCGATGAATTCCGATCTCGTAAATCCGCTCCACCCAATTTGCTCTCTTTACCTCTCCTAGTTCATCGTTAGCACTGCCGTCGTCTGAATTGTCCCCTATATTCCCACCCTTATCTGACGATATTTCAATTCCATCCTTCGCAACATTCATGTCCTTGCTTGTCTCTGGGTCAAACAGAAATGACCGAAGTGATGTTGGGATAATGGAGCTAGCAATTTGAAATGGGAAAATCCCAACTGATCGGCTGCTCTTTAGCTTTGGTTGTGTTGATTCAGCTCGTACACGGTTAATGGAATAACAGAGGTGGTTATCTGAATAGGATCTCTGCATAGTGGCTCGGTTGCAGAAGTCCTTGCCAGAGTTTGAACGGAAAAGACCATCGTGTTCTTTGAACACATCCTTTTGTGCTGTAGTCGCTGGGGAGGAGGGAATGGCCATTGAATTGCATGCCATGACTTGAATGTAACAGTCGATGCCTTTCTAACTCTTTAAAGTAAAATTTTAAGTTGTGAAGGGTCTCTTCTAGCTACTTGAGACATCCCGAAAACCCACCTTTGTTAGTAAAATCTCCCTTCTTCCCTCTCTTCTTCTCTGTCTCCGCCTCTCTAGCTATCTTAAGGTTTGGCGGATTTCCTGTAAAAAATTCAAGAGGTGGCGATGGACTTTACAAATAGGTTAGGTAGAACAAATGCACATCGTTTAACAACGAGAACATTAAGACGCCACAAATTCTTGGAGTGCTAAAATTAACTATTCAATTACCTAAATAAATTAACTATTCAATGGCCTAAATATTGGTTATTTCAATCAATTTTTTATTATAATTAAATTTAATAATTTAATTATAGTATTTAATTTATAAATAAATTGAATTTACATCTCTGGAAGAGATAATACTCAATTCATTTTGTTCTCTATATTAACTTCATTACTTTTATCTTATTTTTTTTTCAAATATCTTTTAAAAAAAGGCTAGATGAATATTTTAGAAAAAAATAGTTTTAATATTAAATTTAGACTCAAAAGATTGTTAAGAATAAAGTAAAAGAAAAACTTATAAAATAAGGATTTGCCAAGGACATGGTCCATATATTTATATCAGAAGGAAAATAAAAATAGAAATCAGTGAGGTATTCGTTTATGTATCAAGTATTTTTCCTGCCTAAAAACCGTCTTACGTTAGGAATAAGGTAGCAGGACATCAAAAAATTGAAAAAGTACTGTAACAAAAAGTTTGTCTTGTACCTGCAATCAAGCTTAATGTTGCTGATCTCGATGGGTGCCTTGACTCGGTCTACGTTTCAAATTTCGGCATCTCCCATGCTTGGAAATGTCCGTCCTCTGCTACCTACTACAGTCTACATTAATCTACAGAGAGTTAAATGCTATTAATTATATCTAACAAAATGCGTTCTTAAGAGTGTCTTCAGCACAAAAATATGGTCAATCAACCGAGTGAAAATGCTAGGACATCACAGTTTCTAAGATGTTAGACAAGGAAGCTTGGTTCCTCGATAAATTTAAGTTCAAAATATATACATCCCAATCTCTTGAAATCTCTCGTCGGAAGTACCGAGGTAGGATTGTGTTTAATGATGTTTTCGAGTGGATTCCACTTATGGATCCTTTGTCTGAGGATTGAAACCTTTCGGAAAATAACTTCGGGAAGACTTTTCCAATAAAATTACCATTATATATAAATTCTAAGATTATCCCACTGGAAGGAAGAAATAGAAGAATGGTTGGGTTTTCTGGACAAAAGAATTTTAATTTCGGTTATTATCTCTAATTATTTTTCATTCTTCAAAATCATACTAATAATAAAATAGTCATTTTTGCCACCTTGATTATGTTTCTCCTTAATTATTTCAGTTCTCGGGTCCTTTCGAATATCTCATGAGATAAAAACAAACAGCTAAAATAATCTAATTAATTCAAAACTCTCTGATGACAATATTATGATATCACCAGTTCTCTGACTAGAAATGGTTGGCACGTCCTTTGCTCAAACTAGAGAAGAAGATGCTCATAGGAAAAGAGTGAGACAAATTGTCCAAAAATCTTATCAGAAAATAAGATAGTGTAATTGCTTCTCTCTTTTTTTCCGTCTTTTCAAACTGATGGTTTTTAATTAAAAAATAGTTTTTAGTTTTTATAGATAACTTATCATTCACCAAAAGAGTTTATATCTTCATATAATTTATTTTAATTTTTTAAAAGTGTTTGTTTTAATTTAAAATTCTTTTATTTATTGAAAACAATATTATTTTAGAGGGTAATTTTCCACATTAAAAAGATAAAATAAAGTGCTTGATTAAAATAATAAAAATTAAAACTCAAATTCATGTACTTGATTGACACACAGAATGAAAATTAAAATTATCAATAGATACAGAAGAGAAGAAATTAACTGATGAATCTTTTGGAAAATACACATCACCTTAAATTATCTTCTTGCTGTGCACCGATGCGACCATGCATGCTTCCTACCAAAATGGGAGACCATATATCTCCAGAGAAGGATCGAAGTAGTGAAAATGGCAATCCAAATTTACAGAGGGGGCGAGAGAGAGAGAGAGAGAGTGAAAATGTGAGGGAGGCTACGTGCTTGTGTTGCAACAAGAAATGCACTAACTCAATTTACAGAGAAGGTGGCACAAAAACATTCATGGGGTGTGTGATTGAATTTGGACAAGACAAGAGATGCTCTGAAACACAGGTAAGCCTCTATTTGTTCACTTGTTTTCGGAATATGTATACAAAAAATGTTTGTTTGAATCGTTCTCTACTCTCTCTCGAAATGGGATTCTGTTTTTGCCACAGATCGATGGGAATGTTCGTGCATATATATATTTATATATGTAAGATTGGAGGTGGAATCGGTCAAAGAATCCCCTGAGAGAGAATACTTTCACGTGTGTTCATGTAGATGTTTTCGGTACTGTTTTTGTGTTTTTAAAAAGAAATTTGAGTTTTTTTTTTAATTTTTATTTATTTTAAATTAATATTTTTTAACGTTTTCAGGTCATCTTAATGTGCTGATATCAAAAATAATTTTTAAAAAATAAAAATAAAAATTATTTTAATATATTTTTGAGCGAAAAATACTTTAAAAATAACCATTAACACACTCTCAAACACCATCTATATTTAAACATGAGTACTCAACGATGCCCCTTCTATTTTTCTGCATTGCCTTGCAAAGTCCTGTGCGATGATGAATTGCCTCCATTACGATTTATCAGTAAGATATTAGTTTTAATTTCTAGTGATGTTCATAAAAATGAAGTTATGTCTCATTCATTAAAAAATAAATGAGTGCTTACATTTTCCCGTTAATCATCTAAATACTCTCATTTAATTAATATAATTATTTGACACATCTTAAATAAAATAAATGAAACTCATTCATGATATTTGAATATATATGCTCTTCAATTTAATTATGTCAAGAAAGAAATAAGTAATTATCAGTATGGTATTTAGAATACTCGAACAATTAAAAGAAAATGAGATTTAAAGTTAATCTCCAATCAATAAATCTTCCATTAATCTAAAATAATTAAAAAAAATCATTATACTAAACTCGAAGAAACATTTATTTCAACACAGCATGTAATCGATACAAAATGCGAAGCATAGCATACTTCACATTTTTTGCATGGTCGCCATGGGGGAATGGGTCTTTTTCAGAAGAGAAGCTGGCGGAGAAAAATTCCAAGGCGAGGGGCATTGTTGTCATAACAAAATGAGGCTGTTGAGTGCTGAGTTAATAGAGAAACTGCCCTTAGAGCCAAATGTAGGGTTGCATGAGGCACCCAGCGCCGGCAACCTCCACATTGCATCACCGGCCTGGTGGAATGGGAGACACGTGCACCTGCTAGCTGCTGCTTATGTCCAATCCACTTCGTCTGGCTTTTACACAGAAAGGCCCATCTTTCCTGTCATTTTGCCAAGATTCTTCCCCTCAGGTTAACGGAAACCACAACGCGTGACAAAAGTTTGCCAGCGCTCCAACAGGGAAGGTCCCAAGCGTGACAACACTTTCTAGCATCTCTTGCTTGGTGCAATGAAGAGAAGATGGTGAGAATCTTGGGTAAGTATTGTTGGAATATTGATTTAGAATTATAATTAATGATAGTGCTTTTTATAATTAGTAAATTTTATTGATTGTTTAAGATGTATAAAACTTAAATGGTTAATGTAATTAATATAATTAATGGGCTGATTTTTATAATTAAATTAATTTATTATATATATAAAAATAAAAAAATGTGTTTAGGGTGGTAATTTATAATCTTTTCATTATTAAAACTTAAGTGAGCAAAATGATGATTTAAAGGTTTGAATAGTTTTTACTGTATCAAGAAATTCTATCAAAGTTGTGCAGAGAAGGTGTTTTCTAGATAGTGTTATTGTGTGTCATAATATCAGATTTCTTCTAAACTCTTACTCTTTCTATATTTACTTTTAGTTATTATTTTTATTATTGATTTTAGTTGTTAATTTAATATTGAAAAAGAAAACAAAAATATTGGTTGCATTTATTTGCCTAATTCTTTCAAATATCTTTAACTTTCCTAACAATATTAAAGAAAAAATAGGTTATTTTTCTTACTTTTCCAAATTTTGTTTGCTTGATTGTTGTTATGGAGATCATAAACTTATTATTTATCAAATCTGGAAATTTTTTTGGTCAAAACTTTATTTGTTGACAACAAATGAAATATAATTAAGGAATGAAAATTGAAGTATGGGATTACCTTATCTTGATCCAAACTTTCATGTTATAAGCTCAACATTAAGTTTAATTCATGTTTCATGCCTATCAAGGATATTTTAATATCTCATATGGAATTTGTTTTTCTTGATGTGTGTTTTTGTTCATATGACATAAGCCTTAGTTATACTATTTGAGAATGTAATACTGCGATTCAAAATGTTTTTCACTTGAAAATGTATTAATTATTTTTTAATTTTTAAAAATTATTTTTAACATTAACACATTAAAATGATCTAAAAACATAAAAGAATAATTTTAAACTAAAAAATAAAATTTCCAACTATAATAATGATATCACTGCGTCTTCTTTAATTTCCAAGTTACATGCGCATAAGTTATAATTTCCTTTATTGCTAAACATGGACCCTGCTTCTCAGAAGCTTTAGTGGGCTCATTGTCTTTTAGTTGGAATACTAACGTGAAATGTTGATTTTTTTAGTCATTTTGTATTCTTAAAAAAGTGATAATTATATTTTGATTGCCTGATAAGAAAACAAATAAAACTTTGAGTAATTAATTTGGGCTAGTCTTGTACTTGCAAGTGGATGTTAAGTGATCTTATATGATAATATGAGCATTTAGCTTGAGCCTTAGCTCAAGTTATAAAAGAATGAGAGTGTAGTTCAGGTCTTTGGAGAAAAGCTAGTCAAATTGGAGTTGTTGTGGAAAAATTCTTACTTTAAATGAAGTTTTTCATGTTTTAATGTTAGAAAAAAACTAGTTAGTGCATCTTTGTTGGATTTAAATGATTTTACTCTTGTTTTAGGATCTAATAAAACAGTTATTAATAGATTTAGATGGAAAATGTTATTTGTGAATGATTTTTATAAATTAAGTATAATGCTTTCTTCTAATACTGCTTTGCATTTTCATCTTCATCTATTGCTAATGTTGAATGTTGTGATTTATGACATGATAATCTTAGGCATGTTAACTTTAACATTATTGAAAGAAAGATGCATACAAGCTAAATAACCTAAAAAGGCATTTAATCCTGTAGAAAAGAAAACAAGTTTATTGAAATTAATATATAATGCTATTTGTCATAGTAATAATACTCTGACTTGTGGTGATAAAACATATTTTATAAATTTTATTGAAGATTTTTAAAAATGTTGTTATGTTTATTTTACTAACTATAAAAGTAAATTGTTTGATAAGTTTAAATTTTTAAATAAAGAGTAAAAAATCAATTAGAAAGAAAAATAAAAATTTTACTATTTAATAGAGGTGGTGAGTGTTCTTCTAATGAAATAAATTATTTCTTAGGATTGCACTGTATTATATATCAAGTAACAACTTTTTTATTCACCACAGTTTAATGGGACAATAGAGAGAGAAAAAATTCAATGGATATTGTTAATGCAATGTTAATTAGTTATGGTTTATCTAATAATTTATGAGGGTGAAGATTTGTATTCTGTTTATTATATTCTTGATAGAGTTTTTTATAAAAAAAAATTGGATAAAACACCATATGAATTTTGAAAGAATAGAAAACCTTCTTTCAAATATTTTAAAGTAGAGGTGTTTAGCTAAAGTAAATACTCCAATCACTAAAAAAAGAAAAATAGGTCCTAAAACTATATATTATGCATTTGTTGGATATTTTTTTAATATTACTACTTTTATATTTTTAGTTTCAAATTATGAAAATTTTTAAATTGCAAATAATACAATTATTGAAATCTTCTTTGAAAATATTTTTCCAATGAAAAATAAATTGTTTAAACCTGTTAATGAAAATCTTTTTTCTAAAATAAACATGATTGATAATCATGCTTCCAGTGAGATTACAAAGAGTAAAAAAAATAGAAGAGCAAAGGATTTTGGTCTAACTTTTATATTGTTTTACTTGAAAATGATCCTAAAACATATAGTGAAGCTATGTCATCTATTGAAGCTCTTTTTTAGATAAAAAAATGTTAAAAGATGAGATGTATTCTTTAATTTCTATTAAAACTTAGTTTTCAACTGAGCTGCCACAAGTTTGTAAAACAATAGGTTGTAGATTAGTTTTTTAAAAGAAATTGAGAATTGATGGATATATAGAAAAATTTAAGGTTAGGTTAGTTACTAAGGGGTTTGTTTAAACAAGGAGTAGATTTTTTTAATTATTGTGTACTAGTTTCTAAAATCACTACAATCACATTATTAGTTGATTTAGCTTCCTTTTAAAAATAGAAATACATTTATAGATCAACTGAAAGATCTTGTTGTGCCTAGTAAAAAACAAATTCGTAAACTTGTAAAATCTCTTTATGAGTTTAAAACAAGCTTAAAAGTAATGGCATGAAAAAATTGATCAAGTTATGTTATTTGATGGTTTTCAAACAAATATTGTTGATAAGTGTGTTTATATTAAACAAATTAAAAATGATAATATGATTTTATGTTTTTATGTTGATGATATTATGATTTTTAGTAGTAATATTCAAGCTATAAATTTACAAATATTTATTGTCTAAAAATTTTGATATGAAGGATTTTGGTCCAGTTAATATTATTTTGGGCATTAAATTATTGAGAAATAGCAATAGTTTTGCTTTAACTCATTTACATTACATTGAAAAAAATATTAAAAAGATTTAATTATTTTGATGTGTTTCTTGTATATGGTCCTTCCAATCTTTCTGCTAAATTAATAAAAAATAATGGTGAATATGTGTCTTAAAATAAATATTCATAAAATATTGGATCTTTATTACATCTAGTAAATCATACTAGACCTAATATAGCATCTCAGGTGGTAAATTAAGTAAATATAAACATAATCCTAATGCTTTATATTGGACTGCTTTAGAAAGAATTTTTAAATATATAAAAGAAACTATTGATTATGTTCTTCATTATATTAGTTTTCTTGCTGTAATAAAGGGATTAAGTAATGCTAATTGGATTTCTGATTCAGAAGAAATAAAATCTATTAGTGGGTGTGTGTTTACATTACATGGTGGTGCAATTTATTGGAAATAAGTTAAACAAACTATAATTATTCATTCCATCATGTAAGCAGAATTGGTTGCATTAAATGTTGCTAGTTTAGAAGCTAAGTGACTTCAAAGATTTTTTAATTAATATATTATTTGTTTCTAAACTAATAACATCTTTATTAATGCATTGTGATAGCCAGGCTACTAAATCCAAGGCTAAAAGTAAAATTTTAATGAAAAAAAAGACATATAACTGTTATACATAAATTCATTAGACATTTGATATCTCATGGTGTTATTTTTTTAGATTTTGTTAGGTCTAAAAACAACATTGTGGATCCATTTACTAAACATTTGGCACACCAACAAGTTATTCAATCATTGAGAGAAATAAGACTGAAGCTCTTAAATTAATCATCAATAGTAGAAACTTGTCTTCAGATATGGCGATCCCATGAATGAAATTCAATAGGTAAAACCAAAATTGTTGGGTGATTGAAGAGAGCATAAATATTACATAATATTTTGCGAGGTGGTCCCAATTCTCATTTCTTTGTTAATGTGCTTTATATTATGATAATTAGAAAGAGTTAATCTCTGAATGAATTCAAAGAAAAAAAAATTGCAAGATGTTGGTCATAAAACATCATTGGAGGATTCATCTAAGTAAGTGTGGTGGTGGCGCTCTTGGGTTGTTCTTTAAAAACACTTATGAGACAAGATATATGCACATGATCGGAAAAAACACAACACTGATAAAACCTTAAAATCACCCATATTTTGTGTGTATAATAAGTTTAAACTTGGTCCAAAGAATTTAGTTCAAAACATCCTAGTTACCATGGTATTTCAAATTAGAATTATTAACACTAAAAATAGGTACAAACCCTGAAGATACCTAACACATATTACACAACATTAATTGGTCACTCTTATTTTATTTTATTTTATTTATTATATGTGTGAATAATTTTAAATCATGTTGGGGAATGTTAGAATATTGATTTAAAATTATAATTGAAGATAGCTATTTTCTGTAATTGGTTAATTTTATTGACTTAGCCATTTAAATTTTAATGTTGATGTATGCAATTTAAATGGTTAACATAAATATAATTAATGGGATGATATTTATGATTAAACTAATTTATTATATTTAATTATTTTAAATATATTTGGTAACTGATGTATTTATTAAGGATGTGTATATATGTTATGTGTCTAGGATGGTAATATATAATCTTTTCATTATAAAACTTTTAAGAAGTACTTTTCTATTTTATTCTCTTATAAATCTCTATATATAATTTAAGTTTTTTTTTATATATTCTTGTTAAATTTTACTATACTTCTTTTCTCGTAGTTTATTAAGTTATATGAGCAAAATGGTGATTCAAAAGTTTGGAAAAAAATTCCTGCATTTAAAAATTATAATAGATTGTTGTATCTATTATATGCAAAATTATTCTTGTGTAGAGGGAGCATTTTCTCTCTAAAGATAGTGCGACTACGGCTATAATCCCAGGTTTTTTCTAAATTCTTACTCTTTTCATATTTACCTTTTACTTTTATTTTTACTATTGATTTTAGTTGCTAATTTAATATTGAAGAAATAAACAAAAATCTTGGTTGCTAATTCTTTCAAATATCTTTAATTTTTCTAATATATATTAATATAAAAACATCCATTGTAATGCAATTATTAATATTTAAATTTTTGAATTGATATGAATGTTTGATATAATATTACAATGTTAATGACCAAGTCAAAGTAAAAAATTTGAATAATATCAACACCTTGTTATCTTTGATTAAATTAATAAAACTAAATACAAAGTAGTGGTAAGTGTGAGTTTTAAATTTAAAAGTATATTAAAAAGTAATATAAAATCATTTATTATGTTTCATTTTTAGTTTGAGATTTTTATTTAAATTTTTTTATAGGATTAAATGGTAGTTTTATCGTGACACATTTGGATTTGTTCTATCAATTATATCTTTAAACTATTATTTTTCCAATAAATATTGTATGATCCTCAATTTCCTTCTGATTTTATTCTTTTGTTAATGAATCAAACTTTAACCGTTGACCGAAACATGATTTAAAATTTGTCTTTTAGTATTTTCAATTCAATTTTTTCATAAATAAGAATAATAATAATAACTTGATCTATTTTACAAAGAAATAATCTTAGTTTTTTTAAGATCAAAAAGTATTTTTTATTTATTTTCAGATCTTTAAAAATTTATAAAATCGAAAAAAATAAAATATAAGTCGGAGTGCTCTCAAATTTTGTCAGACAAATCCTGATGTGCTGCAAAATTAGCAAGGAGCTGGGAGCTTGTGTGCAGTTGCCTTTGTAGCCCTTGCTGGGGGGTTATTGTTTATAGAAGATTATACACTATACAGGCATGTGAAGTTGATAAGGCCGTGTCTGTGTAGGAGAATGAAGTCTTGGCGGGAGGCCCAATTATATATATATATATATATATACACCATTTTTCTGGGTAGCAACTATATATATATATATAATATTTACACCATTTTTCTGGGTAGCAACTATATATCACATGCAAAGGGATTTGGGAGAACAGATGAGGAAAAGGGACAAAAAGATAGCCCTTCTATTATCCATTCGATGGCCTGTTTGGTAATATCAGCATTGATATTAGAATATTACAATCTGTTCGAGCTAAGGTGGAATGTCGCTGGATCTTTAGGGGCTAAAAAGGAGTCCACTTTTTGACTAAATTTATGTTTTGCATTGCGATACAATGGCACTTTTAAATTTTTTTGATTTTTTTAATTTTAAATTATTTTTTAATATTTTTGGATCATTTTTCTTTGAGAGTTAAAAATAATAATTTTAAAAAATATTATTTTAATATATTTTCAAGTAAAATAATATTTTAAAAAATAACATCTAACACACTTCTAATCAATTCCTAAGCTTTCTCCCTCTTTTTTTTTTTTTTTTCTCTTCCTAATGTAGTAATGTTCTTATTATTACATTGCAGCTTTTCAATGATCCAAGGAAAAAGAAAACTCAATTCTTTTATTTTTGTTTTTTTAAAGAGAGCTCAGATAATAATTATACCCTCAAAAAGTTATTTTGGTAATGTGTTTTAACATGTGTTGTTTAAGTATGTTTTAAAAATATATTCAATATAAAAAATATTAAATTAATATTTTTTCCAGTATTTTATATTGTGTTTGATATATTAATATAAAAATTTATTTTAATTTTTTTTCAAGAACGAAGCAGTTTAAAAGAGGACAAGGAAACCATTTCTTTTTCTTTCTGCCAATTTTTTCAAGAGGACCCCAGCCCCAAAAAAACATAAAAGAACTCATCTTCAACATAAGAAATGAAAAATCTTAATCATCTAGTAAATGACCTCGTGGTAAGAGTTTGGGATCAATAGATTTGCTTTCCCCTGTGATCTCAAGTTCGAGCCCTGTGGTTGCTAATATGATAACCACTTGAGGCTTACATGGTTGTTAACTTCAGGACTTGTGAGATTAGTCAAGGTACGCGCAAGCTGGACCGGATATCCATATTAATAATAATAAAAAATCTTAATTTCATCCTTGCCAAAGTGTGAAATTCCCTCAACGAAAATTGTGAAGTCAACTACCGAGCAGAGAATTTTATACCTAAAAAGTTTGCTATAATCACTTGGTCAGCCAATCTGTTTAAATCCCTTATTTCCGTGCATTATGCCTTCTCTTAACCCTTTTGAGTACATGGCTTTTTAAAGCACGGTCTTATCCATGCATGATCCCTTTCACAATTCTCAGCCAGCTACGATGTTGCCCCTTGACTTTATTTGTTTTCATTATTATGATATTTTTATTAAGAAGATGTTTATGCGTCCGATAATAATTATTTTTTAAGGTATTTTTATTTAAAAGTATATTAAAATAATATTTCTAATATTAAAATGATTTAAAGATATATATAAAAAAATTAAATGAAAAAAAGTTAAACTTTTTAAAAATACTGATGGAACGCAATTACTATTAAAAATAATTTGTTTTTCATATTTGTTTTTGATATATCACATCAAAACAAAATAAAAAAAACTAAAAATATATATTAATTTGAAGTTTTTTTTTTTTTAGAAAAATAGAATCCTGAAAAAGAGCGGTTAAACCCGTTCATAAACGGTCCCTTTCCTAAGTGCCAGGATCAGTACTGGTCCAAGATCTTGATATTGCAATAAATGAGCTTTATGGTTCTGGACACAGAAGATGAGCTTTTACAACTGATCACCTCCTCAAACGGGTTCTGTTCATCTCTTTTTTTAGAAGAAGGCAATGTATCCTATGAACTGAAATTAATTAGCTGTTCTTCCTTTTCTAGCTTTCCATGCATGCCACAGACAAGGTTCTACAATCCACACATGGATGAACATGATTAGGAGCTTATCCCTAGCAAGCCTGGCGAGTTTTGGGTAGGCACGACCAAAGCTATCCAAGAAAATCCCATCTGCGTGCCGTATTTCAATTTGCTCAGGAGCTTATTGTCTGGATAATTAATTATTCCATGAAAGCTATCTTCATATGCTGTGTGTGGATGATAGAGGTTTGATTCTCGTTGGAGAACGATAAAAGTGGGGAGATGTTATTTTCATTTCACAGTTGCTTATCCCACCATCTGATCTTTCTCTCTGCCAGCAGCGTTTCTTTTCTCCATTCTCGCTAGCTCATGTCAATAATTTTGTTGGCGGCAGCAGTACTGTTACTTGCGTTTCACCTTTCTGGGTTTTGACTTCTAGTATTGCACTCGATACTTTGATTTTTCACAGTGCCAAAACTGATAGTGAGTTGTTGAAGAGAATAGAGTGCGCCCTACCCCTTCTTTTTTATTATAGTTTCTTCCAATTTGAGAAATTAATATGTACTATAGATCTTAGTTTATTATTTATTTTTATTTCGTAAAATTCTTTTATGTGTGCTTTGGACTTCCATACAATGGTATTAAAATCCTTTCTATTAGAGAATTAATAGAAAATCCTTCTAATCTTCTTTTACTGGCTGGATTCAGTTCTAGATTAGAAGTCATTCTATTTTTTTTCCTATCAATGATATTTGATCTTTGGCAAAATACACACACATGATATGTCCAACACTAGCCATTTAACCATAGCTTCTCCGTGGATTATAATTTCTTTTTCAAAAAAATATTAGATATGTAGGCTGTTTTAATATGTTTTTGTATATAAAAAAAACTCAAAGTGTGAATTGAAAAGCCAATCCAAGCATTAAATAAATTGATAACTATTTATGTAAATAAACGGGAAAAAAATTGTTAACAATAACCAAAAGAGAAATTGAAAATAAAAATAAAAGATGAATATAAATCAAGATATTCAATCAAACAAAATGAGACATTCACCCAATTGTATTTACTGAATTTGTTTATTTAACTCAATAAAAGATAAATTTACATTCTAAAAAACTCATGACCTAAGAGATAAACACAAATGAAACTGATTGAATAAATTCACAATCTAAAAAAATATTATGCAATCCCAACACATTAGCAATATTATTTAAAAATGAAAGGTTTTTTATTTTGAGAAATAAAGTTTATTTGTATAAATCCCAAAAAAAATTACAAATGAAATAAAATAATATCTTGAAAAACAAAACACAAACAAAAAAATTCTAATAAAACTTTTATAAAAAAAAATGGCATGCAAAACTCATAACCTAGGTCATAGGACCATAATAAATCCATAGAAAAAAAATTGAAGATAATCACAAAATCAATATTTAAAAAAAACTAATGTAGAACGATAGAATCACAAAAAACCCAAATCCTCGACAAATCAAATGTCGAAAGATAAAATTAGAAGAAAAAAAATCAATTACATAAAAGGATCTAAGAAAATCAAGGGTGAAAGAAAAACACTAATTAGAGGGCTTATAAAAAATTTTAGTTGGAGGGTTAAATTGAATTCAAAAATAACTTTATTAAAAGGAAAAACAAATCAAAAGAATAAGGGTTAAATTGAAAAAAAAATAACAAACAAAAACTTTGATCGAATGATGAAATTGATAGAAAAAAAACTTCAACAAAAGGGTAAAGGAAAAATAATTAAAATTTTAAAAAATAAGAAACAAAATGAAAAAAAAATCATTTGAGAAATTGAAATTGAAGGACTAGATTGAACAAAAAAACTTCTATAAAAGGAATAAGAAGAAAATAAGAAATTAAAAGAATGAGGACTGAAATTAAAAAAAAATTGTAATTGAAGGACTAAATTGAAAAACAAAAAACTTATTTAAAAGGAATAAGAATGAAATAAGAAATTAAAAGAATGATGACCGAAACTATAAAAGACATAAAGACTGAAACTAAAAATAAAACATATGAGTAAGTGTAATTCAAGGACTAAATTGCAAAAAAAAAACTTCTATAAAAATAATAAAAACAAAATAAAAAATAAAAAGAATGAGGACTGATATTGACAATCAAAAAACAAAAAAGATAATTATATACTTGGTTGTCAGGAGAGAGAAAAAAGGGAAAAAAACAAAAATGATAGTCGGTGACAATTCAATTACCATCCTCCGCCACGCACCACTCCTTGTGGAAGAGAACATGGCTGCGCATACAAGGAGACGATAAAAGACTAGATTTGAACATAGTTTTTTGGTTCAAATATTCAAAAGTCAATGTGAAAATACCAAAACACCCTCCTGACCATGTTAATTACACAAATACTTGTGTGAAAGTATAAATATACCCTTTTTTTTTTTTATCTCATTCAAGGTTAAATTCGTATTTGCATTGGATAAGGACAATAAAAAACTGAAAAAACCCTTGTCCAGCATGCCATTAATTTTTTGATCTTGGGGGTAAAGAAATATTTTATCTGTTAAAAAATTTGTAAAAAATCAAGAAATATTTTTTTATCTTGGGTTGGCCTTGAAGGTCTCACCTTAAGCCAAAATGACTCATTCTGCCACCACTCGAGTTGGGTTCGGGATTGGCATATCTGAACCTAACTCCACCATAGTGCATTGTGGTATGCTAGAGATGCCCATGCTCAAACCTAATTGCTAGGTTTACTTGTGCGTACCAACTTTTTATATTATTGATACTTGGCATTTAATGTTAACATGATTTCCTTACCATCATGGATCTCATGGAAAGATGTTAAGGCATGTTTATGTCAAAATCTAGCCCACCTATCCATATTATTGCATATCTAATAGTGTAACAGGCTATTATTTCATATAATTACCTCTAAAACACTTATCATTCTCTATTCACATATTTGTTGTTTTATTTATGTAAATTAACATGATTCATGAATATATAAACATTTATGAATAAGTAAAGAATTTTGATCATTAATTTACTTACAAACACACAAAAACATTCTCTTTTTTAACATTTGAATTTATCATCCTCATTTACTATCTTTGTAACATACCACACACAACCTCTTAGAGCATTTTCAACGAGAAAAACCAAATTGCTATATAGTTTTTTTAAATAATGTAAATATAGTTTTTTTCCTTACACGCACTCCAATAAAAAAATTATTTTAACAACCCATTTATACTTTAATATATTTAATATTTATATTTTTAGTTTTTTGTGGAGATGATAAGGAATTATTTTGGCTCTTTATTTAACCATGTTTTTTAAGCTGCAAAATCAAAGAGCTAAAAAATTAGATTTATACTTTTGGCTCTCCCATTAAGGCATTCCTTCTATGTATATTCATTGACTTAAGTATTACACAAAGGATCTATTTTACAAGATTTCATGG
Organism: Populus trichocarpa; assembly: GCF_000002775.5. NCBI lineage: Eukaryota > Viridiplantae > Streptophyta > Magnoliopsida > Malpighiales > Salicaceae > Populus > Populus trichocarpa. Next base: position 13,019,214 of record NC_037286.2, on the reverse strand, counting down.
ACTGTGAAGCAAACTAATTTCTTCACCCATCACTTTCAAAGCTCAGTAATCAGGTATAAATGGATTTAAAACTTCTTAAAATCTGCTCCACGCTTTGTCAGTACTCTTTCCAAATCTGGATTGTTCACTGCAGTTGCAGATCTAGTTATCTAGCTAAGTACTTGTGCTTTTCAAGAATTGTTGTCGATGAATCACTGGCTGCTAAGTCCCTTGGCAAAGGGGAATGGAGCAACGAGAATATATCTGTACGATGGAAAAGTTCACTTTCATGGTCCCCAATTCGATGGCAGGGTTTGGGCACTACTCTACATCTCCGAATCGTCCACTAAATAGTTGGCTACTGGATTTTTGCTAGTGGGGAAGATGAGTCCTGCTTTTTCATGATTTTGTCCTTGTAAATCTCAGCATTAATTAACCAGTCGTCTTGCTCCATGTATCCCTCTGGAACAGTTGTTGTCTTCCCCAGGAGTAGCAGGCTGGCCGTAATTAACACGAGGGAGATAGATGATTGGACCCTTAAGGGATCTGGACCTTTCAGCCTCTCTTCGGAGCAAATTGACTGGCTAGGATCGTCGCCGAGTTGCAATTGCAAGTGTCTTTGAAAAGGTGCCACTGCTGGTAGCCAGCCAAATTGTTCAGCTTCGAATGAACACAGCTAAATGAGTCGTCGCCTGGGTAATATCTGATGCAGCACAATGGAATGTAATGCATAGAAACGATTTGATTGTTCTCCACGATTTACTATACTGCGTTGTCTATTTCGTCCTCCCAGAAGACATCATTAGAAATTATTATTTGGGTGACGAAAATTCAAGCACTCCTTGATGTTTTTGTGTCTTTGATATTAAAAGAAAAATGATTGGCATAGAGAATTCACTGTGTTCCTCAAAACGTATCATTATTCATCGCAATAGTATAATTATTATTCTGTCTAAAAATTAATTATTGAGTGTAATAAAGTATTTAAGGTTAGCTTAATTCATGATTGGGTTTGCTTTCTCTACCATCATTATCATATTTAAGGTTTGAATTCTTAACTAAGATACTAAGAAAAATAATATTTATGAACACATCATTAAAAAATGAATAACCTATTTAATTTGAAGGGAAGTGAAATTTAATTTTAAAATATGAAATTTTTCTGAGGAATTATAGTTTATATCTTAATCAATTCAATATTTAAAACATGATAAAAAAACAAATCTACCCTTATATATATAACATAACACGAACACACAAACAGCATATTAATCATCTAAATCCATCATTCATACAATTTCTTCTCCCCTCTCAAGGAACACAAAATCTCACCAAAATCAAAACCTAATCTACCTGCCAAAGCAAACCAGCAAAGAAAAGCAACACGATATTTAACAACCTCCCCTTTTGTGGTCAAGTTATGAAATCATGCAGGTGAAATCTGGAGTCATGATGAGAGGAGAAATTGATGGTGAGATCGAAGAGATTGATGGCGGGGGTAAAATTGCGGGGGTGATATGATTTTACTAGTTTTACTTGTGATACATAAATGGGTTTAATAAATATATTGCAAAATGATGGGAATTGGCTTGATATTAGCTCTGTTGATAGGGAGGACCTTTTTAAACTCCCTATTAAACAGAATTTCTCAGATAATCCTTCCATTTTTTAGCTCGCAAGAACAAAAGAATACTACATACCCTTTTCTTCTTCTTTTTTTTTTTTAAAAAAAAAAAACTAATCATGAATTCTGCATCATCTATAATAAACTTGAGATCAATTCTTTAAAACCTGGTGATATTAGAGGGTGAATAGTGTCACCAAGTTCGCTCTCGTTTGGAAATGCGGTCCAAACATAAATTTGTTAAATCATTTTTTTATTTAAAATTAATTTTTTTATGTTTTGAATCGTTTTGAAGTGTTGATATTAAAATAAATTTTAAAAAATTAAAAAATATTTTTTTGATACATTTCTAAGTGAAAAATACTTTAAAGATTAATTGTTACACAACTCTCAAACACTTTCTTTAACTCCACAATAAATTTATAATTATAACACTATCAAGTATATTTGTTTCATACACGGGCATGCCATCTTGTTTTTGTTATTTTAAGTTTTAAATCATTAAATAAAATATAATGATAATTTTATAAATAATTTAATTTTTTTGTTAATTTTTTACATGCATGAATGGGGTATAAAGGATTATCAACTTATAAATTTTAGGATATAAAAAATTACTAAACTAAATGAGGGTCGGAGTAATTTTTTTTATTTTTATAATAGTATCATTCCTTCCCTTGATTTATTTTCATCATAATTTCCTGTAACATTCATAGCTTGACTTGCATAATCCGTAAAACTTACGTATAATTTCCTGATAGAATATCAAAATTGCTATTCTTAAACCCTCACGAGATCTGAATCCCACCACCATCATCTATTTAGTTTTTTTTTTAATCTTTTTTCAATAATTAAAAGTATATGAATTACTTTTAGTATCAATCAAAATTAAATATATTATTTAGATTAAATATATTATTCGTACAAATTTAAAAACACATTCCAGATTAATGCATTCAAAAAATAAATTCTTCTAGGATTAATAAAAAAAACTAATAGGGCTCGATCTTTCATTGTAAGCCAAGACATATTGTGCTATATATTGAAACAATATAATAATAATGACCATTTAACTATTCTAAAAAAATCAATGAACTAGCTATCAAGGTAACACAATGTTTTCACAATGCTTTATTAGTTATAATAGAGGATAAATAAGTTTTTTAACTTTTTAAAGTACATTGAAATAATTAAATTACCCTTAAAAGCAAAAAACATTAAACAGATGTTCAGGTTTTTTTTTTTTTTGTATTTTCATTTTTAATCACGTATTAAAATGAATAAATTGTCATTCAAATCAAAATTTCTTTAACTAGTGTACACTTATGTTTTTGTATTGTTTACCTGTTTTTTTGGTTATGATCATATTAAATGAGGGATAATTTGGTAATTTAATAAATATAATATTATTTTTAAAAAAGTGAATTGTAGACATCAGAGTGTAGGTTGTTATCGCGTCATTTAGGTGGCTTATGAGCGGGTGCTCGACAACCAAATAATGGTTTGTGGGGCGACATTAGAATCGTCTCATTAGATTCTCTATCCTTGGACAGCGTGTGTGGCTAATGCACCTCTGATTTGACATCGACGACGTTTTATTTTCTATTTTTCCATCTTTTTCCACATTCTTCTCGATTTCCATGCTTAGCCCTTTAAATTTTCAAACATTCCTTCAGTTTGTTTTTCTTTCATATTTGGCCCATATTCTTTTTATTACCATTTGTTTTATTTGAAATAATTTGTAAAATTGAATTTTTTTAATTTTATTATCTTTTAATTGTTTTTGGTCATATTTGGTCCTTATTCTTTTTACTGCTATTTGTTTTTATATGAAATAATTTTTAAAATTATTTTTTCTTATAATTTCATCATTCTTTATTTTTTTTTCAGATTTGATCATCATTCTTTTATTACTATTTTTTTTTTACTTTGTCAACTTTTTAAAATTGAATTTTTTGTGGTTTCATCATTCAACATTGAATTGGTTGAGAATTAAGCTTCATGATTGAGTTTGGATCTATAATGTCACGGGTTATGAGTTTGAAAGAGTAACACATGTTTAAGTTATTCGTCTGGGTTTACTCCCCCCTCCCTCTCTTTTTTTCATTTTTATCATTAAAAATTTATTTTATTAGAAATTATGCTCTATTATTTTTTTATTTGCTTTCTATAGGATTTTTTACTGATTTTAAAAATAATTCGAGTTATCTCGGGTATTTTGATTTGTCTTTCTTTATCAAATTAATTAATTAAATATAAGCATGTGATGCTCACTTTATGATATCTTGTTTAATTTGCTTTTTGAGTTGTTGCTCTGATTGTGTATGCGATCTTTTTTGGTGTTGTTATGCAGCCTTTTATGATGACATTAGAACTGTCTCAATGAGTTTTTTCTAGTGGCGGAGTAACATTGAGTCTCCAACAAGCTTTTTTTTTTTTTTTTCCCTCCTTTTTAAGTATAATATTGAAAAAAGAAGAAGAAGAGATTTACTTACGCTGCCAGTAGCAACGTGGAATTCCTTTTTATGGTAATGTTGGGGAGAACAATGAACTTGGCATGAAGGTTGAACTTAACCCACGATCACTTTACTTGCAAACCGGCCACTATGCCTCTTGTCTTTTACACTTTTTTTTTTTACTTTTTTCCTTGAACAGATCTTTTAGACCTTTAGGCTTTAAGTTCTTCCAGCTCGCGATTAGTATACCTTACTCAAATACGAAGATATTAATGATACGTTAACATGTTAAATCTATCCTGATCGAAGACTAAGTTTAATTTGAGATACAAGGTATGTTGTCAGTTAATTATTAAAAAATAAAAAGAATATTGTTATCAATTAGGAAAAATTATACATATTTAAACAATTTTTGGTGTAGCTGATCAGAATTGAAAGATAGAAATCATATTAACTAATTCATACAAATAGGGGGGTAAGGGCGCGTTTCGGAACGCGTTCCCTTAAAATTTATTTATTTTTATTTAATTTTTTATTTTATGTTTTTAAATCATTTTGATATGTTAATCTTAAAAATTATTTTTTTAAAATGAAAAAATATCATTTTAAAGTATTTTTAAATAAAAAAACACTTTAAACTGAAATCGTTATCACAATTATAAACATGCACTGAAACATTTTGAAAGTTGGAACATATTTTTTATTTAGTTATATTTCTTGATCGGTAACTACAGTAGAACACGTTAGAAAATTTGTTTTTTGTTTTCTTCTCGTTTATGCAAATTGTTTTTATTTTTTAAAAAATTTCTTCTTCGTTATTCCCACATGCTTCCGTCTATAATACATTCGGTGTTGACAAAAGTTTTTGGTCTTTTTTTTTGTCCGGTATTGCAGTTTCACTTTGATTTTAAAAGTTTTTTTTTTTTTTAGTATTTTTAGATTGTTTTGATATATTAATATTAAAAATAATTTTTTTAAAAATAAAAAATATTATTTTAATATATTTTTAAATAAAAAATATTTTTTTAAATAATTAAAAAACATTGGATAATAGCATTAAAAAACCTTAAAACATTACAAATCTTGCCATCAGAATGACTGATCATATGGTTGGACGATGTTCACCGGATCCCACCCGCATAGATAGGCACCGATTGTTTTTAGCTATAAAAAAGCCAGGGCATTCTAGGAAATGCCCTATCAAACCTGACGGGTCCAGTAATTGAATTGAAACCAGCTAATACATGAAACCATACGAAGAATTACAGTTTTATTTATTTATTTATTAATATGAGTATCCGGATCGGTTTATATTTTTATCAATTAATTTTATAGATTCTGAAATTAACGACCATGTAAGTTTTCAATAACCCTAAAATTTATAAAAAATCAAACTAATTACCTTTAAAAAACCAAATCTAAATCTAGTTAATTAAGTTACACCGATCATGAGTTAAGAATTACAGATCCTTTACAACTTTCATGCGTGGATGTGATATTTTCTTCACCTTTTATCCAGTCCTTGAACTACGGTAAAGATTTGGCTTCTTGCCAAGGAAGAGAGAATGGTAGTGGGGTTGTTGAATGTCCCCATTATTGCGATAGGCATATTTGTTATTGTATTTTAAAATATTTTTTTTAAAATTGTTTTTTATTTTATTTTATTTTATTTAAATTAATATTTTATTTGTTTTTTCAGATATTTTAATTTACTATATCAAAAATAATTTTCTAAAATATAAAAAAATATTATTTTAATATATTTTTAAATAAAAAAATACTTTAAAAAGTATTACAACTTCCAAATAATATTTATTGCAACTTGCTGACAATATGCAAACCATGATCCCAAAGAAAGCAGGTTGGCATGCATGCGTAGTTCCACACTTTTATGTTATTTTATATTAGCAAGTGGTTGTGGCTTCCAGAACAATTATTCAATACTGTTATTTTTATTTTTATTTTCATATTAAAATGTGGATTTATTGATAACTTTCATAGTGTATTTTTTTAATTAACATGGGTGTCCGAGTCAGTTTACGCGTACTTTGACTAATCCCACGGGTCCTGAAGTTAACGACCATGTAAGTCTCCAGTGGTCATCATATTAGCAACCACAAAACTCGAACATGAGATTACAGATGGAGCAAACGCCTTTATTTACATGAGAGTGTGAGTGTTATATATATATATATATATATATATATATGTGATTATTTATTATTGCTTTTATGAATATATTTCAATTATAGTCTCACCTTAAAAAATAAGAATGAAAGAATGATACCAGCATAAGAGGAAATAAAAACCAATGATTTATTTATTAGAAAGAACGAAGAAAGAAAGTAGAGAAAGAAGACTATTTTCCATGAGACGCAATAATATTATGGTAGCGTTTGGAAACACAAATCAAACTCTATTTGTAAAAAGAAATGATTTTTTAAATATTTTTAAATGGTTTTGATATGTCAATATTAAATATAAATTTTAAAAATTAAATAAAAAATATTATTTTAATATATTTTCGAGTAATCACTACCACAATATCAAATTCTATTTTTTTTCGATGTTATTTTTTAGGCAAATTTCATATATATATACTTTCATGATTGGGTGGATTCAATTACCAATCTTATTAATTAGGTCCACCATATGTTAGTCGCATTTTTTCTAACTGACCCAGATTTTCCCAAGTTTTTAGTAAAAACTAAATAAATTCAATTGTTGATTTCAATTTAAAACGGGAGAGGTGAAATTAATACACATTCGAACAAATTTATACTTTAATTACACATGTTGAATGGATAGAAAATATATTTTTTTATATTTATACTTTAATCTAAAAAAAAAGAGTGTTTAAAAGTGGAATAACCTTTTTTTCGTGTGTTTCATTTTAAAAAAAATAATCGATTTAGTATTTTTTATTATTTTGATCTGTTAATATAAAAATTAAAAAAAAACTTTTAATAAACAACAACAACAACACAGTACCAATCGGACAAGTCTTCAATGGTCAAAACCGTCATTTAATTCCCAACATCTCTCCCACTCCACATAGTTTGACTTTAAAGTAAACCCATTAGGCCTAGTGGTGGTCACATTACACGCTAAATACCTAACCACCTCAAAAAAATCATTATCAATGTTCAATGAACAAAACAACAATGGACTGTCACCGCACACAATCTCTCTCTCTCTCTTTCTGTTTTTATTTATTTATTTATTTTAAAAAAGATATTATTATTATATAGGAATCTTGTCTAGTGGAGTAAGATGGGCCCATAGCTTAGGCTGGGCTTTTTAGTGAAAACTATATAAAATAGAAGATTGTCGGTGGCTTGATGGACTTTCTTGACACCCTGCTAAGCTAAAATAAAACAAACAGCCAAACCGAGCGAGCGAGTGAAAGGTTATCCTTCCTTCCTTCCTTCCTTCAAATCCAAATACGAACCCCTCTTCTCCTCTCCTCCTTCTAATCTTATCTTTAAAAGGATCATATTTCCTTTTCAGACAAAGAGAGAGAGATAGACGACACAAACTATATTGATAATCATCTGATAAAAAGAATGAACGGTGGTGATGCGTACAGTGCAGCAGAGGTTCAATACATACGGAGACACCATCAACACGAGCCTGCGGAGAACCAGTGCACTTCTGCTCTTGTTAAGCACATCAAAGCTCCTGCTCACCTTGTGAGTTTATTTTTGATACTCTGTTTTGGACGTTGATTGGTTGATTTTGTGCTCGTCGATTTGTTTGACTTCTTTTTTAAGGTGTTTGACTTCCTTGTTCTGTGTCAAATCTGGTAATTTTTACTCGATTTCGGCTGGTTTTGCTTCATTTCTGCCTTTTCTCGTAATGGGGTTCTCTCTGCTATTTGTTTTCTCGTTCATTTTTAATAAACCAATATAAAGAATGGGGCTTTATTTTTATTTCTTTTCGATATCTTGTTATGTGTGCTCTGCGTGCATAAACGGATTCTTATCGATAGAAAATCTGGTTTGATTTTGTTTGATGAATATATATATATATTTTGTTTATTTGGATCAGGTTTGGTCACTGGTGAGGCGATTTGATCAGCCACAGAGGTATAAGCCATTTGTGAGCAGGTGCGTTATGAATGGAGAGCTTGGTATTGGAAGTGTTAGGGAGGTGAATGTTAAATCTGGACTTCCTGCAACTACTAGTACCGAGAGGCTTGAACTTCTTGATGATGAAGAGCACATCCTTGGGGTCAAGATTGTTGGTGGTGATCATAGGCTCAAGGTATAAATAAATTTATCTTTCTTCTTGACCTTCTATTATAAGCTGTTGGGGTTTGGGTCGTGTTGTTTCTTGCAGTGTTATAGATTTTAGCACCTTCAACTGTATTTATGTGCCTTTACGCGTGCTTATAATAAATAGATACGCGGTTATCACAAGTTTATGGCATGTTAAATGCTGTGTTTTGAATGGATCGAAACGTGTGATAAGCTGCTGAAAAGTGGATAGATTTCAATAAAATCATCTCTACATCTCTGTGTGTATTGCTGTTTTTTCCATTTGTGATGAAGAGATTTTCTGTTTTGATTCTTAATAGCATTTCCCCAAGGGGGATTTGCTGTGTATTCCTTTTTTATGAAAATTGGAATTTTGTTTCCAAGTATTGGTCATGGAACGTAGCACCTAGTTCCAAGAAACGTGGATAGCACGAGATACTATCTTCTGTTGATGTGGTAAGTTTGCTGCAATTGTATTGTATCTTTTCCCCCTACCATTTCTGCTCTTTTAATCACATTAGATTTGTGTGGCCAAAGGGGCATCTTTTGGTGGGTTAGGTATGTTCTAGTGTTTTCTCCTTCAACATTTTGCTTGGTAGGTAACTTTATTTTAGGGCCATGATATCACAAGTCACTTAGAGTCACATATAGTGGTTGTGTATCACAGTAGCACGTGGGAGCTAAAGTTTTTTGCCTCCTTTTTATCCCTTTACTGTTTAGTGTCCAAATTATATATGTGAATTGGTCTCTCTCAATATGTTTGGAGGAAGAGAAATTGGAATCTTGTTTAGTTGAACGATGCTGAAAACGAAATAGAGAATGTTTATGGGGATTGTAGCCTTTTCAATTCTGAGGAAATAAAGTTTGCTCCAAATGGACAAGCCACTTTTTCTTGGTGAAATGGAATGAACCTTTATTTAACATCCATATATATATATATATATATATATTCAAAGTGCGCATATGCACATAATGAAAAGACATTTGGAATCTGCCTCTAACTATGGTATTTTGCAGTTGGATACTTGGTTGAATTATCAGTCTTTGGGCTACTTGTGTCCAGAGTAACCAAAGCATTCCTTTCAGTACTCAGATAAAGATGCCTCTCACTAAAAGCATCCTGGATTCTTCCTTCTTCTGATTCCCCCCTGGTTTATTTTGCAGAACTACTCATCCATCATGACTGTCCACCCTGAGATTATTGATGGGAGGCCTGGGACTTTAGTCATCGAATCATTTATTGTAGATGTGCCTGATGGGAACACCAAGGATGAGACATGCTACTTTGTCAAGGCCCTGATAAGGTGCAATCTCAAATCTCTGGCAGATGTTTCTGAGAGAATGGCTGTGCAGGACCTGGTTGAGCCCATCAATCAATTCTGAGTAGTAAGGTCCTGGAGATGCATATGAAGGATGATAAGCTGGAGTTATGCCGTTTGACTTGTCTAGTTTCCCGAAGCATCATATAGATTGGTAGGAGTACTTTTTAGGATGAGAAGTTTTGAATGCAATGGGTGTGCATTTCCACCTCATCGAGATTCGAGGCCCTACCTGTCTGCTGTTCCCTTTGCATTAATCCTCAACATTGATGCGGGAGTTTCCCCAGTATAGCCCCTAGGTTCTTAGTCAAGTTTCCTTAAACATCCAATGAATGGGAAAGAATCAGCTGTTTTCCCGAGTTGTTTTTACTTTATGCATGGTGGTATATAAACACACTACTGGTCATGTCTGTAAATACTCTTGCAAGACACAGTCGGTTCCTTTTGGATAGGGTTTCATGTTGCAGTTGAAGCTTGCAGGTGTAGGATTTTATAATAGGGACGAACTTGTAGTAGTAGTTAGCTGCTGTCTCTTCCGCGTACATATTTATTTTGCATTCAGTGCACTATTTCTTTTACATATTCTCCCCTATAGTTCAATAGATACCCATCTGCTCATGGTAAAACTTCATATGGGTTTGATTTATTTTTGTCTTCAACGGAAGCCCTTTTGAAAGAAGCCATCCATTCAGGAACAGATGGATGGAACGTTTTCTACTTCAGGAACAGGAATAAAGAAATTCATTGCTCTTAATCTTTATTATAATTAGATTAATAATACTATTAATTAATAATTAATAAGAAATAATAACAATATATATGGAAAAATGAAAAAATATTCTGGAAAAATATTTCGTCCAACCTTTAAAGCAGCATGTCGAAGCATATGGTTTTTAGTTCATGCTATATAAAGAGGGTTTTAGTTATAGTTTTCCTTGCGATGGTATGGGACAAGGTGAAGGTGCTATTTGAGATATTTTGGCTTTGGATGCATTTTATTTGGTAGTTTGGTCCGAAGTTAGCTCCTAAAGGATATCAGGACTGTTACCTATTAAGTGTCACTTGAAGCTTTTACTCGAGGAATTGTTCTTGGTTTAGTGAATATCGTTTATTCTGGTATTAGTTACTGGTGGTATACAATAGCCTTAAAGATCTTTATATTGAAGCTCATTTTCTATTATTTCTTTCCATCTTATTCCTACTAGGGACTTGTTTACACCTATAATTAAAATAAAAACCTAGCGTTTCGTGGTTTAAAAATCTCGAATCTTGTCTCAAGAACCACTATTTGTCAAGATTATAGAGTAAGTTTCTTGGCTTGGACATAACATTTAGTCCATGTTGTTATTCCTGGTTTTAAGAGAAATCTGTTCGATGGAATAATTTCTTAGATGCATTACCGTATCCTCAAGGATTAGACCTGATTTTTACATATCAATGGAATCTTTATACTCAGAATTCCAACTCAAGTAGTCATTTATTTGGTACAGGAACTTGAATTGTTGCTAGCTATAACTATTTTTGGCAGGTTCCACCCACAAACACAAAGTTTATGGTTTCCAATTCAGTGCTTACGATTCAGTAACGACTTGGAGTTATTAATTGAGTTTCAGTTAACAGACAGGGGTTGATCTAGGCTTTGAACGTAGTTTACTATTTTTCTTCATCCAGTGTGTGAAATTTCATTTTCTTTGAGTTATGTGATATTGCAGACATGTCCTCTGACTCAATATTTTTTCTGCACATGACATAAGACCCAGTTGAAACAAAATCCTCATTTTATTTCAAGTTTCAGCAGTGTAAAAATCTCATTAAAGATTTGTTATATAGAGGTGATGCACAAATGGGTTGACTTTCAGCGTTGAAAGCTGAAGTTATAATAATTTAACGAAGCTTGTCATTGTTACTGATGCTCAAAATACAACGCTTTTTTTAACGAGAAAATATTGCAAAATCAAGCTAAGGTCGGTTTTATATTGCTGCTTTTAATTAATGATGACCCGTGTACAAGCAACACAAGGAGGTGAACTTTCTGCTTCATAATCGAGACCATGCCCAACACATGGAAACTGTGTAGACTCTCATCAGAGGTTGATTGTGTTTCTCCAGTCTCTTTTTCAGTGTTCTGAAGAACTAATGGATCAAAGATTCAAAAAATAACCAGGGGGGTTTTAAGCTTTTCCTTTTGTTGACACTTTGTTTCGTCTTGCTATGTTTGTTGGTATGCACAACCTGGGAGTTCTTCTTGCTGGAATGTCACTGACTTGATTTATAAGGGCTGGGAGTGTTCAAGCAGTGCATGTACATTCTGTGCTACTCCTTGGCGAATCCTAGAAAATAGTGTTTTCTTGTAGTTGATAAAGATCATGATATTCTGGCTACTGTCTTCATCTATCACAATTTTTCATGAGTGTTACTGTAGGCTTGTTGTTGGATCTGCCAGCCTTCCGGACTCGTTGCTTGCTGATGCACAAGGGATAAGGGACTGTTTCAGCTAGAAAAATTCAGGTGGTGATCTCTTCCTTTCCATTTTCTCTTTAATTTCTGTGGTTAGGACTTCATGCTTGAGGCAGCCTAGTGTACTTTTATTGGATAACATGGTCAGCATTCTAATTTATCTTGAAAAAGTCACTCTAGAACTTTAGAGTGAGTGACTTCATCATATTCGAAGCCTGTTCTACTTACATTACAAATATGTAATATGGCAAAGGTGATGTATACCTGTATTTGCAAGATGGTGAAGTGTAACAGAAAAGATACACAAAAACAGATTTGACTTATGGTTTGCTTATCTGTGGAAGTGGTTCTTCTGACGGATTGTTGCCTGAATCTTCGAGTCCTATGTGAAGGCTTTCCGATGTTCCTTCTTTGAGGGACTTGATCACTTATCGTTTTGCTTTTCTGTAAGAGAGTTTTTTCTTACTGTTGCCTCTTTTCTTGCTAGTCCTCTGTGATGTTTCCTCTGCATTTCTTCTGTAAAGAACTTGATCATGCATCTCTGATACACTTTCCATACTTCATTGATGTTATAGAGCCTTACTAGTTGATTTTACACTTTTCGGTCATATTCAAGTGACCAATTGTCAGATATGAGATCATCTAGGGATTTTCAGTTATCTTATGATTGTTGAACTTCAAAATTTCTTTTTACAGAACTTCATTGGAACTTGGCTCTTTTGGGTTTAGTGGTCTAGAGTTGAATGATCTGAATAACAAGTTTTCTGGGGGTGGGGGGTGGGTGGCTGTTTCCCATTACTCGGATTTCAACTTTTTCTATGTTTTTTGCTAATCTTTCATACGAGACCTTCCTTTTAATGTTTTTATCTTGCTTCTGCTGGATGTTTTCATCGGATGTCTCATGAATCTTTCATACTAGGTGGCCCTTCAACTTCTTCTTCTTTGTCATGATCGAGAACCTGCAAGTTTTACTCCTTAGAAAGTATATTTTGATATTTGTTGTGTGCTTTTCCAGGGTTCTTTTGTGTTTTTATGGAATATATAGACTAAAACGAACCAGGGATTTTTTGTTTTAAAATCTATGTCTGTGTTTGTGTTAACTCTCAGAGATGTCAAGGTCATTATATTTTGTCGTTTGGCTTGCTCTTCCATCTATGCAGTTAATGGCAGTATAAGCTTGTCCCTGGACTGAATTCATACCTTACTTTATGCCAGGTTGGCTTGTCTATCTTCTGGTTTCATTTCTGTTTTGTGGTTGCAAGTGCTGGGAAACCCAAAAAACTGCATATGTAATTGGTAGGTCCTCGGAGCCTCTTTTGTTCACAGAATTCCCAGACAAGGGATGAGTGTATTCGATAATCTTCTAACTGGAGCATGTGTCAACTTGAATTTTCTGTTTCTAGAAAGATATGAAAATCTTCTATTTCAGTTTCTCACCTTTCCCTGTACACCTAACAGAAGTACTGCAGATGTTTGAGGAGTCTGTACCACCTTTTTTTAGTCTCTTCATTCCCTCTGTCGCTTCATAGGTTCTTGGATCTGAAAGACATATTTCAAACAAATCAAGTTAAAACCAGTGGTTAATTTAGTAATTATTCTTTTTATCTCCTTTCTAGTGGTTTCTATTTGTGCATGTCTAGGTCTTACCCTTGAATGGATGGAAAAAGGGCAGAACTGCTGTGAAGGCAATCTGATTTGATCTTCCCCTTGTTTTAAGATACAAACTTACATTCTTCTTCCTGGAATGGTTACTTGTCTGTAGCAAGCTGTGAGCATTTCTGTATGTCTTGGATGGATAGCTTAATGATTTCCTGCATTGGAAGAGCTAAGACTTTCGTGGCGGTTCGTCAACTTCTATTTGACCGATTCTGTTGTATGTTTATTTTGGATTTGTGCACGAGTTGATTATGAAGTCCTGTACAATGAATTTATCCATCATTTGAAGCATTTAGCAATTTCTGGCATGCGATCAAGCTTTAAACTTTTTTCTGAGATCTGCTTCATATATAAGTTGGTTTTTGGCTGACTTGCTGAGCTTGTAACTGGCGGTTGGTTTTTTCAACTGAGGTTCGGTGTATGTTATGCATCTCTGGCTTTCTTCTGTCGCTCATCAAGCAGTTATGTTTTCAGGTTTCAATAAAATTAACATTGTGAGGTTTCAATTTTGGTTCGCACACATCAGGAATATCATCTTGCATAAGTTTCTTGTAGATGTATTGTCTAAAAGAGATGACAAATGGGTTTTTTTTTTGGGGTTACTTCTTAGCTGGGAATTCTGTTCTCTTTCCGTCTCACGTTGTTATTTTTTATTTTTAAGTGCTATTAGAATCTAATCTTTGGTTATGTGTTTGTCAGACTCTTCTCGAAGCAGAAGATAATGCTTTTATACTGTTTTTGCCACAGGGAGCTTTGCACTATCCTAGCCCTTTGTTTCCATTTGGACGTGTCAACTTGGTAGGCCTTTCTATTATTATGATGTCCCGCCTTGTAGCAGAGTTTTCCTTTAACCAGGTTATCGCACTTGGCTGGAAAGAAGTTATTTCATATTGTTAGCGATGGCAATACAGCTGCTTCATGGTCGCAGTATGGTTTGGTACTAGGTTTGGCTTCTTTTTTTTTTGTTTCGTTTCTGAGAGTGTTTTCCTATCCTGTGCAATTAATCCTTTTAACATGACCTGTTAGATGATGCTTGCAAGTTCCATTGTTTATTTCATGTGTTCTGTCTAGGACTCTGGTGAAAGGAGATGCTTCGGCTGTTACGTTTTTGCTAGAGCAATGTTTTAAAGTTTGTTTTGGTTCAGGGGCAGGAATTTAGAACAAATTCCATTTCCTGGTTCTATTCGATATGCTTGTCCTTTAAATTCAGTTTTCTTGAATTTTTTATCACGCGACAGGAAATTATAAGACTTCATGTTGTTTGCCCTTTTTGGGAGACCACAAAGCTGGATTTGTACCTCCTTTTCAACTTCCCTTGCAATTATGGGTCTGTTTGATTGTGTGCATCTTGGTCTTTTCGACAAATAACAGTGTGGCGACCTGTCTCCTTTTTCAAGCAGCTTGCTAGACGTGCAGGTGATATATAATTTGCCTTTGATTCCATTTCGCTTCCGCAACCTGGTGGCAGAGACTTGGGTTATTTCTTTCTTTCAGAGCAGAGATGTCAGGAGAGTGATTCTGTAGATCATAATGGTGATAAATCTTGTTTCAAGATGTGCAACTATGATCGGTGTGCTATTTTTTGGTCCTGTTTTTCCAGTGATTCATAAACTTTGTGGTGCCTTTCCTCTTTTGTATTTCTGTATTTTCTTTTTTTGATTCTGGAAGGTGATGCATGAGGGAGGGTTCCGCAAGCTGCTGTTTGGTTTTGATTCGATCCTATCCTTATCTGTTTTCTCGGTATTTGTCTCCATGTTTTTCTCCCGATGACTTTTGCTTGTTGGGCCAATCTCAGTATATTTTATTGGATAAGTTATTCTCTTTATCCTAATATCAAATGATTTTTTTATGACAAAGCACCTTGTTAAAATAAGATCTTAAAATTAATTTTATAGCAGCATATTCAATTTGCTTTTTAGATAAAAAGTAATTTGAAAAGTAACATAAATATTGCCTTTGTGCTTGATTCTCTAATTTTTTTTGTCGTGCGTTCCTGCGTGCTTGCTTCTATTGATTCTTGTGGGTGTTTGTATGCATGCAACTCCGCCCGTGTGGTGTAGATTCTTGTGCGTACCATAGCTGGTCTCAAGCCCGCGATAAAGGAGGAGAGTATGCTTTTACAGATGATTCTGTGTCTAACAATGCTGCCAGGCAAAGAATATATTTAGAACTGTTACCATGGCTATGAATGGCAGAGGCAAAATTTGGAGGTGATGAAGTCACAACTCCCCATTTAATTTAGTTATAATGGCAAATTGCCAATTACCTCCTAGCTTCGTGAAGTTGGAATTGGAAAGAGGAGATAGTTCAAGTGGAAAGCAGGCAGGAATAGCTTGTAAAGTATGCTTCTCCTCTCTGTTCTCCCATTTGGACTGCAATTGGATAGAAGAAGCGTTGTGATTTCCATGCGTTAAAATGAAGATGGCCGCGCATTTGCTCTCTTACAACTGTCGGAAACGAATGAGTATACCTGTTCTATATACGCAGTCGATTATTGTTTTGTTTCATCTGGGGTAAGCTCGAAATTGACATACAATGCGGTCAAACAATTGGCTATTTGCTATCTTATAGCAAGGAGAGAGAGAGCCCTGAAAATCGTCCTCTTCCAGGTTGTGGGTCGGATTCAGATCTTTTTTATTTTTGTGTAGACAGACAGGCTACCAGTTGCTTCGTCAGGATTTGTACTGTTTTACAAGTACCAAACTGATTCCCTTGAGAATCACATGCATCCAAGACAACAAAAAAACAAATCTGGAACTGCTGACATCTTCACCCTTGAGAATCACATGCATCCAAGACAACAAAAAAACAAATCTGGAACTGCTGACATCTTCACTAAAGTTCTCCTATAGACAACCTCTGTGTCCTACCTCAATCTGCTATTTGGGCCATGGTTGGTAATTTTAACCTATCTAAACAGAGATATTAGTCTGTTCAATGTTATTCTAACATATCCTTCTATGTATTTTTTCGGTTCCAATTAGCTATGCATAAATTTTTCATGCATACAATTTTTTTTTCCCATAATTTTATGTAGATAACTTTTTTCTATACAAAGACATGCCACAACACCTAACGGTAGTCACAATGATTAGCCAAGAACAACGTGTGTGTGTGTGTATTATCTATGATATGTCTCGTTTTTTATGAAGAAAGTTTAAAACATGAGTGTATAAATATGCTTATCACCGGAAAATACATAGCTCTATAAAGCCAAGTTATTATCATGCAAGGATGCATACCATGCCAAACAACACAAAAGCCAAAGCATTCGGCTAAAGTTCGGTCAGACTTTACTTTTTGTAGCCATTATGTCTAGATATACACTCCTAGCAATTTCATTTTAATTTTTTTTTATACATTATTTTATCTTTCTACGTCTACGTACTGATTTGCATTGAAGTGTCCTAGAATAATCTAGTCTAGGCCAGACAAAGATCTACATTCTCCACCAACCCGAGAATGGAATAGCCATGGAAAACCTAAATTCTGTCTGAAGTATTTAATTTCTCGACTTTTTTGAGAGCCATAAAATGATGATTTTTTTTTTTTATCGACTTTGTCCACAACCGCGAAACTGAGAAAGCTACTACAGTAGACTTATCCAATGAAAGGTCAGGCCTAGAAGAAGCGGGATTGATACAACAACTGATTAGTCGCTAGGGCAAGGGAAGTGCTTCAGCGAAGATTTTTCATAGCATTTTTCTAAAGAATGATTCTCCAAATGTACGTAACGCACAGCCTGGGTTTTCTTCAAGCACCTGACTCGGAAGAGGGTAAAGAAAAAATAGCTTTGGGCAGTGAGAGGACACACGCATGCTAAATGCTCTATCTACTTCAATTCGTTTGATGGTTCCTGATCAGAACTACTAAAATATTTTCACTTTAACAGGAAATATTAAAATGTCTAAAATTAAAACCATATGTTTGCTTTGTTTTTCTCACATGGCTTTGTTTTTCTTCTATATTATGGATGTCTTTTGTTTTCCTTCCTTTGTTTATTGTTATTTTCTTTTAGTTTTAGGTTGTTTCGAAGACCGCGTTACTTGGCTTGAGCACCACCTCGGAGGGCTACTGCTGGACATGGACGCCGGTGGATCGATCTGCAGGTTCCACGGCCATTTGTTCCCGCAGCACCCATGCAGCAAGCCAGGTATTGAGATTTAAACAAATAAAAATAATAAATTTAAAAAAATATCCTTTTTCGTATATCCTCTTGTAATCTCAACACCATTTAAACAAAGCAAACCTTTCTTTTGATTCACTATATCCTTTTTCAAAGAAAGCCAGGTGTTGAGATTTAAACAAATAAAAATAAAAAATTGTATTTTCGTATGAAATGTTTATTATCAGCGGCTCTCTCTTTCTTCAAGAAGATAGGTTTCACAGCCAAAGGGAGAGAGGAGAAAAGTCAGTGACGGCAAAACTTGAAATTACAAGAGGCATTTGACTTCCTTGTTCATTCACCAGCCAGCCTACTGCACCTGAGCACCTGCACACCAACACCAAAACACCTCCTGTAGCACCATCTCCACCCCAAGCGAGGAACAAGCAGTTGCTGGCCCCTAAGCACCGGCGGGTCACATCCCATCTGCTTTTGGGGAGTAAGCTGGCCTACAGTATCAATCATATCCGCCAGTAAAAGGAGAGAACAGTTAGGCAAACTAAATAAGGGCTTACCAAAGGATGATCCAGTCGGATAGGCACCGGGATAAGGCTTAGAAGTCGCAAGCTATATGTCACGTCTGAAGGCGTAGCCCAGATTAATTCGCGTCTTAGATTCGCCTTCGAGGCATGCCTCAGGAGGTTTCTGCGTTTATTAAGAAATGTTGTTTGCCTTTATTGTTTTTAAGAGTATCTTTCAGTTTCACTACCTTGAAGAGGACGGAAAGCTTTCTTGGGTGCATAGGAGCAAGTCTGTTGTGCGTGGCTCTTTCGAAGAATAACTGTTGGAGAAGCGAAGACATAGATCGTAGTTAACTGCAAGCTAGTTAAGATTGATCCTTGATTAACTGGAAAAATCCAACGTCAATTGGAAAAATCCTTGATCGGTGCTTGAACGACAACCATACATATTTTCTACAATTTAGCAAAGACACTAATTTTCTGTTGATGGTCTTTTCTTGCACGTTTATTTCATATATCAAGAGAAATACAAAAAACAGAAGCTCTTCTCGATATCCCATGAAAGGATCACAAAGACCAATTTGTTTCCCTTGTAATGCCTTTCTGTTTTGTTGACACGAAATCTTACTAGTTAATGATTTCCTCTCGATGTTTTCGTTTCTAGAACTAAGATTAATGGATGAAGTGACAAAAATCCTTTCTAGCTATTTCACAACATGAACTATTACTATATGCTTGAGTGATTTCTATATATCCAGCCACTAAAATGAAACGAAAAACTCTTTTTTTTTAATCCAAAAAATCTTGCAAGAGGAGATACCTGCAGGTAGGATTAATTACCAGCAAAGAATTTACAGATGATATTGTTTTTTCTTGTCTGCCAAAATCATGACAGCTTTTGATCACTACTCTCACCAAAGACCTCGAGCCTGCAGCGAGAATATGCTGACATGCACGTACCTGCTTACTGCGTTGGAAGCCCTGAGGGAGAGCGAGCAACGATTGCCATCCTGAGACTACGGAGAGCCTTTGTAAGCAAGACAGAACCTGTTTAAACCCCCAAAAGAGCCCCCAGCCTGCCTCGATACTTGGTAGTATATGTTTTGTCTTAAAACACAAAACCATCATTACCAGATTGGGCAAACAGGAAGCCCTTGAGGGGGAGTGAACAGCCAGTGCCTTGAAGATCTGCGCATGGAGAGAACCTATGCTTTCTTTTGTCCTGACTTAATCAAGAAGGAGCGGACCCTCCTTATATAGACTCAAAAAACCTTACTTGAGCAGCTGAGCCAATTACCTTCTCACATGCAAGCCAGACAAATGGAAGTGTGTGTATGAGACAACAGAAGAATTTGTGGGGACTCCACTATGTGACACGTGATTTAGTGGCCTTTAATTTGATTCCAAGAGGGGTTTTTCTCAAACCCACTGGCTGCGAAGAGCCATTTCAGTCCCCCCTGAACAAAGAATAAAGTAGCTCTAGGCATCCCAACCATATCTATTATCTCATTAAGTCCACGCAAGAACAATTCCTACAATCTCTCTATCCTAGCAGCGAACATATCAAAAGTCAGGAAATGTAATAATCTCTGTCGTAATCAGACATTTATATAATAATGTTTTTATGAGAAAGTATAATCCCATTAATTATTTTCTGACTTATCTAAAGAAAAATACAAATAGAAGAGTAAAATTTTAAATAGAGATATTTTTATTATTTTTATTAAATTATAAATTTTAATTGTTTTTTGTGTTTATCTCTTTCTTTGAAATAAATATCCACTAGACACTTACTTATCACTATAAAATTTTCCTTGCAGTTTGCCAATTTCATTGATCTCCTGATCAGAAGGCTCTCTAGTACTGTACCAGTTCAATAGAGGAAAAAAAAAGTTATTTAGCGTAAAACTTCTTAAAACTATTAAATTTCCCCTTGCGTTCCAAAATAGTGTACCCCAGGTTCAAGAGTCTTCACAGCTGCATAGCACAACAAGAAAAAAAAACTTCACACTCCGCCACATCTCACCCCAAACCTTTTCTTTTTCTTGGAAGGATACCTAACATGTCAACAGTCCGGCACATCTCGCTGTCAGACCTTACGACCTGAAACTGACTGGAAAGATAAACAATGAAAGAAGGTGATGTAGGAGTAAAAACTGATTATGTTTAAGCTTATTACATGCAGCCACTAACCCTGTTTTCTATCTTTTATCACCGATATAATCCTAACCCTAACGTCCATGGCTATATGCACCTGTAGTATCAATTTTGCAGAACAAGTGATGTGATTTCGACAAAGCATGATAGTGATGCTCAATATAATCTGATAAAATGATGCTGAAGATTATTCTTTTTAGTTGCTTTATTGGATTGATTTAATTAGTTATAGATATCTATTATCTTGGAATGCATGAATTTTATAAAACACAAGGTCTCTGATAAACAAAAACGACATGGAGAATTTTCTGGATGTAAAAATGATGCAGAATTTGAGATTTGGTGTACAAGGGCATCCGAATCTAGATGTTCTACTATTCACATACTCCAGCCTGGATAGTCTCAACTCATCTTTACAAAAGATTGAAAGTTGAAAATCTAGTCAAAAAGCAGTCACATATACACGACAAAAATGAGGAAGTAAAATAATAGGGTAAGAAATTTCTAATAGGGTAAGAAATTTCTAACAGGAAGAAGAAATTTATTGTGATTTATAAAATGGAAAAGGAGGGCTTGGTAGCTTTCACTGGGAGGACTTTTAGCATCTACTACCATTTATTATCCACTGTACTTGATCTGAAAGAGGGAGTTTGGTGATGCCCAAGAGCTGGCAACAGGGTTTGATGACGGTTCTGAAGAAATGTATCACTACAATAGAAACTAGTATCTCATTGCGTGGAAGAAACGAGTTTGAACATAGAGTTATTGTCAAGATTATCCATGATGAATACAATAAATTAGTTCATGAATCTGAATATAGAGTTATTGTCAAGCCCTAAAATAGATATCCAAAGTTGTGGTCTCAATGTGCAAACAATTTGTAGCTGGCAGGTTACTTTAACAAAAGCATCGCCATACATATATACAGCTGATAGAACTTATTGCAGAACGAAAGCTAAATCATATTTCGGAAATGGAAGTTAGAAGCCATCAACCCACCACGTAATTTTGGCTTTGGTCAGCTACATATGAGAAACTCACAGATTTCAGCTATCGATATTCACTATTAGAGGGTGCTTCCATGATTAATGAGAAAATCAGCTTAACGATTTAAACAGAAAAATAACATTCCAAAAAGATCTATGTTTATAATTTGAAAAGGCTATTAGGTTAATTATATTAACAGAAGGCATAAACTACTACATATTGAAAGCAAGATACAAAGACCTATTATCCATGCAAAAAAGTTTTCTTTTAATGGTTTCAGAAGTTCAGGAGCCATATCTCTAAGTTTTGCACAAGTTTGAAGAGAAGAAGGCACATGCTATTGCTGCATGTCTCCATTTGCAAGGTACTTCCTGAGACTTCAAACTCGAGAACATGGTCTAGACCCGTACTTTTGAATTACCTTGTGAAATCTATGTTCTTCATCCAGAAAACTCACACTTACTGTAGCAATAATGCTATGATGATAGCCTCTTGGAGCAGTAACCCTACACCAGGGCACAGGTAATGATGCATTTGGCAGATTTGAATCTCATTCACCAAAGCTCTCTTGGCCGGCCATCAGGAAACACTGGAGTGAGCACCTTCTCTTTGTCATTTGTTACAGTATCTGTCTGCTTGATTGATTTGCTCAAACGAATTCTCACAGTTCCATCATCATCATCATCTTCAAAATCTGGGGGCATATCATCATCTTCATCACTCCAATCATCTTCATAATCATCATCTTCATCATCATTGAGCTCATCACCACTCAAGTAACTATCAATATCAGACCAATCTTCAGCCTCCTTAATAATTCCATCTTCATGCCCAGAAGTTCCATCTTCTCCAGCTACAGAATCTGTCTTCGGAGCACCTCTCCGAGGGAATCTAGGAACCATAACTAGAGAACGAAGCTTCTCTTTGATGAGCAATAGCCGGTCCTTCTCTACCAAATGAGAATCACAATATGCTTCCCTAAGGAAAACTGAATCCCTATCCCCTTTCAAAGACACGTAAAACAAATCAGGATGTCTTATTAGCATCCCCCTCAGCTGCTGAGAGAATCTGAACTCCTCTCGAAAATGAGTAAGATGATCAACAAGGATCCGCTTCTCTACTGTGAGACTTAAAATCTCATGAACAACCCCACAAGCATGTTTTTCCTTCTCCTTTGAACCTGATCTCAGATGGGAAAAGTCTGAATAAGGAGATATGTAAGGTATGTCTCTGAACTGGCAAACCCTTCTCATTTCACTCTTGGAAAGCTGTAAGCCCTTAGGCAGCTTCACTCTGTTAAACTTTAGTGGTCTATCAATTATCAAATCTTTCTCTTGCAGCTCTTTGGCTCGATTTTCCTCGTCAGCTAATTCAGCGGCTGATACTGCAAGCTCAGGATCCCAATGAGTTAATTCTAATGCAGGACCCCTTCCAGTTGCAACAACTCTAAAGTATTGTGGATATCTATGACAAATCGTATCCCGAAATTCAAAAGGTAACCCAAAATCAGTCTTCAAATGGGCTATTTTCTCCAACAAAATCCGCTTATCCATAGACATCATCAATAATTTCCTCAACTTCAGAACCAACAGATCCTCCATCTCATTCCTAACCTTCAATTCCTCTAGATACAGTCTTTCAGCCTCGGGCGTCAATCTGAATTGCAATGAATAAACCCCTTCTTCCACAATCTCAAACACCGCAGGGAATTTCTTCAACAAAGCAATAAATCGACGCTTCTTCGTAAGACCCAATTCTCTTCTAAACTTACCCAATTCCCTAAGTAACATAATTCTATTGGGTTGATTAACCAAAATCTTCCTTATCTTCATAACTAATTTCAACTTCTTGTCCCTGTCAATCACATTATCAAAAGGACGCTCCTTTCTCCACTTGACACCAGCAGCTCTAACGGGCTCAAATGGGAGACGGGTTTTTCTGAACTTGCCACTAAAAGACCCGTTTCTCTCTACAAAAACCAAACCATTACCTAAAAACTGCGAATTTTCTAGTTGAAAAGGTGAAACAGAGAGATTGGTTCTGACAGAAAGTTTGGGTCTTTCGAGGAAATAAGAAGATTTTTGTGAGAGAAAAAAGGGTAAAGAAGTAGATAGCGAAGCAATGGATGAGGAGAACAAGAGCTTAGGCTCCATATTTAAGCTTAGGCAATTTTAGAGGAACAAAATATAACAGAGAGAGGTAAGCGAATAGAAGCAAGAGGATAAGAGTTACCTTCTTTAATCAAGACAGGATGGTCGTTCGTAGCGTTTGAGCTGCCGAGGTAGACACTCTGGGGTTTATCTCTAAAGAGCAAAAGCCCTTTCCTTTTCTTTGATTGCATTCAGATCAGATATATAATAATAATAATAATAAAATTTCTATTTCCTCTTAACTGCATGTACCTGTGCAAAAAGCCAAAAATAGAAGGACAAAAAAGTCACTTGGGCCTAACTAGAGCCTCTTCTTGAGCCCATTTACATATAAAAAGGCAACTCGTTTCATTTCCAAACGAGAGTGAAGTAGGCTGGTTGGGTGGTTGTTGACTGGCCATGGCCATGGTGCAGACCCAGCCGCAGTGACTGTGAGTGTCTCAATCAGTACAGTTTGAAGAAGACGGAGTCGTTATAACCGACGTGAATCACCAAGAAATCCTCGACGTAAGTATCTTGCGGTTGCTGTTATTCGCTAACTAATCATTTGCTGCAAATAGTTATTTTGTTTAAAATCGAAATGTCGTCGTAGGAAAATACAAAGGTTTCGAAGAATGAAGGCAAATATCCTGTATTGGCCTACATTACAGTCTCAATGGTATATGCTGCGTATATCCCAATGGCATTCCATTTTTCCTTCTTTATTTAGTGAATTAGTTAACCAGAGTGTTATGATGATAACTTTCTAGGAACTCCAAGGGATATGAAATGGCGAAGCTGTTTACCAATAAGTTTACGCATTTATCGCCTGTTTTGTATGATTTGAAGAGCTGTGTATTTTCTGATTTCTGCATTTACAGCAAATATAACTTCTTCTTTTTTGTAATTTTTGATTGGTATGTTATAATTCGTTCCTTTTGTTTTGTGTTGCCCAGTCAAGGTGCTGGGTTAGTTCTGGAGGGGAGATATAATGCTGATATGGGATGGATTTCGGAGCTTAGAAGGCATGGAGATGCTCTGGTAATTCCAAACCACTTTATGTTTCATTTACTCTTCTCTGCTTTTGTAATAGGGAATTGTTTGGATTTTTTTTTTCTTAAGAAAATGTAATCCAATAGCTATTTGATAATTGATCCAAGTGATGCTATCTGAAATCATGTGGAGTTGGGCATCAATGAATTGGACGAGACAGTCACTAGATTATAATAAAGCAAATTCAGAAATGTGGATGAGTATTTTAAACTAACCAGTTCTACATATTGTTTAAATTTAAAAAATATTTTCTGGTAGTCCAAACACTGATCACTTGAAGTCTATATTTTTAAAAAAATCTTGTGTAAATGAACTGAATTAATTTTCCGTCAGACATCTCTGTAATGTCCATTAAGATATTTCTTTCATACTCATGAGAAGCTCTCAGATCCAATTTCTCATAGTTGTGAATACCCAAAGGTTTAAACTACGAATGGGCAATTTTTACTTGTCTGCGTATGGATCCTCAGGTGTTCAAAATTTTAGTACTTCTGACCATTCTTAGGTCAAGAAAACCATCCATTTGGCTTTACTTTAGTTCTGGTTGCCTGTTGATTCTTCTCTATTTGTAGGGAAATGGAATATGACGGCAATGTGCTTGAGCCCTGGTCAAGGTGGGCAGCTTATGGTGTCTTCCATGATCCTGAAATGAGGAATAAGGTAACTGTTGACTTGTATAAGGCTTCTTTTATAGCTCAATTTTTGTTAGGATCTGATTTTTATTGAAACCTGCCAAAATATTGTGTTCTATGTATCATACTCCATGTAAAATTTTTCAGTGCCTTATTTATAAACCAAACTGATGAGGAGAAAACTGTTAGTTCATATCAAGAAAAAAAATAAGAAAAGGAAAGGAAAATTGCTAATTCATGATTTTCTTGCTTCAATGTGCGATCAAAGGTTTCGTATAAATTTTTGACTTCTAAAACATGTAGTTTTTTCCTGATTTTATGCTTACAATCCAAGTTTTCGCAATCCATTTGCTAGTAGATGAAACCATCAACACACTGTGGCGGGATTTTGAGGATTGTGTCCGGGCCTGCAAGCCTAGGCGCTGCAGTTTATTAAACAACTTGGGCATGCAATGCATTCTGTAAGCTCATCACGGAATGGGAAGCAACATTTACAGTAGGCCTACATTATCTGTCCACCATATTTAGAGAAGCTCCAACCTCATGACTTCAGTCCAGAGGATCTTCAGAGCTTGAGTGATGCTGTAGATAGTTTCTCATTAATGAACCATGACTTCTCAAGCCCTCACAACCCAGGTCCAAATGCACCTTTGAAGTGAATCCATTTCACTCTGCAGATACTCACAGGCAACAGGGGTGCTCGTACCCTGGCCCATAAGATATTTCTGGGCATCAATTTTAACGGAAATGATTTCATGCTTTCTGAAGGTACTTTTCATCTTTCTTTCATTTATCCCCTTCACTTGTTTTTCTTTCTTTCTTTTGGTGATTCATTCTGGAGATATTCTAGTTTGATTTCAATAACTTTGGACAAGACACCAACAAGCACTTGGCTAGCAGCCTAGGCTTTCTTCTCCTTTTATCTTCCCATCTCGGCATCTAGCTTTAAACTACAGAATGGCCCATCCATGTTGTCCAAGACAATAAGAGATTCCAACTCATGGGAGGGTGAATGATTCATACACATCTTATTACACAACCCTTGCTGAAATGGGTCTGGACAAACCAACAATATTATAGGATCTGCTGGTTTCCTTAAATTTGCTAGCCATGCTGCCTCCAGTTATTGAAACTGATTCTTGTTAATGTGGGGTATATCTTGTGTTTAGAAAGACAAGGGGTGGAGTCACCAAAACAAACACTTAAATTATCTATCTATTAGATAGATAGATAGATAGATAGATAAGCTAACTTAGCTTTGTCTCCTTTCACTACGAATACCACACCATATATGGAACACGCTTATATGTCACTCATTTTATGGGAGTCGCAAATGGCCATTTTCCCAAGTTGGTGGCAAGCAACTGCTGTGTATGAAGATGTGCACAACTCCTGATCAAAATGCATTCCCATGCTATGCGAGGGAAATTGAACAACTGGTCCTGATAACACCATAGCTGTCCTTGTATAATACACAGTCAGCTTGAGGAAGCAAATCCAGATTTGCTTTTTTTCCCCATACCAATTTCTTGCTGTTCTAATGCTCCTGGAAACACTCTTTCTCTCAAAAACTTATGCTGCAACAGTCAATCAGCTATTTGTTTAGCAGAAAATCATGTATTCCATGCATGAAAGAAGCTTGGTGAATTGCTTTATCACTTGCAAGATAGAAGGTTTTACAAGGACTTTCACATTTATATTGATACGGAGGGCAAAGTGCCTGGTGTATGCACCGAGCCCTAAGGAACTCAATGGAGGAAGTTTATGGAGTTCTACTCGTGACTTGGAATGACAATAGGAGTTGTTGTTGAGGGTAATTCAACGCTGAACGCTGACTTGACACTTAGAAGAAGTGAAATTAAATTTGCTTTCTCAAGCAAGCCAAGAATTATACTAAGCCAGCTGTGGTATTGTTTAAATCCAACCATGAAGACAAGTTTAGCCAATAGGGAGAGTCTTCTTTGAACAAAATTTATACAGCATCTTCATACCAACTAGACATGCGAAAAAAAGGAAAGTGTTTTACAACTGGCCTTGAACTAGTATAAATAATTAAACTTGGCTCCATATAGTTATGTTTCAAAATCTGTGCGCTTCACCTTATGAGTGCTTGTGTAAGTGCGAATGTTACAGGTAGTGAGTTAAGAGAAAATTAAGTGAGCTTGTGGGTGCTTTTGAGCAAGTCATGGGCAGCATATTGTGAGAACGTTTTACTTGTTTCTTGGTTGTATGAGGTTCATGTATAGTGTTGAAGTACAATAAAATTGTGTTTTTTTTGTGGTCCACCCTTGTATTCCTAAACAGTATGTTGGGATTGTTAAATTAGTCACAAAACTGCAGGTTCTGAAGGTGGTGGAGCCATCGCGGAAATAGAATACCTCTCTTTACAGGAGAAGCATAAGCCTAAATTACAGTGGGAAAAGAACAGTGGGGAGGATTTTTTCCTCTACATTGATGATGACCCTATCAATCACGCAGTGTTCTCTAGAAGAAGCTCGACTAGGGGAGCAGGTATCTCAATCTGGGAAGCTAGTCAAGGTTTGGATTACTTTTTTGATATTTTGAACTTCTCAATACAATGTAACATGACTTCTTATTTTTAGTGGTTCATCTTAACTGTAACAAATTTTGGTTATGTCAGCATCAGTTTATAGAGTTCTTTCTGAATGGAAAAGACGTATAATTTTCGTCATTGATCTTGGAATTTCAAAGCATAAAGATTGGTTAGCAGCAGAAACGGTGTTCTTTTACAAGGCTAAGAGTCAGGGTGATCCAGCTCTCTTTCTTGGAAAGTTTATTCTCGTTTCCGCTAATACATATATATAGATTTGAAGCAGTTGCTACTACCTTTAAATAAGAATCTCATATTTTAATATTGTCAATATGTGAATTGAGTTATGCCATAAAAAATGATGAATACCAGAGCACAAGACTGTACTTCATGGAATGTGGAACGGCTTTCTGCCTACCTTGCATTATTACCACACATTGGATGAAATATTACTACATTTTAAGCACCACCATGCTATTAGAACTTCTTTTTTTTATCCACTGTAATCCCACCACATCCATAATTTTATGTTTTAAAAACAGTCTTGAAGCTTCGAAAACATGGCTGTAACGTATTAACTAATTTTGTTACCAATTTTTTTAGCCGAGCCTAATCCTTCTGTCCATGTTTATGTCAAAAACTGTAGCTCTGTACTGTAGGAAAAGTTCAGTACAATATATGTAGCTTCCATAAACTCTCTCTTTAATATCAGCCACAAAATCTCTTTCCATGAAAGTCATCAAGCCATATGATCACCAACTCCTCATCTCACTTCCACGTGTCAGGCAATGAGTGGCAAAGATATCCATTCCCCGTGCCACGCCAGCACAGCGCCCCCCCCCCCCCCCCCACTCAAAGCGCACCAGCAGCAGCTCGCATTCACTGAAGACAGGCTTTCCATCCTCTGCTTTACTTTCCATCCAATCATCCTAAAACAAACAATATCAGTATAAACTCCACTCTTATGGTGGTTCAAGCTTCTGCATCAGTTCGGTAAGAGAACATAATTTGTCCGTGACAGAGAACTATGCCATGAAGGCCCTCAATGCTGCAAGCTTGACACCATTATCTGTTCTTTGTGAGAGAAGAGCAGAGACCAGAAAATCTTTATCGCTCCCTACAGTTTCACCACTCAAATTATCTCATTCTGACTCTTTAAGCGCGAGCCGGTCAGCTGCACAAGAATGTCTATCAAGGACTTTACATGGTGGTGTGGTGCTACTATCTTCAGTTCTTAGTACTGGGCTAGCTAGAGCTTTAACATATGAAGAAGCACTAGAAAAACCTGCGAGTCCCTTCTCATCTGATTTTGATGTTAATGGGATCCTAGATGGTTTCATCAAATTTGGATCAGAAAACCCAACAATTATAGCAGGTAGTGTTACAGTTTTGGCAGTTCCTCTGATTCTGTCTCTGGTGCTAAACAAGCCTAAGTCATGGGGTGTTGAGTCTGCAAAAAATGCTTATGCAGCATTGGGTGATGACGCAAAGGCCCAGTTACTTGATATAAGAGCAACAGTGGAGTTTCGACAAGTGGGCAGTCCTGATATCAGCGGTTTGAGCAAGAAGCCAGCGTCAATTGTTTATAAAAGTGAAGATAAGCCAGGTTTCTTGAAGAAGCTGTCTTTGAAGTTTAAGGAACCAGAGAACACCACATTGTTCATTCTAGACAAGTAAGATAGTGAATCCAATTATTATATTTTTCATGAAGATTTCATCTCTTATTTTCATTAATATCAGGGTTATCAGCTAAGATAACAGGAAAATCTTTGATATAGAAAACCTAAATGGGGCAATTAGTCGTGGTTCTATGCAATTTGTCTCTGCACGGGCTGGTTTTAGATTCTATATTCTTAGCCTGTTGAAAATCAATTAAAGAACTAGATCTCCTCAGTTGTGTCCATTTTCTTAATGAATTCAAAGGACTGACTGAGATCGAGAACTTTGTTGTAGTGACTGCTTTAAATTGGCTAACTGGCATCTGTGTTTGCAATTTCAAACATGCTATAGTAACAAGTACATCATCTTTGATTGGGTTTGGCACAAATGTTAATCTTCATTTGGAGTTGTATCTTTGCCGTTTGGAGCTGGAAGAACCAGGAAAAGCAGTCAAAATAGCTAACAGATGGTGCTCGCTGCATCATATACTATACGGAACCGCCCAGGCTTGATGACTCAGATGTAGAAATCATTCATGAAGTTAAAATCTTATATATTATAGCCCTTATCAAGGACCCACAACTCATTGAATTACAGGGACATGCTGTTTACTACAAAATCTAATGAGGAAAAATAAGGAAATTAGTATCACTACCTTTTACAATTTCTTAACCCTCCAATACCCCTCTTCTCCTTTGCGGTGCCATTTCTGAGACGATAATAATTAGAGTTCTAATTCGTTCTTTGTTATCCAAAGCTAAAGTTTGAAGCTAACGTTGCTAAATTTACAATGAAAGCCAGATTTGATGGCAACTCTGAATTGGTTGCGGAGTTGGTCACTGTAAATGGATTCAAAGCAGCTTATGCAATCAAAGATGGAGCAGAGGGACCCCACGGATGGATGGTATTTGCTTTTTTTTCTTTCACTTTTAATTCGTGTTCAATCCCTTTCTTACCTTATGGAACATAAATACATAAATACAAGCTTTGAGAAATGTATTTTGCAGAATAGTGGGCTTCCCTGGATACCACCAAAGAAAGCATTGAGTCTTGATCTTAGCGATCTATCAGACACTATCAGTGGTGCATTTGGAGTATGTTTCCATCTTCTTTTTCCTTTTAATCGAAAATCTAACTTCATATACAATCTAAGGACCTTTACGAATGGAATGCTTATCCTTTCTTGTTTCATATAACTTTGAACCACTGATATTTATTGTAGGTTTCGTGATGAACCAATTATTTCTTCCTGTTCCAGTTATTTCATCCCTCACACTGATCTAGTAGGGGAACGATTTATGTGCGGGTCACAGCTTTCATTTCTATTCTTGGTTTGAATCTCAGAATTATGGCACTTAAGGATTGCTATTACTGAGTTCTTATATATAAAGTCGTAGAGCTGTGGCCATATATTTATGATTTTATAAACAAGCACTTCAGCATGGTAATCTCAGTGATTATTTTGCAGGAGGGCTCCGGTGCCTTGTCTGTCACCTTTGCACTTTCAGCAGCTGCTGGCTTAGGTGTACTGGCATTCTCAGAGGTTGGGTTGTGAAGCTTTTCTGTATTATTTTTATTTCATGTCTTTATTTATAATTCCTTTCATTTTATTTTCACTAAAAGGGATTTTGTTGTGAGAGATGCGAGTTTGACTGTTTCATTGTATTTTCCAGATGGAAACAATACTCCAAGTATTAGGCTCAGCTGCTCTAATTCAGTTTGTGAGTAAGAAACTCCTGTTTGCTGAGGCAAGTCTCTGTTACCATTCTAGATAAAATTCTATTTTATTTAATTTTGTGATTGGAGACGATATGATTTCATTCTGTTGCATAGGCTCCTCGTTGAAGTTTTGATGGACCTTTCTGCCTGCAAACAAGAGGTGAAAGGGGAAAAACACTTTCTTAATCATCAGAAAAATAAAAAAAGCTTGCTTCGAAATTTAAAACGTAATGTGTGCAGAAGCAAGCTCTGTGCCCTAAACAGTTAAAGACATGCTACCACACATGTCGTTATAATATGTTCTACTATAAAATTGAAAATATATTCTGATTCTGAAAAACCACTCAGACTGGGCCTTCCCTTGTTTGAGTGTGATGGTATTTCAATGTCCTCGTGTGAGTGTGACCCAGCATCCAGACTACGAAGTTCCATAACTTAGGCCATAACACTCAGGTCCTTAAACTGGAAACTTGAAGGTTCACTTTCATATTTTATTCTTTGCTTCCAATGGCAGGACCGTAAGCAAACTCTGGAACAAGTTGATGAATTCTTGACCACCAAGATTGCACCTAAAGAGTTAGGGGATGAATTGAAGGTAACATTTTGTATATTTGTATTCTACAATGGTGAAGCCAAGCCAGTTGTATCTTTCTAAAAATATGGAATTGTTTAGCGATGGAAGAAAAATCTTTTTCTCAATTACCTGGTGAATTCAGGATATAGGGAGGGCTCTTCTACCAGTGCCAGTGACTATCAAGGCCCTTCCTGCTCCCACAGAAGCAAGTCCAGAACCTGCTGTTGCTGATAGTACTGTACAGAAAGCAGAAGCTGCTTCCCAGATAAATTCAGTACCCATAACAGAAGCTAAAGCTGTATCAGTTTCTGGATTTTCAAGGCCGCTTTCTCCGTATCCTTATGTAATTCTCACTCTCATCATTCTAGTTTATTTCCAGCATGATTTTTCTTCCAGATTACAGCACACAAGGTGGTTGCATATGGTATAAAGTTTTCTACTAGTCTAAGCGCTGAACATATGACTGCCTTTCTTGTATTGCAGTATTCGGATCTCAAGCCTCCAACATCACCAACCCCATCTAAACCGTAAGTCCAGGTCTTAATGTCTTGTTCTGCAACAGGAAGCTGTTTTTTACCGGGAATATCTGGAGTTACTTTGCGAGCTGTGCAAGCAATGCTCCTCGTACATAACATGTTCGAGTCTACAAGAAGATTTGAATCGAAGAAAAAAACTAGGTTTGATGAACCATAAGAAAAAAAAGTGGGGGAAGGAAAGAAAATCAGACATGTAATGGATGGCTGCTTCGTGATATGCTGCTACAGCCAACCTGATCTGATAGTGTCTCTGTTCTAACTGTTTTGAGTAATGGCTGTCTTATTAAAGAGTTATTTTTCTTTAAATTCACTTTTCAAAACACATTCAACCAACCATTGTTTTCTATTTATGGGATTCACGAGCTAGCACTTGATGATCATTATTGTATAAGATTAGCATTTCTCAATTATTTTTCTTTTGATTGCTAGGCAGTTTTCTTTTTTGCTCGTGCTTGTGTGCAACGGTCCAATTTGAGTGACCTTGCAGACAGCAATGTTTTTTTTTTAAAAATAAAATAAAATAGCAAGAGCAAGTTCGCAGAAACGAAATTGTTTTTCAAATGAACAAACCAATCATTCAAAACTCAAATCAAACAGACCCAAGCAATTTGAATAAGTGATTTAATACCCGTTTCGTTTGTCTTTGTCTGATGTTGTGTCTGATGTTGTGTTCTCCATGTATTTATCTTGAAAATTATTAAATTGATATTTATTTAATATTTCTTTATAAATTATTTTGTATCAATTCTCTATTGTAATTAAATTTAATTATAGTGGTTAATAAATTGAATTCACATGTTTAACAAGATAAAATTTAATTTAATTCAATTTATTTTATATATTATATTTATTATTTTCATTTTTTTTATTTTTTTAAGGTTTCTAAAAAAACAATGAGAAGATAGATATTTTTAAAAAGTTAGTTTAAATTAATATAAATATTTAAAAAAATAATTGAAAATTAGAAGGGTTAATCTTTGATTTACTTTTATAGTATTTTTAGAAATTAAATTCTATTTAAAATTTAATTTTTAATATTCAAAAAGGTTTGAAACATAATATTTCATTAAAACCTTTAAATTAAATTCAATTAAGTTGTGTTCTTATTGTGACCTTTCCCACAACCTATTGGTTTTTCTCCTCCTCGTGTTCCGTCTCCATATTTCTTAGGTTTTCTTCTGTTCATGATTCAAGTTTTTTTTTGTACAATTGATTGTTCTATTTATGATTTTGCTACATCCTTTTGCCAATAGAAACCCAAAATTTTCTTCGTTGAAGATTTGTACTTTTTTTTCACGTCCAAGTTTTGCCGGTTGCCTTGCCTTTGTTATATATATTAGCGATGGATTGACAAAGGTGGGACTCAAACTTGAGACCTTACCTCTCTTGCTTTTTTGCAAGAGTACCATTAAGCTACAAGCTCATTGGTATGATTTCATGCTTTGTTTATAAGGGCTTGTTGATTTTTTTTCCGACAAACAAAGTTGGATCTCTCTGAATGCTGATAGGAACAAAATTCAATGGTTACTCTAGAAAACACAAGATCATCTTTTTTGGTGAATAACATCAATATTTGGAATCTTAAGTCCAGTACTCCAGTCAAAGTTGGATCTCTCTCTCTCTCTATCTTTGTCTGTGTGTTTGCTAAATTCACCTGTTACTTATTCTACTTTCATGGTTTAGTAACTTTGCTGTTGTTTCTCTCTTTCTCTATGTATTTGTTAAAATCTCATAGAGATTCTACAACTAGTTTCTTTAACCATGCCCTTTTGGTACATTAGGTTGTCGCCTTTTGTTTATATGATCATATTATTGAGGTTTAATTGGATGTGGTTATGGTCCTACAGGTAAGAATGATTACCCAGGAGTTTTCCCGAGAAGTTAACCGTTGGACTGCCGAAGCTTTAGTTGCAGTTCAGGAGGTATCTTGACTTTTCTCTAAAGCATATGCCAGTAGTATATATGCTTCATTACTTCCATGCCCCAGAAAAAAATCTATATACGTCTTCAAAAGTCTACATGCATTTTCTTTTCTGTGTTTGATGGTATGCGATCTCCTCTTAGTGTTGTCATCACCTCTAGTCTTGTTCAGTTCAGTCATGTAGTTTTTGATAAGAAACGGGACCACAGAGGTCCATAACACTCAAACTAAAGAGAACAAACATGAGGAACAACCAACCCTGTCATTGTCAAGTCATCAAAAACAAAACGTCCCAAACTCGATGTAGGGGACTCCAACCAAGAAACAGTAGAGTTACCATCCAGACTAAAGTATGCTTAATAATCAGCAGGCATGCTACCTTCAAGAAGAACATGTTGAATGATCACCACCCAATCACAGTTTTGACAGCAGAGCACCATCCAATAGTTCCGTGAGGCCACCTCTCCAGACTCCATTGCTATCACTAACCAGTCCTCCCAAACCAGCTTTAACAGGACAGCACCATAATATTTCAGTCATGTGGTTGTTACAAGCACCGATATTTATTCAAAACTGTAACTTCTAGATAGTAATTACTCTGCTATGGTTCTACTTTTTATAGGATTAGGAAATTTGTGCTAATAGATCTTGATGCGTGCCAGTTATTGTTTTGTTACTTGTGTAGGCAGCAGAGGATTTTTTTGGTTCATCTGTTTGAAGATGGCATGCTCTGTGCAATTCATGCAAAACGCGTTACATTAAGTGAGTGGGACTTGATGCACCTATTATAATTACATGCTTTCCCGTCGAGTTAGATTTTATACAACTACATTTATTATGATCATGACCCTTTGTCTTTCCTTCAAATTCTTTGGGAAAATTTTGCACTTTCATTTATTTATTTTGGTGGATTTTTTATCAAGTTTTCTTCTGTGGTCTTAGATATCACTAAATACTGTTTAATGATTTTCAGTGTAAATTCACTCCAAAACTTATGCTGTTGTTTTGTTTGTATGATCGCTAATATGATTTGCAGATCAATGACATTTCAGAAAATAAATATCTAGGATTGTGTGAACATGCTCGAAGTTATCTAGACTGACTTGTGACTTCGAGGAAATCAGTCTTGATGAAACATTGAAATAGACATTAACAAACCATAGACTATACAAGATACTTCTAATAGATTGCACAACTACATAACCTTGATCTTGATGGAACTGTTCTCTCAGCTTCTACTCTAAATACATTTTCAGAAGTTCTTCTGCAGTAATTATTGGCTGTTTTACTCAGAAGACCATGCCTTTTGTTTTCCTTTCCTTATGCCAGCGATGCACCCTTTTTTATTGCATTTGAAAGTACATACAAATGGATAACAATCGGGATATTCAAAAGTGCTTTGCTGCAGTGTTCTCATTATGCACAATTATTTGGATTCATCAGTAATATACATCTTCCTATTGATGATGCCATATAGCACCATGCCTATAATGTTTTGTCCAATTCAAATTTCATTCAATCTTGCTTTTGAATTTTATATTAGCTATTCAGTAAAGAACTTTTATTTGCCTTATTCCCTCAGTGAAAAAGGATTTTGAGCTGGCTCGGCGGCTTGGAGGGAAGGGACAACTTTGGTGAGAGTATGACAGTAAAAGAGCATCCCTTATTGTAACCACCTTGTTATGTAATTATGCGGTTGTTCTTTGGCAGCCATCGCTTTCTAGCTGTTTAGCAGGTGTAGTGGTATACAATTAGGAAGTAAGAAGCAGTCTCGATCCTCTTCACACCATTTGCAATGTGGCAGCGTCTAGAAATTTATGAACACAGAAAATTTGTGGTCCATGATATTTTAGACTATAGAGAAGGTAGATCCCATGTCAAAGTTTCCTTGGAATCCACAAATCATACTAGGGTTAGAAGTGGCCATTTATTTTACTGTAAGCATGTCCAGCACCCATATTTACTCCTGCTACTGTCAGGATTTATTATTATTGAAAATGCTTGTTTTGAAGGGGGACTAATGGCTGCCGTGCGTTGTCGTCTTGGACGCGTACATGTTGTCTTTTAATTCTTGTCCTTTTAATAACCCTTGCGATTTTAATCTGTTTGCATTGCTTATTTGATGTGAAAACTGGAACATTGGAACTTATTAGATAGATGTCACGCGTTAAGTTATTGGGTTAAATTTTTATGTTTTTTTTCTTCCTTCTTTCCCTCTTGTGTGAATGACCACTAACATGTCATCTCCTTCCACGTCTATTCTATTGTTGGCACTGCCACGAGTTTCTTCGGTGAATGATGATCAGTTCAAATGGAAACAACCATTACGAAAAAATCTGCTTGACTTCTGAAAATGGGAACTGACCAGGAATTGGAGTTTCAAATTTCGAGAATAGAATTGAATCCATGTGACCGACAGATTTGATTATGATTCGGTACGATTGCACATGGAGACTTGTTTCCAGGTGCCATTCCATCTTCCAGTAATTTGTTGAGTGAAATCTTTCTTTTTCTTGACAGGCATAGGATGCTTTTTTGCACTCTACATGATAGTGACGGATGTATTCTATTACGATTTATCATAGCTGACACCCTAACGAACTACTTGAATTTTTACCTTTGGCACTGGTGGTTATATGGTCAAACCTCGAACTATAAAATTCACCGTTGATATAATAGAGTTTTTCTTCTTCTTCTTCTTTTTACCTTAGCACATTTTTTTTTTTAATGGAGGAAATAGCATCTCATCAAATATTTAGAGATGTAGCATAATTTAAAATATAGCATCTGACTTTCTTAAATTGTTAAATGGTTGGTAAAAAAATTCAATGACGAGAGAGGAGTGAGAAAAAAAAAGATCTTAGAGGCACATCGAAACTCAAATGATAACACTACTGATATCATTTAAAAAATGTTAACAAAATAAATCTAACGACACCAAAAAAAATAGCTAAGAGACACAAAAATGGGTCACGGGAGCTGCCTAAAAGTGGTAGGGGCTCAGTTGCCTTTAAGCGGCTTATGTGGCCCATCTACTCATTGTTATTGACCTTTCTAGGTGTCGTTGGAATTGTTTTGTTGAGATTTTTTTATGGTACCATTGGTTTCATCATCACAGTATCAATGTGACTTAGGGTTTTCTTTCTTTCTTTCTTTGTTTTTTTTTCTCTTCCTCTCTCCTCCTTGTAATTTGTGGAGATATAGAAAAGAAAAAAACTATGGTGGCACATGAAATCTCTAATGATAACATCACAAGTATCATTAGAGAGATCTGAACGAGATCAATCTAATGACACCATGGAATACCACTAACAATGATCGGAGTGGGCTACACAACCCGTCCAAAGGCAAGTGAGCCTTGCTACCTTTAGGTGACTCGTGTGGTTCACTCCGACCACGGTTGGTGCCTTCCATATTATCCTTAAATTTATCTTGTCGAGATCTTTTTAATGGTATTGATGGTGTTATCATCGGAGCTTTGGTGTCTCTCCGATATCTCTTTCTTTCTTCTCTCTTCTCTTTGTAATTTTTTGCAAGCCATTTAACAATTAAAGAGAGTCACAAGTGATACGATTCACATTTGTCATATGTGATTCTAAATTGTGCTACTTTCCTATATATTTTATAGACTATGTTATTTCTATAAAAAATTTGAAATGACCAAAAAAAGGCAAATAAGAATGAACACCTAGCTCTTCTAATTCTAATCCTAAACCTAATACTATTTCTAATTTAAAAGTAATAACCGAATTATGTTGGTTGTGCAACATTTTTATCTTGTATATTTATATTCTTTCTATAGTTAATTTTTTTTTTCATTTTATCGGGGATGAATAGCTAAATGGTAGTCTGTGATTATTATAAATTTGATTAGCTTATTATATTTATTCTTTTTTGGGAAGTTACAAGAGGATAGAGAATTTATCAACATTAATTAAAAAGAGCTAAAACTTTTAGGGAAAGTACTGTAGTACTAGACTTATTGTTACTATTCAATGGAATAGTGTAATAGCGTTTTTACCCTTTCATCCAAAAAACTTAACACATGCTTTTTTGGGTATTGAAGTCTTTTCACATGATCCATTTACCATTATCAAGTAGAGCAAGGAAAAAGAAGTATTCTTCTATCATAATTACACAGTGAAACGACCCAAATACTCTTGAAAGAAAAAAAATTAAACTTGGCGTCAAAGGGTATTTTAATATTTTTACAATGGTTTTTTGGTTATTCTGATTTAAGTTGAGGGGTAATTTGGTATTTGACCAAATATAAAAATAATAAATAGTTAAAATACATGGTGAAGTGAAGAAAATACCCTTAAAAAAAATTATAAACCTGGAGTCAATGGGTATTTTCAGCTTTTCACAATAATTTTTTTATAATCATAAAGTCAGCTCAGGAGTAATTCTGTATTTGGCGTGAGAAAAAAACGATTGGTGTACATGTATAGCACTAAGAGGCATGTGGGAGTCGTCCACACATTTTAGGCGGCACGTGCGGCGTCTCCTGACATCCAAAAATACATTTCCATCATGTTGTTGGACACACTATAGTGTCCTTTTCCTGTTGATGTGGTGCGTGTCTCCAGTGGTAGTCCAGTTTGTTGTCGATTAGCTTTTTTCTTTTCTTTTCTCTCTCCTCCCTTAAAAATTAAAGTTTTGCCCTCTTTGTTGTTGTATTTCAACTTCAGTCCTCATTCTTTTGATTTCTAATATTTGGTATTAACCCTTTTATATAAGTTTTATTTTATTTTCAATTCATCATTCAATCCTAATTTTAAAAAATATTATATTTTTCAATTTGGTCCTCATTTTTTTATTTTTTTCCTTGATCATTTTGTAAAAGTTTTATTGGTTTTCAATTTCATCCTTCAATTTAAATTGATGGTATATGTTTTTCAATTTGGTCGTTGTTGTTTTGATTTCTGATTTTTTTTCTTGGATATTTTAGAAAAGTTATTATTCTTTTCAATTTCAGCCTTCAATCAAAATATTTTTTTATTTTTTAGTCAATTTTGATCCTTATTTTTTTTACTTTTCTTTGTCCTTTTACTAAATTGATTTCTCTTTTTAATTTCACCTTTCAATCAAATATAAAAACTATTTTTTTTTCAATTTTGGTTCTTATTCTTTTAATTGTTAGTTTGTTTTTAATTATTTTTTATAATTAAAATTATTTTTTCAATTTCATCCTTTAATATTTGATTAATTGGAAATTGGACTTTATGGTTTTTCCAAATTGAGTGTTCGGGTCTAATGACCAAGGTAAAAGGTTTGAAAAGTTAACGCAGGTTTGGCAGAATATTCTGGGTTGACTTGTTTCTAATTACCGAGGTTTCCAGACTTTATAGGTTTTTTATGTTATTTTTTACCTCGTTTTGTTCTTTTGTATTTAATGGGCTGAGGATCCATGTACTATCATTTTCTATATTTTTTTGTCTAATTAATTAAAGTCAGCTTATTTATCCTAGTCGGGTTGATGACCCGAGTTAAGTATTTTTTTTTCTTTTTTAAAACACACTTGTAGCAATTAAACATTATTTTTTACGCAAAAAAATAATAATTCCAATAAAGTGATTTAACAACTAAAAATAATTCGTTCCCACGGCGAAGCATGAACACCAAGACAAGTTTTTTCTATGCAAGCTTATTGGACCAAACTATGTTTTTATATAAAAAAGACTAAATTTAATAGATTGAAAGACACTTATTTGATTTGATACTTCTGATAAATGGAATATAACGTTGACACCTACCACCAACATTAGTGATATACTAGTTTATCGGCATGCACTACATTGCCAGTTAGATAAAAAAAAAAATTAATGTAATTAAAAATATTTAAGTCATAGAGAATTATTTGGTATTTTTATTAAATTTAACCTGGTGGATCAATATTAAAACCTCTTGATCCAACTCTTTTTCTAGAAAAAATTTAAAATTAAATCGTGTAGAAGTTGCTCCAATGTGACCTAGTTGACTTGGTTGGTTGAAAGACATAAAAAAACACTCCAAGGATAAGATTGGGAATAAAAAATAAAATTGACATAAAAAACTTCCTAATGATGACAAACCTGATTACATAATTGTGAGATCCATTTTGGTATCTCGATCAAAAACTTGAGTTAAACTATGGTTTGCGAAGATATCCTGCAATATAGATTTTTTTTCTTTTCTCAACAAAACATAATATAAAAAAAGTTCATTTTTCTTACCCCATCAACCGAATCAATTTGTTCGGCAATTCAAATAAAAACCTAATTCGGATTAGTCTTATAGCAACTATGCGAAAAGGAAAAACAAGTAATCCTTGGAGTTAAATAGACTAGTTAGGTTGTTATAAAAACTAAAATTTTCATGAATCTTGTAATCGAGAAGTGGATAATTTGTTCTTGATCCTTAGTTTTTATTTATTTATAAATAGTAATATAAAATTATTCTAAAAATTTTATTTTTTGAATTGGGATAATTTTGTTTTTAGATGTATAAAACGACTTGTCCAAAACTACTACTAACCATATAAATTCGAGATCAACGTTTCTTTAGATTCAAGCAGAACGTGTATCCAAGTTACTTTTTGCCAGCCACTGAACCCTTGTCTTCAAGAATAACATGTAAAAAATTGCTTTGCCTTCTAGAACTGACCCTTGAGAGGGGCTCGAAGACAAGAGCATTATTTTGACGACATCATAGTATTGAAGATATGTTCTAATTTTCAGAAAAACATGAAAAGAAAGAGAGAAAAAGAGTTTCTTGTCCATATTCAAAAATTTCTAATTAGAAAATTTGAAAAGTATGTTTTTCCATTTTTCACTTTTGTTCTTTGCTTGGGAGAACATTTTTTTTATTTTCTTCAAATTTTCACTTGTATTTTCTTAATAGAAAAGTGCTTTCACATTTGTTTTAGATTGAGCTTTGCAAAAAGAAATTTAAAAAATAAACTTTCTCCTCTTATATGGTTAATTCCCATTTCTTTACCCTTTTATATGGTTAATTCTTTATTTTTTTTCTTATGTTCTTAACATGAAATTTATTATGTTTTGAAGACGTGGATAAAATTTACATTGTCACTAATTTGATTGTATAAGAATTTAATGAAATCATGTTAAAAATGAAGGTTATATGTTTAGGTGATCTTGATTTCTGCAAATAGATGCACTTTAAGCATGTTTGTTACTCTAAAGTTGAAGATGGAAGGTTTTAATTTAATTTTAAAGTTTGAGTTTATTCAATTTAATCTTTATGATTGTAATTAGAAAATGAACATATTCTTCAATTTTATGAAAAATATTATGAAACTATAATATATGAACGAGATTTTTTTATTTTTTATTAGAAAATAAAAACTAAAAATAAAATAAAAAACTAAAATTGAAAAATGAAAGATAGTTACTAAAGATATCCTTGACTTATTTTTCTTATTCAATCATTCTAGATCTTACAATATATATATTTTTTTAATCATTTTTGTTTGGAATTCATTCTTTATTCAATCATTATTTATTTTTTAAATTAATTTATTTTTATATTTTTAAACTATTTTGATATAATAATACTAAAAATAAATAATAATAATAATAATAATAATAATAATAGCATTATTTTTATCTTTTTATAAATAAAAACATTTTAAATAACATTTTTCATGACGATAAAAACACTGCTTTGATTGGATAGCTTCATGTAAAACTTCAGTTCCTGTATTTGTTTAAAAAGAAAAATTAAAATTAAAAAAGTTTAATTGGTTAAATTTTAGATTTGTTTTTTAAAAATCACTAGTACGAGTTTTATAAATCTCAGAATAATTAAAAATTTTCATAATCGTTA
The DNA here is from genome assembly GCF_000002775.5 of Populus trichocarpa. Lineage (NCBI taxonomy): Eukaryota > Viridiplantae > Streptophyta > Magnoliopsida > Malpighiales > Salicaceae > Populus > Populus trichocarpa. The sequence goes on along the minus strand of NC_037286.2, from coordinate 12,977,093 downwards.
ATTTTAGAATCCGTTGAATTAGTTAAAAGTAGAATCAAATTAACTCGAATATTTATATTAATAAAAAAAATTAAATGCGATGCCAGAGAGGCTGAGATCGATGATCACTGGACCAGCACGAAATTTATGTTTTCAATGAAATAATCACCTGTCTTGCCTTGTTGCAGTTCAATTGTCAGAATCGTATGATTTCAGTGAATGATTGCTCGGGTGGTGGGTGGTCTACCCATGTTCTTATCAATACTTGCCAAATGTGTTGCATGTGAGCTTAATGTAATAATGCTGGAAACACCTACTTTAACAACAAATGCTACAACATTAAAAAGCTTGGACAAATTTGCCAACAACAACATTTAAAAAAACTTTTCATAAAATAACATATTTTTATATTGCCGCAATTTAAAATCATTATATTTACTTAAATATTATTATTTTTAAACATAATAAGATAATCATAAATATTAAAATAACAATATTTAATAAATATTATGTTTATTAAATTATTAGATTCAATGTTTTTGTAGGAAAAAAAAATGTAGTGGGCCATCTTCTCCTCGGGGGAGCACACACATCCAATTTGATAGGCACCCCTATGTCACCAACCTCACCTAACTAAGCCGTGATTTTTAAGAAATCGTTGCACTTTCTAGGCAAATAACGATAGAATATTAGTTATTGGTCATTTGACACTGTAAAAACAAGAGTTATTTTTATTTTGAAATATATTAAAATAATATTTTTTTATTTTTAAAATTTATTTTTGAGATAAATGAATTAAAATGATTTAAAACATAAAAAAATTAATTTTTTTAAAAATTAAAATAAAAAATATTTTTTTAAAAAATACAGGTTAACCCGCGTTTCCAAACACTCTTAGGAGAGTCGTTAGTTTTGCTATCCAAATCTCTTACTGCAAATGTATTTGTCTTAAACTCAATAGTAAATAGTTTGTAACTAGGGCAAATAACACTTTAAATATAATGAGTCTTCGTATTATAAAGACATATTATAATTAACATCAATTCTCCCAATAATTTCATCTTTTATATTGATATAATATATATTTCCCCGACACGCGAATCCTACCTACGATTCTAAGCACCTATTACATTAGATAAACCTCGATTAAGTGTATATTATGATACAAGTCTGGCGTTAATTTTTATTCGAGAACAAAATGTATTTTTAAACTAATTTATGTATCAACCTAGCTATAGAAATATTCTTTAAAAATAATTTTAGAAACATATCTATCATATCATAAATTAAAATATGTTTTATATGTAGACATGGAAAAACTAATGGACGTCCATCAATATAGTTTGTTGTAAAAATTAAATAAATCGTGAAAACCTATTAAACTCAAACTCAAACTCAACTCCCTGAAGTATTTAATTTTTAATTTTATATTTTTATAGTAAAACAAGTATTTTTATTGAATGCAAACAAAAAAAATTTAGAGAAAAAAATTGCTTTTTTATCCTGATAAAAATATGTAAAAAAATGAATTTTAAGAATAACTTGTCCGTAATGCACGCAATTTTGTATATCTTCACATAAAATTGAGGTTATTTTTAGTTTTTTTTTTTTTTTTTAACATGAGTGTGCTTAACCCAAACCCATCAAAGCCATGAGTACAACCCAATACAAAATAGCCCAAGCTTGTCATACCATAGACCAAACTTATTAACATTTATCAAGGAAGACTTGACCCCAACCAGGTAATCATTACAGCCCCAAAACACAAGCCCATGCCTATTTGTTGTATGAAAAGGGATAGAAAATGAGAGGTTTAGCCTTATATGACCTCCTGCCATTACAACTATTACAACCTTATAAAAGGGAATGCACAAGGTGACGTGCAAACAGACAAGCACGGGTCACACTTTTCTCTGTAGAGAAAGGAAACAGGGAGCGAGGTTCGCTTTTCTCGACACAAGAGGTATAGGGCGGGTTTCTTGTTTTAGCAGCAGATTATATGCATAAAAAAAATGAGAGGAAACGAGGCTGCCTTGCCTTCATTACATGTTAAGAGAAACAAGCACCAAGACCCATAACATGCATGTGATTAACGAAGAGGCAGTAGCCATAAGAGGGTGTGAAAGGGATGGAGTAAAAGAGGTTATTATACTTGTGGTAGCACTGATAAATCGATGTCCTTTTGTCTTGAGGGGTCACTTGGATTCCTTCCTTTGCCCAAAAAGCTAAGAGCTTCGTGAATATACAACCTGCAATAGCCAAAGCTGCTTTCTGTGCTTTTGTTTTATAGTTGGATGTACAGTTCCCCACAAAAGGTTGGCTTTAACAATAATGGAAAGGCTGAATTATGGCCCGGAAAAGATGTTGATTGAGTGTGTGTGTGTGTGTGTGTGGAAAGGCTGAATTATGGCCCGGAAAAGATGTTGATTGAGTGTGTGTGTGTGTGTGTGTGTGTGTGTGTGTTCGGCTTGAAATTTGAAGCGGATTACGTTTCTTGCATTATATGCTATCAAGAGAATCAATTAAGATCATAAATTAAAGTCCAGGGATCACATGAGAGTCGGCTGTTCCTGTTTTGCCTAGAAATTCTGCAGATTCATGAACAAAATGATGTCTTTTTGTTTGGATTTTCAAAACTTGTTTGTCGTTAAAAAAATGCATCATTTCACTTAATGTGAAACAATGTCATTTCGGTCTCGAATTAGAAATAGGTTTTTCCAATTAAAATCATGCCAAACTTGAGAAAGTTCATCACAGAAAAAGCTTCAAATTTGTCATATAGTGAATATAATTTCATTGTTATGGTAGGTTAGGATCTATAGAATCATAGTGATTTTGTATGTAAGAATTATATCATGATTAGATCCGATAATACATAAAATGATATGTATAATTCAATCAAGAAAATAAATTTACTTCAAAAAATTTTGGATAAAAAATTCAAGGTTGAAATTGCTGGTATGAAAAAGTTCATAGTTAATAAAATTTTAGATTTTAAGATAATTGACTCCAAGATTGTTATGGGTCAAGTTCAAGTGTTTCAACGTACCTTGCGTTATATCTACGCTAAAGATGTATTTATAAGTGAATACTTTTAAATGACTATAATTATTAAGAAATTATTATCATCTTAGAAAAAATTCAAAAATTATCTTAAGCATAATAGCAAGAAAATGTGAGTTAAAGACCTATATTGAGGCTAGAGGTAGAAGAGGACAATAAGTTATCCAAATGAAGAGCCAACTTTTCTGATATAGTCCTCAAAGCAAACTTTATGAAACAAGTGGTAAAGTTCCTAAATAAAATGCTTAATAAGAAAGGGAAAAGTATTGTCAAAACATTTAATAGCAAGCGTTTTATTTGCAACAAGATAAGGAATCCATCCAAGGGTTACCGAATTAGAGCTCAACAAATTAATACAAGAAATGATATAATTATTAAAGTTAATATCAACGAGGTTGATCACCTCGCTAGTAAAATTTAAAAAATGAATATTTTTATTGTTATTTATAAAGTTAACCTGATTAAAAATCTTGTATGGTAGTAGGTTAACACTAATGCAACTAAACATATATGCAACAAGACAATGTACCCAACCAATGATTACATAAATAAAGTTCAACAAAGTAATCCAAGAAATGGTATGATTATTGAAGCCAGTGTCAAAGAGGTTAATCACTTTGTTGATAAAGTTTTTAAAATGAACATGTTAATTTTTGGTCTATACTATTGTCTATATTATTATGTTTTCTGGTTCACCTCGGTCACCAACACAACAATTAATACATGACTATTATAACGATGAATAATAATAATAATAATAATAATAATAATGCCTATTCTTTTTGTCTGCTTAAGACTTGTGATATGTAGCATGGAAGGTTAAATTATGAGAATTATAATTATATATAAAAATTAATAAATCTTAATTTATTACCTAGTGTGATTTTTTAGAAAAATCATAACTGTGAGGTTTGTTTAGACTCAAAATTCATAAGAACTTTTTTTTCATTCAATTGAAAAAAGTAATGAACCTCTAAGTTTAATTCACTTGGATATTTGTGATTTAAAGTTTATGCAAACTAAGACGACGTTTAGTTACTGTCCTGGAATAGAAAGGATGAAGATAATAAGACAAAAATATGTTTGACTGAATAGTTAAAGATAGAGACATAAAAATACATTTATCTATGAGATAATTTTAGAGTGAATTTCTATACTTTCAAAACAAAAGATACAAAGAAGACATGACTTAAAAGACAATATTTATTTTTTTTATTTCTAAAATATCATTGTAAAAAACTCTCAATTCCAAAAGTGTCCAACTAAAACATGTAAGAATAAAAATAATTTTTATAATAGTTTTAAAACTCAACTTGGAAGTCGATCCGAGACAAGGTCCAGGTCACGGGTCATAAGAGTTGACCCGAGTTAATATAAAAATAAAAGTGAATATTATTATAGTTTTAAAACCTAACTTGAAGGTTAACCCGGGACAAGACCCAATTCATAGATCAGGTTGATTGTTGGCTATGGTTAAAATAAGAATAAAAATAATTATTATTATAGTTTTAAAACTCGACTTAGAATTTGATCAAGAAAAAAGCCCACGGCCAGCAAGGTCAAATCAGGTTGACTATGTCAATGTAAATTCTCACTATCAATTATATTCTTCTCATGGATTTTACTTCCACATTGGCATAAATTGCAGCATTTTATTGTAGTTCATTCACTGTCATTTCAGTGCCAAAATCATAAAATCAAAACGCTCTACTCCCATGATTTTATTTGATTTACTTCTTAAGAATGAAACCTGCTCTTATGCAATTTACACATGCCTTAATATATTTTTTTTCAGCAGCGTTTTATTTATTTATTTATTTATTTTCTCAATAAAATAGGAGGAAGTTAGGCTTGCCTTAAATTTATGTTCGGACATGTTGCATGCTCAACATTTACAAACATTTTTTAAGAATGAAAAACTAGCCAACAACATTAAAAACCAACCGTAAACTACTCAGATTTATGTTTGATAACATGACATAGGTTCTATTTGAATTGAAAAATCAGAATCATTCAATTTTTTTTGAAAAAACATGAAATTTAATACTTTTTTTCTTAATTCAAATGTAATTTAAAAACCATCTTCAAATACAGTAAAAACACCTTAACAATACAACTCTAAATAAACAGTAGAATAACTTGGTGATTTTAAATGTTTTTTCTTCCTTGAGTATGCCACCATACCTTGTGTTGCCCCCTAGAGGGATCACACACACAGTGGCGGAGGTAAGGGGGGCTGGCAGGGGTCCCAGTCCCTGCAAGAAAAATTTTCTCCAGCCCCTTTCTTGAAATAAAGTCTCAGAAAGAAAATCCCCCTTGTAACATTATTTAATTTGACCCCCCTTGATTTTTTTTTTGCTCCGCCTCTGCACACACACAGAGAAGTGTGGCTTATTTTGTCTTTGATGGTAAGTATAGTCTACTCTACTATGATAATCGTTAATAATCTTTTTAATATTGTTAAATTTGTTTTCTCAAGATTTTTTTTTTGATAATATTAGTGGTGTTGTAATTGGAGTTTTGATATGCTTCCACAGTCCTTTTTTTCTCTCTCTAATCTCTCCTCATTATTATTTATGAAGAAAAAGGAGAAAAAAAGAAGATCATAAAGGCATACCAAAGCTTTAATTACGATACTAGTACTATTAAAAAGATATCGATAAGACGAATCCAACAATACCAAGAAAAATAATCAATTGTGATTGGAGTGGGTCACACTGGTCACCGTAGGCAAATGAGCCACTTGTCATCTATGAGCAACAAGTGTAGCTTATTCCGATCACCGTATATGATATTTCTTGGTATAGTTGTACTCATTTTATCGAGATCTTTTTTATAATACTACTAGTTTTATAATCAGAGTTTCAATATATTTATGATATTTTTTTCTTTAATTTTTTTTCACTCTCCTTTTTCTTCTCTCTTCTTCATAATTTGTACAATTCATTTTGAAATAGCAACAAGGTTGACTGTTGTATTTCCCATGACATGTAACAACGTACCAAGAAGCAAATTGTGATTTGTTTCAGTGAGGAAAAAATAATGAGAAAAAAGATCAAGGGACTAGCTGAGAGACAGAGGGGGTTAATTAATAAAAAGAAACCCAACCCAACCGAGCTGACACTGTTAAATTTAGTATTGATTGGCTGTTAGGAATACAATAGCTTGTATTTTTAGGTATTTTTTTTTAAAAAAATTTGCTTTGAAAAAGCATTGATAATTTTTTTATAAATTTTTTATAATTTTAATATGATAATGTTAAAAATTAAAAAATATTTTTTTATTATATTTTAAAAAATATTATAAATCACACTACCAAACATCATGGGTTAAGTTGCGTTGATAGAGGGAGATGAACAAACCACAGGTCCTACCAATAAAATACAAATTGTACCGAGGTCCAAGTTCCTGTGTTTCGAGCTCTCCTTTTGCTGAAAAGACAATTATACCATTCATGAAAGGGACAGCATCGCGCTTTCCTCGCACAAATTGGTCTTTTCAAAATATGCTGGATTCATTTAATTACAGGGTTTCTTATTGTATCTTATCCACTATTTTTGCTTATTGGTAAGTTTTTTTTAAAAAAAAAAATAGCAAAATTAATATTCTAAAAGAAATATTAATTTTTTAAAAAAAAATATATATTTTTAAAAATGAAAGCTACCACTCCCAAAGGAAAGGATATTAAATTTAACATATATATATATATCTTGGTAAAAAACTGTTAATACACTGTCGGCTCTTTCACTTTCACGCTCGAAAATCCTGTTGGGTTGGGTTGTCTTTCTCTTTATTAATTAACCCCCCCTGTCTCAGCTCGTTCCCTGATCTCGTTCCCTGTATTTTTTTTCCTCACTGAAACTGCTCAGGGGCAAAAAATAAAAAAAATGGATAGACGTCGCAGGAAGCAAGCCAAGACAACAACTCATTGCTCTGATCAAGGTGAGCTTCCTACGCTTTAATTATACTTGTTATGGTGTTTCAAATCCAAAGAGTTTCTTTCCTTCCTCTTTTTGCTGCTTCAACCAAGCAATAATTCCCTTTGTGGATTCTCTTTTACCTTCTCAAAGATTAAGATCGTTTTCTTCTTTTCCCTCCTACGTACGTTTCGTGTTTAACTTTTTTTGTTTGAGTTCTCGATCCCTTGTCTCCCCCTTTCTTGCGAGGCCAATAGTTTCTCTTTACAGTTTCTCGTTTTCTTTCTAGCTACTTCACAGCTCTTTCTGTGTGATGATTTGGTAGAGGTAAGCAGCATTGAATGGGAATTCATCAACATGTCAGAACAAGAAGAAGATCTCATTTACAGAATGTATAAGCTGGTCGGAGACAGGTAAAGCATCCTTTTTAAGAGTGTATATCAAGAAACTTACCCTCTCTTTCTCGCAATGCAAACCGGAAAGTTCTTCTTCTTCTTCAATTAATCGATGGGCCCTGTGTGGCGTGTGTGATGGATCCGATCCAGTCATAGTTTAAATTTCTATTTATATAATGTAAACATGGTCTAAAAATGGGTCTCATTTGATGATCCGTCCTTCTGAAAATTATCATTTCTACTTCTCTCTGAAGATTAAAAAAAAATTGGAAAAGAAAGGAAATTGTTTTTTAAGGGCGAGCACTGTGAGATAATGCCTTAGGAATTTCTCAAAGACAATTTAAAAATTACCTATATATTAAGAGGAATAATACTACATGCATATCATCCTTCTTTATGTGATGTAGTAGGATTTTCACAATGATTCGATTTGGAGGTATATTTAAGGTTTATTTTTTTTTATGTTTTTCTAAATAAAAAAAACTTTAAAAAATAATCGTTATTATATTCTGAAACACGAACCACAAAAGAAACCAAGTAAAAGAATTTTTAGGTTGGCTAGCTGCTGCTTTGGGTGCATGTGTTCACAGAAAAAGAAAGAAGAGTATTATTCTCCGTTTTGTAAGATTAATCGGAATTCTCTTATTCATGATTTATTACAGGTGGGCTTTGATCGCAGGTCGAATTCCAGGCCGCAAAGCTGAGGAAATAGAGAGATATTGGATTATGAGACACTGTGAAGGGTTTGCCAGTCGACGAAAGGAACAAAAAAGAGATGTAATTCCTAATACCTCTTAATTAGGTTGTATCAATTTGTTTGGAAATGTACCTGTGCCTCTCTCTCTCTCTCTCTCTCTCTCTCTCTCTCTCTCATGTTCTTTTCTGCCATTATTGGACTTCTTATGCAGTGTGTCATAGTGACAGTGATCGTGATTTCCCTCGCCTATCGGCCCTAATTTTGATTATGAACATTTGAACAGCTATTCCATGATTGTACCCAAAATCATATGAAGGAAAACGCAAGCTGTTCCCCAAAATTTAAGATCGAGGATTTTTTTTATATAATTTCACAATAAAGAAATATAAATTTCTTGTCCATTTGTTGATGTCTTTCTGTTCTGTAGAGGGCGGGGAAGGTGAGGAACCAAATCTCCTGCCTCGCCAAAAATATTCTCATTTTGGGTTTCGGACTTTCCTTCTTCCTTTAAAACATAAAGTATTAAACTAAATTTAATTTTTTAAATATAATAATAAAGTAAACATGATTTACTTGTTGAAAAAATACAGACGAAAAATATAAATATTCTTGTCAAGAACTCGATCATTTATCCTTGAAAGTAGAATGTTATTGAAAAAATATGCTTGTTTATTCCAATTACTAATGATAGCCCCTAGCCGAAGCTCGAACTGTCATGATTAATTTTGAATAAAAAAAATTAATTCTGATGCTTTGTATTAAATAAAAATTTTTTAGGACTTTAGACTTTTAGGTATAAAACATAACAAATTAAAAAAAAAAATCAATTTAAAAACCTAGATACAGGCTAAGCAAGCACGTATTACTTAAATCTAGCTACTTGGTCTACGACTTTTTCTCTCTAAAATTTATGGTGATTTATAAGGTTAATTTTAATTCTTTAGTTTTTTATTATATAAGTTATAAGAAAATTTTATAATTTTTTGATGTAAAAGTGAAGTTTTTGGATTTGTAAAAACAAGTCAATTAAAAATTATTTTGTTATTCATTCATAATTAATTTTAAATGTTTTAATATTTTATATTAAAGTATTCATGTTAGAAAATAATTTTTAACAAAATCTTAACTCAAATGATGAGTGGACTCCACAATAAAATTGATCTTAAATGTATTTATTAAATGTGTTTCTAAACCAACTGTTCTAACATTCTAATTCACATTTTGTTAATCTTAAAAACGTTTCAAAACATTAACACATTGCTATAATCTCCTAAAAGCGCATCCAAATCATAAATCTTGACGCGATCAGTGTTAAGAGTAAGGTTGTCAATTCCATTCCGTTTCGTCCAGAATGGCCGAAACGTTCCATACCAATTCAAAAAACGGAACAAAACGGAATAAATTTCATCTCATTTTAAATCTCGGTCCGTTCCGGATTTTTCGGCTAAATTTCACCCGGAACGTTCTGGTTTCATTCCACATGTTCCGTTCCGCTCTTGAAAAGCCGTTGAATCAAATTGAACCTTGTTTAATTTAATTAATTAAACCATCCAATTATAAAAAAACTCTTTTTCATTACTATTTTCAATAACAATGATATTAATAATAATATTGAAAATTATTATTACTATTTTCATTAACAATGATATTAATTTTTTAAAATTAGATTTATCACTAATATATATGGTTTATATTCATGTTGTTTTTTTCATGTTTATACTTTGTAGGAATTTGAGCAAAACAAGGGATGCTTTAGATTCCATTAGCCTTGATAACATTGACCTAACTTTATATTTAAAATATTTGTGTTAAAACATTTTACTTTCATAAGATTTTAATATTTTGTTTAAGTTGAATTACTTTAAGTTAAAGATCTATTTAATCTTGACTATTTAGAAATATTTTAAATTTTAAAATTATATTTGTTTGGCATTGTGTTTGTATTGCATAATTTATAATTAATTTATCTTGAATTTGAATTATGTTTATTGAATATATATATATATGAACAGTACAACCCCGAAACGGCATGCCGAAACACTCCGAAACTGAAACATTCCATTCCAATTGAAAAAACGAAACACCTACCGAAACGGAATTGACAACCTTGATTAAGAGGATTGGGCAATTATTCAATTGGATTAAATGCATTTTTAAATTAAAATTAGATTGATTACTGTTGAAGCTTATTTTGCTTCTATTGCTGATTGAATATATATATATATATATATATATATATATATATATATATATATATATATATATATATATATATATATATGCTGTAATGTTGTAACCATGTAGGCGGATGATAATATATTCTTAATTTATGTAACTTGATTTCTAATAAATTTATTATTGAATGATTAAATTAATTGAATAAAAAAACTCAAATTATTTTAGATTAACCTGTCAAATTCACTACTTGGATTATGAGATCAGGATAATCCAATTGAAACAAATTAAAAAATCTATTTTGCAATCAATATTTCAGTGTTGAAAAATAAAATTGAAAGAAAATTAATTAAAAAACAACTTGAGATAACACAGGTTGACTTACTAAACTCGTAATTTTAGTCATGAGATAGAAATAATCCTCTAAAAAGCAAATCGAAACAAATCACGAAACCTAATTTTCAATCAACCTAATATTAAATGATAAAATTTTAAAAAATTAACTAGAAAAATAAAAAATAGCTTAACTCGTCAAATCTTAGATAATAATCATGAGATTAGTAACCTCATAAAAAATAAAATGAAAAAAATTATGAATTTTAGTTTTTAATAAATATAATATGAAAAAATTAAATTGAAAGTAAAAAGAAAAAAAAGAAAAAGAAAAGGAAGGAAAAAAAACATAGTTTTTAATTTTTTAAGAAAAGTACAATGATTTCCCCTCTTATTTCCAGGTTTTTGTTTATTATAATTTAATTCCTTTAAGTACAAGTTACTCCTGTTGACTTTTAGAAACATAATTCACTTGAGTGTTCAATTCTTTTTTAAAAAGTCCAAAGGAAATAATCGACTAGAGACTTCAAAATTTATTTTTATTTTTATTTTTATTTTTTATTGTAAAGACCATAATGCCCCTCTCAAACTTAAGATTCCAGAACTCAAACAATTCCCATATAACAGCATGAAAACCAAAACAACATTAAATCAAATTTGAAACTAAGAACATCAGCATTAAGATCTTAAAATCCCTTTGCCATACTTCCCATCAAGAAGTACCCCACCAACGCAAAATATCATATGGGCATCAAATTCCTTCCAACCTCCATTGTTGGAGTGGTTGAGGGCTACGTGTACATGGTTGCGTCACTCTTTCTTTTCTCTGGTACTCAGTCTTCATCTTTTCCAATGTTTTTTTTTAATTTTTTTTATTTTCCGTATTTATATATTTAAAAATATGGTTGCGGTTACTTTTCAAAGTGTTTTTTCACTCAGAAATGTATTAAAATAATATTTTTTATTTTTTAAAAATTATTTTTGACATCAGCGTATTAAAATGATATAAAAACACAAAAAAAAATATTAATTTAAAGCAAAGAAAAAAATAAAAAAATTTTAAATTTTTTCAAAAACGCTTTTGAAATGCAAAAACAAACAAGAACCAAATATACACTATGATTACATTTTACATGATCAATATCTTGTGGGTTTTATTAGAGAAAGCCGATGGAAGGTAATATAATGAGTTTATTGTTAATATTTTACATGATAGAGAAGGTGTCAATCCAAATAAAAAAAAGAATATGGATTTTTCATATAAAGGATCAATAATTCAGAAGGTGTTCATATAAATTCGTCTTTTTTCAAAGTTATATTTAAAATCTTGTGGGTGATTAAACTTGTGTCATCTCAATTTCTTAGGATCATCACGATAGATTGATTAATAAGAAATTGTTTGTATTTGCGTTTCTAAAATATTTTTGAAAAATTTTGATTTTATTTTTGTTTTTTTCTTTACTTCAAATTATTATTTTTTTTGATGTCTTCAGATGATTTTGATGTGCTGATGTCAAAAATAATTATTAAAAAATAAAAAAAATTACTCTAATATATTTTTTAAGTAAAAAACACTTTAAAAAGCAACCGCCTCCTAAATTCTTAGCGGGACAAGAGTAAGATGATCTTCTTAATGAAGAAAAAAAAAGAGATAAAGGGATCACGTTGAAAGATTCCAAGAATAGAGGGACAGAAATTCTCCTCCTTGTAGCGGCGGCCAAAACTGAACATGATAGATATGAACCACACGTCATTATATATTTGTCTTCGAGCCCAAAAACAAAATAGATCCATATCCGCAGTCCTTGGTGATGGTGCTGTGCCAGCTAAAGGAATGTACGGCAAGCAGAATGCCCGTGTAGCTTTGAGATTGCGTCAAAAGTAACTGCTCGACTCTCTCTCTCTCTGGTGTGAGATGCCAAACGAAGAGCTAAAAAATATATATTATTTTAGCACTTGAATTTTTTTATAGGCTTCAATAATAGTGCTAAACAAAGTGTTATTTTATTATTCTTTTATAAAAATATTAGTTTTACTTGTCTTGCAAAAATGCTAAAACACCATTTATTGCAATAATTTTTTTATCACTAGTTTTTTATTTTTTATATATTTTTTAAATTATTTTAATTTTATAACTCATGTAATGAATTTGACAAAAATATATATCGATGAACCATTGAAGAATGAATACAACTGCTAGGACAGAAGGTTTGAGAAAGTGTATTTTTCTTGTTGGATATAGAAAAACTACCAGCCCATAAGTCTGAAGCCCAAGAGCCCATCCAAAAAAGGACTGTTACGAGATCGACGACCATCCCTTTCAGGTCCATTTATTACAGTGATCAGCTCATTGTCTCCTTAGCAGCAGCTAGTTATATGGCCCCCAGCACATTCTATTCATAAATCAATAATTTTTTATATGAATTTAATTAAATAAATCAACAATCCTTTGTAATAATAAAAACAAAAAAAATCATAGACAATAATTAAAACTAAATAAAAATATTAAAAAGATGGATATGCATAAAGATACATGATCTTGGAATATAAACAATAAACCTGATTGTGTTTGATATCTTTGTTTCTTGAAATTATTTTTTTATTGAAGCAAGTTACACTAATTTGTTTTGAAATGCAAAAAAAATAAAATCACTCATGGTGAATAATTAATAAATAAATTAAGAAAGTTATTAAATTCAACTAGAGGTGGTGGTGGTATTAATATCAAGATGGTTGTTAAAATAGTTGGATAATATTATAAATAAAATATTATTTATAAAATTTTATAAGCTGAAATTTTTTTTAAGTAAATAAATTAAGTTTGAAAGTTGACAAAAATATATATTTTATATTAATTAATTTTTCTGTAAAATATTTTGTGAAAAACAAATAAAAAAATATTTTCCAGTAAATTATTTTACACAAAATAAATAGACCCTTGGATTCAATTTTTTGTCCAGGAAATTTTTACTGACTTTGATGTCTAATATCGAATGATAATTTCAGGGGCTTCTTCGTATATAGATGGTGGTCCAGTGGCAAGAGCTTGGGACCAAGAGGTTTGCTCTCTCTGTGGTCTCAAGTTCGAGCCCTGTGATTGATCATATGATGACCACTGGAGGCTTATATGGTCGTTAACTTCAGGACCCGTGGGATTAGTTGAGGTGCACGAAAGCTGGCCCGGACACCCACGTTAAACTAAAAAAAAAAAAAAAAGACCTCTTGCCACACGTGTAACTATTTGGAACCGTGTTGTCTGTCCAATCCAGGGATGAATATTTCACTTCCCACGTAGTACTGATTTCTAAAAAAAATCACCCCAAAATTCCTAAGAACAAGCTTTTACCGAATAGAGTAGCTAAGGCTTTTATTTAGAAAATATTATTCGTAAACAAGCATCTTATATTGCCTTTCTGCACAACAACCTAGCGACCAAATTCTAATTAAAAAAATTTAGCTGAATAATATTATTTTAAAAAATAGTATATTATAATTTTTATCGCTATTCTCATCATGAAATAATTATCATGCTTCGAATGAAAGGCATTTAAGAAATGTTTAGGAGTGTATTATCATTTGTGTGATTCATAATATTTTTTATTTATAAATATATTAAAATAATATATTTTTTTTAAAAAAGTACTTTTAATATTATAATATCAAAATAATTTAAAAATATAAAAAAATTAAATTTTTTATAAAAATAATTTCAACCCCGATGTTATACCTTACTAAACATCCCACATGCAACAACCTAACCCAATAATCCATAGTATTATACATGAAGTGGTTTTTAAATATTTAACGGTTTAATAATGATTGTTTTTTTAAAAAATTTATTTTAAAATATTTTAAAATAATTTTTTTATTTTTAAAAATTTATTTTTAATATTAACTTATCAAAATAATTTAAAATAAAAAAAATTCAAACGTTTTTTAAAAAAACTTTCACTGCACAAAAACATACAGAAGGTTTTTCATCACGTAACGATGACACCAGAGTGAGAGAGATTGAGAGAGAGAGAGAGAGAGATACTGTACAGTTTCCCTTTTTATCTGTAACAAGTAACAAGCAGACAAGGGATTCTACGGCATCCATCTGTCTTGGCATCCACTACTCATATAAAACACCCACAGCAGCACCGCTCACCACAACCATCTTCTTAAACAGCTGCAGCCTTCACGCCAGTGTTAGCCGCCAGAAAAACCCACTCAACCTCTCCTCCATCCCAATCAATCCGAAAACAAAACGACAGCCCCAAAACCGACCCATCAACCAGCCACCAAAGTTAACCCAATCCTTCTCAACACAGAAAAACCAAAGCTGTAGCAATCACCAAAGAAGAAGAAAACAAATTGAGAAATAAAGAAAAGTAAACGGTGAAGAGGAGAAGAAGATAATCAAATAAAACTGACTGTTGTTGTGATTTTTTTTTTGTCTTTTCAGGTTACTGTGAACTTTACCATCCGTATAAACATGAAGAGAAGGAGGAGATCTACACTATTGGGAACTGGAATAATAAAAAGACAGCAATTGAAATTTAATTGGCGTGATATCAATTAAAATTTTATATTAAATATCACGGGTATGAAACGTTAGTTACCAATTTTTTTTTATTGTGGTGTTAATTCATCTATTATTTTAAATTTATGTAGTGGCTGCCAAATTTACCCAACAAAATGCATATAATGTCCAGTTTACCCTTTAAGAGAGTTTCGTGCATGATATTATTTAAGGGACTAGCAGATTGGCCGCGATGCTAATAATTTTTATTTTAAATATAAAAAAAATATATAAAATATAAGTTTAAGTGATGAATAGAAAAAAAATTAAAATTAAAAATATTTGGCGGCCCAACCAAACCTTTTAGCATTGGGTTCAGCTGCCCAGCCATACCCAATTGCCCAGCCATACCCAATTGTCTTAGAGACAAAAAAATAAATTTTATATCAAAGAACCAATTCAATTCAATAACAGGAGTAGCTATTTCAAACCTCTCAAGTAAATTAAGAACAACTCCTACATTCAAAGCTCTCTTCTTACCATTAGTAAGAACTTGTTTTAGTTGCATATCTTAAGGAATTTGAACAACAACTTCAGATATAGTATTAGAAAGTATCGCTTGTGGAACCTCAATACCCACGGGCTTATTAGCTAAATGACAATTGGCGCATACAATACGACTAGTTGCTTCGCATGGATTTTCATAACCCTGCTATGCGAAAATAGGATAGTGAGACTCCAAACTATGTTTTATATTATTTTCAAATACACACTTTAAGTGAAAATCTTTTGAGCTTAAAACTTGTGCAGACCCACACTACATTATACTTAATTTTTATCAAATAAAATGAGAGTGATGAGATTTGAACACATGACTGCTTCTTCAGCAAGACTCTGATACCATGTCAAATAATCGTTTCAACCCGATGAGTAATGGTTTTTACAAATTGACCCCATTTAAAAGACAACACATGAAAGTCATAACCCAACATGAGATTATGTCTTTCTCGGCGCCCAACTCTAAGTTGGGAAGGGGCATGATCGCGCCCAACCCCCCGTTGGGTAAGGGCATGTCCGCGCCCAACCCCATGTTGGGGGAGGGCTCATTCGCGCCCAATCCCATGTTGGGCTTGGGCATGTCCGCGCCCAACCCCACGTTAGGTGAGGGCTCGTCCGCTCCCAATCCCGTGTTGGGTTGGGGCGCATCCACTCCCAACCCCCTGTTGGGCGAGGACACGTCCGCGCCCAATCCCGTGTTTGGTTTGGGCGCGTCCGCGCCCAACCCCGTGATGGGTTAAGGACGCAACCACACCCAGCTCTATGTTGGGCAGTAGCACGGTAGTTCCTAACCATTCTTGGGTACAGTCAAGAGCTGAACCTGATTCCTCCTGGGCTCAGGGAGTGAATTAAGCCTAATGTCCCTCAGATTGGGTACGTGATTGAAGGGTCATTCTACATTGAACCTCTCATACCCTGAGCATGGGTTAATAATTATGATACCCATTATAATCTCGTTAAATACGAACAAGCAGTCCATACTTACATTAATTAGATGTGATGGTACGAGCAGTAAGATAACATTATCTTAATCATACAAAACTACTTTTCTACCCCTCATACGTTACATGAGGTAGTTCAAATCAGGTTATATAAAAGAAGATTAAAAAAAGATTGATTCTCAGCTTCTTCTCCTGACCTTTAGACTTTCTTTTCCAACCTTTTCTATACGTTTATAAAAGCTCTTTAATATTTTCATTAATGTTGTTCTTTACATAAATATTCCTAGTACTAACTTGATCTTCGGAGGGTCCTCCATCAACATTCCCAAGGGACTTTGTGCAGGTATTTATCCCAGAAAAGTTTTTATATCCCCTAAGGGAGAGATTTGCCCAAGGAAAAGCCTATGTGGTCTTGAAGTAGAGGCCATTGAATTCACCATAAATGATGTATGAGAATTTTTAGGAATAATTCATCCCAGAATATTCCTTGTGATTTTTATAACCTCGTTACAACCCAATAACTCAAGTTGTTAAGAAAGACTCCAAGATATAATTTATATTATTCTCACAAATTTTATCTATTAAAGAAACACAAAGTTTTTTATTTTATAATATATATGTCATTTCTATCCATATACCGATTCAAATCCATCCTTGTGGACCCGTAAATTGGAGTGGAGGAACGTCTTGTGTCCTTAACGATCCCACTCATGAACCACACATTTCTAAGAGGAAAGGAGCGTTTTCATGGCCCTTAATTCCCAGATAACAGAAGCTTTGAGTCCTGCTTTTAATGGAGGCATGGATCTGGTTAATTGGATAATACCGCTATTATGATTTAAGTACTTGACAATTATTAGGTTCTAATCACTGGGGCGGTGAAAGACTAGAGTACTGAATATTATATGCTTGGTTTTTTCGTTTCCTTTTCTTTTTTTAGCGAAATTGTTATTTGAAAATGCTGGAAATTGGAATCATGTCGCAAGAGACTAGCAATGGATCCACGCGGAGATTTAGAAATAAAAGGGCTTCACTCCCTGCCCAGGGCCTAAACTTTTCTACTTCAAATAGTAGCTTGCATAAAATACCCAACTGATAATTGTTTAATTAACAATTAATATTTTTTATTTTATAATTTAATTAATTTGTTTCAGTAATGAATAGATCAAAACATGTTTGTATAATTGAATTTGATCGTACTCTATGTGTCCAAGGTGATGCAAGACCAAAATACCTCAATGCTAATTATTTGGGTTTTGGGATTGAGAAAAAATAATAATATTATTTTTTAAAGTGTTTTTTATTTAAAATAATATTTTTTATTTTATAATATTTAGAGGTGGCTGAGATATTTTGATTCAAGTTTTAACGAGTCAATTATTAATGCGAACAGACTCTATTGCAGAGACGCATCCACATTCCACGCGACCCACGTTTTGAATATATACTGAGTCACTGACCACTTGAACCCATCATTTTCCAATTCAAGGTTATGGACCCGGCCTCCTGACACGGTTCTTACTCTTTTTTCTTTTTTCTTTTTAATGTCTTTTACTTTTTAAGGCAATATTGCAACACATCATGGAATAACTTTAAATTATTGAATAAAAGCTTCTTTGATAGTGTAATAATGTTTATTTTTTAAAAAAATTATATAAATATATTAAATTAATATCTTTTTTATAAAAATCTATTTTTAATATCAGTATATCAAAACGATCTGAAAATATCAATTTTACACTTTTAAAATATAAAAACAAACAACCACACAAGTTAAGAAGTAAATTGAAAACCTACAAAATAAAAATCTTTCATGCAAATAGGCATAACTACAAGACCCAACTTGGCTCGGGATTAGTATCACAGGTTCATCTGAGCTTTTAATTAAAAAACAACTAAAATAATATTATTTTAATTTAAAAAAATAAAATGATATCATTTGGGTAAAAAAAAAATAGTTCGATATAAAACCTGATCTGTGTCAAATTTCAAGTTGACAAGTCACCATGTTAACCCAATAAACCAGACTTCGAGTCAGCAGGTTATCACTTTGATTGTCGAGCTGAGCCGAGTTTTATAACTATACAAATAAACTCAATTTTTATATTTGTGATTTTCATTTATTTCATGAAAAAAATTGTAATGTATTTTTACACTTTTTAAGTATTTAATGAAATTATATTTTTTGATAAAAAATTTTATTTGGCTTCAAACCACTTTCCAATATTATCCTTCATTTTATTTTAATAGAATTAGGATAGTGGAGGTTTTGATAACTTGAGTTCAATTTTGGATGCACGTATACGATTTTTTTTAATTATTTACACCAAATAATAATTTATAGATTTTTTAATAGCTCACATTATTAAAACCTTACGGTAGAGTATTATTAGCTATAAAAAATAAGGAAGAATATCATTATTTGTTTTTTAAAAAACTTAGACTTATTTTTAGAAAATTAATTTCAAAGAGTTAACTTCAAAATAGAAGCTTCAAATCCATTAATTCCCAGTTAAATGTCATCTTAAAAGCATAATTATTAAACCTAGTGACAAGTTGACTGAAAAAACTTGGAATTGGAAGCTATTTTTTTTATTATTAATGTGGGTATGCGGGTCAGTTTGTGTGTATTTTGATTAATTTCACGAGCCCTGAAGTTAACGACTATGTAAACCTCTAGTAGTCCTGAGGTTTGTGAGATTCGAATTGGTGATCTCTACGGAGTAAATCTATTATTTAACTAATTGAGTTACACCTCTCAGGGTTAATTCAAAGCTAATCTTGATTGGATTGCTGGTTGAATTAATTAAGATTTTGGTCCAATAAAAAACTCAATTGAGGGTTTTTAAAGATTAAGGTGACCTAGCTAAATTCATTCCAAACTCGATCGGGTTAACTATAGATAAAAAAAAAACTCTTTTTATATGCAAGAACTCAATATATCAATTTAACCAAATTCTACCATCAAAAAGTAAAGGAGCTTGTATTTTTTTTTAATTATAAATTGTGGTTATTGTCATGTGGATATTTAAAACTTTAAGTTTAGTTTGTGTTTTAAATATTTAAATTATGTTTGTTAATTTGAACTTTTAAGTTTCGAAATTGTTGTTTGTTTTTTGGATTAGTTAAAAATTATGTTAAAATTGAGGTTAGAAGTTGTGTTAAAATTGAGATATGTTTAAATTTAGCATACTAGATTATTAATTTCTAATGCAGTATATTATTGACCAACGACCAACTTGATCTGGGGTTTAGGGTTTGCTTAAAGATCGACCCAATAATTTAATTTAATGATCTAAGACTCCTTTTAAATTAATAATCAAATGGAGTCTCACAACTATATTTAAAAGAAAGGAAAGAGGAAGTGGTAAATTGACTGTAAATAAGTTTCTTTCCTAATTTTATCTTTTATTCTTAATGAATTCTTTATCATCGGAAAATAAACTTCACCAAGTAACATAACATCATTATTCGAATATATTTTTGTCATTTGGATGGAGACCTTTTATTTTATTTTTTATTTGATTTAACATCCATTTTATTATGTTATGATATTAATAGATTTTTTTTAATTGATACCCTCTGTTTTTTTTTTTAATACTCGAACTATGATCAGGGCCCCTTTTATTAGGTTTAAGCCAATATTAGTGATGATACCACCATCAAATGAAATTTTTAATCAATACGAGTTCATTTTTACCAATTTTAAACCCATCCATCACCGGAATGGATTATTTTAAGATTTAAAATTTAAAATTGAAAACTAGAAACTTAATTTTTTAAGTTTGATTTGATTTTAAAAATGATTTTTTGATATCAATATTGTTTGAGATGTTGAAAAGATTATTTTAGTGGTTTTTTTGAGTTGATTTTGCGATGACTAGATCGTTGATTTACGCTACGCTGCGGGCTGGATCAATTTTTCTTTTAACGTAAAAAGATATTCAACCATTGCTAATGTGTTTTCTAATAGTAAAAAAATATATATGGAGGTTGATGTTACTTGATGTCCCTGTTTGACTTGACAGATTTAAATATAATCCAAATAACCAGTAAAAACATAATTTAACCTAAATAAAAAAGAATTTAAGATGATTATTTTTATTAAATACTGAGACGACTACATATTAGATCAACCCGGGTCAACTTTGATTAACTTGCCAAATTTATATAAGGCAATTCAAAACAAATTATGAAGTTCAATTCTTAAGCAACCCAATATTGAATAATGAATTTGAAAAAAAAAAGATAAAAAAAACCTGAGTCAACTTGAGTTAATAAGTCAAATTCAAGACTCGAGTCATGAGATCGAGGTAACCCCTTAAAAAAGTAAATCAAAATAAATTATGGTGTCCAATTACACAATCAACCTAATATTGATGGATGGAATTAAAAAAAATCAATTAAAAAAGACACAAAAAATAACTGGATAATTAATCCAGGTTAAACCGTTAAACCAATTATTCAAGTCAAGAGACCGGGATGACCTAAAAAAATGACCCGTGACAACCTAGGTTACCCTTCCAAATCCGCGACTCGGATTATAAGACTAGTATAACTCTATATAAAGCAAATTGAAATAAATTATGAAGCATAATTTCCAATTAAACCATTGTTGAACAATGAGATTGAAAAAAGAATCAATAAAATAATAATAAAAAAACGACATGAATTAACCGAGATTAATTCGCAAAACTTGTAATCAGAGTCATGAAATTGAGATAATATAATATAAAGTAAACTGAGATAAATTATAATCCTAATTCCGAATCATTCTAATTTAAATAATAAAATTAAAAATAATAATAATTAAAAAAAACTCTAATCAATCTAATTAACCTGTTAGAACACATGTAACGAAACTGAAATAATCACTAAACCAAATGGTTTGGATTAAGAATCTTCATCTAAATGTCTAATAATTCAAGAGCTGTACGAACAAATTTAACTTTTTCATCTAAATGACTGATAATTCAAGAGCTGTACGTACAAATTTAACTTTTTTTTATTCAAATAAAATTATAGAATATCTAAATAACAACAGTTGAAGTTTTAATTAGAGGCGTGGTAAAAAAAATCAAGTAATTGATGGTTTGACTAATAGAAAGTAGACAAGTGTTTTGAACATTCCAGAACAAATTATTTGAGATGAAAGTTATGTTCCATGAGTACATGATATGGCTACAAAGGGTATGATTTGCTATAAATAATGATTTTTTCTTACAACAATATCTTAGTTAAATGAGTACCGCCGGACCAGTTCCACCTGAATAAAATGCTTTTATCCATTTCCGGCCGGTGGATATAATTTCAAGTGATGATCCATCTTCCTGGAAGATTGTGGTCTTGGTTCTATATGGTCGAGTGTCAAGTTCAAAATGGAGTTTTCTTTTTATAATTTGAAGCTGAGAAGTCATGCATTGGCCGGCGGGATCGTGACCTTTTCGTTCTAGAATTCGTGCTTCCTCAGAACATTCCACTGCTGCTATAATGATTGACAAGAAGAATCAAAGAATTATTAAATTTAGGCTACGTAAGTCCACTCGAAATGTTGAAACCGAGGGGAAACAATACAATTTCTCTACGCTTGGTTGATTTATTCAATCGTTCACACCTACACTCCTTTTCAGTCCTGCTTTCGGGGCTGCATCTTAGTAGCTTCATGGAAAGTCCTGCCCCGTAAATTGGTCAGGACTTTCCATTTGTGCAATAATGGAAACTTGGTAAAATTGTTCACATTTGTTTCTTTGAGTATACAAATTTGGGAAGAATTGACATTCGTAGGTTGTGTTTGGGATCACTCCCTCAAATTTTATTTTGTTTTGCTTAAAATAAATATTTTTATATTCTCGTATCAAAATTTGATATGTTAATATTAAAAATAATTTTTTTTAAATAAAATAATTTTATTTTAATGTATTTCTAAATAAAAAATACCTTGAATCGTCATCATTATTACAATTCCAAACATGCCCTTAATCATTATGTGAAATTTTCTACAATAGTTTGACATTTTTAAAATAGATACAAATTTATAAAATAATTTTTTATATTATTTCAAAATATCATTATCTGTCTTTTAATTAAAAAGATTGTTCTGTGTCGTTTTGGATAAAATGGGCTCATATAGCTAGTATTGAATTTTATTTTTTAAAATAAAAATCGATTATATATTTATAAGATAATATAAAAATATGAATAAGATAAAAAAAATAATAAGTACAATTATATAAAATGCTTATAGTAGAATTTCGAGTCAAAAGACAAGACAATATGGCAGAAAGTTGGTATCAAATATTGAATTTTTTTTTTTTTTTTTTTTTGTCTTTCAAGCTATATTTGACTGTTAATGTTGCAAATGTTTTTAGTGCAACTTGTCTCCTACAATTTCAACAACAATATCTCATACTAGAAAGCTTACTTAATTTCTCTTTCTACAACAACAAAACCTAAAGTTATAGAAAGGAGAGCACAAAAGTAAATAAGACAGAGCATAAATTTTCTATTTATTTTCTTCTTTTTTACTCCCACTTCTACTTTAAAGAATGAATTCCCTCCACCTAAAGGTTAGGGATGTGGAATCAATTAGAATTAATTTCTGATGATTCATTAAGTTAACCAAGGGATATGAAAAGATTCAATGGAGTTGAAATAATTCAAGACTAACGTCCAGAACTAATTCCTAGCCATTCATTGAATTTTGAGGTTGATAAAATTCTCATGAATAATTGTTCACCATCTACTTCTTTATACATGAAAAAACATTATTTTTTTAGCATAAACATGTTTTATAGCACATATATCAACCCACCACTACTTAGAATTGTTGATTAGGTTGGCCTCCGAGACAACTGCAAATAAGATCCTCTCCAATACCTCATTTGAGATGTTCTCAACCTTAGTGGAATAGGCTTAAAATTCCCTTCCTCTCTCATAACTACCTTGTTCAGATCTATTTTTTTCATCTTTGGCTTAATGTCCAATTTTCTTGCTATAAATAAAGAATTTGACATTGAGCTTTTTTTAGCAATCACTTTGTCATTCACGACAAGCATTTTTTTATTTTATTTTTGGGACTTTGTCACCTTTTCAACCATATTTTCCCTAGAATCCATTAAAAAATAAGTTGACTCTTATATTGGACAACTTATTATTCTTTTCTACCCTTAACCTTAAAATAAAAACTTCAACTCCTATATTCTTTTGTTAATATTTAAGGTAATTCTTGAAGTATTTCCAAGATGGTAGAAAATTCTCAATAATAATAGCCATTTGAAAAGATTTATCCATAACTATTTTTTCAACATGAATATCATACAATATGAGTATAAACTCTTGAACTCAGATTATTATAATCCTTGAATCGATTATCTCAAAATCAAGAAATCCATCGATTATGTTTTTTTTTTTTCATAGTGACATTTTCAGCTTTGTACTTCCAATCTAAAACTTCCTATAATGCATTTTCACTGCTAATATAACTATACATATCATAGAGTGTATTATCTAATCCATTCAAGATGTAAATGTTGAACACAAAATCGGTGTGCATCCATAACTTTCATATTAGTGGGATAAAATCTTTGTCCACCAATTTTTTCACATCTTTATTTAAGAACTTCACCAAGTTCAAGGTAGTTAACTAATATATTTTATTTTCATTTTTTAAAGTTCAAACCATTGAACTTTTCAAATTTCTCACCATATATTATAAAAATTAATTGAAGAATTCTCCCTACTAAAGTAGTGCTTGTCATAGTAATATTCGCGGAAGCAACAACAAAATTCTCTTAAGTAGAGTTCATATTTTTCTACTATAATAATAAATTTTGATTATTTTAAGAAATCAACTTATTTAATTAACAAAGCTTTATGCAAGAAAAAAAACTAGACAATTAAGATAAAAAGGATTTAGCTTTAAGATTGTTAAGAATTGTTTTGTAAAAATTAATTATATAATTGCAAGATAATATAAAAATATAATAAAATAAGTAAGTACAAATATATAAAGCACTTGCTTATATAGTAAGCTCTCTCGGATTACCAATATACTCAATGATTTTGTCGCAACGATGTAAAAAAATTATAGCGCATATAAAAAAAATTAATATTAAAAGATAGAACAGAAAACACATTGATTAAAAAAATATTTTTCTCGAGCGAAACTAAAACATATGAAACACGCTACATGCTTTAATGTATTATTTAGTTATTTAGCTGGATAAATATTTTATAGCGCATAAAGCTGGATTATGTGCTAGATGTGTAGTACACGTGGGTCACCATGACGCCCTCGTCATACGTCGATCTGTCCCCCCTCTCATTTCTCTTGCGTTAATTATATAACTCTCTCTTATATCTTTCATCTCTATATGTTCTATTTATAACTTATTTCTTTTGTCAACTTTGAAAAATAGAAAATAAATTGGAGGACTGTTAGTTTTGGTAGTTTATAGTTTCAACAAAGTATAGGAACTAAGTTATAATTAACTCCTTTTTTTTTAATCTTCATATTATATTTACATGAGTTAGTGTAAATGGTCAGTGTGAACCATGAAGCAAGAACGAGACCGCCGAGAATATCCAAACCTCCTTCCGCGTTGTTGCTGAGCACTGAAACAGTATAATAAAAGGGGTGAAAGTCGAGAGTGAGAGTAGTGATTGGTGACTCGATCCGTCTGTGTGTGTGTGTTTGAAATGGTCAGCAATTGAATCTTTCTCTCACACTCTCCTTTCTATCAACGTACATCAAGACAGAAACAGGCCCCACTGCTTTGTGAATGAAAAAACATAAAATCTTTTTCTCCAGTCAAGAGGTTGTCTCTTCCTTCCCCTTTCCCTACCTTAAATCTCCCTCTTCCTCACAGCTTCTTGATCAGCAACAAAAATCTTTACCTTTCTTACATACAGATAGCTTTATCATCTCTCTCTTTACATTTATATCTCACTCATCCACGCCACCAGTCTGTCGTTTCAGCTCATTTTCTACTCCCACATTTTGTTCGTTTTCTCTGTTTTAGCAAGTGATCTCACAAAACCCTGTTGCTATTTCGGCTCGTTTAATTTGATCTCTATTTAAAACTAGACACAGAGTTCTCTTTCTTAATTCAGTTCTATGTTTGTTGCTTTTGATTCTTCAATTCAAAGCCTTACCATAGCCTTTTTGTATACCTCCTTTGCTCACATAGCCAGGATCTCATTCTAGCTACACTTGAGAGCGCAAAGCTCAGTGCTCTTGATGGAATAACCTTCCTCCGTCTTATTACTCTGCACCTCAATTGGACCCAAATCTATTCACAACTTAACTCTTGAAAAGCACAGTTGTACTGCCCTTACTGCATTTTCTGAATGGAAAAGTCCATGGAGTGGGAGCAAAAGACTCTAGTTAGTGAGCTAGCTCAAGGGAAAGAGCTAGCAAAACAGCTCAGGAACCATCTTAACCCTTCCTCATCCCTTGAAGCACGTCAATCCCTGGTTGAGAAGATACTTTCTTCATACGAGAAAGCACTTTCAGTGCTAAATCGCGGTGCTTTAGTTGCTGATCAACCAAAGCCCACAATTGGCATAATGGAATCACCGCATTCATTTTCCAACAGTAGTCCTTGGAGTGAAGTCTCTGATCAAGATTGCAAGGAGGAATGGAACAAAGATGTTAACAAGAAGAGGTAATTAATAACCCTTTATTTTCTTTTTTGTATATGTTTACTACTTACTAGGTTTGCGTTTTAGGTGAACTGTGAATGATTATGATCTAACTTAGAATTGTGAATTGTGTGCCGCTGTAGAAAGACACAACCTCGACGGACCGAGCAAGTGAAGGTTTGTCCAGGGACTGGCCTAGAAGGACCACTTGATGACGGTCACAGCTGGAGGAAATACGGGCAAAAAGATATTCTCGGAGCTAATTTTCCAAGGTGAGAGTCCGAGACATGTTTTTTCGCTTTCTAAATCATGTTATCTCCACGTAAAAAACGGGGAGAAGAAAAACTTTGTTGCTTATCCAAATTGCACGACAGCTTCTTGAAAAATGTCATAATTGCTCGGCACTAGACCTTATCTACCTGGTGAGACTCCAATTTAAAATGTTAGACCGAGTCCTGACTGCTCTCGTCATTAAAGTCGCTAGGAAAAGAGACTTGTTGCCGTACCATACACAATCTAATAGCCATTAAAACTGTTTTATTTTTTTATTCAAACTCAGTAGCTACAAATTTAGATTACCATCATCATTAATGAATATTTAATTACCTGAATTTTTTTTTTCTTTTATCCAAGTTTTCTTTACTCAAACAAGCAATTCAAATAATTTGAAACCTTGTGCGCCATTTTTTTTCCCCTAAAACACTAAAAAGTTTCCAATTAATTAGCTAAAATTGAGCTTGAGGGAAGTTCTTACTAGTCAAAATAAGTTTAAGAGAAATATTACAATTTAAAATTCATAAATATTAAAAAATATAATTCGAGTAATTAATTATTACCTGAAATTTTTAAAAATTTGTCACTTTAATTTCTTATACTATTTTGGGTTATTTGGATTATTTTTTTAAAATTTAATAGTGATCAACCTTGACTCGTATAGACATCATCATTGTATCAAACCTCTCTGCAGCATTCTAAACCTTCCCTTCCCAGTTAAAAATTGTCTGACTAAGCCGCTTTGACTTCGATAACCATTGAGCATGTTTTAATCATCTTATTAATCCATTTGATTAGGTTTATTTAGAATCATTTTAACATTAATTGGTGTTGCAAATCGCAGAGGATACTACAGATGCACTCACCGTCATTCACAAGGTTGTCTGGCCACGAAGCAAGTGCAAAGATCTGATGAGAACCATTCAATTTTTGAAGTGACCTATCGAGGGAGGCATACATGTAAACAAGCCTCTACTCCACCCGTGGCATCGCCTTCACTGGAAAATGATTTCTCGAAACAAAGTAAATATCATTCTCAGCAGCAGCATGAAGAGAAACCAAAGCCATCAAAGGAGATATCTCGTCACTTTGGATTCGACTGTAATCAAGTTAAAAACGAGGACTTGGGCTCCAAGGACGGCATTTTCCCATTCTTTTCCTTCCCATGTACGTCATCTGGGAATGAAAACGAGGAAAACAATATTTTCACTGAGTCCATGATTGAAAACAGCTTCTTGGGTAACTTTTCTCCAACATTTATATCTTCTACAACGTCCGAATCCAACTATTTCTCAGTGTCACCATGTCATATGAACAGCTTTGGAATAGGTTCCCAAAATGTGCAAACCCAAGGGTGTGAACTCACCACCGAGAAAATCTCAGCCCCGACTTCGGTCACCAATTCGCCAATCAGAGATTTGGATATCTCTATCGATTATGTAGATTTTGACACCACTTTCCCATTTGACAATCCGGAATTCTTTGCTTAATAGAGCTAGGCTGCGCGTTCATTATTCCTGCCTCGTCATTATTGGAAGAGAGATGGTGTGTTCAAAGTCTCCTATGGTGCTGGTCGAGATAAATTTCCCCTTTGATTAGGTAGTGATTTTTTTTTTTTTTTTAATAATGTAACCTTTTAGCTCAGTTTTTTTCAAGATTGCTGGAGTGGCTATTGCACCAACCGGAAAAATGTACTGAATTACCTATAATCTAAACCTTGTGAAAAAACACTGTACAAAGTCCATGGTGTTTATATATATATATATAAAAATGAGATGAGCATTATGCAGTCGTACTGTTCACTCATTTATGTTTTACTGTACATGTACATGACTTTGTTCACTTTTTTTTTAGGTTTGCTATAAATTTTAGGGGAGAAAAATATTAAACCAATTAAGTTCATGGTCCGGGTCCATCCTAAATAAATTAAAGTGTGTAGGGTGAACACTGTGCAGATATACTTTTCACCTCCTCATGTTTTACTGTTGATGATACTGGTCATTATTTTTTTTTTTAAAAAAAAATATTTTAATAAATTTAAGGGGAAAACATGTGAGGTGAACATTGTGCAGCCGCATTGTTCACCCATTCATGCTTTACCGTGGACGACATTGTTTATTTTTTTTTAGATTTGCTATAAATTTAAGGGAAAAAAATATTAAATCCGGTTGAATTCATGATCCGAGTTCACACAAGTTTTAATGTGGACGAAACTGTTCACTTTTTTTATTTAAAAAAAAATATTTTTTCTATTTTTTAAAATTAATCTTAATGTTATTTTTATTTATATTTTAGATTAATATCCCTTCTCTCTTTTATGTTATTTAGAAAGCCTATTTGAAATGAAAATTAGTTTTCAATTATGCATTTAATTTTTTAGGAGGTTTTTCTTATATATATATATATATATTAATCTTTTGTATAAATGAACTTTATTTTTGAAAATAAAAAGAAATTTATTTTAAATAATATTTCTAATATGTGCAGCCTTGCATATTATTTTTTTCCTTTTATTTTATTCAATCAATTTATTATTGTTTGATTAAATAAAAAAATTATTTTAATTAACAAATTTAGCAAACACAACCACGTAAATGTCACATCTTGCAAAATTAAATATCTTGATTTACACATGTTTCTTAATTTTATTTTTATTTTTTTAAATACAAAAACGTGTTGAAAAAGTCTATATAAATTGTTTTTGTTGAGAAAAAAATATATAAGCCATGGTCACCGCAGGTAAAATATCTAGTCTTAATCTATATGGTGTTGTTGATACATGTTGAGGTAACAAAATAGATAGAATTAAGACTTCTCACTTAATGTTTTTTTTTTTATCTATGACCATAAAATGTTGGAAAAAATGTTAAAACATGGTTAATGAACGTATTTGAGGCTAAATTAAAAGTGGAATCCATTAACTTTTGGGTTAAAATTTTGTTTGAATTTAATTTTTAATATAAATCTTTAACATGAAACACTAACATGATTTAAATAAATTATGGATGAATGAGAAATTGATTTCAAAGAACTCTTGGTTGATATGTTTTTTTATGAAACTCAAAACCCTCTAAAATAATTATATCTTACACGGGTAAGAAACACAACTTTCTTGATGTTTATAAATTGGAATGTTAGCAAGTTAAAATTAGACCTAAATAGCAAAGTGAGTTTTGAGTTTAAACACAAGCACGCGTGTGCCGGCCCAACCCAGTTGTAAAATAATAGTTTAGATCATAAAAGATATTTTTTTTGTTAATCAAAATTTGAATTTGGGCATGGTCTATGAAAAATTATTTTTTCGGCCCATTGTTTTGTCAAGTTTAACCCATAATTTTTAAGAGTCTCTTCCAAAAACATGTTCTGCACATTTGAATAGTTTTTTTAGTTCAAAATTTCAAATTTATGGCCACCATATTCAAATTGAATTCTTTATCTACAGTGAATAATTTAAGGTTGATAATGGTGGGAGTTATTATGATTATTACCAAAATTAATTTTTTAACATTTTAATTTCTAAAAATCACTATAAAAAGAGGAGGTTAAAGAAGAGTTTCTAACAAGTTTTTTCCAAATGTTTACACACTCTTCCTTACCTTGTTTTTAGCATTTTGTTTTCTCTTTTTATGTTTTGGTTTTCATCTCAAATTTAAAGCTGAAGTTAACTCTAGTAAGAGATAATTTAGTTCTTTTATTTTGATTCAAAAATCTTATTTAAAAATGTATCTAAATTAAGGTGATGTTGGAATTTTGAAAGACATATTGCAAACATTTTAGTTGCAGAAGTGAGAAGCAATAAAATTTTAAAACAAATGATATATTCTTGACAACAACATAAATTTAATTATTTTAAAGCACTTTAATAAGTAAGATTCTTTTTATTTTAATTTAAACTTATATATTTTGTATTATTAATATTCATACTAGAAACTTGAATTGATATCAATTGCTTTACCTCGACGAGAAATATTAGTTTGTAGTTGTCTTCGGCCCCCCCAGACCCGGTTCATCACCCAATATATATATATATATATATATATATATATATATATATATATATATAAACGCCATGTTTTCATATCCCTCTCAAAATTTACGCAAACCTGGAATCAAGCACTTTCTCAAAGTAAAACGAGAATTCGTAATCAAGGTGTTGAAGGCCCATGAGTTTTTCTGTACGGACTTGTTATGATCCTTCAGGCTAAATGCTCAATGTTGGACCAACGCCTTCAAAGCTTAAACATGGATTATGGTATGGCGACCCAAGCTCGTATGATCTGCTCATGGACTTGGATACAAAATGAAACCCTAATAATCAGATAATCCATTTCTTAAGAGCCCAACCTCACAGGCAGCCTGGATCGGGTATAATTTTAGCGATTCGTAATATTATAATCCATTTTATAATGTAATTGAATGTTTTACTTTAATCCCTCTTTTTTTTAAAGAACACAATTTCGTCCCTATCAATTACCTCTCTTCAAATAATCCCTCATTTGGGATTTTTTTTAATCCTCATGTTTTTTGTTTGAAATATATATATATATATAGAATTTCATAGTAAATTATCATTATAATCTTTATAGCTCAATTAAAGATAATAAAGATAAAAATCTAATGTAATTGAATAAAAATTAAATTCATACAATATTTCTCTTAATCATTAATTGCTCGTTACATAATTTTTATATAATTTCTAATAGACTTACAAGAATTATAAATGAGTAATGATTACTACATGGCATTGCAATTTTTTTTCCAACCATACACAGAAACGGACGATATATAATATATCATGGTAGCATTTTTATTTTATTTTATCATGAGTAACAATTGATTGCAACATATCAAACATACTATAAGGTGTTAGAGTGGCTAATGAAATAAAATATTAATAATATAATCTTGGATGGTAGAGTTGCCGATGTGATGGGCATCAATTCACCTTATTCGAATAATATAATCTACAAAAACACATTCACAGCAAATATGAGCTCGGTATTTTGTATTCTAAATTAAATTTGATTCGTGCAGGTTGACTTCTGTGAATATAATGGGATATGTTGAGGGATTAAAGTGTCGACGGCTTGTGTAGGAGTCGAGCAAAGAAATGAAATAAAATTCTTGATGCACCGAAAACCGACTTTAGGACATTCTAATTGTTGAAAATACATGTCATTTTAGCAGTATAGTTGAAGCAACTTGAGATAGCATTATGCCACAAATACAAAGTTCTAGCTAAGATGGTTTGATATACAAAATCCCAGATAGCAGAAAACCCTCTACTATGCAGTTGATCAATTACAAGAAATATATTCTCTAATGTCTCTGTATTTTTAATAAAATTGGGCAAAATTATTATTTCTATTCAATAAAAAACAATCTTGTTCCTGAAATTAATTGGTTTCCTGTTCTCCAAAAGGGAAAATATTTTCAAAAACGGTTTGAGAAGTATATATGTGACAATGTTTTTTTAGGATTTATAAGTCATAAATATTGTATATATATACCCCATGACGATTTTAGATTTACAGCCGTGTTGAAAATGATGCAAAATGTTTTCTAGTCGTACCTCACAAGATGTCAAACTGAGTTGGTTTACCTCTACTTGAAAAAAAGAGTTTGAAATTTAACCCGTCGAAGTTGATGACACTTATATGATTTCCATACGGGAAAAATATTTTCAATTCTGATCTAAGATGGGGTTTCATTTAATTTACGTGTCAGTATTTGAAAGCAATGTCACATAGAAGTTTTGAGATTTAGTCTTCATAGCTACCTTTGGATATCTAGCATTTGTTATCCTATAGGTTGAACCGAATTTTTTAAAAAAGTAGAAAAAAATATTTAGGTCACAAAGAGTTTTTTTTTTATATATATAATATTATTAAACCCAATTTAGAAATCAGCCTATATAAAAACCTCTTAACTCAATTTTTTGTTTAGTTTTGATTTCAAATTAAATCATGTTGGAGCTGTCCGAAGATGACTTAATCGACTTAATGAGTCTAAAAATAACCTAGACGGCCAATAAAAAAAATAATTTGACTTTAAAAAAAAATCATGATGGTTTTTTTTTCTTTCAAATATTGAGAATATGACATATAAGATTGACTTGAAGAAATCTAGCTTAGCTCACCAAATCTACACTCGAATGATTGACACTTGATTTGCTTTCAATGTAGACAACATCAATATAGGAAAAAAGGTTGTTTCCATCGGGATCAAAATGTTCAAGAATAAAATATTTCGAGAATAACAAGTGAGAATTTTAGAATCTGTATGAAGAAGTGAAAACAAACTCTCGTGGAGGCGGCACTGTTCCGACTAGAGGTTATGGATTACTATGGCTGGACGATTACAACGAAATCAGGGAGGAGATCTGGTAAGCAATCAGGGAGGCATGATTCATGGTATAATTCAGAATTGAAGTAGAAATCACATGCAAATTTCAAGGCTAGGAAAGAGAAAATACCAATAAAAAGAAAGTTAGTTAGAGGATCCCGCTTTAATATGTTGCAGGATTTAAACATGGATGTAGGCATTAATATCGGTGCAGAGGATGAGAATCAGGAAGGTGAATAAGATAAAAAGAGTATGAGGACATGTAGAACTCATGCTAAGGCAAGAAAGTCTATTACAATTATAGAAGTAAGAACATAGTAAATTAATAAACAATCTTATAAGAAAAGAGCCAGAGTGAGCCGAAGGAAAGATTAAAAGGGAAGAGGCCCACAACATATGAAAACATCCACGAGTGAGGCTAGTGGACCGTTGATCTAATAATTTACAACTGAAACACAAGCCCGATCTATGGTGATTAATAGCAATACAAACCCTACACATACAGATCACTAGCATATGAAAACAATGAGGAATGTAGAGAAGGGTCTTGCGGGAGACGAAAATACTAAATATGCTAAATAACAGACCACCAATTCTTGCTTATGTAGTAGGTATCAGATTTCTGGAGAATAAAGGCATGGATGGTGCTTGGCAGAATAAAGTAGACCAGGGGTCTAATGAGGATACCGTTATGGTTGAAAATGAAGAAGCTCTTATCAAGCAAGGTTGTCTCAATGATGGTTGGAATTAGGTGTTGTGATTGTTTTACTTTGTTTATTTTTATGAAGGTATTGAATTGTAACTGTAGAGGGGCTGGGAATACATGATTTTGTTCTAGTGTGAACGATTATAGGAGGTTGTATAACTTTGATATTTTGATGGTAGCTGAACCACGAGTAAATAGCAATATTGTTGATAAAATTATGACAAAATTAAATTTAGTAATAGTTTTAGTGTGGAAGCTCAAGGTAAGTTAGGTGGATTATGACTTTTATGGAATAAGAAGAAGATAGACGTACAAGTCTTATATTTTTCTAAACATTATATTCATTTAATAGTGGATGATGGGGAAGGGTTCCAAGGTTATGTACAACTATCTATGTGAATCCAAAAGAAACACTAAAGAAGGGTTATTTTGAGGAGGTTAGTCTATTATTAAGATGTATATTGTCACTTTAGATGCTAATAAGAGATTTTAAAAAAATTATATCAGCTTCTGAGAAAATAGAAGGGGGACCAGGTGTTGTGAGGAAGTGTATACAGTTTGGTAAATGGGCTCAGAAGTATGGATTAATAGATATTTATAGCTTTAGTCCAAAATTTACATTAAGAGGCCAGGAAAGTAAAGGATATAACAGGGTGTTTAAAAAACTAGACCGAGGGTTTGGAAATCATTCTTAGAGACTTCGTTTCATAGAAGCTTGAATCAGAGTGTTGCCTAGAGTCAAATCAGATCACCACCTAATTCTTATAGAGATTGATAGCATGTTGGAGTAGAGATAGAAAGCTAGTTGACCATTCAGATTTGAAGCAACATGGATCACTTATAAGAAATTTGCAGAATTTATGCAGGACAATTAGAGTAGTGAAGCAATCTTAATAGATGTATTTGAGGAGATGACATGGAAATTGAAAATATGGAATAAAAATGTATTTAGACATATTTTTCTACGTAAGAGGAGGGTGTTAGCTAGACTAAGAGGGATTCAAAGACCTTGAATAATAGAGGTAATAAGTATTTATATAGGGTGGAAAGACTGTTAATTGAGGAGTACAATTGTATTCTAGCTTAGGAGGAGGTTTTTTGGTATAAAAATCTAGATGCCATTGGATCTTTGTTGGAGATAGAAAATTATCATATTTTTATATGAAAACAATAATCAGGAGGCAAAGTTAACAAGTAGTTTGTTAAAACAAATGGCTATGGATTTTTATCAAAAACTTTTCAGTAAAGAGGAGGATACAATACTAAAGTTCCAACTTCATGGAGCCTTCCCACTGGTCAGTCAGGGGTTTATATATAATTTGTTAGCTCCTATCACTAATGAGAAAATAAAAAGGGCAATGTTTGACATGAAGTCTTACAAAGTACTGAGACTAGATGGTTATCAACCTATTTTCTATCAGTCATAATGGCAATGAGTGGGGAAGTTTGTTTGCAAGTTTATAAAGCACGTGATTGAAGGCAAAACTAAAGTTCAAGAGATTAGTCAGTCATATTTGGTGTTGATTTTGAAACTATATAAACCGAAATATATTCACCAATTTAAACCTATTGGGATATGTAGTGTGATATTCAAAGTTCTGATAAAGTTAGTGGTAAATAGATCGAAATCGATGATGTCGTATCTAATTTTCCAATTCCAAAGCAGTTTTGTTCCAGGATGACATATTATAGATAATATAATTATAGATAATATAATTGTAGCTCATAAGATTATCCACATATGAGGAACAAAAAGAAAAAGAAAAAGAAAAAGAAAAAGGGGCTACATGACAATCAAGATGGATTTAGAAAAGGCCTATGATTGATCAAGATAGGACTTTATTAGGGGTATGTTGGAAGATGTTGGCTTACCATATTAGTTTTATAGATTGATTATGTCTAGTATTGAGAGTTCATCTTTACTAGTTTTATGGAATGAAGAAGTGTCCTCTATCTTTAAATCGATTAGGGGGATAAGACAAGGAGACCATTTCTCGCCTTATATTTTGTTCTTTGCCTAGAATAGTTGTCCTAATAATAAGTAAAGTTGTTAAGGATGGGTTGTGGAAGCCATTCAAAGTTAGCAAAAACAGGCTTAAAGATTTCTCATTTTTGCTACGTAGATGACATATTTTTTTGCTAAAGCTAGTGAAATACAACTTGAGAGAGTATTGCATTGTTTAAAGTTGTTCATTATCTCATCAAGCTAAAAGGTGAATATTTCTAAGATAAAAATATTTTTCTCTAAAAATATCCCATCTAACTTAGCAACAATCATTGAAAGGAACAATGGTTTTACTAGATCAGATGACTTTGAAAAATATCTTGGGGTCTCATTACTGCACCAGAGAATAACTAAAAAAACTTAAACTTATTTAACAGAGAGCATGCAAAAAAAAAAAAATGACAGTATAAAAGTCTAAGAATTTATCATTAGTAAGGAGAATAACTTTGTGCAAATAAGTTCTATCAACGACGCCTTTTATATCCTATGCAGTCCTCTCTTATCTCGAAATTATTAGTTTGTAAGGATATTGAGAGAATTTATAGAGGGTTTCTATGAGGATACAATGAAGATGGGAATAAAATTCGCCTAGTCAAATGAGATTCTATATGTTGGCCTAAAATAAAATGAGGTTTAGGATTAAGAAAGATGCATAACATGAATAAAGCATTTATCATGAAACTCGGTTGGGGCATAATTCATGACAATTGAAATTTTTATGTGGAAGTGCTCCGAGGTAAATATTTTAAGAAGAAGGATTGTGCTCCTCATGTATAGGCTAAAGGTATGGATTTCCCATTTTGAAAAGCTATTTGTAAGGTCTGGCCAAAGGTAATTGAGGGACTTGGCTGGTCATTGGAGAATGAGTTCGAAATGAGATTTTAGTTAGATGGGTTTGGATATTATGTGTACACTTAGTGTAAGATATTCCAAATGATTTGAAAAACTATATTATGGTTGAATTTGTTACTGTTGATAATCAGTAGAAATGGGAAGCATTTGCTCATTTTCTACACATACAGGTGTTAGTGGTTATGACAATCTATCCTCCTCCATTTGATAGTATTAATGAAGATTTAGTCTATAATATGCTTACTTCTAAAGGAGTTTTTATTCTTCATTCAACTTATAATTCATAGGTATACAATATGCATCAACTTAAGGATCTGCATCCTCTATGGAAATTAATTTGGAAATGGAATGGCCCAAAAAAAATCAAGACTTTTTTTTATGGCCTACAACTCATAATAGTCTCATGACAGATGAGGTTCGAGTACGCTGATATTTTATAAATGACCCTTATTGCTGTCATTATCCAACAGAAAGGGAGTCTTTAATACATGTTTTAAGGGATTGTACTTATGCAAAGAAGTATGATAGGCTATTATTAAACCTGGAGAGAGAGGGATTTTTTACTCAGTAGGTCTTATTTAGTGGTTTGCTAATAATCTCTCTATTATTATTTTGATAGAAAAAAAGGATTTTATGGTTCATCATGTTTGGTTTAGCGGCAAGGTTTATATGAAAATGGTGAAATAATAGAGTTTTTGAAGGTGAAGCCAATCTAAACTCTAATCCATCATGTGTTATCAATATTCTTGTTGTTGATATTAAGTATACTAATGATGATGGGATATTTTTAGGCACCAATAAAACAAGTGGCACAAATAGGGTGGATTTACCCTTCTAATCAATGGATGAAACTCAATGTTCATGAGTGTAGCAAAGGGAATTCAGGTGTACCTAGAGCATGAGGTCTAATTCAGGACAACTATGAATGAAGATTCCTAGCATTGATTAAAGGGTTCGCTATTAATAGTGGTCCTGGTTTTTAGTTCAAGCCGAGCTATATATGGGTGGTAGTTTCTAGTTTATAACTTGTATGAGACATGTACATCCATAAACTTATGCTTGAATCTATTTCAATTATTGCACTTGAACTTGTATAGAGAGATAACGTAATATCAGATGCCAACTTGGTTTTGATTCTAAAAGCTAGGAATCTTCTTACAAGGTACTGGGAGGTTAGTGTCCAACATACTTACAAGAAATTGTAATTCAGCAATTGATTGGTTAACTAACTTTGGTTTAATAAATGATCCATTTGATAGGATGAACTCAATGTTTGACCACATTTTTATCAACAAGAAAAAGCCAATATTGACAAATGTTCTTGTTTTCACAACCTTTCATGACTACTTTTCCCATTAAAATTTAGTCAAAACAAATGCATATAACTTTTTATTTATTTTATTAAATACACATTAATTTTCAATTTACAATTAAAATTTTTAATGATACTAACAAAGCGTTAACCATGCTTGTACTTCTGTTTTTTTTTAAATAATTTTTGATGTTACCCGCAACGTAGAGCAATCTAATCGGGGTCACCCACCGTTTCCAAATTTTCACCTCTTCTAGTATATTTTCCATCTTGCAATGATAAATGCATATGAAATGGAATTATTGTGGTGTCAATATTCAGCCACCCACCTCATTTGATCCTTCCAGTACCAATGACTTCACTGCGATGTTGCAACATTTTATAGTTCAGTGGGTCCTCATATTTGGCATATAATTCATGATGGTGGGTATTTAATTTATTGCTAATGGTGAACACTTCGCACCTAATCCTTGTTTTATGAGCAAATTAATGAAAGAAACAACACTCCCACGTAAGAAATTGCTGGATACCAAGCATCTAATATTCAAGCCAAATAAAAAGAATAAACAAAGAACCACATGAATATTATACAATCATGTGGCAAAGCAGATAACAACGGAGAACTCGAAGAAAGCGAACCTAAACTGAAATACAAAGGATTCGAAGAAAGGACAAAGTAAATAAAAAGTTTAAAAGAAGTTGATATTAAGTAAATACAAAGGGTTCTAAGTGCATTTTTGGTTCTTCCACTTGTGAGCCAGCTCAGATAGAGATCCATCTTCACTGAGCACCCTGGCTGCTGCCTCTTTTAGGTCCTTCATTCTGTTGCGGACCCTCTTCCCTTCTTCACCTTCCATTAGACCCCTCACAGCATTTGCAATCTCCTCTCTTCCAATGAGGCCATTTTCGCTGGCCTTTGGTCTTAAGGCCACTTTAATATCCTTAGTCAACATCCATGCATTCATTTTCTGCTCAGCATAGAGTGGCCACACGATTAATGGCACACCATTCACGACACTTTCAAGGGTGGAATTCCAGCCACAATGGGTTAAGAACCCTCCTGTTGACCCGTGACCCAACACCTGTGGTTGTGGCGCCCATGACGGCACTGCTAGACCTCTCCCTTTGGTCCTGTCCGAAAAACCCTTCGGTAAGAAATCAAAAGGGTCTTTGTGGCTATCCACAGAAAAAAATGTGGCATTAGATACTTTATCATTTGGGCTCCTCACAACCCACAAAAATCTCTGCTCGCTCATTTCCAAACCCAAAGCCAATTCAGTTATCTGATCCAAAGAGAGGGTCCCACCACTCCCAAATGAAACAAATAATACTGAGCCGTGTGGCTGATCAT
Organism: Populus trichocarpa; assembly: GCF_000002775.5. Classification (NCBI taxonomy): domain Eukaryota; kingdom Viridiplantae; phylum Streptophyta; class Magnoliopsida; order Malpighiales; family Salicaceae; genus Populus; species Populus trichocarpa. The sequence continues at coordinate 12,938,045 of NC_037286.2, read as the reverse complement.
CTAGCCACCTCAAACACTCAGACCCTTCAACGCCAGCACTGGAATCCATATTCACCAGTGGACCGACGGGGTAAACGGTTGGTTTACCAGGTTCTACCTCTTGCAAAGCCTTTAGAGCTCCCTTTTCCAAGTCCATGAAGCTATTTACCATCACACCCTCAGCCATTCTATACCTATTTGTATGGTAAAGAAGCCATTTGTACGCGTCATTCTTTCGATCTTGAGTCGGGTCAAGCAACTCTCCCCCATGAATCGGTAAGCACCCGGGTATTTTCACGGGTTCTTGCATCTCTCTGTATTCGCAAGAAACCATCTCATCAAGCTTTGGCAAATGAAAGAATAAAGACAGAGCCATGGCCGTAGAAGGAAAGAAAATGTAAGGAGAGACATTGAATTCTCTAGCAACGTCAAATGCATCAGTCCCAAAAAGATCAACAACCAAGGCCACAACCCTGGCGCCTCCATCAACTAGAGACCTGAAAACATCACGTAGAGAAGGGAGTGACCGGGCGACTGTATGGCTAATTGTGGTTTCAATCTTGACATCTTCAGGGAGGTCACTTAGATTAACTTGGGGGAGAAATACTGAGTGAATTGCGCTAGGGAGTGATCCAAGAACTGATCTCTGTGCCTTAGAGGTAGAACCGTCTGTTGGGATAACGAAAGTGATTGAAAAGTTGTGTTGGTGAACGAGTCTCTTGGCTAGCTCAACGAGAGGGATGAGATGACCCATCCCCGGACTCGGTAAAATTGCTACATGGGCTGGTGCATCTGTTTGTGCCATAGATATAGCAGGGGAAAAGCTTGGCTTAAGCTTGCTGCTTATGGTTTGTAGGTGTGTTTTAGGAATGAAGCACATAGGAGAAAAGACGGTGTCATTATATAAGAGGGTTTGGTTACGTATATATTTAATAATATCTATTTTATTTCGGTGTATAATTGTCAATTGTGCTCGTGTGATGAATTAATTAGGAGGCTATAATTTGTTTGGTGGTAAACTGTGGAATTAATGACAGGAAAGAACTTGGGCAAACTCTGGAAAAGGGAAAGGAATCTCTCGCTGTTTAATTTCTTTCGTTCTTTCTTTTGCTTCTAGATGGTTTGAGTTTTTCTGGATGATATACCATCTTTTACGCCCTTCCAATACATTTATGGTGATGATGTCAGTTTCAACGTAAGGCTCATGTTATCAACTAACTTAAGCATTATTTTTTTAATAGTTATTAAACCCGACAGTATTTAAATGAAATTAACTTGAAAAAAAAATATCTGAAAATTTTAATATTTTACATGAAAAAAATAAAAAACAGTTTATATAAATATATGCTATAAATATTGTAAATAATAAAATTTAAAATATTATTTAAATTTATTTTTATCCTATATTGAAAATATATTATTCTATCATTTTAAGTTGAAGTATTTAAACAAAAAATATTTCTTATCCCACATTGAAAAAACACAACTTTCTTATTGTGAATAAAAAGTATAGATACTAATGTACTTTCAATCCAACATTTGAAAAATAAATCGTTCTAATATTTATATAGTAAACTTTAATATAAATTAGTAATTAATAAAGAAATGTGGTAAGCTCGCATGTATAAGGTTCAACCGAATAAAAGAAAAACCTTTGATTGTCTTTTTCTTGCATGCGAGACAACCTCTATGCTTTATGAACCTTTTGAAAAAATTAGTGTTTTTAAACCCAACCCGGTGGTCGACCCAACCCTAGGCCCAGGTCACGGGTTTTGACCGGGTCATCAACTCACCCGGATCAACTCCAATTTTTTTTACAAATCAAAACTACATTGTTTTGGTAAAAAAAATACAAAATAGTCAATAGGTTGCAACCGGGTTTTTTACCGGTTCTGGCGGGGTCAACCCACCGGGTCAACCAAGTTTTTAACTACCCTTATTATTTCATAAACCCGGCCCGGTTCCAGTCCCGAGTCAGCCGGGTTTTTAACTACCCTTATTATTTCATAAACCCGGTCGGGTTTCAAATCAATCAGCTGAGCCATGTTTTAAAACTATGAAAAAAAGCTTAATAATTTGTTTTTGTCCCTTTATTAACTAAAACCACTATTTTTTATTATTATTGTTGTTGTCCATCCCAGTTAAAACCACTTGCTTATCTGAAAGTGTTCCACATAAAAATGTTCTTTGACATGCTTAAAAAAAAAAAAAACCTATAGATTTGATTTTTCATTTTGTTAAAGAAAATATTGGCATGGAAAAAGAAAAAGGAACAACCAGCATGTCCACATTCCGGAGACTGAAAAACAAATCGGCCGAACAGTCTTTGCCTAAAAAACAAAAGTGAGCATGAAAAAAAATAAAAATTATACCGGGTTTTGTCAGGTCACTCGGGTTTTGGGTTGATCCGGTAGATTAAACGGTTTTATCCAGGCCAATTGCAGGCCTAGGTTTTGCCAAATTTAGACTCGGATAGGATTGTAAGTCCTGAGTTAACCTGTCGGGCCGAGTCTGATAACTATGTTTTTCTTTTTTTAAAAAAAAGAAGTCATTTGGCTTTTGTTTGGGTGCAAGTTTTTTCTTTTTTTTTTCCTTTTAAAAAATGTACCATTCTTCCACTATATGAATAATTTTAATTTTATCATTAAATATTTTTTTATGTCAATTTTTTTTAATTTTGTTTTAAATTAGGATTTTCATCTATTTTAAGATTTTTCATTTAAATTGTTTTTTTTTTTGTAAAAAAGTGATATCATTTCATAAAAAGCTTAACCTTTTTTATTAAGTGATTTTAATAAAAACATTTATTGATAAATCAAAATGATTTGGTGATAAATTGATAAAAAATAATTTAGATACAAAAATGACCACTACAATAATTTGAGAGTATATTTAAAGTTTGCTCTATTTTTTAACATCATCATATTTTTTAAATAGTTTTTCATCTGTCAGCATTAAATGCTACTACATGCTGTATATATATATATGATGTATGAGAATATTCTATCATTTGATTTATGGAACTGGTCACTAATAATTAGAGCTAATTTGTTCAATGTATGAGAATATTTGTCAAAAATTAAAGTGAATCAAAAAGAATATTGAGTGCATTACTTTTACATTATATATATATATATATATAATCAAGCCCAGAATAATATCTAGAACGTCATGATGGATCATTTTTTTCTTATATATAATAGGCTGTGAAAGTAAATTAATGGGTGGCTGAGATTGTAATTGCAAATGTTTGATAGATAAATAACTTCAATTAAACATTTTGTATTAGTACTTCTTTTAATTTTAATTTTAATAAATACATTGGTAATATATATATATATTTAAGGATTCAAAAAAGGAGAAGCCAGTCATCACTAAGACAGCAAAACACTTCTGGTTATGAAGAGTTGTAAGAGACGGAGAAATGTAGTAACAAAAATTATTGTCCACAACTGAGGCCATTGTTTTTCTGGTTGATGTCGTCTTCTACCTTGTAGTGTTTCCTCAGAATCAGAACTTGGAAGAATAGGAGAGCACCACAACAATCCCTATTTGCAACACAAGACGCAACAGTCATCAGCAGTAGCATAACATTTCAGCTGCAGCAGTCACATGTTCCAGCAGTGCTGTAGATTCCATTCCAACAAATTAGACCAGCAACATATAACAGATTCAGACACAATAGCAGTAGTTACTCGAACAACAGCAGTAGCTTCTTGAACAACAGCAGTAGCTTGAAGCACGCAACAATAGCTTCATTCCAACAACATACACAGCAGTAGCATCAACACGCAACATGAGGGAATAGCCACCACGTTTCTCAACTAGCAGCAACAATCACCGTATATGTAGTAGCATCTCAACCAGCAATTCCACACACTAGCAACCAAAAAAAAATAAAAATCCTCCAGTAGCAGTAATAACAGAAACCTCCACAGCAGCAGCAGCAAAGCTTGCAATAACAGGAGATAAATAGCACCTTTAACGTAGAAGATCAGCCTTCAAAAAGTAGTAGAAAACAACAGAAGGGAAATAGTAACCCAAACACAACAAGAAATCACAGCAGTAGCCACCTTATCAGCCTTCAAAGGCAACGGTAGCCCCTTGTCATGACAACATATCAGTCTCCAATTACAACAACTAAATAAAAAGAGATCATTTCTGTTTAGAATCATTGTTTATAACTATTTAATTATAATATTTATTAAACTAGCATTTTGAATTCTTATTGGAATATAATAATTTGAGCTTATCTTTATTTTATAATCCACCTTAAATATATATATAAGGTGAATATAAAGAAATAATAGCTTGAAAAGTTAAACAGTTAAGTGTTTAGTATTTTCAACATGGATTGCATGATTAGCACCAAACAAAGATAAACTCGGAGCTCACGTGTCTAATAACTTGAAATTCAAAACAAAGTTTCAAAAGATATATTTTCAAACTTTTATTCTTTATAATTTTGATCCTTTTATTAAAAAAATCTTCACTTTGATCCCAAACTCTTTTAGTATTATAATCTAATCCTTGAATTCAACGTTTTTTTTTTATATATACATTGGATTCAACAAATATCATTTTAAAAATCAGAGGATTTCAATCCCAAAACATGTTACACGAGTTCTAATCCGGACAAAACAAATTCCAAAAGCTTACATAAAAAAATGTTAATGTCAATAAATATCTTCTAGAAAGTCATTGAAGTTATCAAATATCGCGTCTCCTTTTTTTAATAAATTTATCATAAAGTTTTTGTTTTTTTAATGATGCCGATCTGTTTTTTAGTGAAATAATGATAACAATATAATTATTACATACGACAGTATGGCAGATTGCATGTATTTGGTCAGAGGAATTCCAAATAAAGGAGAAAAAACATTATTCTAAAAATCAAGAATAGACTTTTTAAAAAACACGTGAGCTATCAAATCATATAAATCAGTATGGCAGATTGCATGTATTTGGTCAGATGAATTGATTAAGCTATTTAACTCAACATTTAATAGTACTATATAGAATATTGTTAAATATATATAAGAAATAAGAATATTCACATAAATTATTAGATTAATTAGTGAGATCCGCTCTTTAAGGATATATAATCTAATGACTCATAATGTTTTTAGAGTATTTTTTATTTATACATATAGAATGTTGATTATTTAAAAAAAAAAACAAAATAGCATTGTTTACTAAAAAATTGGTAGAATAACATAGTTTGAAAAAAAAATTTAGTAAAATAACATAGTTTGATACATGTTACGGTTCTTAAACACGACTTTTAAGGATATTGTGATTGAAAAACAAAATATTTAAAGATATCGCGATTGGAAAACATAGTAACTTAAGATGTTGTGTTTTCGAACCGCGACATCTTACCAAATAAAAAATATATTTTCTTTTCTTCCTCAAAGAATAATCGCCCCTCACACCCTCTCTTCCATCATTTCTAACTTTCTACAGCTAAAAAACCATTGCCAATCAACCATTTACAGTCTTATAACACCCAAGAAAACTTTTTTTCTTTGTCTCTAAGCCTCATTTCAGTCATTTTTTAACCGAAAACCGATGCCTCCAATGTCCCCCTAGTTGATAAATCTAGGTGAACATCCTATATTACTCTTAATTTTATGGATTTCATAGTTAGTTTGTGATTGTTTGAGTTTTGATTGGATTGTTGTTTTGAGTTGAGTTTGATATATTAGAGTTTGTTGATTTGAGATAAATAATAATTTAATTGATGTAATTAGGTATGATTGCATGCAATTGATGATGTAAATAACATCAATTAAGTATAAATTAAATCAATTAAGGTTTACGTTGAATTTTGAGATTAGTAATTGTAATTGAGGATTTTGTTTCAATTGTGTAAATTATCTATGAATCGATGCAATTAGGATTGATTTTATGCAATTGAGCATGAAAATATTATCAATTATGTAGAAATTATATCAATTGGGCTTTGCATTGAATTTTGGAATTAATTGGCATAATTGGATATCTTGTTTTAATTGTGATAAATTACCTATAAATTGATATAATTATGATTGATTTCATGCAATTGTGAATGAAAATAACATCAATAAGGTAGAAATTAGATCAATTAGGTTTTGCATTGAATTTTAGAACTAATTGTTGTAAATTATCTTGTTTGAATTGTGACAAGTTAGCTATGAATTGACACAATTATGATTTATTTAATTCAATTAAGTATGAAAATAACATCAATTAGGTACAAACTAGATCAATCAGGCTTATAATTGTAATTATCATTGATTTCATACAATTTTATTGAAATTATGTTGAATTGATCAAAATGATTTTTCTTGTTTTACATAATGTCTTATAAAATATGTATGTTATGTCATTGTGGTGGTACTATTATTCTCGATATGAACAATAGTATCACTCACAATTACGGAAGTAATATATTGTTGAATGCTAATATATGCATGTCACTATTGGATATTAAACAAGTTATAGACTCGGGTGAAATTATATTGATGTTAAAGTTGATATTACTTAGAGATGTCATGTTGGGGAACATCAATATTATTCCATTTCAATTTCAAGTGATGTGAGTTTCAGGACAAGGGTGTGTTTGGTATTGTGGTAGCTATTGTGGTAGCTATTGTGGTTGTAGTTTGAAAAAAATTATTTTTATAAAAAGTACTTTTAGTTGAGGTTGGGTTGGAAAAATATATGTTTGGTTAAAACTGTGGTTGAAATTGAGGTTAAACAAAAAGTAGTTTAATATGTTTGGTTAAGAATGCTTTTGAAATTAAGGTTATAAAATAATTTAAAAATATATATATTAATATTTATGGTTTTTAATTTAAATATTGTAAATTTAACTATTGCTATTACATCATGAAATAAATCATACTTTATATCAATTTTTTTTATTGTTCCATTAAACTTTCTACAATTCCATTACGTATAAAATTCATCTGACAAGAATTATAGTTTCCATGATTTTTTGAGCGTGCAATAAAATTAGGTAAAATATTATCAGGAATAAAATTGAGATTACAGTACGAGTAAATTTAATTCACCTCAAACTAATTTTTTTAAAAAACAAAAAAAACAATTGTTATTCACATTCACGTGAACAGTGCGAGTGAAATCAATTAACTGCACTGGTTTTTTTAAAAAAAATTGTTCACGTGAACAGTGCGAGTGAATTAAAATTCACTGCACTGGTTTTTCAAAAGAAAAGAAAACAAAACAATTAACTGCATTGGTTTTTCGAGAAAAAAAATTATTCACAAGAACTGTGCGATAGTGGAGCAGGCTCCACTATTCAGTGGTTCTTCTCTACGAGAAGCAGCAAAATGCTGCTTCTACAAGACCTACGGCACAACTGAATTTTTGGTGGGTCCTATCAGCATCAAACTACGTTTTTTCTTTAACCAAACGTTTATATCTGTGGCGGCGGGTGAACCTCACCCGCAACCACATTACCAAACGGCCTCTATGATTGAATCGATCATCTGAAGTGGATCAAATATAGTGGAATTGTATGTGGGTAATCGACCTAAATGAATCATCACACCATTCCTATAGCCACCTTCAAACTTATATATCACTATGAAAAAGTATGGATGAATAAGATATTTATGAAGGTGCATCCTGTAATTCCATAAGATGACCATTTGGTTTGGTATTGGGGTATAACGTGTTGAATCATCAAATCAAACCTAGAGCATATTCCTTCATAGGAGGACATGGAATATGAGCCACAAGCGGGTTCAAAATACTGTATGTGTTTGTTTTTTTTTCACAATTAATATATGATAAATGATGGGTTTAATTTATGGTTTATTATATGTATTTGCCTAATATTAGATTGACTTGTTATTATAAGAGGTCCAGAAATCGTCGTTGATCTTCATGATCTCGATGATGATGACTTATAACATTATTATGCATTTTATTGGTTCACTGTTTGCCGTAATATAATTCAAAATTTTGGAGAGATCTAGAGTCTTGATGATGTCATAGTCAAAGGTGAGGCTACTTAATCAAAAGAAAATCATTTTATTGATGAAGCCGACCCATCCACCAATTGACGTGAGATCTAGTCTTGATGATGTCATAGTCAAAGGTGAGGCTACTTAATCAAAAGAAAATCATTTTATTGATGAAGCCGACCCATCCACCAATTGACGTGAGTATATATAGACTTACTTATATGTTCTTAGTTAATTATGTTATGTTATTTTATAATGAATTGCTTATATGTTCAAGCATTTACAGGTGAAGTCAACATTGATATGTTGAGTTATTATCAAAACTAATTACTCTTATACAAGTAACAATAGACCAACTTATATAAATGTGCCGAAAACCAAAGAAAATAAAGATTAGTTAAAAATGGATAAAAAAAAATGTTTTTTTATGCAATTCACTCTATATCTAAAAGAAATTTTATTTTAGATTTTTTTATTTATTTTAAAGATAGAGTGAATGTGACAACCCACACCACGCCATAACACATTGTCCTAAAAAAGAGAGTTTATTAATACATATATACATATTAAAATAAACATTCATAATTATATACATATCAACAATAAAAATTAAATACCATTCACTTCAAATGAAGATTATGGCAGTGGATATAAGGTGAAGATTATGGTAAGTATGCAGTATTGGTGATTTTGTAAAAAAAATAAATAAAGATGAGTTTGGATTTTTATATATATATATAAAAAAAAACTTATAATGTCTTATGATGGCTATATGAAACAAGAAATTTTATAATGCTTATGAAGTAATTGATAATATTTTATTAGTTATTATTCGGGTTTATTTTGAAAAAAATAAATGTAAAAAAAAATTTAAAATAAAATTTTTTTTATCAATTTTTATGAATCATTAATTTTATTATCTTCTTTTTTTTTATATCTATCTTTTTATTCAAAATATAAATAATAAAATACAACTAATTACCACTCGACGTTGGAAAATTTTCCCCTTGAAACGCAGTTACCTGTTTTGATCTTTCAACTATTTTGTTTTAATGCAGATCGATGTCAAGCAATCTTGCTTCTCAGAGCACTTTCCTAAAAAACAAAAAAATTCTTTTAGAAATTGGGCCTCTGTACCCAAAGGACAAGTTCCAATCCATCTCTCCATCTGTGGAACAATCAGTAGTGTACACATGTAATTTGAAGATTAGCCCACAAGATTCCTTCAGGTATAATCCAGCCCAAAATATTAACAGCCCAGCTTCATTTCTGTTTGATTTGATTGCCCTGAGGGCGGAGCCTGAGAATGGAGTAGAAACTGAAAATCAGAAGAATATATTGCAAGTTGAAGTGATCTTGTCGACCATTGATGCAAGTTGCTCCTTAGTCGACCATTGATGCTGGGCTAGTGTGATTAGATAAGATCTATTCTGCTGGAGTGATCGTTGACCATTGAATGTACATGTCTGCCGGAGGGGCCGGCCAGCGGCAATCTAGGGCGGCATCCTGGATACTGTTGTCGTGTTAACTTCCTTCTCGTTAAGAATGTAAAGTTTTCCTTTCTATCTCTCACTTAACTTTTTCTTTTTTTCGCTCGAAGATTAGATAAGATCTACATTTTACTATTTGGCTTTGATTGAATTGCTTATAACTGATTTTTATGTTGGGATTTGTATATGGTGGTTTTCTTTTTATGGAAAATTGATGGGCAACAAAGGAAAGGGGGAAATCTGATGAATCTAACTTCATTGCTTATATTCTTAGGGATTTTTTTTTCCTACTGTAATCAAATCCGATCATCAGCATTATTATGACCAGAGTGCAGAAATCTTACTAAACTTCTTTTCGTCTTTTAGCAAAAGAAAAGCAGTCTTTTCGAATAGATCCATCAGATGGAAGTGTGATTGTGTGTATAAAGCACTTGTAAAATTTTCAATCTGGATACAGTGAGATTAGGCGGATGGCAGTACAAGAATCTTCCAAGTCTCACTTTCACCCCTTCAATCAAATCTATTGTTTCTTGCAACTATCCTGCCGTGCTAATGCTGTTTTCATTTTTCAGATTTCACTTTTCTTTTAAAGTGCTAAAAGGAGTTGATAGTCTTGTTCACAGTAATGGCGAAGCGTGGAGCCAAATTGAAGGCCTTAGTTGGACTTCAAAACTGCCGGGTGCCTGTTGTGGTTACGTGTCTGGTTGTGATACTTGTATTGTTAATATTGTTGTTCTGCAACAATGGGAAAAGCCCTGATTCTTCTTTTGGATATCCGATAAAAAAGTGGAATTCTTTCGAGTCAGTGCAATTTAACCCAACAATAGAGCTGAGGAATGGAACAGATGTGATATGGCAAATACCCAGTTTGCCAAAAGCAGTTCTCTTTGTGGCTCATGGATGCGATGGCAGAGCTGCTAACTTTTGGGACAGGTCTTCAAGCTGCCCTAATTGCATTGGTTTGCCTGAGGAAAGGCTGCTTGTTCTTCATGCTCTTGCTCGTAAATTTGCCGTGATCACAATTTCAAGCGCAGGGAGATGCTGGACATTTGGGGAGGAAAGATTAATTGTTAAGAATATAATACAATGGTGGGCTCAAACACATAATCTTGAATCACTTCCTCTTGTAGCCTTGGGGGCCTCTTCTGGTGGATACTTCGTCTCTGCAGTCGCCACCAATTTGAGGTTCAGTAGCATAACACTTATGATTGCTGAAGGGAAGTTTGACCAAATGGATATCACAGTGAACTACCCACCCACGCTTTTTGTTCACATGCCTAAAGACTCGTATAGGCAGCAAAAGATAAGTGAGTTTATAGAAGTTCTGAAGAACAAGGGCATTGATGCGGCAGAGGTTGAATGCATGGAGTTTCCTTTGTCACCAAGTTTCTTAGCTGATAGAATCCCAGGAATGAATCAAACTGTTTCTGCTAAGTTGTTTGAGCTATTTCAGGTCAAGAGTTTTGTTGATGGGAACGGATATATGAAGAAAGATGGGCGAGCAACGCGATGGAAAGAAGCTCTCCGTGAATGCAAGAACCTTGTGCTGGATAAGAGTATGGTCCAACACGTGCAGGAGGAACTCAATCTTGCATTTGCTTACCATGAAATGACTAGCCTGCAGTCTGAGCAAATATTTAAATGGTTTGAATCTCATTTGAACTAATCAACACTCTTTCTTGCAAGTCAGTTTCTTTTTTTCGACTTTGGAAGAGCGAAGAGCATTGCCTTCATTAGGAAATTCTCTCTTTGCCCAACATACCATTTAGAATTTAGCTTCATTTAGATTTCGAATCTTTGTTCTTGAAATTAAGGTTTTTTTTTTTAAGTTATTTAATATATTTTCTATAAAAATACTAATTTTATTATTGGAAGGTTTTTGAATTCCCCAATTGAAACTGTTTTTGAAGATACTCAAAAATTTTATTGCAAGTCTAGAGTTTTTTAAACTAAAAAAAATCCAAGTAGGCATATTAGCCACTATTTTAAATACTAAATAATTTTTATTTATATATTTTGAATTTTGGGACATTAGAAAGTCTCTTTTGCCCACTGTACCTTTTAGAATTTAGCTTCATTTAGATTTCGAATCATGATTCCTATATAATAATGGGCGTTCTAAATGAGAATTCAGTTCTTCCAACTATAATTAACTAATGACTTGAACACAGTCATGGATGGAAGAAAACGAGTGGTTTACCGTAAGGGATTTTTGCTGTGGCAACTTGTTTACCTACTAACATGTCGCATCATCTTCACTGAAACATGCGATCTGTTATCAAATTCGATGTTTTTAAGGTGATTTTTTCTGATTTTGACATATCATATTAAAATTATCATAATGCATTTTAGCCTAAATGTATTTTAAAACACGAGCTTAACATCCTATTGTCAATCTCAATAATAAAAACTGGATGATGATAAAAATGGGATCTTATTATTTTAATTATTTATGTTTTTTTTTATTATCTGACTGAATAATTTTTCTTCCAACTGTGCTGTTATCTTCAAATTGAAACGCAGAAACGAGTCTTTTCTTCATTTTTTTCTTTCTAGTGACGATTTGAAGACCTAATCTTCAAAGTGGAAAAAAGAAAACAATTTGTTACTAGTCAATCCAGATTTGTGCTCCTAAACTTTATCATTACCAACACTTCAGGTGATTCCATCAAATGTAGAGCTTATAAGAAAACGGATATTAGATGTATGGTGTTGTTTCCATTGAAAACACTTTGTGATAGGAAGCTGGGAAAGCAGTAATTTTTCGTTGTCTTGGGATTTAGGATTCTTATAAGTGATGCAATTGGACATGCTTGGAAGTCTATTTTGATAGCTGTCTGATCGGAAATGCTGGTTGGGGAATAGCTCTGCCTACTCTTGAATATCTTTGTTGAACAAATTCTTCTAGCTGGAAATTGCTTTGTATTCTTGCTACGAGTAATTATGAATGTCAACTAGATGGAAACACTTTTCCTGACTGATGATGCGTTTACTAGCTTTTGTTTTGCCCCACTGATGGAGCAGCTTGTGGTTGGTGCTTTACTATAAGTTATTCTGTTCTCAAATTGTCAGCATTCATGATTAAATACATCAAAATTTGAAAAACAATGCCAAATCAGTTAGCAAATGTGCTCTCTTATAGTGCATATGACGATCAATAACTACAGACGTGTATTGCAATTAGAAAAGGTGTGTTGGTTCTGATGGATCTTAAAAGAAGAAGAAGGAGAAGATAGTGCAGGTTTTCCTGTGATAGAACGACTGTGTATTCCAAGTGTATGACCAAATAACTGTGATGAAATGAAATGATCATAAAGAATGTAGGTTTTCATTTACAATCGCGCCAACCCAACGGGTGTGCATAGGCAGGGTAATGGCTCCCCGTGCATGGCAAGCACAAGCCATAGAAAATCAGCTGTTCTTTTTCCAAAAGTCAAATCCCACTTCATTCAATCATCAAGATCTTATTCAGCCAAGCTTGCCAAAAAATCATGGAGAAGCTGAGCCTAGCAAAAATCTGTCATTGATATATTCCGCCATTGACTATCATCTCCATCACCAAATCATTCCAAGAGTCTATTGGCCCAGGCAAGCACCAATGTAAGCAATCATTCTGAACTTTAGAATTCTTATCTTCAGCAAATGGCTGAAACTGCCTGTATGGTCCTGGGTGCCCATCTGGTCTCAACAATGATAATCGAGTTGTATCCAGTAGTTTCAAAACCACCCCTTTGTCAGGTCCTAACGCTGCAGCCTTCGCAAACTCTTCCAGTTCAATATTACGCATTATCGTGTCTACATCAGTCATATTAACCTCGCCTTCTTTGAAGGGCACCTTTCTATCGCAAGTACCCCCACTAAACCATTCTCCGTTCTCGAAGTGGTCTGGCGTGGTTGTTCTAAGGAAAGCAAGAGTTTTGTGACCAGAGTTTGTGATGAAGTTAAAAATCAGCTGTATTGCTTTGCGATATGCATAATCGAACCCTAGCTCAGTCAAATTCTTTCCAGGGCAGTAATGGCAGCCTGTAACCACGTTGTTCTCATGGTAGATGGCAGTTTTCAGGAACCATTTTCCTCCAGCAACTATTGCATAATCAAAATTCCTATATTGATCGGTCCATTTTTTATCAAGTTCATCTAGATGAAGCTGGATTTCTGAAGAGGAAACTCCGTTCATGTCTTCAAAAATATCTGCTTTGATAAGGAAGGGGGTCCAAATTACTGAAAGAGTGAAGTTGTGGGTTCGAAAGTGCCATATTTTCGACCTATATTCCTCATCATGGTATGTTTCAACAGCTTGCTCCACCTATTTGACATAAATAACAAGCAATTGATCAATTATTGCCAACGCGACCAAATTTCGAAAACTGCCAGCAGAATACAACGCTGCAGCACAAAATCAAAATCTATGATGCTGCAGAACAAAAACAATAGCAGCAAGCTAGATCAAACATGTAATGCTGTGGTAGGTCATAGTGTATCCACCTACAGTTTTATTAAATGCAAGGGCTGTGGGTAGTGGGTGCTGCAGTGGGGCCTCAATCTGGGATTCAAGCATAAAAAAACATGAACATATACCTACTCTTTGCATGGCCTACCAGTTTTCCGTTGAATACCCAAGCTACTTCCTTTTCTATTCCTTTCCTGGACTATCCTTAAACCTAAATAGAAAAATTAGGCAAACAAATAATCACTTGGGATATATATATATTTTTTTTCCTATCGAGAACAATATATTTATTTTGTGCAAGACTTAGCTTGGATTATTGTGTTGGTAAATATAACAACTACTAACAGTTGCCGATTATTGATTCCAAATAATTACATAGACTAACCAACAAGAATAGTGGATATATAAATGACTAATAGACAGGATAACCATCTCCGAAAAAGACAGGATAACCTCTTAATAGCGGTACTCTGACCATCAAAGTAGCAGCTGTATTCCACAATGAACTAAGATTGATGTTTGATTATTGACATCTATATGATCCAGCTTCACGAGGAGAGAAAAAGAGACAGAAAAATAACAAAAAATGTTTACAGCTGAAGATTCAGAGTCCTCTACGTGCTCTTGAAGAAGATGCAAAGTGTCTTTAACCATGACAACCTCAAACTACACCACCTCAGTTCAATGCCTAGTTAAGTGGTCAGCAATCCTAATCTCACATGTGAAGGTGGCTAATGTGTAGCAATTGATATTGATTAATTAAACTTAGCTTCTACTCTAATTCTTTTGACTAGTTCAGTTTTCATAAGAAACAGCACATTGCACGTATTGATGATCTACAGTGCTTCCTGATATCCATTCCTGACCAAGAAATTATTCACAATGAAGTAGTAACCATCGAAAAACTTGGCCAAGCAAATGCTACATGATCGGCAACAAATCGAGAAATCAAATGACAGAACACAGAAAATTTCATTAGGCTCTTAGTTTTACCTGAGAGAGAATGCAAAGCAATGACTGGACATGGTTACGTGAAATGGAATCACCAATGAAGGCCCATGACTTATTCCTCATCAGGTGAAGAAATTTTTTAGGATTAAACTTGGGGAGACTGCAGCCACGCGGACTCCACCTCCAGTAGAGGTACCCTGAATCAGGTCTTCCATTTTTCATACAATTTTGATGACCTTCTATCTGAAGGCAACTCTGATTAGTGTAAAACGGACCAGAAGGGTCCGGTATCCATTCTCCAGTAAACAAATCACACTTTCCTGCAATTACATGTGCATGGAAGAGACATCACTACACTACAAAGAGTGGCATAGGAGTATTAACTGAAAGTGAATGCTAATACAAAGACTAGACAGCAAACTAAATTCTATGAAATGGGAGCGCATGCCTTTAAGTGAAATAATAATAATAATTAAAAAAAAAAAAAGTATTGTGCAGATAGCAGAATACTAAACGCTATTTTGCATTATTCAGATTTAAAAACCAGACATGTTAGCCAGCACCTAAAAAATATTGAAACTAAGAGGAAGTGGCTGAATTAAATGGTGAATGATCTATCTGCGTTGACGGGTTCACCGGAAAAGACAGGACAAAAGAACTGCGACAGTAAATAGAATAAACAGATGTAATACAGAACCAATAGCAAAAGAAAAGGATCGATCCAATCTTCAAATATTCGGAAAATGAAAATGAAAATGGGAAAAGAGAAGTTGTCATTGAATCACAAAACAAAGACTGTACACTGAATCCAGTTTTCGCATCCAAGAAAACCCACATCCTCATTTTGACAAATCTTTCTTACAATATAACCAATTCCTCGTTTTGATTAGAACTTTCTTGTTCAAGCATGTAGAGAAAAAAGAAAGGGAATAAAGAATTGGATACCTGATTGTGAATTTTGGCTTTTATTAGCTTCAAAATCATTAGAAGCTGGCTCTTCAGGCAAAGAAGCCATTAAAGACTCTGGTTTAGTCTCTTCATTAGCTGGGACGGATGTCTCGACAACTGAAGAGAATCTGAATGAACCAGAGATTAATAAACGAAAAGCAAGACCCACCAAGAGAAATGAGACTGCAAACTTTATAATGACGCTGTTGTGTTTCGAGAGTGAAAATGGGTTCAAATCAGACCTCATTTCCTTCACCATTTGGCGTCAGAGAGGCCAACAAATTCTCTTTGAAGGCGAGGAAAAAAAAACAGAAGGAGTGGAATCCGGTTTCCTCTACAGCCCAAATGGTGTTTTAGCATGAAAAATTAATAATGGTTTGATTCTGATTTGTTTTGTTTGGTGGCTCACAGAGCAGTGAGTATTGTTAAATGCATGGATCTAATACATAGACAAGAACATGTCCTGTCTTCGCTTTTTCATTTACAATTAGGTGCCCTGTCTTTATATATTATTTTTTCAGGGTGACCACTGTTCTTTTCCTTCATACCATTCTTTCATCTTACTTATTCTTTTCCTTCATATCCACTTAAAATAGCTTCCTTTTTCTCTCTTCTCTCTTTCTCTGTTTTTTTTTTTTTTTTTTTTTGTAATTTGGTTGAAGTCTGGTAATCTAAGGTTGGAGTTTATAATCTGGTTACCGTTATAAACGGATGGTGGGCAAGGAACAGTGCATGATAAGAGCAGAAAGCACATATGTCCTGTATCACAGAAAAGCTTTGGCTACAAGTTGCAACTTGCAAGGAAAACAACTTAATTTTTTTCCTGATCTAATCTAATAATGCACAAGGGATGGCCTCTCTCACGCCTCAGATCTCAATAGTAATTGATGGACTGTATATGCATTAGCCATTAAACATGGCCGCAGCCTGTCCAAACTGATTTTTATAAGAGCTCAGTTACGTCACATGTGGACCAAATATCCCTCATAGTCTCTTTCTTTTTTAAAAAAATATATTATTTTAATTTATTTTCAAAACAATCACTGCCAAACCCACAAACATCATATTTAAGCAACAATTGCTGTTTTTTTACCTGTTTTTCAGTGTCCAACATCGGTGTTCACAGTATAAAGGATTGGAGAAAGAGTGATTACAATGATCTGATTTTCTTGTTAGATAGATAAAAGAAATCTAACCAAGCAGCCTCTGGGCACATTGCACTGCTGGTTGGTTGGTACTTGGGAGTTGGGACACAAATTGTTAATATTATTCAGCTGTGATGACTTCTCAAAGTTCTAAGCATTCAGTGAATTTAATATATTATGTTTGCTTCTTGAGATGCTCATGAAGGGCATGTCGGTGTCTTTATTTATTTATGTACTTCGATACATTATTAATATTGATATATAATGTTAATGTTATGCACATGCATATCAATTCTTCTTGAAGGTTTTGATTACACGAGCTATACTAGCGACTGTTGCTGTGTTAGAAGTTAAATATTTTTTTTATATAAAAAAATTGTATTTATAATTTTTTTTATGCATTTCTACACTTAAAAAAATACATATAAATTGAAAAGCTCACGTTTATATACAATAAAAAAATTAAGAACTATGTGTGTTAATAAACAAAAAAAAAGTATTAAAGATAACTAAAAATAAAATTAAAAATATCAAAAGATAAATATAGATTAAGATATTTAATCTTGTAAGATGAAGCATTTATCTGGTTGTGTTTACTAAATTTTTTTATTAAAATTATTTTTTTATTCAATCAAATGATATTAAAAATAGACACATATATTAAATTGATTAAATAAAAAAAAATATATTATCAAGGTTGCACATCAAAAATATTATTTGAAAATAAATATATTTTTTTATTTTTAAAAATAAAATTCTTGTACACAAAAGATAATATTGGGAAACAAAACAAATGTTAAAAAAGGATTACGAAGACCAATTCATAAAGGCAATTGTAATTGATGAAATAAGCAATGTACATGATATACATAAAGGTAAATTTTAATAAATAAAGCTTGCAAGTCATTCCACTCTCCATGCCTATTACTAGTACCATAACCCTGTCCTCTTATATCTTGAATATAAAGATTATGATGAAATAAAACAAAGAAAATCTCTTCTTCAAGAGTTAAATCATTTGAATCTTTAACATGTAATATGTCAAAAAAAAACATTCTCGTATAAATTCACTTTTATCAACAAACTTGATAACAAGGGTCATTTGCTTTCTTCTGGATTCATTCCAAGTTTCATCAATAATTAAACAAAATTTTGCATCACCAATATTATGATGAAAACTGAACATTTCTAGCGAAGACATACAAAACTTCATTTTGAATTTGATATGATATGTATCTAGCATTTGTAGAGCATTATCCCAAATAACAACACATACTTGTTCATTGTATGATGTTAAAAGTTCCATCATTTCAAGAGAATTACCCTGATTTTTTTATTCTAGTCGTTCATTATGTCTTTTAAATGCACGTGCTTGAAATGTGAGCCAACGAACAATATCTATTGAGACTTTAATACACAATCGATTATTTATTATTTCTTGAGAAGATTGCCTCCCAACCACCTTTTCAATATGACATAATTGATTTTTCAAATTCTCCAAGCATCCGACAACAAATCTATAAGCTAAATTTGAACATTTTTCAATATGAGTAAAAAAAGTACATTGTTCTCCATCATTAACTTTCTTCCAACAATTGAATCATTTAAAAATAAATGTGTTTGATCATTGCCTTCCAGTTGGTTTACTTGCAAATAAATAGCAATGAAAATAAAATACAACATTTTTTTTCTAAATATTCAAGCCATGAAAAGCTTTGGAACCAATAAAACTAAAATTAACGATGATATGTTTTACTCGTTAGTGGATATTCATACATCAAATGTTGATGTGACCCTAAATTAATCTATACCCTTCCAATTTCATCTTATTGGTTAACTGGATATTCTCGAATTTGAGGTCAATTACCTGAGTTTCGAATTAAATGAGCAATGTTAATATTTTTTGTTCAATACTTATAATTCTTGTAAGAGGCTTCTTAATAATCAATCCAGGTTCTATAAACTGAAATAAGTTTGGGCTACTCAATCACTAATTCAACTTGCACATTAGGTTGTGAGTTATCAATATGTTTTTTTTTAAAAAAAACATAAAATCTTTTTTTTTTCATGTTCAACCTGAAATCAAAACATTATCCTGAAATAAAATAGACAAACCTTAATTAAGAGAATTTAAAATTTAAAATTAGGAACAACAATAAAGATCAAAATCATATGATGACAACTCACCCATAAAAACAAAATAGAATGCTCTAATAAAACAACCCTACCCTGAAAGGAAGAAGAGATAGTGAAAACAAGGGGAGAAAAAAGGTTTTTGAGTTTAGGTTACCTTCTTTTGATGGGAGAGAGGAAGGGACACATAATTTTTGGTATAGGGCGTGTAAAGACAGGAAACTGGGTGAGTAGGTATTTTAATTTTTTTTATCAATTTTTTTTTTACGAACCTAGTTCCGAGTTCAGATTCAATGCTAGTGGTGTTGGATAAGATTCTCGAAGGCCTCATGTGGGGACCGAAAGGGACTGTGGCAAAGAGAGCAAAAGCTTTGAACAAGAGCCTTCCAGCTCAATCAGAAATGCCAATTTCTCTGAATGCCTTCGTTATCACAATTGCACAGAACAAAGTCCAGCTTACTTCGATGACAACTGGGTGAGCACAGCCTTGTCAGCAGATATACCCTACCATCTGTCATTCCCCACCATGTATTTGGATGAACCGTGGTCCAGCAATCGCATAAAGAATTATCATTTGCTGGCACAAACAAAAATGTACTCCTAAGCCAGAAAAAAAGAAGAAGGAAGGGAACACAAGGGAAAGGTTATCTACTTTGGAATGCGGCCCTTTTGCCCACTTGGGGACTAGGCTCTGAAGGACATGAGCCCAAGAGGGAGGAGGTCCACATAGCACCTGCAGAGAGTTTGATCATGTGTTCGTGGGCAACATTGTTTGCTTTCTCGAGGATCGTACAAATTGCACGTCTCTCTGCTTCTTCTGTACTGGTAAACCAATGATTGGTTAGGTCGTATATTCTCCGAAATGAGACAGCAAAATGCCTTGAACTGTTCTCGTAAATTTTGATTTTTTCATATAAATATTCGGAACGGATGGCCAGATGTTCATGCTGTGATATTTCAAAACGTTTTCTTAACACTGTCAAGGAA
Organism: Populus trichocarpa; assembly: GCF_000002775.5. Taxonomy (NCBI): domain Eukaryota; kingdom Viridiplantae; phylum Streptophyta; class Magnoliopsida; order Malpighiales; family Salicaceae; genus Populus; species Populus trichocarpa. The sequence continues at coordinate 12,917,986 of NC_037286.2, read as the reverse complement.
TTGGTACAGAAGGCCTACTATCTAGCACCGAAGGCTCGAGATAATGATTGGGCTGGAATGTTCGTATAGAAGGCCTACTTTTAACACAATCAAGACATGAATGGAATCAGAATCCTGTTCTGTTCCCTCCCTGCTATGCAGAGAGTGTTGTTGAACTTCAGAATATCGATGATTTATATTGCAAGTCCTCGCATGGGATGTTAGAAAAATTGAATAAAACATGTTTAATGGATATATTTAAGATTAATTTAGCTGTCATAATTTGGGTTAAAATTTTATTTAAAATTATTCTCCAATATAAGTAATTTAACATAAAATATTTAAAATTATGGATTAATATGAAATTGATCTTAAAAAAACCCTGAATTAACAAACATTTTCAAACTCAAAAGACCTCAATCCCATACTAAAAGTTTATAATATTTTTTTATAGTTTATATAGTGTAAAGTTAAAAATAAATAAAATTAGTTATATAGAGCATCAAAACTTTTAAAGAAAGAAGACTGTTGTGTGGATTTTGAACTTACGCCACATGCTCAAAATGGTTTGAATTTAAGTTTATTATAAAAAAATATTTTGTTTAATTTTTTTTGTCAATCCATTTTCAATATTTATTTAGATTCATTGAATTTATTTGATCTATTTCTTATGTTTAATAGCAAGACAATTTAAAGTCCAAAAGAAGGTTGTTAAAAACCTTTTTTTGACACGACACGAAATATACAATATAAACTCGGATCGTAAAATCATAAAATCACAAGAAAAATATTTTAACTAATTATATATTGACAATTTCAGTCAAGTAGTAAATAATAATATAACACAATTAAAATAAAAGTGAAATAAACAATACAAATTTCCAAACACCTTAAAACACATAATTCAAATAAAAATTCATACATGGTTTAAATAACTTAAAAATACAAAAAGAAAAAAAATAAGATTGAACAACTATGTTTTATTGATAGAGTTTCAGAACATTTTTTAGAGGACATGTCTTGAAACATACTGTATGTAACTAGTGAAATGATACAACATTGTAAGGTATATCACCAACTTAAAAAAAAAATTAACAGAGACCAATACAGTGAACCCGTGACAACGAGAACAAAAACGTACAAAATGACATCAATTTAATCTCATGTCACCTCACCTTCAATCTTTTTTATGTTAGTAACAAGTCCTATAAATAATGTCCAAATATCTCACCAAGCAAGACATGTATTTCAAGTTCTCTCTGAGTATTTGTCGTCTCTCTTTGTAATTAACAAATGGTTAGTCTAAAACACAATAGTTCTCTCTATATAGTTATTCTTATCTCTTATTTTACTCCTTTGACTCCTCACCATCTACCTCTGTCTTCCCATGATTTCGATCCTCCGATCAAGCCTTCCCGGCCTAAAATACAGTATAAGGATTCCCCATTCCCAAGATCCTCTAATGCTGGTGTTAGTCTGCTAAGATTGAAAATTTGAGATTTGGGCAACGGGGAAAGGGGAGACTGGGGAGTGGGGACTATGTAGTGGAGTGTCAGGGGACTCGGATAGGGAGGCAGTAAATTTTTTAGCTTTTGCGGGTTAAAACTCGAAATCGGTCAAACTCGGTCAAACTCGTAAAATCGGTCCGATTTTACCGATTTTAACTGAGTTTAACCGAGTTTGACCGATTTCGAGTTTTAACCTGATTTGACACGTTATATACATGTTAACTCGTAAAATTGTAAGATTTTAAGAGTCAACTCGTGATTTTAATACCAATGGTCCAAAACATATGTATTAATGCCTTAGATGTATTTTAAAACGTATTTAATGCTTTCTTATTTAATAAAAATATCAGAATTAACTCTCTTAATTTAGAATTAATTTGACAACCCTGGTTATAAAAGTATCAATCACGTCTTTTTCCTTTTCCTCGAGTCTTTTTGCATTCTAGTGAGTTTTTTTTTTTTTTTTACTCTTTAGGATCTTGAGTTAATTATGAGAGAAAATCAAGTTGTTTTTCCTATTTTTTAAAATAAAGTTGTTAAAATTTTGGGAGATTATTTGTAAGAAAAAATTATTTGTATCAAGTGACATGTAATTTATTTTTAAGATAAATAATTGAATCCTTAACAATAACCCTATATACTTTTTTGTTAAGATTTTTTCAACAAGTAAATTATATATTTACTTTGTAATTGCATCTAGAAAATAGAAATAAAGTTTAATACTTTATTGTCTTCGAGTTTAATACTATAATATTCTGTGTGTTTATATGCATTTTAGTGAATTAATTGAGTTACATGTTTATGATTTCTCTAGTTAATATTAAATTTGCATGTAATATAATTTTTAAATATTTTTAATAGAATTAAACTTGTATGCTACATATATTGAACTTGTATAACTAGACAGTTTCATTGCATTTATTATTATTAGGGGAAGACTCATAAACAATACCATAAATTAATCACATGTCAAGGAAGAATCTCAGTAGGTTCAGTAACTTTAAATTAACTTTTTTCTTTATAGAATTACAAGGGAAACCCCCAAAGTATAATTTGGATTCTACAATATGAATCCTAATAATAAAAGCATTATATAAGCATTTTTGTTTGCAATAAAGGTGTGTGCATGCAAACTTACAAATAGTATATGTGATACAGGTGTTCTTATTAGTTAGTTGTGGATCTACTATAATTGAACTACATAAATAACCTTTTAAGGATGTTTATGGACTGATAGGATATGGTTAATTCCAACAAAAGGTTTGAGTTGTGCAAAATAACCAATATTATAAAAAGATACATAACTTTCAATTTAACTATTGAATCATGAACAAATTTTATAAAGATATTCTACAAGTCTAGTTTTATAGGATAGTCAACTAGCTGTAACTATTAGAAGTCCAACAAACCTTCAAGTTTGTCCCCAAAAATGCTATTTTTGTTATTTTTCTTTTTTAGTTTAATATTTCCTAGTTAGTTTAGGGTTTTTTAATGCATTTTCCTTTAATTTTGAATTTCCAACATATTTAGATAAGTTTATTCAAGTGATTATAAACCTCTTAGAACAAGCTACTTGAAAAGAAATATTCAACAATAAAATTTGAATTAGAGTTTTTATATGGTAAGAATTTTATATTACTTATGATTGTTGTCTTGTTTTTTTTTTTTTTTTCTAGGAAGGATTGGTTCAACCATACTTTTACTTTGTTTTACCAAACTATTTGGTATGAGATGCCCATCTACCAAGAAATTATGTTTTCCATGCTCATCTATTTAATGAGATTTGGCGAAATCTTTAAAGCTCTTCGTGATAATTGATGCAAGGAATTTGGGTTACACGCACAATCTTATAATAACAGGTATGAATTTCGATTCAACAATTAAATTAAGCTGGAATTTTGATAGGAGATTCTAAAGACTCTATCTTTTATAGAGTCTAATTTTTGTAGTCATCTCAAGTTGGTAAGATCAACGTCTATTCCTCGTGGTCTATTCCTCGTGGTTAGTTGTTGTATGCTAATGAATAAAGAAGAGGAGCACAACAAGATGTGCTTTCAAATAAGATAATAATTAGTTTCAAATAAGATAATAATTAGTTTTGTTTTTGAGGAAGAGACATTAGGAACTTAAAAAAAAACATACAAAGATAAATCAAGAGTTGACCAAGTAGTTAGCAAAAGTGAGAACTTGGAGGAGAGTGACTATGGATTCATGGTCATCTATGAGAACCTATTTTAAAAGCGAGAGAGATAAGGCGGTGAACTTTTGAATGAGATGAGCATCATGGAGATAGGATATTGGATAAAACTCCATGAATTCACGAGAACCTTATAGGCAAATAAATTTATTGATTGGTTAAATTAAGTAGAGAGTATTTTTTTTATTAAATCAAAATCTGGCTTGATTCATAAGGATTGGAGCACTCAATACTTTCTATATATATAGCACAGGGTTTCTCCATACAATATTCGACAAGGGCAAGTATGATCAATGAGAGCAAAGAGTTTTAACCCAGTCTTATCATTGTAATTAATCTCACGGGACTGATGATGTGTGTCTGTGAGCGTATACAATCAATCTTGTTTAATTACAAAATTCTGAGCAATATAACCAGGAACAATATTTGATAGATTGAATTAGTACAATAGTAAATGCTACGTACTTTAAGAAGAGAAATCCTCCGCATTCGAAAGATATTTCAACAAATCAACGAACAAAATGACAGGCACCGTACGATCTCAAACAAGCAATCAAAATCACCCCTTATGGTCGATTACCTGTTTTATCGATCATTTTTGAGTTATTTCTAGCTGTTGCCTTCACAAGCCAAACTTGATACAAGAGCTACAATGTCCTGCTTTCAACTTCTCGGAATTATCCATCCTTCTGTGTGATCCAATCTTCTTCTTTATCCTCAACTTTCTCCTCACAAACTCACTCAAGGTGTTCAATTTAGAAGAAGAACGAACTCTTTTGGTTTCGCTCTTGGAGCCCATATTTGACACCAATATTGCAGCAGGGTCGACGACAGATGCTTGAGAAATTTTCTTGGGCGAGAACCCTTTTGATCCTCCAGGAGATGGCAGTACTGTCATGAGGTGCCGCTCGATGACATGAGCGAGGGACACCACTTCATGCGAGTCATATAATGGGCTGCCTAAATCCCATATGGCCAATGCTTTCTCTTCTTCTTGTTGTTGATCATCTGTTTTGGCCTCTAATGTTTTATTCATTGGGATCTAACTTGAGACTGGTTTGGTGTCTCAAAAACGAGATTTAAGAAAAAAGACCGACAACATACATTTGCCTAGCTTGTGAGCAACTACAGAGATTGGAAGTTGATCGATAGGATTCTGAAAATTTCCCTTTAAATTAGAGAATGTGGGAATAATGTAGTTGGATATTTGTTGAATGCTTAGAAAACAAAATTCGGTGAGGAAAATGACAGATCCCCTTATTTAAAAACATAATTACAACGTCTAAAGGACTAATTTGACATTTTAGTTTTAAGTATACATTTAATTTAATTGACATATACTAATGTTATTTACTCACGCGCGCGATATTGTGGGATAGTTTTTGAAGTTTGTTTTTATTTATTGTTTTTATAATTAAAATAGATATTTGTATGAAAACCTATGATTTAAAGTATTTAAATATATATAATACTAAAAAATATATTCATTTTTTAGTCAAAATTCTTTTTCCAAAATATTTTTTTATTAGTAGTATGTTTTTTGAATTAAAAGTAAAGGCAATTAAAATATTAAAATAATAATAATAATAATAATAATTTAAAATAAATAGAAAAAAATGTATCTCTTTAATTTAAACTTCCTTATTAATGAATTTTTTTAATAGAAATATTTTTTAAAAAATAAAAAAAATACTCATCATGATTTGAAAAGCAAGTTTAAAAAACAATTGAAAATCATGTCTTCATATATTATATGTAATTGAAGAAAACAAATCACTCTGGAAACTTTTTTGGAAAAAAAAAAATCAATAATAAAAAAATGAAATTTTTTTTTAATATCCATGATCAAAACTGACGCAGGGCTTTGTTAGAAAAATATATATTTTTCTATTTTTAATTTTCTATGCTTACTATGATGCTTTTCTCATATTTGTTTTCCTATTTGAAGGAAATATTGTTTCTAATTTATGTTTTCCTATTCAATATTATGAGGTTTACTAATGTTTTTCTATATAAAAAGTTAGAATAGTTTTTTTTGACAAGTGAAAACACGAATAAATAAAATTAAATATTTTAAGAGTATCCTTATACTTATAGTATTTTTGGTCTTTAAGGCTTTTAATATGTAACAAACCCTTTATCCTTTGCTCTAGTATGTGCAGTTGGTATAAGAGTCCAATGATCTTTTTGTTTATTTTGTTTTGTTGTGTGCTGCAAGAAAAAAAAAAACATGGATAGAAAATAATGCAAAGAGGTTTTTTTTTAGAAAAATAGATATTTTTCTATTTTTATTATGATGCTTTTCTATTTTTTTTTCTTATTTGAAGGAAATATTTTTTTCTATTCAGTATTATAAGGGTTTAATTTCTAGTTTTTTTTCTATATAACGAGTTGTAATAGTCGTTTGGCAAGTGGAAACATAAATAAATAAAATTAATTATTTTGATAGTCTCCTCATCCTTATGGGTTTTTTTTTTGTCTTTAAGGGTTTTGACATGTAACAAACTCATTTATCCTTTGCTCTCGTCCATGTTAATTAGTATTAGAGTCCAACAATTCTCAGTGGTTATTTTATTTTACTATATACTGCAAAACAATCATGGTTGGAAGAGAGCTTAATTATCCTTGGTGATTATTTTGCTTTATTGTGTGCTGAAGAACAACCATGTCTATAAAAAGATGTAGAATATGATGTGCTTATATAGGAGAGGACAAGAAGGATCCCTTTTAGGAAAAAAAATGTCTACGAATTGGTGTGTTATTTTCATCTGCGTTAGTTATTATCATTCAAAATCTTGATGGTGGTACTCACGATGAGGCGATCCACACAAAAATGTTATGTTAGGAATTCATGGTGGAGTGGTTTTCATAAAGGTGTTAAGTACCCACACGCAAAAGGATATTATTGATGGAGGTTGATTTTTTTCCTATTCTTTGTTCGAATGCTTTTCTAGTTTTTTATTTATTTAGTATTATAATGGTTTTCTAGTTTTTCTCAATATAAAAGTTGTAATAGTATTTTGGCAAATGGAGATATAACTGAATATAATGAAATAATTTGAAAATCTTCTTATACTTATGGTGTTTTTTTTACATGTAACAAACTCTTTTATCATTTGCTCCCGTCTATATCAATTAGTATCAGAGCCCAACGATCCTTAATGGTTATTTTATTCTAATGTGTGTTACAGAACAATTATGGTTGTAAGATAGCCTCCTTGATGGTTATTTTGATTTGATATGTATTGTAGAACAATCATGGTTGAAAAAGAGCTCAACAATTCTTAGTGATTATTTTGCTTTGTTGTGTGCTGAAAAGCAATCATGTTTAGAAGAAAGCCCAATTATCCTTAAAGGTTATTTTTCTTTGTTATGTGATTATGGCTGGAAGATGTTGTAAAATAGGATGTTTTTATATTCGATAGGATGATAAGGTTCCCTTTCAAGAAAAAAAAATCATAAACTAGTGTATTATTTTCATAATTGTTTGTTGTTTTCATTTGAAATCTTAATGGTGATACCCACGATGAGGAGAGGATGAGGAGGATCCTTAGTCGTTATTTTACTTTATTGTGTATTGTAGAACAACTGAATAACCATGGATGAAAGAAAGCCTTATGATCTTTGTTGGTTATTTTACTTTATTGTGTGATCTGCAAAATAATCATGGCTGAAAAAGATTGCAAAATAGGATTTGCTTATATTAGATAGGGTAAGAAGGATTCCTCTCGAGAAAAAGAAGTCCAAGAACTAATGTATTATTTTTGTCTTCATTAGTTGTTGTCATTTGAAATCTTGGTGCTGGAGCACACGATGTGTAGAGGATAATGATGATCTTTAGTTGATATTTTTCTTTGTTGGATGCCGCAGAACAACCATAGTTAGAAGAAAGCCTAACGATCCTTGGTGGTTATTTTGTTTTGTAGTGTGCTGCAGAACAACCATGACTAGAAGAGGTTTCAGAATAGGATGTGTTTATATAAGAGATGAGGAGGAGGCTCCGCTCCTTCTAAAAAAAAAATGTTCAGAAACTAGTGTGTTATTTTTGTTTTTGTCAGTTATTGTCATTCAAAATCTTTATGATGGTACCCACTATGAGGTGGTCTATGTAAAGGTGTTGTGTTAGGAATTCATTATAGAGTGTCTACTATAAAGGTCTCATGATGGGATGGACCACGTACAAAAAGAGATTCTTCATGAAGAATAGTTTTTAAATGAAGACTAAACTCGAGTACAAATTTCTTTCAACCTAGGGGGACTGATGCAAGACCATTTTTTAGAAAAATAGATATTTTTTTATTTTTTATCCTGATGTTTTTCTATTTTTTCATTTTGAAGGAAATATTTTTTTCTAGTTTATTTTTTGTATTAAGTATTATGAGGGTTTTCTAGTTTTTTTTCTATATAAAGAGTTTGTAATAGCTAGAGACATGAATGAATAAAATTAAGTATTTTGAGAGTTTCCCTATACATATTGTATTTTTGGTCTTCGAGTGCTTTAACATGTAACAAACTCTTTTATCATTTACTCTCGTCTGCGTCAAAAATCTTAAAAACTTTTTGCCTATTATGTTTATGTATAATAATTAATGAAATGATTTCTAATATTATAAAAATAAATGCTATCATGTTATTTGAAAGCATATGCAAAATTGAATGGTATTTAGTGAAAAAGTATTTAAAATATTTTTTATAATGAGTTTTAATTAAAATTGAAGGAAAATTAAAAAAAAAAAACTAAACAATTGTATAAAAAGAATCCATATGTTTGGACGTGGAAGGTTGTGCTTGCACGCCTGGCCCAATACATAATAGCCCAGGCGAGCTTAGGCATGCAAGGTCATGCCCACACGTGTTGTTTTATTTTCCTTCTTTCTTTCTTTTTTGTTGAATTGGATAGATTGCAAGTCTTCTGTTTTTTTTTTCAAACAAAAAAAAGACGAGTCATCTACTTCACCTCAAGCTTATTTTTCATCCATTTTCTCACCCAAAAACACTTTAAGCACCTAAATAAACTAAAATTCTTACCTCAAAACAAACTAAAGTCGAAAATCGGTAAAAAGAAATATTAATTTTAAATTGTATAAAAAATTTTCTAAACCTTAATTTTTTTTTCCGGTAAAATGAAGGTTTAAAAGTACCTCGATGACACTCCTCTTGTCAATTGAAAAAAGAAAAAAATAAAAGAAAAAAGAAAAGAAACAGACCGGGTTTACTCTAATCAGCTCATTTAACTTATGACTCGGGTTATGGACTACTCTAAATTGAATTATTTTTTATTTTATTATATGATAAAAATATAAAAACTAATTCATAATAAATTTAATAAAAACAAGATAGAATTAAAAAAAAAGGGAGGTTGCATGCTTAGACCAGTTTTTCTTTTTCTTTTTAACTTTTTATAAATAGCACCTCTTATTAAAAACAAGAAATATGCAAAGATTATAGGTTGCGTGTCATCTCTGAAAATGTAAGCAATTTTGCTCCACTCGTTAAAACCAAGCGTGCTACGTAACAATGCCTTGATTATTAATTAAAATAACATATGGTTTATAGTTTATATGAACAGCTGAACCGACCCCATCCCATCTTTTAGTCGTGTTGATAATTCTGTTATCAAGTGGTAGATTTATATTATACTTGAGTTTGATAAATACACTATACTAATTTATTCACCACGGTATCGCTGTGGCTTAGAAAGTTTGTACAATGTAAAAAAAAAATATATATATATATATATATATATATATGTATATAGTTTGTTTAAATTTTTTTGATATTATTATTGAACATGATTTAAACTTGAAAAATTTTAATTTAATTCTTTATTTAGTCTGAATTTTAAATTAAATCATGTAAAAATTATTTTAAATTTATCCTATTAATTTGATAGATTCCAAGAAAAAAATAATAAAAAAAAGAAACAAACTAAGTTTATTTTAGTCAGCTTATAAAATATGTAACCCGAGTTATGAACAATACTAGATTGAATTAATTTTTTATTTTATTATACGATAAAAATATAAAAATTGATTCATAAGAAATTTAATATTAAAAAATAAAATTCAATAAAAACTAAATATTAAAAAAAAAACTAAATGGTTAAAAAAAACCATACAGCCTGAGGGAGGCCGTACGTCTTGGAGCATTTTATTTTTTTGCACTTTTTATAAAGGGCATCTCTTATTAAAAACAAGAAATATGAAAAGATTAGAGGCTGTGTGTCATCTATGAAAATGTACGCAATTTTGCTTCTCCCGCTGCTAATTGAACCGGCTCCAACAACTCTACATCTCCACTCGTTAACCAAGCGTGCTACAAAACAGAGCCTTAATGACTAATTAAAATAACATATTAACCTGGTTTATAGTTAATAAAATTACACGTATTAAAAATATTATTTGAAATAAATATTATATATTTATAAAAAACATTAAAATAATTATAAATAAATTAAAATAATCTTTTCAAAAACTAAATATATACAAAATAAATAAAAAATAATTGCTATTTAAAAGAGGCTGAATAAACAAAATAAAAAAGAAAAGGGGTATTAATTTAAATAAAAATTAAAAAATTATTTTGAAAAAATAACTTTAAAAGCCATAAATAAAAAGAAAAAAAAAAGTCAAGTACTGCTAGGCATGGCAAGCCAGGCAAGCGCGCCTAGCCAATTTATTAAGGGCTCGCATGAGGGCCCTTAATTGTTTTACAGCTTTGCCCTAATTTGTTTTGAAAAAACAATAACTAAGACAATCCATCGTATGATTTTGCCTAAATTTTAACTGTTGTGGTGGTTGGAAAATCAAGATCAAAGGTTTTTTCACTCAAAAACTCAATTTTCAATGCATTTTTTTTATACCTAAAACACCTAGAAAACACCTTAGATATCTTGATAAATTCATCCATGGCCTTAAAAAAAACCCAAACAACCATCACAAATCCAAAATTAACCTAAAACAAAAAATATTTTCTCGAGCTCAAATATGTTTTTCAAATGCTTTCAAGGTAAAGAAAAAAAACACTTAAGTTGAACTCCCCTCATCACATAAAATTATTTGACACAAAGATCAATCGTTTTGGTGGCCGGAATCAATGCCAACATCATCTCTCTCTCTCTCTCTCTCTCTCTCTCTCTCTCTCTCTATCTATCTATCTATCTATCACTAGAATCTGATAATCTTTCTTTCTCATCTCTCAAACCAGAGACTAAAAATGAATTTTTGTACCAAAATTGAATTCAAAGATATTGAGAAACCGAATAGGCATAGTATGTGAAGTTTGAGGACTAAAGAAAACTTTTTTTGAAAACTTTGAGACCATCACTCATTTATGGTGCCTTTTCCACTTTGATCGTCCATCTCTCAATTTTATTCTTAGTCAATAAATTTGATTCAATTTTCCTTTAATTTGGCCTCCAAAGGATGTAATCATGCAAAAAAACATTTGAAGACCAAAATGAAAAAAAAAAAAAAGATATTTTGAACAATGCATCCGTAATAAAATGTGAGAGAGTGAACAGTATATGTGTACAGTAAAATACCTACATCTTTTAGTGTTTTATATAACTAGTTTATAGTAGTTGAATTAATTTTTTTTTATTGTTGTACAGGTCATAGAGAATTATTTGACATTATTATTAAACTCGGGGCATTTCAATCACCTTGAAACTTTGATTAGACTGGGTTTAAAATTAAATTGTGTGCAACTTGTCCCGGCATGACCCGATAAACTTGACTATACCAAAACTAACCCAAGTGGCTGATAAAAGTTTTTTAAGGATGGGATTAAGAGGAAAAAAAATGAGGATGAAATTGGAAGATAAAAAATCTCTCAGCTCAACTCCTTATCTAACTCAAGTTTAAAATTAAACATGTGAAAGTTACCATAATATGACCTAAATGACTTGGTAAATCCAAAGGAAACCTAACAAACAAGTAAACAAATTATGAGAATGAAACTGAAAGAAAAAAAACTTCTGACTGAACTCCTTTCTTAACCCGAGTTTAAAATTAAATTATACTGGAGTTTTCCTAACATGATCTAGTCAACTACCAATGACAACCCATACGACTGTTAAAAAAAAATCTGAAGATGAAATCGAGAAAAAAAATGAAGAAAAGGAGGGGGTATGAAAAAAAAAAGATGAATTAAAAAAAAAAACCTTCACCATTTAAATAATAGTGAAGCTCTAGTAAGCATGCCAAATCTTTTAGTAGCGAACTAGGTTAGTTTCTGCACTACGTTAAGGATTGGACCATCTTTTTGAACATAAAAAATAATAATATCTAAGCTGTAAAAAATTCTTTTTCTATTGTCATTAAACATAAGACAACAGGCCAAACTTAAATACTTTTGATCAGATTCTCTGCCTATCTTAGGATTCAAATTCAATCATGTGGGAGTTGCCCGAACATGACCATGTCAACTTGCCAAGTCCTACGAAAAAAGAAAAGAAAAAGAAACAATCAAGGTTAACCTATCAAACCTATGACCCGAGTCATGGACTTTATTGAGTTCAATTAAATTTTTTTGTATTATTATATGATAAAAAATACAAAAACTAATTTAAAATCTACAAAATATTGAATGCTAAAATTAAAAAGAAAAAAAATATTTAATAAAAATCCATAACTGAATGATAAAATTGAAAAAAAAATCAAAAGACTAAAAAAAAGAGCATGGTGGTATGGGCTTGAGTAACCTAGCATGCCTGGGCCTTTTTTTATAAAAAAAAAAGCTCGAGGGTGTGGGTTTGAGGCTTGCACGCACGCTTGATCCAATATCTTTTTTATTTTTCAATTGATGAATGATCTGTCATCTGCTCCCTTTTTGATCACTTGCGGAGGGTCTACTCAAATTCTAACTACCACTATAATGACTGAAAAATCAGGAGAGGGGTTATGGGGCCTAAAATCCTAATTTCAAGTTATTTTCACCTAAAAACATTGTAAAACCCATTATAAACCACCTAATAACCCTAAAACGTAAAATCACTCATAAAAACCAAATTCAACAATATAAAAAAATCTAAATCGAACTCGATCTATTATTACAGGGATGTTTAGAGAAAAAATCACTACCATCAAACTTTCATCGTTAAATGAAACTAATTGACACCTAGAACAACAAGATTCATTATTAAAAAGTGATTAAATCGATGACTTTCTTTCTCCTCTCTTAAAGTCAAGGATTAAAAAATGAACAAAATGAACTGTTAGATTAAAATAAAAATTATCAATATTTTGGTATTCTTCGTGTTTTACATTTTGATCTTATTTCTTTTAATTCAATATGTTTACCATAATTTCAAGTATAATTTCATTTAATTAAGTCATAAAAGGATTCAACTAAAAGGAAAAAAAAATCAAAAATAAAATAAAATAAAATAATTCAAAACCTGTATTTTTAAATTTAATGATAATATATATAAAAAAAAAACCTCCAAGAGACGTGTATATATATATTTTTTTAAGTGCCGTAATTTTTCTTCTGATTCCTTCCGTATTCAGACAAAACCACTAAACAATTTACAAACTAGTGACTTCTAAAGTGACACCATGTCTAATCACTTACTTAACATGCTTATAAAGTGATTCGCACTCAAATTCAAAAGCTTTCTAAGGGATTTATCATTAATGTGGAACTTCCTTCAAATACAAAATTCCTTTCTAATCTCCATCTTTTTGCAAGGGTAAGATGTTTCCTCGTTGTCCCTTTATCATTGACTTTAAGTGAATAACGACAAAGTTGCATTAACTCTTAAATTAAAAATAAAAATTTCCCATCCAATAAAAGAAGAAGAAGAAATTGATAGAACATAGGCCAGGTTCATTTTCCTAGAGGTTCCATCCATCGTAGAGTTTTGCTAATCTAGATAGATTTGGATTTGATTTTCATATATTTTATCTGAACAACTAGGGTTTATACATCCAATTACACAAGACAGCCATAAAAATATATTTTCTTAGATACATTGAGATAACCTTATTTTTAACGACCACCTTGTATAACAACCTAATGGATTCGAAGTCATATCGAACATGTACCTCTGTCTTGTTCGTGGAGGTCGGTCCACATTAAATAATAATCCTACTTCATATTTTAACCTGATACCTAACCTTACTACCAACAACAACAACACATGAGGCTGGATGGACACAACTAGGGGTTCTGTAAACCTTTGTTTGGCAGCTTTGACATAGAAAAAAGTGCTGTCTGGCTACTGGACCTGCTCGAACGCAAGAGTTTGGTAGCCTGTGCCCACTACGAAGAAGAGTTCAATAAACAATGGCACAGAAAACAGAGGGAGGTAGTTGAGAGAGGAGCAAAGAGAGATGTCGCTGCATAAACACTCTATTTGGCTGCTCCAGCAAACTTTCTTACATAGATGATAACTATATTAAGAGGCAATTACGAAAGCGCAGTTCACAGATATTCACTAAAACGCGGTGCTAAAGTAGGTCTTAGCAACGTTATTACACAGGATTTGCTGCACCTTGTTGTTCATGGGCCCAACACAACGTGGTGTTTTAAACTGGCTAACAACAGTTCCTAATCCTAGGTAATGCTCCAAAATCTTCAGGAAGGTTCCTCTCCAAACGACTCGGAGCTCGAGGGGTCCAATGGTTTTGACCTTTCGTGAACTGACATAGCCTGCATCAACAAAGGATCGGTCCAAGCAATTGCAACACTCTTGCAACACCTCCTCGCTAGCTTCGCCACTAATTTCCAGAAAGATAACATAGCGGCCAGGGTCTGTGGATACTTCAACCAGACTGCTGAAGTCAACTACTTCAAGTTTTTCCTCAGCTAACAGCTTGCCAGCTTCTTCTACAGACAGCTGCAAATCTTTCTCGGTGTTCTTATCAATGTTTATGGAAAGGATAAGGTTCCTCCTGCATACAAATTTAAGCTCTGGGGTTGAGTTATGGAAGCCCATAACCCTCACCACATCTCCCAGCCTGTACCTGTACAACCCTGCAGTTCACAATCAATATCAAAATTAAATAAAAGAAGTTCTCCCATGGTGTGGACCCGCTTTATTTTCAATCACATAACAAAATATGTCACATTGACATTGAATGATTCAATTTCCTATCTATGTTTTAAATAAATAAAAACGTTGACAGGTCGAAGTTCAGAGCAAAAGATTACAATAAGAAATACTTGCAGATCAGTTGTTAATTTCCCCCCTTCCAATACCTAAAATGCAAGACTTCTATAGTATCATTTTAATAACCCACAAGTCACTTTCGTTTTGAGAGAAAATGTGATAAAAATTATTTTTTAAAATATTTTTTATTTAAAAATGTATTAAAATAATATTTTTATTATTATTATTATTTTAAAATTATTTTTAACATTAACTTATCAAAACAACCCTAAACACTAAAAAAATTAGTTTAAAATAAAAAAAAATTAAATTTTAATAAAAAATACAACCTTAAAAAGGGCTAAAGACCATAAAGAAAAAACATCATGGTGTTTTTTTACTTCAAATTATTTTTTTTAGTGTTTTAGATCATTTTAATATAATATGATGATATCAAAAATAATTTTTTTTAAAATAAATTATTTTAATACATTTATAATTTACTAATAAAAAAAATACTTTAAAAACCAATCTCCATCTCTAAATAGCATCTGCAAAGAAGACAACAGAGAGTACTCACCCAAGCTTAGACGGATCAACAGATAAAGCAAAGCTTCTGCAGTAGTGAATTCAAAAATTGTTGAAAAGAATGTAAAAGACGGGGCTATTGGCCTGTTCTGGATAGGCATTTATATAATGGAATGGAGTTTCAATCTTCAATTCATGTCAACATTGTGGATACGCAGCAAGCAATTATTGACCCCAACAAATAATTTCAAAGAAGAAGTAATCTAAGAGGAAAAACTGCGAGTACCTGCAAAATTGGTGACGACGATCTCATAATCTTCACCAATCTTGACTTCAGTCAGACCCACTGGCTTGGATTCCTTATACATGCACTCAGCGTTGTCCTGAAGAGGAATGAATTCAAAATATCCAATATTAGGAAGTACAGCAAAAGTAGCCAACTCAGGGGGCAATTTTGGATTGACATTCGCTGCAATCCACCCTTCTGAAGAACCATAATCAGCACTCATCAATGGCAGCTCCCCTGCATAGTGCCTCAATTTCTTCAGATAAGGCTCCATTGACCCAGTCATTATCCCATAGATGTACTTAGCATTGGGGAATAATTCTGGTATTAAACCATACCAATTACTCAATCCTGAGCATTTTTTATAGATTAAATCAGCCAATTCAGGGTTTGGCCTAAGCAGTTTCCGCATTGCCATTCTGACAGAAAGGGCAGTGACTCGGCTGCTTAGTTCCCCATCACGTATATCATTGCAGAGCTCCTCCCAGACTTGTTCAAATGTCCGGAATGCAAGGACAATGCTATGAGCAAACGTAGAGAACACAAATTGAATTTCTTCGCGAAAGAGTAGCCCGCATAAGAGATGGCAGTATAATGATTGGTGGAAATCAGGACCAAATATTACTTCATCAGGGCTGCAGCATTGGAACTGAATTGCCTTCATTCCACTTTTGTATTTCGAATTGCGGAAGAGATTTGTTGTGGCAGTTCCTGCACCTAAACCCCCTTTTGTTTTCCCTGGCTTGCTGCTGTAGACAAACTGTAATGACTTTCCTTTCTCCAGTGGGAATTCTCTGCATTATACAATCCTCCTTGCGTCAACAGCGAGCTAATAACTAAACCTTGTTTCTTAATTATTTAAACAACAGATAACAGAATCCATATTATCCAACAAAATAGTCTCATCTTCTAGCAAAAATATAAAAAGTTCTGTATAATGGGGGGAAAAAACAAACTAAAAAGCTCTTCTAATAAAAGACAATTCCTTGCTAATACCTGTTTCTGAAAGCAAAAGAAGTTCTATATATCTGCAAGGTGTTTTCCATCAATTCATCGTTGAAAGGTACAAACTTTCTCTTACCCTGAGTAGTGCCAGAACTGCAAAAATTCAGATTTTCTCGAAAATTAGAGGCTACGCTTACACGATTCCAAAAACAACTAATTGAAATCATGAAATATGCATACCTCAAAGACATGTCAGATATGGGTTTCCCAGTGAGAACAGAAGAAGAATCACCTTCAGCAATTCTGTGAATATAAGCTTCCAAGTCTTCGTGAGTAACAAGTGGAACACAAGACTTGAAACTCTCAGGGTCAGACTTTCCATTAAGACCCAAGTTCTGCAAATACTCAGCAGATCCATTCTCTTCCAAAATCTTCTTCAGAGTTTCTCTCTGAACACCTCCAGCATCTTTAGTCAATGCTTCAAATTCCTCTATCACTTTATTAGTGTTAATTCCTTCCATTTTTTTCTCTAGCATCCTCACTTACCCTTTTGAAAACTGCAATCAAAACATCAAAAAGAAAGAAGAAAACATATTTTAGCAGTCATATAATAATAGTACAGTAAAGGATAAATGATCAAGATCAAGCTTGTACAATTGTTATCATTGAATAAAACGACAAATAAGGTTGGTCGATCGGTACTTGCAAATCAAACAGTGAGAATATACAGAAGGTAGACATGGACATGGGGCAAGAAGACAAAAGCTATCTATGGTACATTCATTTAACCAAAAACACTTGAAAGTGCAATGTTTTTAGCACATCACTTCGGAGCAGAAAATACAATGGACAAAAATGGAATTCAATACGTTGAATCTTTCACGGATTACTATTTTGTGTCCCAGTAAATCAAAGACCTCCGACAAACGCAATTTCCAGTTACTCTCAAGTCTCAAACGACCATAATAAAAGAAGAGGCAAAAGTCAAAATTTTAGTTTATTTTCTTTATCTCAAAGTTTTTCTCTGCAAATTCAATAAAGAGAAAACATGGAGGAACTCAAAGGTTGGCTAAGAAGAGATATAGAAGAGAGAGTCAAAATCTATAAGCAGCAGCAGCAGGTTTGTAAAGGAGATAAGATTCACAGGGATAAGTGTAAAGCTTTCGTTCTTCTTTTTGACGATGGTCAATTATTTGGTCAACGTTCGGAAAATTTCCAGGAAAACGTTTCTTCCGTCGATTGCCATGAAACAAAATGCAAAGGATTTACATGTACAAATGAGCTCAAGTCCCTACATAGTTTCCTGTTACAAAGAATATGAAACAGAAAACAAAACAAAAGGGACTATTTTTGTAAAAGACGAAAAAGAAACAAGAAGAAAGTTAGACAGAAAAAAGAAAAAAAAAATCCATAAGCAACAACAGCGAAAGCCAAAGGTTCTTTTATGATTGTAAGAGTGAAAATTAAACAGAATCAAGATTCAAGACAGACAAACCAAATTATCGTAAAAAAGGAAAAGAAATGAAGCAGCAGCAGCAGCAGCAGCAGAAGAAGAAGAGGAAGAAGAAGAAGAAGAGAGACAATACCTTTGACAGAGAAACAGTTTGTTATTTATAAGGGAAACAACAGGTGGAAGTGGAAGAAGAGAAGTAGGGGGTGTTGTTACTGTTTCGCCGAGTTCTAAGCTATCTTTGTTTTACTCTCTGTCACTCTGCTGCAGGTGTTTAAAACTTAAAAAGACATTGGAGAGAATGTAAGCTTTAAGGAAATCAAATGCAGAGAGAGAGAGAGAGAGAGAGAGAGAGAGAGACTCTATGCGGTTTGTTTTTGGGAGTTTTTGATGAGTAGTAGATTCTGTTTTTGGGTGGTCTGTTTTATAGGCAATTACTATGCTCTACTCTCTATATGCCTCCCCCTCCTCAACTGCCGTCCACTTCTTCCTACTCTTTCCCTAATTCCCATTATCGCCTTTACTTTTCTATTATATTACGGGAAAAAAACAAAACAAACAGTGCCTAACCTGGGTGCTTGTCAAATGACGGTTATGGCCTTGGTGAAGTCGAGGAATTGGTCGCCAACTTGCCATTTCTGTAATTATTGCCTGGTGTCGTGGCATGTTTGGTAACGTGCTATTAGATTTTTTAGAAATATATTAAAATTGATTTTTTTAAAATAATTATTTTTAATATTATTATATCAAAACTATTTAAAAATATTAAAAGAAATTAATGTATAAAAAAATTATTTAATTTTTACGAAAATATTTTTCAAGGTGAAAACAAATCAGCCTGGTGCATATTAATTTTACTCAATATTCTAGTACCGATTAGGGATGATTATTTTCGGTTCGGTTCGGTTTTTATCAAAAAAAGCAACCAAATCGAAACCGAACCGAAACCGGGTCAAACCGACCAGTTTCGGTTCAGTTCGGTTTGGTTTTTTAGGGCAAAAACCGGTTCAAACCGGTTTGGCTCGGTTTTTCTGGTTTGGCTCGGTTTTCTCGGTTTTTTCCGGTTTTAGCTTGGTTTTTTCGGTTTTTTGCTTATAAAACCGAACCGGCCAGTTTTTTCAAAATTTTAATTGGTTTAATCGGGTTTTTTTTTCGGTTCGGTTTTTTCAGTTATTTTTTTTCCAATTTTCTTGATTTAATCAATTTTTTGATTTTTTTATTCATCCTAGTGCTGATTCTAAAGTGGATCCAAACGAAAAGCATGGATTCTAACTTAACATTGAATTTTGATGATGATTATTATTTTTTTATAATAAAAAATTCCGTAAATTCTCGTCTCGGCAAGTGATATTTTTGGACATCACTAAGATTTCTTCCCTTTGAGAAATTTTATCTGTGATATTATACTGTATAATCTTAGTTTACTTAATAAATTCGTACCTTTATGTGATAACCACCTTCCCTTAATTAAAGGCTGAAAAAAATATTAGTACATGGAGATCGTGTCTGCGTTTATAGAAGTGTTATTAGTGTTTTAAAATACGGTAAAGGTTATTTTTTGAAATGTATTTTACTTATAAATATATTAAAATAATATTATTTTTTATTTTTAAAATTATTTTTTAATATCATCACATTAAAATAATTCAAAAATTAAAAAAAAATTCAAGATTTTTAAAAAATATAATCCAACCGTAATGTCAACCAAACACTTATTCATCTCAATTCCCAACTACCCATAAACTTCAAACAATTGCTTTTCAAATATGCGTGGTGTTATTTTTACATTATTTTGATGTGTTGATATTAAAAATAATTTTTTAAAAATAAAAAATATATATTATTTTAATATATTTTTAAATAAAAAATATTTTAAATTAAAATTATTACAACACTTCCGGATACGACCATCACCGACAACAATAGTGGGATTACCTCGTGGAGTTTGTGGCATTTATTGTTGGGTTTGTTTTTAATCAAAATCATGGATCCAAAACCTCTAGCGTGTGTGTGTTATATAGTCATCGCTTCTCTCAATAAATAAAACTTAAGAGATGGAAGTCAAATTAAATTACAATTAAGGTTCAAAAAGTAATTAAATCGCAATAGATTGAAGAATGTGAAATGGAAAGTCTTCTCGTCTAAATGTCTACCATCGCCTTCTCAATACGTATCTGACCAAGAATTCCATCTAAAATATGTCAGTATTGTTGGTGCCGTTGTTAAACAAATCGTTGATCCTTTCATTTGAATTTGACTTCATGTTAAATATTTTTATTATGAATTATATATTTATTTTATAATGATTCATTAAAATATTTTAAAAATTCAATATATTTGATTTTTTATTTAAAGGGATGTTACATAAATCTTCACTTGAATAATTTTAATTATTTTTATTGCATCAATTATCAGCTTATTATTCTTATTACCATCTATAAACTCATATATATTACTAGAATTATAAGTTGAGTCAATCATCTTATCTAACATGATTTTTTTAAGGAAAATGGAGTTCTTTATGTGCAAACCAATTTCAATATTTCTTGATGAACCTTATTTTAAGTAAATGCTTCATCACAACATCTTTATGATGAAAAATTTTTGTTTACGCACTTGTACATGAACATCTAATTTCACCCTCATTAAATATTCTTTGGATTAGAAAATACAATATTAATAAAATCTTCAATATTTTTAAGAAAATCTTGTCTATACAACATTCACTTGACTCATAATACTTTCAAAAACGATCATTCATTACTTATGAAATCTATATAAAACATTGAAGACAACATTTACTAATAATATAACTATCAATAGCAAATTAATTTTTTTATTAAAAATAAATTCACAATCCAATAATTATCAAACACTTCATTTGTTGAAACATATTAAACTCTAATTGGTATCAATTCCACACAAATTCAAATTTCCATCAAAATCTCAACTAAACAATAAATTTTTTTTTAAAAAAATAATCGGTACTCAACTAATTATCCATCATTTATTCAATTCATATCTATCCAACCTAAATCAATACTTTTTAATTATTATCAATTCCACAAAAATAAAATTTCTCTAAATTTCCAACTTAACAATAAAATTGACAAAATATAATTAGTACCCATTGAATTACCCATCATTTCTTCAATTTTGCAGTCTAAGTTACAAAATCAAACTCAATTTCATCAAATAAAAAATAAAATTCATTTCTCCCTAATCTCAAACAAAGCCTAAAACACAAATCATATATTAATACAATAAAATTATAAAGGAAAAAGTTGTAAAACACTTAAATATGCAAGCAAACTATAAATACTATTCATAAATTAACTTAAAACATAAATGAGTAACAAAGAAATAGGTGGGTTTGTTTGGTGGAGTAAAGCTTGACAAGAAATGAAACTAATAGAGGGAAGTCGACACTATTGACAGATGTAGGTCAGCACTAGAGGGTTGGGTAGCCAGATTTGTAAAGGAGTGGTTGAATTTGCTAATAAAATGTGAAAGAGGGGCTATTATTTTTCTATAAAAGGAAGAAGAAAAAGAAGAAATGATTGAGATAGGAGGAACTGTCAGGTTTTAATTTATTTAAAATTTCTAAGGAAATTTCCATTCACGATTATATTGGCATTGCTAACATGTTAAATTGCCGATAGAATTTTTATTGTTTTTTCTATTTTTTTTCTATTTTGTCATTATTTCCAATGGAAATTACGAACAAAAATGTTCCATCACCATTAACATTAGAATATTTTCCTCTAGCGTTTCCATTGCTTTTTTTCTAATTTTCTGGTAGTGAATAATCTTTTAGATTATAAAAAATTATTTTTTACCAACTTGGTTTGGGTTTATAATTGTTTTGACTATGAATAATTATTTTGTGTCAGTCCATTATTTTGTCCAGCTTATGAATAAAAAGTTTGAATAGTCTTCATTTTCAACCTGAATAGTTAAGCCTAATGATAAAAGAGATTTATTTTGGTAATTACTATAATTAATTTTATATCAATTTTGGTTCCAAAACAATTTATAAAAGAGGGTTGAAAGAAAAGCCTTTTTGGATAGTTTTGAACGGATTTTACAGAATCTTGACATTCTTTTTCACCTAAGTTTTTAGCTTAGTTTTCTTAGTTTTAAGCTATGTTTTTATCTAATTATGCAATTTTGCTTGCATCAATAGGAGCAATAAATCCGAACTTTGACAATAATAAATATTCAACCTAATATCTCTAAGTACTTGTACTCTACATTCATTTAGTTTAAGGATGTGTGCTAGGATTATTATTTTTTTATATCTCTTTCGTAAGATTTAATTAATGCTTAGTGTGTATACCAATATTTAATTTGTGTGCTAGGATTTTGTTTTGTATCTCTTTCGTAAGATTTAATTAATGCTTAGTGTGTATACCAATATTTAATTTTGATATTAATTGCAAGTTTATATTAATAATATATATTTGCATGACATATATGATACTCAATCATTCTTTTACAAGATACCCCGACCATGTCAAAGATAAACAACAACTTTGTTGGGACAAGGTGCTGAGTTGATGATGTTATCCACGTCTTTACTCTATGTTTAGATTAGAACTTCATATTTGGAAGGTCTATCACTCAACCATTTATCCAATTCTTTTTTTAATTTAAAAACATGGTAAAAGAAAAACCTTGTAATTACAAGACATATCATTTGACATTGCGGTTCAAATATTTTTGAAAATATTTCTTATTTATATTTTAAAATGTTTTTAATGATTTTAACATGAAGATATCAAAATTATAAAAAAATAATTAAAAAACATTGATTTAATGACGAAAAACACTCCAAAGAAGAACCTTCAACTGCATTAATTAAGAAAACGTTGATTTATGATGTTTATCGGCCAGGGATTTAAGTTTTAGGAGCTTGATGGGGGGTTTTTTATTCATAGTGTATATCTAAACAACACAATATACATGTTCCTGGTAAGTTTGCGTCTTGAAGTTCTATGTGACTATTTTAACAAGCATCTAGCAAGTCCAGGGTTGACAAAACGTGTTGAGCGCATGATTTTTGCTGTGAGATATTCAATATCTATTACATTATAACCAGCCATTATGAATGGTTTATCATGAATGGACGGTGTTCATAGAAAACGTCACCGTAACAGTACGCTGTCGTAGTATTAGTATAATTTGAAAAAACCATTACCATACAACTTTGCTAGCATTTTATTGCTGCATTTGCCCGGATATATATGGATTGTTTATACCTGATGCTAAAAGTCTGCCCTAATTTATGCTACTCAATACACATAATTATTATAGCTACTTCGAAAGTCATGTATGAATACCGACAAGGACAGATAGTGGCACCATTTGTAATTTATGAAAATTTCAGATTAGTTTAGGGCATGCGTGACCTGTTCGAGTTATTTAATGAGTCAATAAATGAGTTTGGTTTAAATTTTGTCTCCTTAATTTGTCATATTACTCATCATCAATCTTGTACCATGCAAATAAATATAATAAAAAAATCACTACCAGAAAATTGATAAATACAAACGGAAATACCGAGGGAATATTTCCATCGGTAAATTTCCGAGAGATTTTACCGACGGAAATATTCCCTCGGTATATACCGAGGGAATTACCATGGGAAAAAAAATTAAAACAAAACAAAAAAAAATTGATGACGTGTCATTTTTACCAACGGAATTACCGACGGAACAAATTCCGTCGGTAATTCCGTCGGTAAATTTGTTGGTAAATTGTGAACGTTGTTCATCATATTAATTACAAAGGGAATCACCGACGGAATTTTCCGTCGGTATTTTCCAGAGAGTAAATCACCGACGGATTGAAAAGTCGTCGGTATTATTTGGCGGTTTTCTGAAAAAATTCAATTAATTTAAAATTTTCATTTAAATATTACAGACGGAATCACCGACGGATTGAAAAATCGTCGGTAATTTTTTGGCGGTTTCTGAAAAAATTTTACGAAATTGAAAATTTAAATTAAATATTACCGATGGAATTACCGACGGAATAATTAAAAAATATTGATATTTAATTATCCGTCGGTAAATCGTCCCAATAAAAAGCCTGAATGCCCTTATTTCACAAGAGACAGAGTCGTTTCTTCTTGTTCTTCTACTTCTTCTTCTTCTTCTTCTTCACTATATGTAAAGAAACATCATTTTTTATCTATTTCTTTCTCTTCTTTTCTCTCCTCATCTCCTTCTCTTTTCCTCCATGCTTGGGTATGTCTTCTTCTTCTTTCTTCTTTTATCCTCTTAGTTTTTTTTTTAATTAATATGCTTAATGAAATTTTTTTTTCTCTCCTTAGCTTCACTTGCAACTACATTAAGGTAAAATTTTCCTTTTTTCTTCTTTTTTCATGATTGTTTTCACTATATTTGTTTTTTATTTTATTTTTAGTTGTTTTTGTTCTTAATAATTGTATAAATGTTGTTGTGAGATTTTTTTTTCATATGAGATCAATTTTTAGTAGATTTATTTATAGGATTTTTAAATTTTTAGCAATTGCAACTTCATTTTTTTCATATGAATTAATTTTTTAGTTGAATTAATTTTTTTATTTTATTTATTTGTTGCAAATTTGTTTGAATTGATTTTCTTATTCTTTTTTCCAAGCATTTTGAGTATATATTATACAGTGTTAATTTATGTTAATTTAATTATTTTATAATTTTATAAAATGAATTTTTTTTTAAATGTTTTTCAATAATTACCGACGGAATTACCGACGGAAATTCCATCGGTAATACCGTCGGTAAATCCGTCGGTAAATCCGTTGATAATAAAAAAATTATTACCGACGCGTCTGTTCCGTCAGTAAATCCGTCGGTAATTATATTACCAACGGATTTACCGACGGACAAAACATTACCGACGAACGATTCACCGACGGATCATTTCCGTCTTTGATTCCGTCGGTAATATAATTACCGATGGAATATGTGTCTTACACCGACGGAAAAATTTCGTCGGTAAAACTGTTAAATCTTGTAGTGAATGGGGATAGTTTATTTTCATTACATAATTTGTTAACCCCTCCCTATGATATATCTTTATTATTTAGATCGATCAAGGTATCTTATTTATTTATGTTTTTTAAATGATTATATAAAATATTGATTTTAAAATTATATATAAAGAATATAGCTAAAAATAGAAAATCTTCCTTTTTATAAAATATTGATTTTTTCTTGTTTTTTTTTTCCAAATCACCAGTATAGTTTATTTATTTCAAAAACTATAATTTTTTTCAAAAACTATAATAGAACTTTGATTTTTATATATTTATTTTTTTTATTTGAATTAATAATTAGAAAGTAATATTTAAATAAAACCAATTGATTCGCTCAAAATAAATTACTCCAAAGTTATATAAAATAGAAAGGGTAATATAGTTTATTAATAAAATTTATAATAAGTACGGAGTAAGATTAACAACTCATGAATTAGGAATAACACCAATTAAAAAAAATATAGATGTGGAACTTATGTATTTCTTATCATTGAATATCTCATTAAAAAATATTTTATACAAGCTTTTCTTTTTCTTCTCCAAAACTCTTATGCAAACTTATTCTTATGAACTAATTAATTTAAAAGCTTTTCAAATGGCCTAGCTCATAAATCTAGTCAAACTTGGTCAAACGTAAATTTGAGTAAATTGTTGTTTGTAATAAAATTCATCACCATCATTTTTTTGACAAAAAATTAAATGATTTACGTGGATATTAATAGGTCCAATTCTCTTCAAGGCTAGTCGTAAAAATTAGTGGATTGTTTTATGTTAAGATGGAATAAAAGTGGTGGCTAATGTAAAACTATGAAGTAAGTTTAATTATATATCCACTCCAAGAAAAGTATGTAAAAGGATAAAAGGTTTAGATATAATTTATTTAATTGATCCGGATTATGATGATAAAAATTATAAACACATTATATATTTATAGTAGTATATAAATAACCACATATATAAAAATAAATAAATAACTAATTAAAAAATTTTATTATCTACATGTCAACTCCATCTTTTCCCACTTGTATTCTCATTCAACTCCCAATTTTTTTTAAATAATCTAAAGAAATTAGTTTACCATGACAAGGTGGATAAGTTTTACTTGCCTTGCCATATCCACTTACCTTGTCTTACCTGGCAAATTAAAGGCCTCAACAATGCCCCGTACTTTTCTTTTGAATGAAGATCAAGAATTCAATAGAATAATACCTTTTATTTATACTCACTGTAATCAATTATGATGCATCAGCATTTATTATTTTGTCTGGATATAACCTTCCAAAGAATAAAATAAAAGAGAGGATAATAATTCATTTTTTACGCTCAACCAAGCACCAGCTACCTCGCTAAGAATAAATTAATTAAATTATCAAAATCAATAAATTAATTAAATATTTCATATATCAGCTTATCCATGAAACTTTGGGATAAACTCGGACTTGCGTGGCTAATTTGTTTAACCAATGCCAATATTAAACTATGCATGAAACATGGGGAGTTTGACTAGGAAATAGGAAAGATAATAATTTGTCCTTTCAAATATATTAATTAATGTTTCTAACATGTCAAAGAAAACCATTACGTCATTATTGCACGGTGGGAATCGCCAGTAATTAATTACTTACTGAGTGTCAAATAAGGAAAGAATTTATATTTTATATATACAGTAAAAGTAAACGGTGTTTTCCTACAGATAGTATAATTGTCAATTTTGCTAAATTGCTTTTTACTATAGTGATGGTAAAATTGTATATTTCACCTATTTATCTTCATTTTTTTATGTAATATTTTTTAGTTTTTTATTTTTTTCTTTATAATTTTTTTAAGAAAATTATTATACAAAAACAAAAAAAAAATAGTGTTTTACTATAGTAATTGCAACATTATTCCATTCTTTTACTACATTAAAAATTAGCTTGAGATTTTACATATTTTTATTAACGCATTTAATCTTTACTATAGTTTATTATATATAAGTATTAACCTTTTGATTCACGGTTATATTTTTTACTTGATATCAAAAATCACATTAATAACACCTACACATTAATTATTTTGCATTAGAAAAAAATTAGTCGACTTGCAGTGAGGTGAGTTGAATAAACATTTTAACACTTTGCTTTTTACATTTATTGGCACAAATAGTTCTTGATGTATTTAATTAAATGCATGTATAAGAGTTTTGTTTTATAATTAGAATTAAAAAAAATTTTGAAAATTTTACATATTTAGTTTATTGCCAAAAAATTATTACCCAATCCGCAACGAAGCGTGGGTCAAATAATTAGTAACAACTAGATTAATATTATTTTTTATTAAAATTATTTTACTAGAAGCATAAAATACAGCCCAAACCGGTTGATTTGATGAGATTTTTCTTATGTTCGGAGAAACCATGTCTTCAATTATTCAAATAAATTAGTAAGCTGTAGGGTTATTTTTTAGAAATGCCGATCTTTATTGTTGATGAATTTGTGCAGAAAATTCTTCCTTCATGACATCATTTCTTGGTTTCTTCTTTCCTTCGTACTAATTAGTACTTTTTTTAGGCCTGTTTGTTTGGAAAGCAGTTTTTAAAAAATTATTTTCTAATTTTTTTTATATTCATTTCTTTATTATTAAAAAAATTGATTATTTTTCAGTTAAAAAAAATTAGCCTAGTTATTTCTTATTATTTTTCAAGAAAATATTTTTCATTTATTTTAAGTGGAAAACACTTTCTACAAGTTGTAAAAAAATTTAAAATATCTAGTTATTTGTTAATTATATCAAATTTTATCCTCAATCTTTTGATTGCTATATATTTAATTTTAATTTTTTTTAAAATTTTATCTCTTAGAATTTAATTTATTTTGATTTTATACTAGCTTTGATCCTCATTCTTTTTATTGTTATTTTTTTTCTTAATTGAAAATTTTAATTTATCAAATTTGATCCTCATTATTTTTATTGCTATTTGTTTTATTTAAAATAATTTTTCAATTTCATCATTTTTCAATAATTTAATTTGTCTTGTTCGGTATTTATTTTTTTATTACTATTTATTTTGTTTGAAATAATTTATGAAATTAGATTTTTTTAATTTTATCATCCTTCAATTTTTTTTATCTATAAGATTTGATCCCTGTTATTTTAATAAACTTAAAAAAAATATTAATAAGTTATTTTCCAGATATAGTCAAACACTGAAAAATATTTTTCAACTCATTTTTCATAACACTATCAAACATAAAAAAATAATTTACTTTTCAATGTTTAAAAATATATTAAAAAATATTTTTCAATTAAAAGAAGATTTGACTTGGTTTCCATAAAAGTGTTTTCCATTTATTTCAAGTGAAAAACACTTACTAGAAGTTGCAAAAAAAATTAAAAATATAGTTATTTTTTAATTTTATCAAATTTTATCCTCAATCTTTTGATTGCTATATATTTTATTTTTATTGTTTTTCAATGTTTTCCTTAGAATTTGATTTAATTTGATTTTATACCAACTTTGATCCTCATTCTTTTGATTGTTATTTTTTTCCTATCATTTTCTTAATTGAAAATTTTAATTTATCAAATTTAATCTCCATTCTTTTTATTGCTATTTGTTTTATTTAAAATAAATTTTCAATTTCATCATTTTTCAATTTATCTTGTTTGGTCTTTATTTTTTTATTACTATTTATTTTATTTGAAATAATTTATGAAATTATATTTTTTTTTAATTTTATCATCCTTTAACTTTTTTATCTATAAGATTTGATTCGTATTTTTTTAATAAACTTGAAAAAAAATTAAAACACTAACAATTATTTTCCAGCTAATTTTTCATGATATGGTCAAACACTAAAAAAAAATTTCAACTTATTTTTCATAACATTATTGCACATCAAGAAATAATTTACTTTTCAATGTTTTACTTTTTATAAAAACTACTTTATAAAAAAAAATTATTTTCTAACATTCAAATAAGTTATAAAATTGTTTATTCCAAAATTCACCACCATCCTTTAATGAGAAACAATAAAAGTGAAGTTAATAGGTGAAATCTCTTTAAGAGTAATCATAGTGATCAGTGAAGTTATTTTTTTATATTAAAATAAAATAAAATTATTTGATTAAACTACTTCTAGAAAAGCAAATAAAGGAATAAAAAGTAAAGATATAAATTGTTTGATAGATATGGATGATGATAATAAAAATTACAAACACATTAATATATGGTAGCAGATAGATAACCGACACATTGATAGAGACGAGTGACTTGTTTCTTATTTTCAGAGTATGCTCGGCAATATAGCTTCGCTGTATTTTCTTTTTAAATAAAAATATTTCAAAAAACAACAATCAAATTAAACCATTAAAACTGACACGACTTTTGTAAACAAACCAGGACTTTTCACTGTTTACTTATTGAAAAAGGATACAAGGCATTCGTTCAACTTTTCGGCTATTGTCGAGTAGTAAAAGTAATCATGCTTTAATCATAGTACGTTAACTAAAAGGCAAAGAATAATTGGAGACCTTTAATGAGTCCAGCTCACAAAAGAAATGTTATTAAATCTCGTGACTTTCTTTTTCTCCTCCCCTTTTTTTTTTTTTTTTTGGGAATAAAATCAACGCTGGTGATTAGTGTCGTTAGGCGAGATTAAGTTCGTGGTTGTGCTTGTTTTTTAAAGTATTTTTTACTCGGAAATATATTAAAATAATATTTTTTTATTTTTTAAAAATTATTTTTGATATCAGCACATCAAAATAATTTAAAAACACCAAAAAAATATTAATTTAATGCAAAGAAAAAAATAAAAAAATATATATTTTTTTAAATACTTTTAAAACACAAAAACAAACCAGTAATTTCGCTTCTTTTTTTTCTCTCATCTTTTTTTCACAGCTGCACAGCAGATTTTACGTTTTTACTTTCCCGGGGATGATGGGAATCTGGATCCCACCTCTTTGGTAAGTTTCAACATGTCGTGTCTCACACGAGGTTGGAAAAAAATAATCTTATACTTTTCTTTTCAGAAATAACACACAAATTTACAACTTTTTCAATCAAAACAAATGCACAACTTGACATTACAATAACTATTTCTTTTAGTTGTTCCTACAGTAAATAATAATTACGATCATAATATTAATAAATATAAAGTACAAAAAATTCAGTGCATTTACTCACAATGCAATGGTTTTAATAGTGTAACAACTATCTTTTTTAATTGTATCTACTCAGATATTGACTCGGGGCTACGTTGCATTCTTATAATTTTTTTTAACATTTAAAAAATATTCAAGTATTTCTAACATATAATTACAATTACAATTATAATATAATATAGAATGAGAAATCCTAGTAGGGCCGACAAATGTCCTTTTATTTAATTATTTATGAATTAATATAAACTTTCTATTCCACAATCATTTTGTATTAGATAAATTCCTGATGCGTCCATATTTATATGGCCATCGGGTCGAGTCGTTGAAAAACCCATCATTTTATTGAAAAAACAGAACATTCCAAGCTCCAGAAGTGTCCACATATATATATATATGAACTCCATTTTTCTTATCAATTGAAATGATGTTGGAACATCTTCGTTTGTCAGTTTTAACATTCGTATTTCTGCAGCACATTATTTTTTTCTCATGGCCATAAAAAAGAATCAGCTGTATTTCTCCAGCTGGAATACATTGCACTCATGACTAGGGTTTCACTACCAGAAAATTGATAAATACAAACAGAAATACCGATGGAATATTTTCGTCGGTAAATTTCTGAGGGATTTTACCGACGGAAATATTCCCTCGGTATATACCGACGGAATTACCGTGGGAAAAAAATTTAAAACAAAGCAAAAAAAAAGATGACGTGTAATTTTTACCGATGGAAAATTTCGTCGGTAAACTATGAACACTGTTCATCATGTCAATTACAAAGGGAATCACCGACGGAATTTTCCAGAGAGTGTTATTTGGAGGTTTTCTAAAAAAAATCAATTAATTTAAAATTTTCATTTAAATATTACAGACGGAATCACCGACGGATTGAAAAACCGTCGGTAATTGTTGGCGGTTTCTGAAAAAAATTTACGAAATTAAAAATTTAAATTAAATATTACCGATGGAATTACCGACGGAATAATTAAAAAATATTAATATTCAATTATCCGTCGGTAACGCGCCACAATAAAAAGCCCGAATCCCCTTATTTCACAAGAGACAGACTCATTTCTTCTCCTTATTCTTCTTCTTCTTCTTCTTCTTCTACTTCTTCTTCTTCTTCTTCACTATATGTAAAAAACATCAATATATATTTCTTTCTCTTCTTTTCTCTCCTCATCTCCTTCTCTTTTCCTCCATGCTTGGGTATGTCTTCTTCTTTCTTCTTTTATCCTCTTAGTTTTTTTTTTTTAATTAATATGCTTAACGAAATTTTTTCTCTCTCCTTAGCTTCACTTGCAACTACTTTAAGGTAAGATTTTTTTTTCTTCTTTTTTCATGATTTTTTTCACTATATTTGTTTTTTATTTTATTTTTAATTGTTTTTGTTCTTAATAATTGTATAAATCTTGTTGTGAGATTTTTTTTTCATATGAGATCAATTTTTAGTTGATTTATTTATAGGATTTTTAAATTTTTAGCAATTGCAACTTTATTTTTTTCATATGAATTTTTTTAGTTGAATTTATTTTTTTGTTTTATTTATTTGTTGCAAATTTGTTTGAGTTGATTTTCTTATTCTTTTTTCCAAGCATTTTGAGTATATATTATACAGTGTTAATTTATGCTAATTTAATTATTTTATAATTTTATAAAATGATTTTTTTAAAAATGTTTTTAAATAATTACCAATGAAAATACCATCGGGAATTCCGTTGGTAAATCCATTGGTAATAAAAAAATATTATTACCGAGGGATATACCGACGAAATGGAGCGGATAAATTTATTTTTTTATTACCAACGGATTTACCGACGGAAAAAAATTACCGACGAAAGATTCACCGACGGAACATTTCCGTCGGTGATTCCGTCGGTAAATTAATCACCGATGGAATATGTGTCTTACACCGACGGAAAAATTCCATCGGTAAAATTGTTATATCTTGTAGTGTTTGCACTTTTTTTTCTTTCAACCGAAAACGGTGGTGAGACCTTGTCAGCACTGCCAAAATCATGCTCGCCTATGTATCATTTTCTTCCACATGCTCAGGTTCTTACAATCTTTATACTAATCGGACTGTTGTGATATTTGGAGCTGAATGGGTTTTTCATGCCCTTCATTATGGATCAATTGTAAGAGTACGTAATACAAGAAATTAGGACTTTTGAGGCTTAGATAGTGTTTGATATTATAATAACGATTATTTTTTAAAGTGTTTTTTTTTTAAAATACATGAAAATAATATATTTTTTATTTTTTAAAATTTATTTTTGACATCAACATATCAAAACATACATAAAATAAATTAATTTCAAGCAAAAAATAATTTTAAAATTTTATAAAACATAGTTTTCACCGTAAAAACAGACACATCATTGATACTATTTGTTGAGATTGTTCATACAATTTTATAGGAATAATTATCTCATTTTGTTTTTATATTCTTACCCAAATCTTTAATCTATCTATGTAAAATTATCATTACACGATAAACTCAAATCCTACCAATATTTTAAAATAAACATGAAGAATTCAAATTTTAATATCATATGACAATAGATTCTTTTTTTCTCAAATAACTTTTCTAATAAATTAGCGAGGGTTTAAGTATCTCATTGAAAGGACATTATTGAAGAATTAATTTTAAAATGTAATAACAAATTAATTAGTTAATTTTACTTTCTTAGAAACCAAGGGTACTTTTTGATGTACCCACAGGCTATGAACACCAAAAAGGTTCTAAAATCCAAACATCATGATATGCGGCTCCTCCTCATGAATTTACTTTTAATTATTTTTCTCGTGAGCTTTCCGTTTAGTTTACCCGTATCTTTTCTCATAGTCTCCTCGTTGATCATTTTATTCTAGCTTTGCGTCAGTAATCAATATATAATTGATCATTTTGACCGGCTGGCTAGATTCTGTCTCAAAAATCGTGCCCTGTATTATTATAATATATAATTGAGTTCCTAAAAAAGTGACGGACGAATCCAAAATGGGTCCAATTTCCATCAAGCCAAAGGAAATGGATGGTAGGACGCCTAATCAGATTTATTTGGAGTGTTTTAGTGATTATTTTTTAAATATTTTTATTTAAAAATATTAAAAGAATATTAATTTGAAACGAGTAAAAATTTTAATTTTTTTAAAATTATTTTTAAAATATAAAAACAAACACTTACGATATTTTACATGGCACGTCACATATTGATGATTGATACTTCCTATCTGAACTGAAAAAAGCAGTTTAAGATTTGAGAATCAAACTCTAAAAATCAAAGACCTGGATGAAAAATATTTAAGAATTTGGAAATAACTTCCCGTTACCGGGTATCCGAAATCTCATCGGCCCTCCATCGATCCTAGCTAAACTTGAATCTGGTTCTTGTCATGTTATATATTTACTAAAATCTTACTACATAACCATGCACATGTTTCCAGCTTCCATCATCCTCTGCCCTGCCGAGGATATGGACGGAACAATTTTGTCCCCTCTTGCATGTGGGGAAATATTACAGCCGATCACAGAGATATATATATATATATATATATATATATATATATATATATATATATATATATATATATATATATATCTCTGTGATCGGCTGTAATATTTCCCCACATGCAAGAGGTGTATATATATATATATATATATATATATATTGCAGAGGATATGGACGGAACAATTTTGTCCCATCTTACATGTGGGGTATATTGAAAGGATTCAGTGAGAATGCAGAGGTCATCTTCTTGGAATGGAGAGAGACATGGGGTTTTCATATTCATGATAATCGTTTTTCCTGATAGAGTTGTCAGAGAAACAGATTTGAACTCCAAACCCCTCTCTTATACCAATCAAATTGGTAGGTCTGGTGAAATCCAATCTTACGATTGATTAGCTGGAGCAGTGGATCTGTAGTTAAGTTGACTGATCTAGAAATTTATGTTAAAAATAAAGGGGAAATGTGGCTAGCTCCTTCAAATTTATATATTGGCTTCAGCATTTTACTGGAAACTGCATGTTCGCACATGCTTCTCGATTAATCTATAATTAATTATAAACAAAAGCAGAGAACATCCATTTATGTGTATTGGTTTTACTTTTTACGAGTGCCCAGATTTTTCTCCCTTGTAAGCTGTGAATAGCATGAAAAAGATGTTTTAGAGATTTCTGCCCATAATGCCCGCACAGTGTCGTCAAGCCATTTTCAAAATCTTTTTTTTTAAATAACTAAATAAATATTTTAAGAAAACCCCAAATGATTTAAATCCTGAAAAAATATTTCTCCTGTTAAAATTTATTTTTCTTTTTTATCCATTTTGTTTCTTATCAGAAAAATGATTTTTTTATTAATAGTATAACTATTTGAGCAAAAACTTAAAATAATAAAAAACGATTTAAATTAAGTAGGAAAAAATGTATTTTCTTAAGAAAAAACGCCATTTTCTTTATTCGTTTATTTCTTTTTTATTTTGTTTGAAACATGTTTTTTTCTATAAAAACATGATTACTAAATAAAAACATGCCATGGTTTGTAAAACAATTCTAAAGCAAGAAACAAAAAAAATAATGTTTCAATTATTTTTGTACGATTATATGAATATTTAATTAAATAAAAATGATATACAAAACAACAATTAAAAAATAAAATATATATTTATTATCATTTTATATTCATGTAAATTTGTTTTTTCAAAAACTTCTACATATTAATTTCATACATAATCACAGAAAAGCAAGTATTACAATAACAATAAAAAAACTCAAATATTATTTAAAAATCATGAAATATATATATATATATATATATATATATATATATATATATGGAAATGCCTGAAAAGATGCCTATGTGCTGCTAGCTTGCAATGTAGGTGTGAAGTGTTTTTAAAGCACAAGGCAAGTTTTTCTTCTTCTTCTTCTTCTTTTTAAGATAGTGAACGACACGGTGTCTTTTTGTAGTTATTTTTTTATTATCGAAAGTGACTTTGATGATATATATAAAAAAAGAAATCAACATCAAAGTTTTTAAACCCAAAAAACCTAAGATTTTACCCCCCTTTTCACCAAAAATATTAAAAAAATATCATATAAACCAACTATATTTTCATCCGCAAAACACATTTAATTCAGATTAAAAAATTAGAATTAAATAAAAATAATAATTAAACCTTAATCTATATTTTTTTGGTATTGTTAAAAATAAGAAAACATTTGATTTTATTAAATTTATATCTTAAAAATGAATCTATAGACATAAGAAAACAGAGTTACTGGTGACCATACTCTTACCACGTAAAAGCTTTCTCCTTGAACAAGGCCAAACATGTAGAAATTGAAAGTTGAGAGACCAAATAGTATTTTTCCATGTCATTTGTGAAAAAAAAGGCTTTGTTTTATTAAAATGTTAAATTTTATCCTTAATCTCTTAATTTTATTTTTAAAAATAGTTTAATATTTTATTTTGTAAAATTAATATTTGATTTAGTGTCAAAAGATTTAATGAAATATTGGATAAGAAAGAGCTTGAAAACTAAAATAAATTTCAAGACATAAAACCTAGCTATCATAACTTAAAAGAATAAAACTAAAAATAAATAAAACTCAGTGAACGAAGTGTATAATAATAAGAAATTCAGGATCTAAAGTGTATATTAAACACCCACGACGACTAAGTATAGAGTATCTAATAATTTCATATTAAAATGGAAGTTACCAGCACCCCTCCCTCTCTCCCTCTCTCTCTCCCCCCCCCCTCTCTCTCTCTCCATCTTATTTGACACAAGGTACTATAACACCTGTGTCCCTATAAAGTTCGCTCAAAATTTGAAATTTGACACTCCTTGCTCAAAAGGAGAAATGTCCAACTAGTGGGGAGTGATCTAGTCACAGGGTCACCGGTCATTTTCGTCCCACATTTGCCTGATTTGGCTCGTGCCAAAAAGACTGATTAGGCCAGCTAAGTGGCGCACCACATGTTTCCAGCTTTAACTTTTGCAACATTAATTATGATTAGTTGAGTCTTGACTCTTTAAGACTGATTAGATGGGCGTCATGACCCAATTGTGTCAGTTCGCAAGGAGTGGCTGGACACCACGATTATACGCTAGCTTGGCATTGCCGCCATGTAGTAATGGACGAGGAGGCCGGTTTGTCACCTTTTTTATTTTTTTTATGATGGGTAAAAGACCACGAAGGTCGTTGTCATGTTCAGCATTTGATCGATCTTCTCGATTATAAGGATATTCAAATTAAACATTTTTTTTAATGGTTAAGGTATTCTTGAGTTTAGGTCATTCAACATCTTAAATATAATATAGTCTAAATATATAAAAAAAAATTGAAAAAATCAGCGTTGCTATCACAATAATAATCACAATAATGGCGTGGAAATTGTTTTGAAAGGCAATAATTAGGCCGGTATTTTGGATTCTTGTAAAAAATACAAGAATAAAAAGGTTGGCAGCCATTATGTGGTCCAGCAGAAGATTAGATAATATTAGTGTAAAATGGTGCCTTGTAACACTCTCGATGTGCTCTCCATCTCAGCATGAAATTTTCCAATAGGGAATGCGCTCAATGAAGTGTGAAAGGATTTATTTGCTGAAGCATGCAGCAGCAACAGTCGCACCTATCACGAGTGGAAGAGTGGACAGGTCAGAGGAGGGGAAACTACAGCTCAAGGATTCTAGAATGGCACTTCATTCCAATTGGTGGCTTGTCAAGATCTTCTTCCACCGCGTAAAAATCGGCTCTCCAGATTCTCATGCCTGGTCCAATAGGAACCATAAAGGTGGATTTTAATTCTGCTCCACAACTTGAGACTTTGGAGATAATCTTTACCTCTTCCCCTTATTTGTCCTGTTGACGGCAGAGTTTTTTGGGGTTTTAGTATAGTTAATAAAAAATTTGTAAAGTAAGACGGTAAAAAAAATATTTGAGAAAGTAATACAGCTTAACAAGTCGAAGATATTATTTACAGTTTTAATCTGCAGTTTATACAAAATTTAAACACATAGCTCTTTCTTTCCATTTCTCCTCTTTTTCTACCCTCTCTATCTCCTTGTTGTCAGTTATCTCTTCCCTCTCCATGTTGTTAGTGACCTCCCTTTCCCTCTCTTTTTCTTTTTCTCTCCCACCGCGAAACACACCCAAATCAACACGAGATCACTCCTCTATCTCTCTCTAGCATGAGATCGCCGCCCTCTCTCCCTCTCCCTCTCCACTGTGGATCAACCTATTTCCCGACAAAACCACCACCACCAATCACCATCACCACCCACATTCTACACTTAAAGGTATATGCAACACTTTCTTTCTACCAATTTGATGTATATGCAACCTATAATTTGACTTGACAATTAGGTTATTTTGCAAAATAATCTATGGTTTTGGGTTGTTGTTGATTGTGAGTTAACAAAATTATTTTGTTAGAGTTATTGTTTATTTAGGTTAAATTAGGGATTACACTGGAATAGGTATAAAATAAGATAATTAGCTATGAAATACATGAATTACTCTTCTTTTTCTTATCTTATCTTATTCTTTTTTTTCTTCCCTTTTTTTTTCTTTATCTTGAGGGGGGTAGTTATAAGGTTTTGCTAGGGTTTTAGGAGGTTTTGAATCCAATTCTGACCTCTTGATATTAAGGGGAAGTGTTGTAAACCTTTTATAAGAACTCATTAAAGAGCCCTTGTGTGTGAACACACAAAAAACAAATCTATTTTTGCATGATGATTGCACTGTCCAGACTAACTGAGTTACCCATTTTCGATGCTTTGTCGGAGCAATGCTGACATCGTCGTCGCCTGAGACCACCTTTCATTTAGATCTAACTTTGTTTAATTTGAAGGCCAATAACTCCATATTTATTTGTTTGAAGTTGCCAACTAGATGAGCTAAAACCGTCAAAACAGATATGCAAGCTGACGAATGATGTGTCATTCACCTTCTCTTCATTAAGTCTAAACGACACGTCATTTAAGGTTCTTAATTTGGGATTGTCAAATTTCAATTGTATTCTTGTTCTTCTAATTGCTTTTAATTGTGCTCGTAATTGCATCTACACTTTTAATTTTATGCAATTTCACCATTGCTAAACTCAATTGTCAACCCCAAAGTTGAACGCTATTTTCATTTTAGTCTTCGATTCTGAATTTGTACATTTCGACCCTCAATTGACCAATAAACTTCTAATTTCTTCAATCTGGCCCATGATTTGGTCAATTTCAGCTCCTACATTCACGTGTCTTTTTCAGTTTGGTTCTTGATTTTGTATTTCTTTAATCAAGTCCCTAATTGCCTGTCAAACTTTAATATTTATGGAATTAAACTCTTGGTTAGACCAAATTAACTCTTAAAAATTACAATTCAACCCCTAGACTTTAATTTCTTTCAAATAAAGCCTAAATTGACTTTAAAAATTAAATTCTCATGCAATTAAGCCCTCAATTAATTCAATTAACCTTGAAAAATTCTAATTGAGTTCTTAAACATTAAATTTTAAATTTTCCTCCTTAGATTGAATTTTCTTTGCCAATAAGGCCTTCATCAGTCAAAAATACATTATCAAGTTTTTTAATTTTGTATATTTTGATCTTCCTCAACCAGTCTTCAACAATTTATTAGGCGTTTTGATATATTCTTCTCACTAATATATTTTCTTTTCTTCCAACATTTGTTTTTTCATTTTTTCCTTTTCTTTTTCTTCTCTTTTTTTTAATTTTCGTTTGTTTATGTGAGGCCCTAAAATGGATAACAACAACTTACATACACATGGATTATTTCTTAAGTTTCGATGTGGGATAACTATATTACACATTATGCCTTACATTTTTTTAATGGCCTACATTCATATGCATTATTTCAAAATATTTTCACGTGGGATATTAAAACCTCAAACATATATTTTTTAATTTTCCCGGACTAACTTGGGTCAATCCCTAGGCAGAGTTTAATAACTTTGGGTGGTAATGCAATGAGATGAATGATGGTATAAGAAATTGTTAATATGAAACCTTAGTTCGATATGATGTTTTCTCCATATTGTTATGGAGAATCCAAACCAAGTAAAGAAAAAGATGACCATCACATTGATAGTATTGAGGTTGAGAATGAAGATGAAGAAGATAAGGAAGATAAGGATGTTGAGTTAGTTGAGCCTATTGATCAATACATAACTCTTTTTGCTCCTGAATCTGAGGAAGATAGGGTCATTTCTAATTACAGACAGGGGGCCATGCTTACATATATCTATAAAAAAAATTATGTAAAACATGTTTAAAAAATGAAGAAAAGTTTATGGGTGTCTATTATATATCTAGGTACAATTATTTTTAAATTCTTTTATTGTTTGAATTAATGGCATTTTAAATACTAAATTAAAATTGTCAATGTTGATTAATATTGCTCTGGTCATAAGAGTATATTCATATCGGATATCCAAAGAGTTGGGGTAATTATATATTTGACATTGTCACTTA
This sequence comes from Populus trichocarpa, assembly GCF_000002775.5. Lineage (NCBI taxonomy): Eukaryota > Viridiplantae > Streptophyta > Magnoliopsida > Malpighiales > Salicaceae > Populus > Populus trichocarpa. Next base: position 12,878,319 of record NC_037286.2, on the reverse strand, counting down.
GAGGCCCCTACCTACTAGTTCTAGGTAATAATAAAATAAAATTGATTCTAATCAAAATGTTATTATATAAATTGAATGCAAGAAATGTACTAACTTTGTGGCTTGTTATTTTAGATGGTTCGAAGCTAGACATTTCACAATAAATCCCACTTATGTTCACGAATTCTACCAAGATGAGTTGGAATTGCAACAACCACATTAGGTATTTGTTACAAATATATTATATTTTTTATTATTTTAATGTCAATTATTTAGTTTTGACTTGTTATCTAATATAAGTCTTTTCATATGTTCTGATAGGTTAAATAGATGTCATATATAAAGGACTTGATACTTTCAACTTTGTCTATATGCCGTGAGGAATCTGACATTTGGTCAGCACAAGTCTTGTTGCATTGCTTTGACATTGTTAAGATATATTACCCAGATCGGGTAATACATCAGTTTGGACTATCTTAACATATATTGAATTATATTGATATCAATGATGAGTTTTATAATATTAGTCATTAGGGTAAGCACGAGGAAAATTGGTTGGTGATTTATGCATCTTACCTCCATATTTGGGATTTTAGGAGAGATCATGTTTTTTAGAAGTGACATCTAACTATTGATGTAGATACCTACATGAGATGGTATTTGACTATTACATACTATTTTATTACACCTACTCGGTCGCGTTTCCCGAGGCTTTCACAAAATCCGATGCATTATGCCCCCTGATATTTGAGCATAATCGATTGGGATACAATATTGTTTTACAGATAACATTTATTAAATAGTGTTAATGTCATTATAGATGATGACTACTAATTAGTTTTTAATGTATGTATATAGATTTATTACTTGGTATGAGAGGCTCAAAAAACAGCAATGACTATCCGTGAAGGCATCAATGAGATGGGATGTATTGTGGCCAACACTATGTTCAATTTTGTGTCGTGATGGAATTCAAGAGGTTAGGGAGGTTGAGCATTTTGAAGCAAATTTAACGAAAGATAAGATTGCTTATAGTGAGAGTGTTAGGGATGTTGGTCCATCCACGAACATCTCAGGCTCGTCCACGAGATGGGGTGATATTGGTCCTCCTCACCGTTACACGAATGTTACAGACCCGTCATCGAGTTAGATGAGTTGGGGTGGTGCTTTAAACCCGTCCACAAGCACTCTGGGCCTTTCCATGAGCTGGGACGAATATTATATATAGTCACATGTTATTATATGTTATAAGAATTATAAATAGATGCATAGTTAGTTAAAGATAAGATTGCTTATAGTGGGAGTGTTAGGGATGTTGGTCCATCCACGAACATCTCAGGCTCGTCCACGAGATGGGGTGATATTGGTCCTCCTCACCGTTACACGAATGTTACAGACCCGTCATCGAGTTAGATGAGTTGGGGTGGTGCTTTAAACCCGTCCACAAGCACTCTGGGCCTTTCCATGAGCTGGGACGATTATTAGATATAGTCACATGTTATTATATGTTATGAGAATTATAAATAGATGCATAGTTAGTTTAATTTTAATAAAATGTTGTGTTATGTTAATCATCAGTCTAGTTTTAATAATTAGAATTTGATATGTTATGTGTTGTTTATGTGAATTGTGTTTTGAGACTAGAAAACTTGTTATTTAAAGTGCATAAATTGTGGGGTTTTTTAGGTAGAGAGTTAATTGATGAAGAAATTGTTCTTGGATGTGTCTCTTAATCGAGTCGTGTGTCATATATTTTATATGCGACTTGCGTGTCACAATTGGTATTTACAACTCGCGAGTTGAACATGATATCTGCGACTCAATTAAATGTACTAAATTCCTAAAAATATAATTCGTCTATGTTATTTTATCAATAAATTTAATTGTGCTAAGTTACAAAAAAAACTCGTTGATGAGATTGAAGAAGATATATCGGTGCTAGTTGAAGATTCCTATACTATAGCATACATTAATTAGGATGCTTGTGTCAATTAAAAGTGTATAAAGCTAAGCAAGCCCTCCTATTTTTGCTCACTTCCATTTTGTACCTTACGTTTTAACCTGTGGTCTATGTTTTTAATTAGATATGAAATTATTGCAGCGCAGAAAGAATCTCGATTGGGTTCCAACAATTATCACAGGGACCAGCTCCCGAGTTAGAAGACAAGAAAATCTCTCCACCAAATCAATCTCCACCGGTTTTGTTTAACAAAGCCAGCATGCAATGACCCAGCCGTAAAATATCAACTCCATGAAAGCAGGCATAAAGCAACCACCGCACGTGCTCCATGGACTTGCAAAATCTCAAGCTTGACTATTTCAAACCAATCCTTATACATAAATATATATATATATCACGTGATACACGTTTTTTATATATTTTACGGCTCATCTCTCCTTTCTTCTTCTTTAGGGATACACATTGTCTTAATTAGTTGAAGCACCCACCATAATCGCTGCAGTGTCTCCCAAAGGAAACATTATTAACAAAACAATGGAGCTAAAGCTTCTTTGCAAATCCTTTGTAGTGTTTGACATGAAATAAAAAATAGTTCCTTGCTAGTTTTGTACTCGCGTTCCGCTGTGGGGATGTTATTTTTGTTTTCAATAAAAAAAAATGAATATATAGGCTTTTCTGATGTATTTTTTAATATAAAAAAATTATCAATTACAAATTAAAATGTTTATACATGTATTTATTTAATTTAATTAATATTTGATCAAGAGATAACTAAGATATAAATATTTGATCTCGCAATACAGGCCATATACTTATATGTGTTTAACCATTTGCATTTAGTGAAACAACCATTTGTGCCAATATAAAATTAAATAATTCATTGTTGAATGATAAAACTTAAAAAAAAATTAATTAAAAAAATAACAAAAAATGAGACATAGGTCAACTTGTGTAGACACATTATTCCCTGCAACCATGAACACAAGATTGAAATAGCTCTATAGAAAAGAAAGAGATAAAGAACATGAAGACTAATTCTGAAAAATTTAAATATTAAAAGATGAAATTAAAAAATATTAGAATATTTGATTTCGTAACACGGGTCAAATACTAAGTTGTGTTTAATAACTATTTTTCTTAGAATATATTTTTTATATAATCAAATGATTATCTATGCGAATAAAAGTTAAGGAAAATTGCAAACAAAAGCAAACCTATAAAAACAACCCATGTTGTATAATGAAACTAAAAATATATTAAATAAAAAAATATATATGGGTTAACCCGCTAACCTAGTGACTATGGGTACATAATTCAGATAACCCCACAGAAAGAAAAGCAAAAACAAAACACAAAGACTAATTCTACAAAAATCAAATATTGAATGATGAAATTGAAAAATAAATAAATTTTATAAAAAACATAAAAAAACCAAAGTCAACTTATGTTAACCTTCGAAACTCGTGGCTCAATAAAAAAATATTAAATGGTGAAATCTAAAAAAAATTACAATAAAAAAAGATCGAAAACAAAATAAACATCTATAAAAAAAATAAGGGCTAAATTTGACATGAAAAAAGATAAAAAAAAATGATGAGGGATGAAATTGAAAAAAAATTGATTAGTGAAAGGATTTAAAAATATCAAAAGAACAAGGACCAAAATTGATATAAAAAACAAATAAAACCTAATGATTAGGGATTAAATTGAAAAAAAAAACCAATCAAAAAAAAATAAAAAATAAAAAATAAAATAAATAGCAATTAAAAAAATAAAAATAAAAGTGGATATGCTAAATTGCTCCTAAACCAACTTAATTATAATTATAAAAAAAAGAAGGCAAGAAACGTCATTGGAAGGAAGCTTTATTTTTGTCTCAGGTAGATAAATAATTTAAATGTAATAAAAAAATCTAAAATATTCTGGGATGAAAGTTAATATTTTTTTGCTTATAAAATTAATTAAATCATTTACCTATTTATAATAATAAAAAAAAGGTTTGTTTCTAATCAATTTATCAATAACTAATATATCCTTAAATAAAAACCTAATTACCTCTTATTTGCTAAGTTAGTATATGATTTTTGAAAGGATAAAATAAAAAAAGTATTGTTCATTACTACAATATTTTCTTCGCGTGGCTTAGTTTTTGTTAATTCATCATTTTCCGCACCTGAATTTTCTCTTTTTATGGTGAAAAAGCAAGTTAAGCATCGAGCAAGATCGATTCTTTCAAGGTTTGTTAATGTGCGATTGAAGCTAGAATTTAGTTCCATTGTTGACCTGTTGGATTGTGCTTTAGGTATGATTCCAAATGGGGCTTGAGAGGTGAGAAGCATCTAACTTTTGTCTCAAAATGTTTCCTCGTTTATTGTTTTAGAGAAAGTTTAATTAGGTGTATATATAGTACAAATTGATTGGTTAGCTATGTTGTTTAGTACTAATATAATTTAAAATGATTAGAATAACCATCCATTATTGCTTGATCATGAGGGGATTCAAGGATAGATTCCGTAATTATCATTTCAAGCATGTATGAAAACTATCCAAAATCTTCCGATGATGCATTGAAATTTTATTAATTATCTTCATTTCTAACCGATAGATAGATTTTATATATATATATATACACTTACCTCCAATAATGTTTTACATCGATGTGTGCAGGTGATCCAGCTGCTTTTACATTGCTGCTTGACATTCTATTTGTATTTGTATTTGTGTTTGGATGTATTTTAAAAATATATTTGATATAAAAAATATTAAATTGATTTTTTTTAGTTTTTTATAATGAATTTGATGTGTTTATGTTAAACATCAAATAAAAAGCACCTACACCTTGATTTTTTTTTATTTTAATATCTTTTTAAATAAAAAATATTTTTAAAAAATACATCGTGTCAAAGAACCATCTCCAACCTAAAAGCTTAAACTGTTAAGTGAGGTCTCATGATATGATTTATATTATTCTCTAACACATCCGCTCAAGTGAAAGCCCTTTAGACTTGAAACTTGCACATGCTCATATTACCTTGTATTTAATTTTTATCAAATAAATAGAAATAGTGAGATTCGAACTCGTGACTGCTTGGTCATCAAGGCTCTGATACCATGTCAAAGAACCATCTCAACCCAATAGCTTAAGTTGTTAGATGAAGTCTCAGAATATAATTTATATTATTCTCTAACATATTATACTATAATATCAAATACATAATTAAAACGGCAATACTTAAATGCATTTTCCTACAATTGGAAGTGCAAAATAGAAAGCAGAAAGAAAACACGCCCCCCTGTTTGGTTAATTAGTTTATTTCGTTTTTTTCTGATAGATTTTAATATTTATCATTATCTAAATCCGGAATGATAGGCAACTTGCTAATTGTTAATTACATACACACACACACGCGCACATGTACACGCAAGTCTTAGCTGTTAAGTTATCCCTGGTTTCTTTCATTCATAGTTTAATTAAAAAGATTTTAAAAAATCCAATGAAGAACCAAAAATAAATTATATATAACGGGACATTGATTTGGAAACTGTCTTAAATTATCACTGATGGATCTGAGTTTTGTCCTTATCTCTGGGAACTGTCTTATTTTCCGTCATCTGTAAGGAGCATAATATTTATGTATCTTCTTCCACTTTTGTTTCGTTCCAGTCGGCTTCTGATTAAAATAATTCGGTCAGCAAGCATATTAAAAAAACTAATAGGAATTAGTTAAACATTTTGCATTTACTCACAATTTACAATTTACGGTGGACTCAGACAATAAATTTACATTTCATTAAACCACACAATAGCATTTAGCTTTTTAAGAGGGTAATTCGGTATTTTTTAAGATATAAATGTCATTATTAAATTCACAAGGGATATTACGGTAAGTTTATATCTTATTACACAGTAAAATTACTAAATTATTTTTAAAAATTAAATTAATTAAATTGCTTCTAAAATCAAATTTCTCAGGTAATGTTTCTATCATTTCTCATGGTTTTTTTTTTTTAACACTTAAAATTAACAATTACATCAAATCAGAGTTTGCATCCTAGGCAAAACTTGGTCATGTTGGAATATCTAATTGATTTGTTTATCTCACTTAACCTTCACTGGGATGAGGATTAAAAGTTTCCACAAATAAAAAAAGGAGAGTCAGTGAAATAATAATTTATTTTTGAGTTATTAAGTGTGTGTTTAGGATTGGTGGAAGGAGCGTTTTAAAATAATTTTTATTTAAAAATAATTAAAATAATTTTTTTAATTTTTAACATTGACATATTAAAATCATTAAAAAATACTAAAATAAATATTAATTTAATGTTTTATAAGCCAAAAACACTTTTAAAAGGTAATCAAAACCAGAAGCACTCTCAAACACACTCTTAGACCTTTAGCCTTTCCTAATCAAGTGGCCACGGGCTATACCAAGACTTATTATTAATGAATTTTGATTTATCATATAATTAATAAATTAGACTAATAAATACAAGATATAGATAAAATCAAACAGGTAGAATTAACATTTCAGATAACTAAATTTATGGATGATCAAATATTTTGAGCAACCATAAATGCATGAGACCGCGATAAGCAGCGGTTCAAAATTGGAACTTCGAATTTGGCAGTGTCGAGTAATCTTATGCTGTATTCTGTTATCCGAGCATGGCTGCAAGGTCTTCTCGAGGCCAGCGAAATGTAAGAAATGCGAAGGTAACTTCGAATTCACTGAATAACTTCTTTTTCTCTCTTCTGATATGATAATTTACCTACCTAGCTTTAAATAACTATTAATTAAGATTATGTCATTAAACGTAATGGATGTTGTATTTGATAAATTAAGTGAGGTTTTGTATTGAATTAATCCTAAACCACAATTAGAATCTAGACATGGTTAATAAACCTGCTTTTAGGCCAATTATTTTTTAATAAATCACCGTGATTTAATAGACAATAATCTTTATATATATTTCATTACTGATTTTTTTAAAAATTACATTTAAAAAAATTTAATTTGATTTATATTGTGATTACCCACTATAATTTAAGAAATTATCATTTACATTATAAATCAACAAAGATTTTTAAATATAATATATACAAAAAGACCACAAACGATATATTGATTTCTCTACCTACTTCTTTCACTTCGAGGAGCATTTCTCTTTCTTTGTGACGAAAATTTATCAAAATCAAACCCAAATCGATTGACTTCTCGGACGATTTCTTCCACCAATATGTTATTTTCTGTTCTGACGCGTTGCTGCTGATTTCTATGATTACTTGCGGTTAGGTTACCATCAGAGACTGCATCTTTAGATACTAGGAATTTTCTTGATCTATTTACTTTGTTAAAAGCAAAGAGCATATTAATGATTTTTCATGGAATATGAAATTTCAAAATTGATCCTTGGGCTTCTAGAAGAAACATTTTTTCCTCTTAGTGCAGTGATCCTGTTCCTGCTTGCTGATTCTCTCTACCATCTAGATGCTACATTCAACATTGGACATTTTTCATAGTATTTTAAAAATATTTTTTAAAATTCCCAGAAAATCAATTAAATTGAGAAAGTTAAAAAAAATTGGAAAAATCGAAACATGAAAAAAATTGATTAAATTAATTAGAATATTTTAAAAAATATTCGGCTCGGTTCAGTTTCGGTTTTAAAAGTATGAAATCAAAAAACCTCAACCGAACCAAACCGATTTAGTTAAAAAAATATAAAATAACCGAATTAAACCGAAACCAAACCCATCATTAAACCCATTAGAAATTCCAAAAAAAACCCAAAAAACAATATAATTTTTTGGTTTTTAATATAAAATAACCGAACGGAAACCGGTGGGTTAGATTTTAATTTTTAATATAAAATAACCGAACTGAACCGAACCAAAACCGGTTGGAACCGGTTTCAGTTTTATTTTTTGTATTTTATAAAATTTAAATTTAGTTATTTTTTTAAGTAAAAACCAAAAAGAACAAAAAAAATAATCATTTCTGATATGGGATGCCTTCGTCAAAAAGTTAAGGGGTTGGTGTTTCTGGAGACAGAAAACTTGATTGGGTTTGAAAACAATCAAGTTGTTTATGAATTCCTTGTTATAATTTTTGTAAACTGCTTTGGTTTGGAGGTATTTTGACAATCGATTGACGGTTTTTTACGTCTTTGAAAAAAAAAAACAAAAACCAATAAATTTTCTATTTCTGCTTTTGAATTTGACTTTTTTAAAAAACAGACAAGGGAAATGTTCTACTTATTTTTAACGTGTTTGAAAAATAAACAGCCCTTAGTTTTGGTGGTCTTTTATGCCTACATTACTAGCAGGTTGTTTCTTGTTTGTGGTTTCCTTATGGCAACAACTGGTATTTAGACAAGATGGAATTAACAAATTGATCGTTAAATATTGATGTGGTCTTCAAAGTCAGAGAATTATATATACTATGAAGAAAATAAGATGTTGACCCATTTGGCTTCAACCCTGAAACCTTTTTTTTTTGGATTCGAGGAAACCCCACTCCCGGAAAGTGCACTTTATGGGTCCAGGTGAGCGAGTAAAACCTCGGCTGTCCCAGACTCTTACAAGAGGTGCACGCCCTGACTCGAACTCGAGACCTGCTGTGCAGATCTTAAACTCTTTGTCATCACGCTACGCCTCTTGGGGACTTAAACCCTGAAACCCCTTCTCAGTAATAACCAAAACAAGCCGAAGGTTGCAAAAGTGTAGATGGAGAAGGAGAAGGTCACTTGACGGCATTAAGTTTGCATATCTCTTTAGTTATTAAATAAAAAAATTATGATAATCCTATAAATAATTAAATACTTTTTGTTGATTTTTTTAAAAGGGAAAGTAACAAAGGAAACATAACTCAACAGGCCCCTAATTTCAATACTATGGAGCCTTTTTTTTTTTTTCTCCTGTTTACTGCCTAGTGAAGGAGAGTGATTAAACCCTAGTCTTGGGGACATAATTCAAATGATACAAGATAATCACGAACGATTAAAAGAACAAGAAAATAAGCAACTGAATATAGGCCGGGCCAGCTGCTATAAGCCTAGTGTATTGGAGTTAGGCCCAGATTACATCATCTACTGGCTATACATGGGCTACTAACCAGTTCTTGACGTAGGAAGTTCGTCTTCACAGGCCTTTGCAGCCGAAGAGAAATCGAGAAAAGACTAATGGGGACCCTTCCGTTTCTCCCCTCCTCTTCGCAGACGTTTTCCTGATACAAAGGCGAAGAGTAGTAGAGTTCGGTTGTCTAGCTGACTCTGAATGAGTTTTGTCAGCTTCGGGGATGAAGATTAATGGGCAAAAAATCCGAGGTTTTTGCAGCTCCAGTGGTTAGTCATCGACAAAAAAGAGCAGCAGATTGCTCGATGTGTAAATTTCCTTTTACTAGTGACCTTGGTCGCTCCTTGGGCATTCCATGTATTCATTCCTGAGTTGCCCGTAGATATTTAGATTATATTGCTGGTACCCTAGGCTTATAAAAAGATACAAATAAATAGTATAAAATCAAAATAAAATTGATTAATTTTTTAAAAAGTTTATAAGTTTAATAAAAATTTTAGTATGGAAATCACTCAACCATATAAAAAATAGTACAATTATTAATTTCTTTATTAAAAACAGTTTTTAAAAAATAAAATAATCTCTACAAAAGATTATTTATATTAAAAAAAATCATAAATCTAATAGAATATGTCTAATGGATATGGATAAACCTAATAAATAATATTAATTCAATGAACCCAAATTTAAATAAAAACTCTAATATCTCTAACGGGCCTAAAAATAACTAAAAGATAAATAAAATAATAGCTCAACTCATTTAAATAAGATTAAAGTCATTTTCATAATGTATTGACATAATCAAAACTTAATTTCAAATGCATAGTTCTCTCTTGTATTAATGAATTAGAAAGCGTGCAATATATTCTTGGAAAGTTACGGATATCTACTTTCCAATGCAACTAGAATATCATTAAAATTCTTTTTGTATCTCAAGTTATGATCAAAACAATAGATACAGATCAAAACTAACAGATTTAAATCTTTTTATTTTAATTTTTTTATAATGTTTGAATATTCACCTATAAGATTTTCTTGAACATGAATTAAATTAATCAAGTCTTATATTTTATTATTTAATAATTTTTTAAAAATCCATTAAAAGTATCTTTAAATATTTTAGCTCTAAATCTTGTGAATAGCTTGGATTGCATCAACTTAGCTTCCGATTACATGGTACTTGGACCAAGATTACCCTTGCTTATATGTCTGTTTATTCTATGCAAACTTTGTGGTTTCCGTAATCCATTTGTAATTGCATTGACAAAACCGAATGTGATCCTTTATATAGTCTTCCAAGCAAAATGGCAAGGGTTGTTCACCTGATTATTAGAAGTAAAGATGAAGGAGGGATTAGTATCAGGCAAGCTCGGGAACAGAATATTACCTTGCTAGGAAATCTGAGTTGGGATATCATAATGAACTCATCTAAACTATGGTATCGGCTTCTAGCTAAAGGAGAAATATCTAATACATGTTGATTTATGGTTACATGATCCTCTTTTATTCAAAACCAAAAAATTAGGGTTTATCAAGTTTTTTTCTTTAAAAATCTTGCATGGCCAAGTCTCTCATATATATATTATTGCATGTTTTGATTTTTGCAAAAGAAAAACAAAAAAAAAATTGTTGCATGTAATTTAGAGTTTTATAGAAGGTTTATAAATTCTATTAAGCTTTGGCCCATATTAAAAATTCCATTGGACCGACATTCCCAAATCACACTTTAGACGGGTTATGAAGATGATGTTGACATTGATATATGAAAGCAAAGACATGTATCTCTTCATTTATGATTATGTTAACCTTGTTTGTCGTTGCATGTTTTTTTTTTTTGGTAGATTATGTTGTGTTCTTTGCTTTGCATTGTTTTTTTCACTTTACTTTCGTTTGCTGAAGCAAGCAAATATTTGATCAATTCTCGAATCCATTAATTTTACATGTTTTTTCTTAATTTTGATTCATCTTTTGGATGGCTTTTATGTCTTTGTCGGTTCAGAGTTCAAGCCAAGGATACTGCAAGACAAGTTAAGGAATAAGAGGTTTATGTTTGTTGGTGATTCATTGAATAGGAATTAGTGGGAATCAATGCTTTGTTTTGTTCAATCTGTAATCCCTCCTAGAAGGAAGAGTTTTAACAAGACTAAATCTTTGGCTGTCTACAGTGTTGAGCTACCTCTCAGCTGCTTCTCTTTTCTCTACAAGAAACATCCAAGTAAATATATATATGGTTAAAACTTTGTCAGGCATCACTAATTTGTGGTCGCAGCTACTGCTGATGTTTAGAATGGGTTTTAGTTCAACTTTTAAGGTTGCTGGGACAAGTTAGTACTTGACATTAGCTTCTGTTAGCATATTTTAATTTAACTTGTGTTGATACTCTAAATATATTGTGGATTTTACTTTCGTTTTTGTTAGGAATTTATTGAATAGCTAGCTTTTGTTAATGTTTGGCATGACTTTTAGTACACCTTCTTGGATTATTTAGCATATACCTCTTGCATTTCGGGTCATAATGTTTTGGATTGCCTTTCTTGGTTTGGTTGCTTGGGTCAATTTTTTATTTCCTTGATTTTTCATCGATTTAGAAGGTATTTGATAGTGTGATAGTAATTATTTTTCAAAATATTTTAAGCTTGAAAATTTATTAAAATAATATCTTTTTTATTTTTTAAAAATTATTTTTAACATCAACCCATCAAAACTGATCTGAAAATATATAAAAATAATTTAATATATAAAAATATAAAAAATATTTTTAAAACATAAATCTTCTAACAGTGCGCAGGCAGCGTACTAGTACCATTTTCTAAAACCAAACCGGGCTCGACCGGGCAGAAGAAATATGACGTGTCTGCCACTCAAGGTCGTCAAACGATTAACCTAAATTCGTTGGGTTTCCGTACGAGAAGGAGGAAGGCAAAAGTAGAAAATAATGAATCATACAAATGTCCACTGTCTGTAGGCTGAGGTTTCTATTCTTAATACTACCAGTAGTTTATTGGTCGTCTCCAACTGCCACCTTTCCAATTTAGGCCTTTTGTTGAATTCCATGGATCCAGCCTATGTGATCAACTGCTGCCTGGGCTACCAAAAGCAACCCATCTTGTCCAGTTACATCATTGCATTTGGACCCATCATTTTTCACAAGTTGCATCTGGACTTTTAAAAGTTATTTTAAATTTAAAATATTTTTAAATGATATTTTTTAGAAGTTTACTTTTATTTTTTATATTAATATATTAAAATTGTAAAAAAATATTTTAAAAATATCATTTTTATATTTTTTTAGATAAAAAATAATTTTTGAAAAAAACTACCATAAAGTCAAACCAACACAAACTCCTAATAATAGAAAAAATTTCATACAATTGTGATTATAGAGTCGGTTATATATATTCTTTTTTTTAAAATAAAAAATTCATTAAATTTAAGCTCTGTTTGTTTTTTAATTTTAAAATACTTTTAAAAAAAAATTAAATTTTTTTTACTTCAAATTAATATTTTTTAATAATTTTAGATTATTTTGATGCGCTAAAGTAAAAAATAATTTTTAAAAAATAAAAAAAATATTATTTTAATAAATTTCGAGTAAAATATACTTTGAAAAACAGTCGCAACTACACATCCAAACACGTTATTAGAATGCACAAGATTGAGTTGTGATATTTTATCAATGAATTTATATAAATACTCTCAGTCTTATTATAAAACATGAATTAAAATAACTAGAAAGTAAAACAAGTTAAAGAAATTCTTCCAGAAACTTATGTCATACGAGCGCATAAAATAACCATAAATTATTTTTTCTCCTTCTCTCCGTTGTTACTTCGAAATTAAAAAACATCTAAAGTACCAATCCTCAATCCCAAGTCCTCAACATCGTTACACTTACTACACAACTACCTCCATCTTAATTTCAACTACAAAGTTTACTTTTAACTAACATCTATTTTACATTATATTATTTCTTTTCGCTGGTTTTAATTTTGAAATATAATTCAAGCCATTTGTCTGAAAAATATAGATGAAACGTGATATGAGGGCACGTGTATTGGATGATATAATTATTTGATGCATTTTTCGCAAGAGTGCAATTAATTAAACATTGTGTCATATATGGATATGTAAGATTTTTTAAAAAAATGGTTTGTATTATTATTTCTAAATTTAGTTATATGAATGAATTTGAGTTTAGACATTAATTCAGATTGAAATGTGTGAAACATTATCAATGAATATAATCATGAAACAAGTTCAAGAACACTATAGTTAGTGACAATTACGTATAACATGCAACAAAATTAATGTTGATTTTAAGAATATCTCGTCAATATATAAAAAGAAATCATGTTTATGAGCTTAATTTAATAATTTATGTACAATTAATGGTTGATAATTCTTTCCCTCAAATTATTTTTTTTTCTTAATTTATGAGTTTAATTTTAATCAAAATATTTAAAATGATGGAGAATAAATGTACCTATGAAAGTAGGTAACACATTTATTTGCAATTCTAAGCCATCAATAAAAGATACATAAAAGGAAGGACAAGTAGTTTTAGAATGTAACTTTATCATCAATAAATCTTATGCTTGCATCTACTCTCTCTCTCTCTCTCTCTCTCTCTCTCTCTCTCTCTCTCTCTCTCTCTCTCTCTCTCTCTTGTATCTGAGATAGTGATAAAAAAAAATTAAATGATTTTTATTTAAATAATAATAATTTTTTATTTTAAAAAAAGTATTATTAATATAAAAATAATTTTTTTTAAAAAACCAAATGATCATAAGAAGAAAGGTGAACCAAACACATCCTAGACGATGAGATGTAATTGGACCACCTCACCTACCTCTAGGTGTCCCAGTCCGCAGCGAGTCCAAACGTCTCTTGTCCACTAGCGATCACAACAACCTACACAAAAAATAAAATAAAACAAACGAAAACGAATCCACGCACATGAAAGGCAAACCAAACCCCCCGTCACACAACGCCCACTCGCTCTAAGCTTGAGGCCTCAGCGTACTCTCACCTCTCTCAAGAGCCGTCATTGCAGAAAGAAAGAAAGTAATGCAGAGACTACCTCTTCGTTGAATTAAATAAGAATAATTAAGATCCGACCAGATTGATTGCCGAAGAATCCGAGATCTCTTCATCTCACAGAGTTGACTATACTGAGGTTTTCTTTTGGTGATCGATCGATGGCATCGGAGGATGTGAAGGCGAGCGAATCGGCTGTGACTACTATTGTCAATTTGGCGGAGGAAGCTAAGCTTGCGAGAGAAGGAGTCAAGGCTCCTAGCCTTGCTATTCTTAGCATCTGCAAGTCTCTTGTTGCCGGTGGTGTTGCTGGTGGAGTGTGAGTTCTCATATCTGCTTTAGCAGCTGCTATTTAGATAGTTTGCTTATTTAAAAAAAGAAGAAGATATTTTAGTATTTTGAAGGAATTTAATATTATCTATGTAATTATTACTTTTTAATTCTAAAGGAATTATTGCAGTAGGTAGCAGATGAAATTATGGTGCTTCATTTTCGTACTACTGATCTATAAAAAATTCATAATTTCAAGCTATTGTTTTGTTCAGTCTTGGAGAAAAGTTTTGAGGAGGATTGGAAATGATAGGGAAAAAAATCAAATCAAAATGAAGTTCCTAATACAAAAAGCCGTGACTTTCGTGTTAGGGTATGAAAGTTTGGTTTTCAAGAATGTGAAGAAACTAGAAATATTAAAAATTTGAATAATTTGAGGTGGGTTAATGACTTTCCAGAGAACTTGAACCTGCATAAAACTTACAATACTTTAGATGCACTAGTTTTATGATACTGTTTTCCTTCCTCTTTGTTTTACTTGTAATTCAGTGAATATAGAAAATTAAGTGCTAATTAGATTGTTTATTTCAAATTCATGATTTGTTTTTAACTCAGGTGCTTTTACACTTGCAAGATGATTTTTGTTTTTACCATGTATGGTAGTCTAGATGTTTTGTTCCCAACGGGATCACTCTTGAATGTGAGTGCGGATGGCAGAGGTTGTACACCTTTTACCTTTTATGATTTTTGTTGTTGTGGTGATGCTACATCGAATTTTCTCCAACTAAAATGGTTGCATGCGTGTTCAGGTCTCGCACTGCTGTTGCTCCCCTGGAGAGGATGAAAATACTGCTACAGGTTAGATCTCCTGATGTTTGTGTTCCATTGGATATTTTTCATTCACATCCATTGGAATGTGCACTCACATGTAAATTTTGCATTGATGAAATCCTACAATTTGCAGGTTCAAAATCCACATAACATAAAATACAATGGAACAATTCAAGGGTTGAAATACATATGGAGGACTGAGGGTTTTCATGGACTATTCAAAGGCAATGGCACCAATTGTGCTCGTATTGTCCCAAACTCGGCAGTCAAGTTTTTCAGCTATGAGCAAGCTTCCAAGTATGATTCTTTGAAAATCTTGATTTCATTGGTTGTTGAAAGACGCATATACTTTATAGTATACAGGAGGGCAACTTGTGTGGTCTTAATTACCCTCATTCTTCTTTGATCCATATCAGTGAAAGAAAATTGTCAAGTCTGTTCAACTGGTGAATACATGGCATATATGGTTTTAATCATGATAACATGTGAGCTATGTAAATGATTTAGAATTGATTGTGCACTGAGAGAAAATGCGTTTAAGCATTCTACTCTCATTTTCATCTTTATATCTGCAGAAGACTGATTTTTCAACTCACTCATACACAATTATTACAAAGGAAGCACGCCATGCTTACTTCTGTCACTTTTGAAATTCGGGCATACCTGATCTTGCACTTATTGTCGTTTTTTGCTTGGATTGCCAGTGGGCTTTATTGCTGATTACTGGACCAGTCTCTACCAAGATGGTCTAAGCCATTTGGTGATGGTTTCTTCAGACATAAACTGCTTTGCTTTCTTCAGTCCTGCCAATGTGGGGTTTTTTGTTTCAGACACTTACACCATACTGCTTGTTCTAGGCGTTAGCCTGTATTTCTTTCTTCAAACATTTCAAATCACCTCTGTTCATGATTCTAATGTAAGATCCATTGTGTAAACTTTTTTTTCCTTTTCCTGATGGGTCCTCTATATCCATATGACAGGGGAATATTGTATCTCTATCAACAGCAAACTGGTAATGGTATGTCAATCTTTGTTCTCCATCACTTTGTTTTAGATATTCTTTGTGAATTTACATTACACTTAATGGAGATGTTTTCTAAAGTTTTGTTGGGGCAGAAAATTTTTATTCAGATTAGGCAGCCTGCCAGAATTATATTTTCCAGTAATCATTATTAGAAAAATATATAGTTTCTTTACACATCCATTTAGTTGCAGAGAGAAATGCAATGAAAAACATTGAGTTAGTGGATGCTTGGTTTACCTTATTAGTGAAATTGAATGTAGAAGTAGCCTTTCATCACAGTTTTTGTGCTGGTATTCTCACGTATGTGAGTCCTTCCCTTGTTGTTCCTACAGAGGATGCTCAGCTCACTCCTCTTTTACGCCTTGGAGCTGGAGCATGTGCAGGAATTATAGCAATGTCTGCAACTTATCCCCTGGATATGGTACGAGGCAGGCTAACTGTACAGGTATGATCACTGAGGTTCCATTGGAAAAACCCTGGGAGAAGGATTTTTTCCTTTGTTTTATATGCTAAAAAATATTATACTTCTATTTGAAGCTTCTTGAAAGATTTTTAAATGTATTTAATAAGGCATGGAAATAAATTCATACCAATAAAATTATTTATTGGAACAAATGAAAATTCATTTTATTTAACATGCCCCATTATTTGCTTAGATTATTTGGGGTTCTCCGCGTTGGATTTTTCAATACAAAGTTTTTAATTTTTTGTTTTATTGTGTTTGCAGACTGAGAAATCACCTCATCAATATAGAGGAATGTTCCATGCTCTATCAACCGTGCTTCGGCAAGAAGGCCCACGGGCACTGTACAAGGGCTGGCTTCCTTCTGTCATTGGAGTTGTAAGTCATTAATTGCTAAATAACACTGCATGTTAACATTCTCGTAAAATGCTTGTGCTATGGGTTGTATTTTCTAAAATGAGACACTTTTAAGGTATTTCTATTGTAGCTTGGTGCACATGTCTTGATTTCATCCAACTGATAACCTGGCATCTTCTTTTCTTTGTCTAAAGTTGGAAAGTAAAGCCATTGCTATATCTATATCTTGATTTATATATCTGATTATACTAGACATTTTTTTATGCCACACTTAGATAGAAAGCCTATGTTGAGTTCTTCATTTGATGATTTAAGTATGCTATCTTATTTGTTCTTGGAATTATTAGCACCAGATGAGAGAATATTGGAGCTATGTGCTGCTAAGATGAGATTTTACTGGTGCAACTATGATGTATGCGTTGGCTTCACTCTCCCCATCCCGCTTCTTTCTCTTATATTTTGCAAAGGGTCTATAGGGCTTAATACCGTAAATCTTAGCATTGATGTTCTTATATGTGGGAAAGACAACCCACCAGCCCCCATTCTCCCTGTTCTTTGACAATAAATAAGTATGACATCTTTGCTGGTACTGTTAATATCACATTCCTCGGTATTCTTATGTGACCCAAGGACCAAAGTGGTTTCTGTCTGTTTGCTGGTTGTAACCCTGTACTGGTGCTTCTTGTTGGCAGATTCCATACGTGGGTCTCAACTTTTCAGTGTATGAATCTCTAAAGGATTGGTTGGTTAAAGCTAGACCATCTGGACTCGTTGAAGATTCTGAATTGAATGTGACTACAAGGCTAGCTTGTGGGGCTGCAGCTGGAACCGTTGGCCAAACTGTTGCTTATCCTCTTGATGTTATTCGCCGGCGGATGCAAATGGTGGGATGGAAAGGTGCTGCTTCCATCGTCACTGGTGATGGGAGGAGCAAGGCCCCACTCGAGTATACTGGCATGATTGATGCATTCAGGAAAACTGTTCGGCATGAGGGCTTTGGAGCATTATACAAGGGTTTGGTACCAAACTCAGTGAAGGTGAGTTGTTCTATTTTCAGTGTTTCATTTGTAAATAACTTTCAACGGTTACCTTAACTTCACCTGATCATAGTTTCCTAAAAGAAGGATATGGTGAGGATGGGAAGACAGCCAATGTTGGCTGTTGGTTGCGCTGGGCTTTCCTGTTATTTTGTGGCATTTTCCTCTTGCAAGAATCTTGGTGTCTTGAGAATTAGTGTCAAGCATCTCTACAATTCTTTGCATGCTCAAATTTATGGAGTTACTGCAGGGGCTGCTTAACCATGGATCATAACTTACCATGCATTCCAAAATAGGATTGGTTGGTTGATTCTGGAGTAACTGGTTTACTTTTATCCTACTCAATAAAGATTTATGTCTGAATGCCTTGATCAACAGAAAAATTGCCAGCATTGTCAACTAGTGTGTGTGTAAAACCTCCATTCTGCAAACATTTTGCAGGAGGTCTGAATGACATGTTTACACTTTTAGTTAAGCCACTTTAATCGAACCTAGAGCACGCATGGTTTAGATTTATATTTTCTTTTGGGTCTAACGCAGCTTTTATATATGCCTAAATTGCTGCCCCCATAGCATTCAAATTAATTTCTTTTCACGTTTTCAGGTAGTTCCATCCATAGCAATTGCATTTGTGACATATGAGATGGTGAAAGACATTTTAGGAGTCCAGATCAGAATATCAGACTGAATTCCCAGGGGTCCTGCCTGATATTTGTTGAATCAGGGTGCTATTTTTGTAGGCAAGGGAATAGAGAGAAGGTAAACTAGCTCATGCAAAAGAGCGAGTTTAGAAACATGTTTAAGACTCTGTATGCTTAGCCTTAAGATTCTCATTCATATGTTGTGTCAATAAAGCATGCTGATGGGACGACTCATGATTTGTAATTTGATGCTTCATAAGAGCTGAAGTAATTTTCTGAAGCTTAATTTGCACTTACTAGCTATTAATTGACTTTCCCTTCTTTATATTTTGTGTGCCTGCACGGATGGCAGCGTTCTGCAAATAATGCTAAAAATATAATTGCATAATATAATGTCTGGCGTTACTAAAAGCGCTCTAGGCGCAAAGTTGCAGGGACCAAAGCGCTTCTAGATCCGAGGCAAAGCTCTTTCCCCTGGATGCAATTTAGGAGAGTTTTTTTTTTTTTTAACACAGTAAAAGAAAATTTAGGAAAGTAACCCAGATGAAAAAATAATTGAAAAACTAGCATCTTTGAACGAGTCGCAAATAGTATATGTTATTTATTTCGATTTAAAAACCAGGTATCTTTCTCTCTCATTTCCTCCTCTCTCTCTCCCCCTCCCCCTTGCTCCTCCCCTTTAACCATTGGCTAATCTCTCTTCACCTCCAAAAACACCCTCTAGTGTACACACACACACACACAGTGTGTGTTGTTCTTTATTTCGAATTAAAAACCAGGTATCTTTCTCTCTCTCCCCCTTCCCTTTAACCATTGGCTAATCTCTCACTACCTCCAAAAACACCCTCTAATAGCTTTATAACACTCGCGCGCGCGCACGTCTTTCTAGCTCTAAATGCGGTAGCCACACTTTCTCTCTCTACTAGCGATGAATGTTGAATTTTCCGACTAAATCAGCCACCCTCACCACCCACATTTCATTCATAGAGGTATATTAAACATTTTCTCTCAATTAATTTGATGTAATTTATGTTTAATCAGTGTTAATTTGATTTTATTGAATCTTAGGGTTTTGAATTAGGAATTAGGTTAATTAGATGTAATTGAAGTTGTTAATTAGATATAATTATATTATTTTGTTTACTTATCATTATTTTAGGTTTTTGTTGCTTGTGCCTGCCCCCTTCTGTGTTTGCCCTCTTAGTGTTGATTCACGTTCCATTCTGGCTTCGGTTCCTTCGCTATCTTTTTCGTTGCTCGTTTGCTTCTTTTGTTCCCTACTCCTGTTTTTTTGTTGTTGCTTGTCCCTTCCCCCGCTTCTCTCCTGCGCTCGTTCCTGTTGCTTTCGGTTCACTTCTGACTTCTATCCTCTTTTGTATAAAATAATAATAGCAGCTATGAAATACATAAATTTGTTTGATAATTTTACTATGGTACCAGAATTTGATGAATGTAAGTGTTCACTGATTAATTTAAGTTTAGTTGATAATTGATGCATTTTGATTAACTCCAAGATATTAATGAAATATAATTGTGTTTGGTTGTGTTGTATGATAGAATGTCTGATAATTTAGGAATATGATACTTCTATTGTGATATCATTATCAATACCGACAATAATATCACTTATAATGGAGGAAGCCATGAATTCCTAACTCCTACATCAAACATCTCTTATAATGAATTATCAAGAATGTTATGTGATCGACTTGGCTGGAATATGTTTGAAATAAAAGTTGAAATTACTTGGAGGATATTATAAATCAAGGTTAGTCAAGCTCATTATATTGGTGTACCAATCTATAGTGACATGAGTGTGAATTCAATGTTTGAGTTTGCTAGGACGAGGAAACTCTTATAGTATGGAGTTGACCCGGTTTCCAAGTAATTCTCGGAGAACTACACAAGTATCTTAACCAGATGGTCTATCTAGGTTAGGTGGTAATGATAGTAGACAAATGTCGGTGTTGAAAATAGTTATTATAGAGTCTTAGTTGGGTATGACATATGTTTCATATTGCTATGGAAAATTAGAACCAAGTGATGACGAATATGAGCATTGCATTGATAGAGTTGTGGTTGATGGGGATGCTAAGTTAGTTAAACTTGTTAATCAATACATGAAACCTTGTGCTCCTGAAGTTAAAGTTGTTAGTATGGATGACCAATATAGATGCAATGATTGGGTTAATAGTCATAGGCATTCAGGCTTATTAGTTGATGAGTTAGAGATTGAGAAAAGATTCAGAGGCAAGTCTGAATGTGTTAATGCAGTAAAGCGATGGCATATAAAGAATTCTTTGCAGTAAAGGTCCATCGTTCAACAAAGTCCTATGTTTAGTTATAGTGTGTTTAAGAACCAGTTTGTAGATGGTATTTGCATGCGGGGTATCACCAAAGGTCTGATTCATGGGAAATTTCTAAATTGAAAGGGCCACACACATATTGGAATCCTCTTGTTTTGTATTGTCATCGTCATATTGACTCGAATCTAATTATCAATGTGATGTTGACAATTGTGAAAATAAAGTTAAGTATGAGCGTTGCAACGATTCAGGGTATTATCAAGAGGGATTATTGGCATGAAGTCTTTTATTGGAAGACGTGGATGGTCAAACAGAAAAATATTGGAGATGTTATTTGGTATACACGAAGAGTCATTTCAAAACCTACTTAAAACTCTATTGGCCATCTAAGATGGTGTGAGGCTAGACATTTCATAGTAAATCTCACTCATGTCCATGAGTTTTATTATGGTGAGTTAGATGCAAAGCAACCGCATCCAGTATATATTATAATTGTATTTCATTTTTTGTTATTTTAAAGTTAATTATTTAGTTTCAATTTATTATTTTAGATAATTGTTTTAAATGTTCTAATAGGTTATATGGATGTCATATATGGAGGACTTGATACTTTTAGCTTTGTCTATATACTGTGAGGGATCTGACATTTGGTTAGCACAAGTCCCTCTACACTACTTCGGCATTGTTGATGTGTTGTCCAGATTGGGTAATGTGACAATTTAGACTATCTCAACATATACCAAATTATGTTTATATCGAAGATAAACTGCATAGTATTAGTCATCAAGGTAAACGCGTGGGGAATTGGTTGGTAATTCATACATCTTACCATGATCTCTAGGATGCTAGGAGAGATCATGTTTTTTAGGAGTGGCAACCAACGATTGATATAGATACCTACATGACATAATATATGTCAATTACGCATCGTTTCATTACACCAACCTGGTCGTGTTTCCCGAGATGTCCACTCAACCCGATGCACTAAACCTCCCGGTATCCAAGGCACACTCAATTGGTATGCAATTTTTTTTTACATTTATTAAATATCAGAATAATTTTATTATAGATGATGAATACTAATTGGTTTTTAATGTATGTATATAGATTAATTACTTAGTATGGGAAGCTCAGAAAGCAGCAACGACTATCAGTGAAGGTGTCAATGAGATGGGACGTATTGTGGCCAACACCAAGCTCAATTTATGTTTTGGCATACTTTAAGAGGTCAGAGAGGTTGAAGCAACATTAGCAGAAGATAAGATTGCTTATCGTGGAAGTGTTGGGGATGCTGGCATGTCCACGAGCACCCCAAGCGCTTCCATGAGCGACCCTGGTCCATCCACAAGCTGAGATGATATTGGTCCTTTTCAAACCTACATGGATGCTACAAACTCAATCATGAGTTGGACAAGCTGGGGAGATTATTAGATATAATTACATATTATTATATGTTATGATAATTGTGAATAGATATATAGTTAATTTAATTTTTAATAAAATATTATTTTATCTTAATTGTCAATGTACATTTATTATTTGTGATTGAATATATTATGTGCTGCTTATGTGAATTGTGTTTTAATGGTAGAGAACTAGTTATTTGTGATTGTGTGAATTGTTCTTTTTTTTTTTTTTTTGGCAGGGAATTGATGGCAAAATATATTGTCCCCGAACATCTTTGTTAGAGGAGTTGCATATAACATTTGTGAAATGCAAGTCACAGATGGTATCTGCGACAATTGAATCGTATATGGCATATGCAACTCGCATGTCATAGATGTCATTTGTGACTTTCTTTACTGTGCTAGATTTCTAATTATTTTTTGGCCTTTGTTATTTTATAAATTAATTTCTTAAAAAAAAAGTGTTACCTTACCAAAACACTCCATTTTAGGACACACCTCTAGGGGTGTTTAAAAAAACGATCAATGGAGAAAAATGTAAAAAAAATATTAACTGAAAACAACTAAATCAAGAGAAAAGACTGAATAAAAATTATTTTAAAACCAGAAAACTCACTTAGTACAATTCAGTTTTGGCTTTATAATCTGAAACCGTGTAAACCGGACCAGACCAAATGTAAACCAACATAGAAAAAAAGTATAAATTAAAACCTAACATAACCCTAAAACATTCTCCCCTTCTTTTCCATTGAATTGATAGCAGTCGCTAGCCAGTCATACCTCCCCCTATCCCCTATGTCATTTCTCTCACAGACTCTATCGTTCTCTCCTCTTTTGAAACAGAAGAGATAAGTAGACTACCTCCTTTGTCATCCCCCCCTCTCATTCTCCTTTCTTGATACAACAAATTGGACACGGTAGTAACACATCCCTACATCCCATCAACCATCTCCCTCTGCCCTATCTCTCTCTCTCATTCCTCTTTTTGATCGAAGACCCAATCCATCAAGATCTAATATGTAGAATCTAAGCTAATCTTGTATTTTTTTTCTCTTTTATTTTATCCTAATTTAATTGTAATGTTTTTTTTATTAATTAGTAGCTAGGGTCTTTGAATTTTTGTTTTTATAAGTTTAATGGATCCTCGGTTAATAGGTTATTCAATTTCAATGAATGGAATCCAATTAGGAAACCAACCTATATTTGTGTTCTCATATTAGGAACTTGTTTCCAGACCCAGATTTGAAAATACTTTTGTTGACAATAATTATAAGAGGTTCCATTATATTTCACTCTATTCGAAGCCAATTGATGTAACCCGATATTCAAATCTGACTCACAAAGAAGACTCTCCTAAAGATTTTGACATTTTTATATGCAACTTTGAGGTACATAAGCAAATGCTTATGGAAGAAGATATTGAAGATAAGACTTGTATGTTTTAAGACTCTTTTGATCTTCTAACTTGACAAGCTTTTTTTTTTTTTTCAAATGAATAATCAGACAAATCCTATACCAAAAAAATCAAATCTTTCAAGTTCGGAATCCAATTCTTTGCATGTTCAAGTTATTACTTCTAGCATAAATAGTAATATTGAAGGTAATAATCATCCACCTTCAGATCTAACTAAAGAAAAACATTTCAAATTTACGATTTCTTTAAAAAACTTGATAGAGATTATAAAACTTCTAGGGTTATATATATATAAAAAGACTAAGCTTATCATATTATAACTTGAATTTTTAGACCACAAATGGACTGAGGCCTTTGCAATTACTACGACAGGATTATCAAGAGTGGTGTTGTACAGGACAAGCACTAAGGTTCAATCATTGATCGACCAAAAAGAAGCGCGGCATCGTAAAAGCCTGCGGGGACGTGCGAGCTGCCAAGTAGAACCCAAGAGATTTTCTTTGAGTGGATATATTCCATTCCTCTGCCATTTGAAGCATAAGATCAACTGCGATGGGTAGTGGAAATGGAATTCGCTTTCTTAGGCCACAAGTCTCTCTAATGTAGCAGCAGAGGTCCCTAGTCATTAGTTCCATCACTAGAAAACACTCTTTATTTTCCTCATCAGTGAACCCACAAAGGAAGTGCAATATATTCGGGTGGGAAAGGGATAACAATGAAGAAATCTCAGGAATTAGGGGCTCAATGTCTCTAAAAAAATGTCTAAATGCAAGGCTTTCATCCAGCCATTGTATCTTCTTTTACTGACTCCTACTCCCAAGGCATCTTTTTATCTGGTAATCTTTGGACCGTAATAGGATTGAACAAGGTAAGAGTTTCCCATTTACAGGCTCCAATCCTTCCAAGTTCTTTAAAAGAACAACTGTGAGTTGCCCCTCTTGCTTTGTTGAGCCTGACATCTTCTTTTCTAGGATTTTGTTCAGGAGCATCCACCTATCTTCTTTCCAAGCTGTATCATAAAGATTGCAAAGTTCCTGAAAAATAAGATACTACTTTGCAAACTTCCACTGGAAAAGTCAAGGGTCTTTCCATTCCTTCTGATATTTGTTCGAGTATACAAGGCTCTTCTTCTGTATCTCATCGTGGTCCAATCCCGAGAATTCTCCGGCAATTTCAATTGCTTCAATGACAACAAGGATACAGGATGGTAAGTTATGGATGTATAACTCAACGCAATCCGAGTTCTGATAGAGGACAATGGCTTTGGCCCACCAGTTCTTTGTTTCCATGCACTACCTGACGTATCCTTCCCCTTCTTTGAATATTCTGCAAATCTCTCTTAACGGTTGTTCTAGTATTCCCCATTTGACGTTCTTCTCTTCAAATTTCAGGTTTTGTCTCATCTCTTCAGCAATTGAATCATATGCAAAACTGTCGTGGATTGATTTGGATATTGTCTCGAAAAACCATCAAGACCTTCAATTTTCCGAGTACCTCTCCAATCTGTCTAAGCTGCTCCATTCTAAAACTAAAAATTCAAAATATCTGCAAATGGGGCATTGAGATTTAATAATCATGCTCAAGCAAGAATCGAAAAACAAGAAGAAAGTTATTAGGACATCAACTTGAACCATGTCAATATGGATAAGCAAATTAATATATGACTTACCAAATAAGCAAATTAAAGACCAAGAAACCAAAATCCCTTATCATATTAAGTGTTCTTTGTTTGGAAGAAAGTTGGTTGATTTACAGAGGACTCTCATAAACTCAACCACGGGTTTTCTTCCGCCAAATTAGGATTCAGAAGAACAGTACAATTAAGCTAAATTGAAACTAGACAAAATGGATCAAGAATATGTATGAATTAAGTAGTGGAATTTTCAGGAAAAGGGTGGCAACAAAATTGTTCGATAACTGAATCAAGAACACATGTATTAATATAAAAGATTATTTATATCTTGGTGTTTCCAAACACTTTTTAAAAGTAGCTTTTTGTAACTTTACATAAATCAATAATAATTAATTTAATTTATCTCGTGAAAATTATTATTTTTACAAAACCAATGATACGAACGAAATTTGGAATGGACTTCACACAAGCTTTTTCATTACCAAACACTTTTATAAGTGCAGTTGGAGTATAACTTCAGCCATAAAAACAAATAAACCCTTAATATACTTAAAATCAAATTAATGTTAAAAAAAACATTCTCAAATTTGTTTATAACTTGTAACTGTGCATTTTGTTGTTGCTATTAATATTTTTTAGAAGTTAGGGTTTGATTGGGACTTTGATTTGTTTATAGCAATTAGAAATTAATGTATTCATACAACAACCAATAGAATTTCTTGAACGAGTTCCGTGTTAACTTAAAGTTTATGCTTCGGATAAGGTGCGGTACTCAAGCTTATCTTTGTTTGCTATATGAAAACAAGTTTTTTGTTAGTTTGTTTTCTGCATGAACTCAAAACCTCCATGTATAGAAAAAGGATGATGCATGCCATCATTTTTTCTTTTGCATTGACATATATCATTTCAAGGTTATCTATGTTTGGGCAAAATGAGAAAACAAATAGCACTTGTTGGTTTGCTAGCTAGTTTTGGATGCAAAAATACACTAACAGCTTTCTTAAGACTAAATGATAAGGCTTAACGTTTTACACATCCATCACTTTCAATCCATGACCACTTGGAACTCACCTAGTAACACCTTATTCTTGATTCTCATTCAATTCATAGTTTTCTATAACAAACTAAAACTATAACATTTATGTGTTGTAGACATTTTATCATGTATCAAAACAACATCTCTTCTCCTTTTTGTTGCTTGCCCCATACCGCTAAAATAATCATCACTTCCGTGTAACCCGTTATCAGTACAGCTAATTTTCGGCCCTCTAGTCTCATTACGATTATGTTGGCTGGCATAACCCTCACTCCTTACAACTCACCAATCCCAAGAAATCCTTTAACTAACAGAGTTTCTGTATACAATTGTCACTTCAATCCTCATGCATGTCATTTTCATCACCCTTTAACTTTTTTGTCATTTTTTTTTACAAGGCTGATGTAATGCCTTGTATTTCAAATACTTTTATTTTTGACTTGGCAATCATGTAAGTAACCATTCATATACAAATTAAAATAAAATTATTCAATATACATGTCATAAGATTCAATTTAATGATATACCTCTCCCAATAGATCATCATTTATCTATATTGCTTCTATTTGTACTGAGATGAACCTGAAATAAAGTAATTAGCATCATAAATGTTCGAGTACCATTATAAGCAGAGCATCATATCAACAAGAATCTTTTATTCTCATTCTTAAAAGAAAACTATGAGATGTTGTCATCGTGTCACTGCTGCAGCAAAGGATAAGAAGAACCTAAAATACATGGTTAAATAACACTGATTAACACCAACAATTATCTTTTTTACTTATATAATTTCTATATGTTGAAAACTAAAAATACAATAGCTTGTTCTTCTAGGAGTTTCATTTTTTCACATTAAAATTATTTATCATTAACCATCCTATATGTCATTTCATTATTTGATTTGCACGGTTTCATCCAACATTCTTACACCAAAAAGGCCTATGATTGACTCAGACCAATAATCTTAATTGAGTAATCAATTTCATCATATATATGCAGACCTTAAATTCTGAAATTGGTTTAACATTCTAACAATTTAGTCTCTGCTTTTATGGCTGACTAAATCAATTTCACATAACGATGGCCCCCACTCTTGCGACCAGCTTATCAGTTACATATTCGAATAGCTCTCGCTCCTACGACCAACTTATCTATGTATATTACAACCCTCGCTTCTACGACTGGCTTATTATAATTATAGCCCATGCTCCAGTAATCAGCTTATATCTTACTAATCTATTTATTTGTTTATTTTCCTTTTTATTTCCAAACATTTAGAACTTAGTTGTTTACAATTAAAGAGTTTTGTATCAACAGAACTAATTAAAATTTAAATTAGAATAAGGTGTACAACACCTAATTGCACCTTCAGTTGAACATGCTCCTCCAACTACAAAAAATGTCACTCCTGGTATAATAACCCCAATGTCCGACATCCTTTTCTGCAACCATTTCTGGTGTGATGATATCAATGGGTCACATTGTTATCGGCAACCATTTTTGGTGTGATTGGCTACTCCTGGTGTCTCTCCTAAATCCAGAGAATGTATCATTATCAATATCTCTTTTATCTCTTCATACATCAACATTTATGTTACATAATTTCATCACGCTACTCATAAATATATTTTTTTTTCTTTGGTTTATCATGCATATAAGTACTTAGATATATCATTTTCAACCATTAAAATTACATCCACCTCAATATTTTCCTTTTATATTTCTATTTATTCTTAATTTTTCATTATGATATTCTTAACCAATTAAACTATCTAATGCCTTGCCCTTACATAATATCACCTTTTCTTACATTCCTTTATGTTATGATTTTCATCATTTCTATATGAATAACTTATATCAACATATTTACTAAAATTTATATTTTCAGGAATAAAGTTCTAATTTTCGTTGACTTTGCAAATCATTTCCTCTTACTTTTTGTTCTTTAAAGCCTTAATTTCATGTCCAATTTACAATCTCTTATACATAAATTCATCACAACTTCCACGTATACTTCCAAATCCTAAAACATAATAATCCACTTTTCAACAAACTTATAATTAAATTTATTCTTTCTAACTCATATTACTCTCTTAACATTTAAACTAACCATACTCCATATCACTTCATCTTTACTTGTTAAATTTCCTTAACACTACTTATGGTCGGCCCTAGAACTTTCATTTCCTCTTGAAATGTTTCTTAAATCTTCATGGTTTAAACTAGGTTCTTCACATTTATATCATGTAATTACAGGTACAATTAACTATGTCTTTAATTCAATTATTTCTTAAAAAATCCTTATTCTCACTAACCTAAAATTTCATTATATATCACTTTGATAAATTAACTCAATATATATTTTTAATCACTTTACACACAACAACACATAATAACATAACACAATTACATGTAATTACACAATTTAAACAACTCCAAAATAATTTCCCTCTTAGCCAGCCTATAGAGTTCTACTTGTCATAATGATTTATTCTTAATTCTTTTATGATTTAAAGTCCATTATAATCTATTCCAACTCAATTAATTCAATCACAAATAATTTTAAATTTCCCTCGAATCTCATCAAGAACCCTAACTCCAAAGATTCATGAATTGTCCAAATTAAAACACCTAAACCCCCACACAACTATAAGGAAAATTCAAGAAAATGAAGAAGGAAGTTCTCCTCCTTCTAAAATGGTTGTCAGCCATATTTATAAAGAAAAAGGTGGGTCTTCTTATTTTATTATGAATTTGTCCATGCTTGATGCATCATTGTTAATTTCTAAATAGTTCTCCTGAGTCTAGTAATTCATATAATCATCCTGAACTCTGATTGATTTGAGATTTTAACTCAAGATAGAATAATATTTTAGGAGATTGCTCGTAAGCTTTCAGTTTGATCAAACAGTCGAATTAAGAATTATGTTTAATAGCATAAAACTGGACAACATGTACTTTTTATGCCAAAATCCAAATTTGCATACTGTTTTATTGCTTAAATCATCAAGATTTCCAAACTACTCTATTGGGGACTTCCATCCCTATTTATAATACAAATTCTCCTTAAAATTCATTCCTTTTCGGATTAAAAACTGTGTGATTGTACATAAGACTTATATCATTTGTCAAGGTCATTCGCGCATAAAACTATATATTAATTTATTTGAAAATTCTAAAATACTTTTCTAAATATTTTCACCACAAATTTATAAACATTCTCTATATTTAGCACTAGTTTATCAATTTTCAAGTTAGGGGTTTACATTGCACTTTTTATGTTCGCCGGGTGATACTTTTCCTGTCTAGGCGTATTTTAATATTGAGTTTAAATTGACTACATCGAATTTCATCACAATATATCCTAGAACATTACTTTCCTCTTTTATCTCTTCTATTTAGTTTTTATTTTCTTATTTTATTTTTTATTTTTCCACCATTTTTCGTATTTTTATTTTTCAATGAACACATGAACATTATATTTCAAATTCCCTAGTGTATCTTCATCCTCATAATTTAATTATTCACTTTATGCATTTAACATAGTATATTTTTTTATTAATCTTATGAATTTTATCTAGGAGTTTACATTATTGTATATAGTTTTAGGTCCTCATGATAAATTTTTTAAAAAATTCTATATATTTACTAATGTTATTATCATGTAATTAAATGAAATTATTTTATTGGACCCAGGAAAATTTATATGAATTTTGTCGTGTCGGCAGCTGGTGGCCACCAATGTAGTGTCCTTGATTTTAGGTCGGTAGGTTGCCTGGTGTCGCAGCCACCTACCGACAGCCAAGTGAAACGAGTCAAGGACTCAAGGCACCACATGTGGTGTATATTCCTCTCTGCTTCTTCCAAACTCCTGACAAACAGTTATTTTACCTGTCGATGTGTTAATAATACAATGGGCCACTGGCCCACTACAATGTATATAGTGTCCTGCACGTAGTGGTTGCCTGTATGATCAATAATGCAGTTGCAGCACCCACGTCTGATTTTCATAGGGATGATGTGTGGTCAGTAAGTGTTGGACTAACAGGTGATTTATTGCCATCTCTAATCTACCAACCATTAATATCAGCTAACATCATAGGATAAATATTGTTGAATTATTTTTTTAAATGTTTTTTATTTAAAAATATATTAAAATAATATATTTTTATTTTTAAAAATTATTTTTGATATTTAAATATCAAAATGAGTTGAAAACATCAAAAAAAAATATTAATTTAAAGTAAAAAATTAATTATTTTTAAAAATATTTTTAAAATATAAAAATAAATGTGCACAAAAGAGATTTCTGGCGTTTCATAGAATCCAATTGATTTGCACCCAAAAAAAACCCGAATTGATTAGATTTTAGGACATTAATTTGCTGTGGAGGTGCCCTCTAAAGTCTAAACTAGAGACGGGCCATGACCCCTCCAAAGTTTGAAGAGAAAATCAAATCCCTCGTTTTTTAGAAAATTTTCAAATAATTCCTAAATAATAAACCCTGGATTTGCCCCTGCTCATTAAAGATTGTGTGGATTAAAAATTTAGTTTTAATTAATAAATAAGTTATTTTAAAGATATCTTTGATCATCAAATTAAAAAATTTTGAGTGATATTATTAAAAAAAACCTCATCTAAAATAGATATTTGGAATCAGTAGACAAGTAAACTTTTTTTATTTAATCTCAAGAATTATTTTTTTTCTAAATAAGAAAGAATGTTGCAAATGAGCGATAAGAGATATCTACTTCTGAAATATATCCTTGACAATGTTAATTTATAATTTAGATAGTGATATGAGGTTGGAAATCCATATGCGCGAGCTGCTTTACCTATTTAGGGATGTTTAGAGATATAGTACCAGGTTTTTTTAAAGTATTTTTTATTTGAAAATATATTAAAATAATATTTTTTATTTTTTTAAAAAAATATTTTTAATATTAACACATCAAAATAATTTTGAAATATATATAAAATAATTTTAAATAAAAAATCAAACTTTTAAAAAATATAATTTTAATCATGTTTTCAAATGTTCATGATTTGCTGATTTGCTGAAAGAAAAACAAAGTTGGAAATTCTAGCTTGTAATTGTAGAGTCCAATTCGGATTAGTTTGGAAATAATGTTCTGATATTAGGTGAAAGTAATTTTGCAAAAATGCTTAGTAATTAAAATATATTAAAATGATATTTTTTTTATTAAAACATTAAAATCATTAAAAAAATTATAAATATTAATTTAATATTTTTTTAAAAAATAAAACAAGATTTATAAAATATTTTTAAAATAATTCAACTTCGTTACCAAACATGGACAAAGACTAGTTATTTAAGCCTGTTTTCATGCTACATTCGAAAGGAATAAAGGAAGGATAATGCTTTAATAAAAATAAGCTGCTACTTGTCATTGAATTGAACAATTCAATACTCTAAATTGTCTTTTGGCACGCGCGCTTTAAATATGATTAGCTAAAATATTGTTTTAAACTTCGCGTGCACGCTTTCAGGCTTTGTATGTTTTCGTTACTTTCAAGTTTATGAGTCATTCCATTAATTTCATGTTCTTTTCCAATTATATTGGATTTTTTATTTTTTGAAAAAAAAAAGGTAAGATGATAAATCTTGATTAGAAAATAAGACATTAAAAAAAAAAAAAAACACTAGTGAATTGAGACTGGCCAAGTCAAGAGACTATTTGGTGATCTTAGATACTACAAGGACTAATTGATTGGTTTTAGTAAACTACAAGGACTAAATTACAATTTCTCCTCTAAAACCTCCATAAAAGGCCTCTACATCCTACAACTAACTTGCATATTTGGCCAAGTTACTCTAGAGTCTAGAGCATCGAAGCTGTTAGGCTAAATAAGAGTGGAGGTGGATTAATGGAGTCGGTAGTCAGGCCACCTTCAAACATAGGCAGTGGACCAAGTGGGCAGCACACAAAGGAGCGGTGTGGGGACTTTCAGATGCCATTGCACTACCCAAGATACACCCTAGCCGAATATCAGACCATGCCGGAGTGGAAACTTGATTGCCTGCTTAAAGAGTATGGGTTGCCAATCACCGGAGATGTTGAACAGAAGAGGAACTTCGCCATGGGAGCTTTTCTTTGGCTCCATTAGACCTCTGGTTTATGTTGTTTTTTATCATATAATTATGATGCGAGGAGATCAGGTACTATTGTTATGTTAGGTCATGTACATACCTGTTGATCTGTTTTTGTGTATATGCTTGGATTGTGCTGTGAAATTGAAGGGAATTAGTGCACAGGCACGATTCTGGAAGGAGAAGTTTAATTAATCAAGTCTGGGAAATGAGTGTAGAGATTTGGTGATGTGTGTAGGGGGTCAGTGGACTAATCTGCTGTTTAGTGATTAGTTAATATAATGATGTGGGTGTTATCATGTAGGCTCTCGCTTTTGTCGTGTGATCAATAATCATCGTGATCTCCGCTTGGTGCAAAAGACGATGGAAATTATGGTCTTCCATTTCCTTCTTTTTTCTTTATTCCTTCTTACAAAACAGGCCTTTGCCCCTTGTTCTACTGGCAGTCTAGCTATTTTATACATGTTTCGCCGGCCGGTTGTATAGTTATTTTAGTAAATAAATAAATATATAGGTTTTTTCAACATGTTTTTTTTTTAATTCTAATTATAAATTAAAAGGACTATAAATGAATTTAAGTAAATAAATTTAAAATCATCTTTATTAATAAATAAATAAATAAGTGTTTAACTTTTCTATTTGTCTCGCTTTAATGCGGGTCGAATAATTTTTTTTTATAGATGTTATTAATATGTTTTTTGACATCAAATAAAAAATATAATTGTAAATTAAAAAGCGGATGCTTACATGTAGTAAAATAAAGTGAAGATCATATGCGTTAATAAAAACATATAATATCTCAAATTAATTTTTAACATTGTAGAAAAATGGGATGATGTTGTAATTGCTACAGTGAAATACCATTTATTTTTAGTTTTGTATAATAGTTTTTCAAAAAAAAAAGTGTAAAGAAAAAATTTGTAAAATAATAAAGATAAGAACGTAATAAATGGTATAAATTGGTCAAGTTTGGAGTGATAGATATTCCAAGCGTAAAGAATAAAAAATTAATATTTTTTTTCTAAAAAAGGCGTGAGGAAAGATAAAAAATCAAAAATAAAAAAATATTAATAAATAAGTTAAGTGTAAAGTGATAAACATATCAACTATAAAGAAAAAAACTAATAATCTTTTTTTTCTAGGAAAAAACCAAAAAATTACATATTTGCTACTGCTACGGTAGAAAATTTGAAAAAATATTAATTATTCCATTTCTACAATGAAAGAATGTTTTCTTTTAGTATATGTATAACGAGTTTGTTGTCCCGTGCTCAACTGTAGGACGAAGCTTCTTTTTTTTCAACAACAAAAGGAATGTACAAACATTGTTAGTGATATAATAATATAAAAAATGATTTTGATTCGAGATAATTTAATGTATGCCCTAATTTTTGAGAATGCATTATATTAGATCAATATCGGTCAACACAGTTAACTGTAAAATTCATGAACCATCTATACTGTTTCACAGCTTCTCTTCCATGTTTGGTCTTTATTTGGTTTGACCATGATGAAATGTGAGATTCAATTGATGAGCTATTAAAGAATTAGAGACTCAATTAAAAAAAAAATTATTAGGCTCGGGTGAAATGAAATTCAAAACTCAATGAAGAGTTAGTATTGATTGAAGGACTACAATAAAAAAAAAAGAAAAAAAGAAAAGGGGCGGGCGAGTGGTATACAAACGCCAATATGTGAGTAAAGTCGTTGCAGTTTGATGGCGCATACAGCGACCTCCAATCTCTAAAAGTGTTTGTTCTTGACACCGTTGGATTTGTCTCATCAAGACGGTCATCACAAGATAGAGCGTGGTTGAAAAGGAGTCTCGACATGGCTCCGGTGATCATTTCTTCTTCTCTCTATTTTCTTGTTTTTTTCTCTCTACAATGACCATTTTTTGGAGCGTCTTTTGTGGGAACAATGAGTGTAACTCTTTTTAGTATAAGGTATGAGTGTTACTAACATGCATGTCATTTTTTCTTGTCTTTTTAAGAAACTGGAGTTGTATTTGTATACTTAGTGGTACATATAAGGGAGCTTATTGTTGTGCAGGAGAAAGATTGTGAAAATATAATTGCATTGTTGCAATGACATCATTTAGCATCTACACCTTATAAGAGAGTTGTTGTTGACCCGAGAGAGTTAAAGTCTATGTGGTAGAGAGATTTGTTGATGTTTCTTTTCCTAGAGTTTTGTCAACCATGGAAATAATTTTTTTGTGAATGGTGTGGAACTAGAATAAAATAACTTTTTATTTAATTTTATACTAACATTGCGATTGATAAAGTCATGAGAAAAAACTTTATGGAGAAATTAAAGGTTTCATGGGCTACGATACTGGATTGAGATGTATGGGCTTGGATATAAGCTTTGTGTATGGGCTTGAATATTCATTAAAATAAAGTCCCTCGTCGTTAAATGAGTACTCTTTGATTATTCATTAAAAAAAAAATTCATCATGTTTAAGGTTGAATTTCATGATTCAAAGCATTGTAGACTTTGAACATGTTAAATTTAACACTATTAAGAGAATGATGCATTTAAATTTTATTTCTAGTTCATAAACTAATAGAGAAGAGAAATATGTAATTTGTGTACAAGCTAAACAACTTAGAAAGATTTTTAATCTAGCAGGAAAGAAAAAAAAATTATTAGAGTTAATACTTGTGATTTAATAGAGATGGTGAGTATATTTCTAATGAAATGAATAATTTTTTAGAATTAAATGGTTTTACACATCAAGTAACACTTCATTATTCACCATAGTCTAATATAACACAAAAAAATAAAAAAATAAAACTAATGGATATGATTAATACAATGTTAATTAGTTATGATTTCCGGGTGAAATTTTGTATTTTTCTTGTTATATTATTATTAGAATTCCTTATAAAAATCTGGATAAAATGCCGTATGAATTTTAAAAAAATAAAAAATTATTCTTTAAAATATTTTAAAGTGCGGGAGTGTTTAGATAAAATGAATATTCTAATTACTGAGGAAAGGGGAATTGGTCCCTTGTATTTGTTGGATATTCTTTGGATACTGCTATTATTTTTAGTTTTAAATTCTAAAGTTCTTGAAATTAGAAATAATAAAATTATTGAGTCATGTAATGTAATCTTTTGAAAATATTTATTTAATAAAAAATAAGTTGTCTAAACTTGTTACTGAAATTTCTTAATCTAAAATAGATTTTTTTTTTATAATCACTCTTCTAGTGACATTAGAAAGAGTAAAAGAAATAGAAAAGCAAAAGATTTTGGTTCTGATTTTCATACCTTTTTAATATTTTTTAATAATTTAAAATTCTTTTCTAAAGCATTCCGATGTAATAGAGATGGAAGAGCAAAATACTTTTGATGCTAATTTTTATATATATTTACTTAAAAATGAACCTAAAACATACAATGAAGCTATATAAAAAACAAGATATGTGTTAATGATAGAAAAAAATACAATATTGATAGAACCTTAAAATTACTTATATGTCTTATTTGCATAGTTTTGAAACCCGGCCCGGCGGGTCGACCCGGGATCCGACCGACCCGAGGCTGGAACCGGGTCGGGTTTAAGAAAAATAAGGGAAATGAAAAACCCGGGTTAACCGGCAAGACCCGGTTGCAACCCGCTGACTTTTGTTTTTTTTACTAAAACGATGTCATTTTGATTTTAAAAAAAAGAAATTGACCCGAATAACCCGATAACCCGATTAAAACCCGAAACTCGGGTCTTGGACCGGACTGAGTTTAAAAACTATGCTTATTTATTATAAGTTTAAACTTTCATAAACCTAATTAAAAACATCATAATTAATATGATTTTTCAAGTTGAGACTTATTTACACTAATTATAGGTTCAAATCTTGAAAGTAACTAGCATATATTATACAACATCAATTACTCATTTTTATTTTATATAATTTAAAATCATGCGGGAGAACTTTAAAATCTTGATTTAAAATTATAATTAATGATAGTTATTCTTAGTAATTAATAGATTTTATTAACTTAGTTGTTAAGATTAAATTAATTAAGTTTAATTATTTTAAATATATTTGGTAACTAATACACACACACACGAGAGATATACCAGAAACTAAGTAAAATAAAAAAATAATTCTAATGATGAGAAAAATTATTTTTTTCCCATCCTAAACACATGCCATTTAAAAGTATTTATTTAAGCAAGCGCGCACGCACGTAAATCCAAAATTTTGGAGATTCCCTCCTTTTCCCTCTCCTTTTAAAATCCTCTCCGCGCCAGATTCACCACTGACATTTTCATCCCTCTCTCCGTCGATCCCAAAACCCTAGTTTTCCCGAGAAAAGAAAAGGGCAAACGGAACAAAAATGCCGAGAGAGATAATCACGCTGCAGGTAGGACAATGCGGGAACCAGATCGGCATGGAGTTCTGGAAACAGCTTTGCCTCGAACACGGCATCAGCAAAGATGGCATCCTCGAAGATTTCGCAACTCAGGTAGGTCTTCGATTCTCTCTTTCTTTTATGTTTGGTTGTTGAAAAATGAATTGTATTCTATTATCCTAAACAAAGTTTTGGAATTTAACTGTATACTTTATTATTATTATTATTATTATTATTATTATTATTATTATTATTTACCTTTCAGCTATTAATTCGGAAATTCAAAATAAATAAAAAATATTTTTTTATGAAATATTTGGAACTCAATTAACGTATATTTTGTCGAATTTGGTGTGATTCAGGGAGGTGATAGGAAAGATGTGTTTTTCTACCAAGCGGATGATCAGCACTACATACCACGAGCTTTACTAATTGATTTGGAGCCCAGGGTCATCAATGGAATTCAAAACAGTGAATATCGTAATCTTTACAATCAGGAGAACATCTTTGTTTCAGATCATGGTGGTGGTGCAGGAAATAACTGGGCCAGTGGATATCATCAGGTTTGTTGCTTGTCTGTGCTGTGTGACGAATGATTTTATTTTGGGTATCCAAGGTAAAAGAGTTCTTGCCTTTTCGAAAGTTTTGCAGTTAGGTTCTTCTTGTCATCAACTGAATTTGTGTGATTCATGTTTATTTATATATTTCTGATCAGGGAAAGGGCGTTGAAGAGGATATAGTGGACATGATTGATAGAGAGGCAGATGGAAGTGATAGTCTTGAGGGTTTTGTTCTGTGTCATTCAATTGCTGGAGGAACAGGCTCAGGTTGCTTCACTTGTCGTTGCCTTTTCTTGTCTTTAAAGTTCTGAAGTTGCGATGCAATTTTTCAGTTCTCTTGTACAGACAATATTACCAACATTTTTTGTTAGAATCTGACAAATGGTCCAGATTTGAACACTTGAACGAACATTGTTCCACTATGCTTAGTTTGGTTCAAAATCAGACAGCTCTTGGTTTGTGATGCATAATTTGTGCATCTTAGCTTGATAATGCTGTGGCCAGTATCAACTTAATACAAATGTCTGCACATTGTATGAATTTAATTGTGGCTAATATATGTTTGAACTCGGATAAGTTTTTTTACATTAGTGTTTTCTTACTTCTTGAGTGGTGCATTGTATAATGAAGGTATGGGCTCGTATCTGCTAGAGACTCTAAATGATCGCTATAGCAAAAAGTTGGTACAGACATACAGTGTATTTCCTAACCAGATGGAGACAAGTGATGTGGTAGTCCAACCCTATAACTCACTTTTAACACTTAAGAGACTGACTCTAAATGCGGATTGTGTTGTCGTTCTGGACAATACTGCACTGAATAGAATTGCTGTTGAGCGCCTACATCTGTCAAATCCCACATTTGCTCAAACAAACTCTTTGGTATCTACTGTAATGTCTGCTAGCACGACTACTCTGCGGTATCCAGGATATATGAACAATGACTTGGTTGGTCTTCTTGCATCGTTAATTCCAACACCAAGATGTCATTTTCTTATGACTGGATATACACCACTCACAGTGGAGCGCCAGGTCAGATTCTAACTTGATTCAATTTAATTTTTTCGATGGTAATCTTTTGTTTCATTAATAGTTTTATAGTTGAAAGTCTCAGTTAATCAATATTTGGAATCTCATCAATAATTTTATGGATTTTGGGGGAGACATAGCTGGATTATTTCAGAAACAATAATTAGTGGCTCCATCAAAATAGATTTTATTGGTTTCTCATTTCGTTAAATGTTTAATCTGGGCATGCTCATGCTCTTAAAGGAGGTATTTTGCTGATGCTCTGATGCAAATAATCTCATGGCAGGCTAATGTGATTCGTAAAACTACTGTACTGGATGTTATGAGGAGACTGTTGCAGGTGAGAAATTTCATTCATTAATCATTATTGTTTAACCAAAGTGCAGATAGGTATTCACCTGACCCTGTCCTTTTTTGCAGACCAAGAATATCATGGTTTCCTCTTATGCGCGAACAAAAGAAGCTAGTCAAGCAAAGTACATTTCAATATTGAATATTATTCAGGGAGAAGTGGACCCTACTCAGGTAATAATCTCAGAGCTTATGAATCTGTTAGAAGTATCTTACCGTGGAAGGCTGCTTGAAAGATGGCTGAACTTGTTTAGTCCTTTTAGTATTTCACAAGGGCAACATATTTGGAAAGTCAACCCTTAGCTTCTGAACACCCTTTTTTCTCCATAGTGAACTCATAAATTGGCTTTATTATGTAATACTTCAGTTTCAGTATGTTGGCTTTTCGCTAAGTCTTGCTGCACGTCAGTGATGGATGCAGGACCAAATCATAAAGGGGTTTGTTATATATTAAAATTTATAAGAATTATCCATTCATATCTATATTTGTTGAAAAACTATTACAATTTTTTATATAAAAAAAATTAAAAAATCCTAATAATACTGAATATAAAAAAATAAACTAGAAAAAATATCTCATTCAAATAGAAAAAAAAAAAACTAGAAAAGCATCCCAATAAAAATTAGAAAAACAAAAATACAAAAATATCTATTTTTAAAAAAGAACTCATGCATCAGTCTCTCCATGTTGGAAGAAACTTGTTAAAAACTGACCTCCATCAATAACATTTTTTTGTTTGTGGGCTATCCCATCAAGGTCCTAATATTTTTGTGTGAGCAACCACATCATGGATTCCTAACACAACATCTTTGAGTGAGCTATTTCATTGTAGATCTCTAACATAGCACCTTTATATGAGTTGCTTTATTGTGGGTTCCATCACCAGGATTTGGAAAGACATCAACTAACGCAGATAAAAACAACACACTAGTTCTTGGATATTTTTTTTTAGGGAAACCTTCTCATCTTCTCCTACACTAGCATGTTTTGTTTTGTAATTCTTCTAGTCGTAGTTGTTCTAAAACACACAACAAAGCAAAATATCAATAAATGATTGTTGTGCTCTCTTCTTGCTATGAATTTGCAACACACAACAAAACAAAATAATCACCGAGGATCATCAGACTCCTATACCTATTAACACAAGCCGAAGCGAAGGATAAAAATGTTTATTACATGTCAAAACCCGCAAAGACCACAAGTATAAGATACTCTTAAAATACTTCATTTTATTTATTCAGGTTTCTATTTGTCAAAATATTGTTACGACTCTTTATATAAAAAAATATAAAACCCTAATAATGCTGAATAAAAAAGAAATTAGAAAAAATATTCTGTTTCAAATAGAAAAAAGACAAGAAAAAGTATCATAATAAAAAATAGAAAAATAAAAATAAAAATAAAAAATATCTATTTTCCTGAAACAGCTTTCCATCGGCTAGTCAGTGTGTTGATCCTGTTTTCTCTGGTAGCTTTGACCAGGCTCCCTTTCAGCTTGTTACATGGCACTTTACATATCATTACAAGAAGAGGATGCTATTATTTGAGTTGATATTTTGTATTTAGAAGGTTCATAAATGCGAGCATCTTTTTTTCATTTTTCTTACTAGTAAATTCACCAGTATTGGATTGCCAACTCTTTTATCAGGTCCATGAAAGTTTGCAGAGGATTCGTGAAAGAAAGCTCGTTAACTTTATTGAGTGGGGTCCTGCAAGTATTCAGGTCTTTTTCTGTATTAACAAAGGATAAAAATCTCTCTTTATTTCATCTATTTTTTTGCCTCTTCAAACCAGTTATAGTATCTGCTAATGTTGTCTTTTTTCCTTTTATTTTTGAAGGTTGCTCTGTCTAGAAAGTCTCCCTATGTTCAAACTGCCCACAGGGTAAGAACTTATTTCATGCCTTACTTTCTCTGTTTTGGTTTATTTTTCCTTAAAATCTTACCAAGAACATTTTTTTTTTTTTGAGATCATGTTATTTAGTTTTGTTAACCTTGTAATATTTAGAGTATTGGAATGATATACGAATTTTGAGAGAATAAATGAACGTGCTGCATTTGTAGGTAAGTGGTCTCATGCTAGCAAGCCACACTAGCATCCGCCACCTCTTCAGCAAATGTTTGAGCCAGTATGAGAAGCTGAGAAAAAAGCAAGCATTTCTTGACAACTACAGAAAATTTCCGATGTTTGCTGTAAGTTGCCTTCATGTTTCTCTCATGCTTCTGGTCAGTTGTCAATTTATGGATAATGCTATACGCTGTTTTATCTTCAGCTAATAGTCTTGAATATAGAATCCATCTTTTCAATCAGAAAACGCTTTTACAGCTCTCGGTGCTCCATTTCAGTTGAGCAACATGATTTTGTCAATCTCCACTAGACTGTTTCTTGCCAGAGTGTAGAATGCTTCTACATAAGATGTGCTAGCTTTGTAGGCTGCTTTTTTATTATCTAATGCAAGATGTTATTCAGGACAACGATCTTTCTGAATTCGATGAATCACGGGACATAATTGAGAGTTTGGTTGATGAATATAAAGCCTGCGAGTCCCCAGATTACATCAAATGGGGAATGGAGGTATATTCCTACTGGTCCTGACGTTCCCCAGATTACATCTCATCTCAATGCTGCTGATTTTATATTCTATTGCAGGATCCCAACAATCTTCTAACAGAAGAAGGCAATGCCAAAGGCACAGCAGATCCGAAATTGGCAATTTAAATTACCAGGTTAAAAATTCATGTGGAATTGCTTGCATTCTAGGTTTTAGTTGTGTTTCCTGTCAGTGAGAATTACTTAAATGAGTTGAGATTTATCTGACGTAGAATGCCTTTCTGGAGCATGTCATCGCAACTTGAGCATGTATGAGACTGCAGGCTGTAAAAAATTAGATCTAATGAATGTCTATGCAAAATAGATCGCAATGTTCTGTTAGCTTGTTATACTTTCACGGTGAGGGAGTTGCTTGTCATCTTGTTTGTTCTCAGATCTCTTACTTTTGTATTCTCTGTTTCCTTACTGCAGATAGGTGACTAGCTTTGAATTTTGCTCATTTGCAGAATTTAGTTATAAAACTGAAAGCACAGTTGAGGACTGAATGTAAATAACTAACAAATTTATGGTGTGAGATGTCTTCTTTAGGGGGGAGGATTGGTGATTTACTGATTTGTGGTGTTTTAATTATTTGGGTGTTTAATTCTAGAATAAACATATTCCATAACTCTGCACAATTTCATATTCCATTTTTTTTT
The DNA here is from genome assembly GCF_000002775.5 of Populus trichocarpa. NCBI lineage: Eukaryota > Viridiplantae > Streptophyta > Magnoliopsida > Malpighiales > Salicaceae > Populus > Populus trichocarpa. Next base: position 12,836,183 of record NC_037286.2, on the reverse strand, counting down.
TACAATTGCAAATCAGGCTTGAAGCGTTAAAAGGATAACAGAAAATAATGATTATAGTAAAACAAAATAAAGCAAGACACATTTGCATTTCAGGAAAAAATTGCAGTGCGAGTAAAAAACTATCCCGGAATTCCCAGGCCCCAAGAAGGTGATTTCTTATTGTCTGTCTCTATCCTGTTGCTTTTGAAGTACTAAGATCCTTGCCTGTTCGCCAAAGCTCACGAGATACTTTCAGTGGAATGCGGGGCTGGGTGACTCTCTCTCTCTCTCTTTTTTGAAGACAAGTCAACGTCTCATAATGCAATCACACTTGCCAACGTTTCTTACCAGTAGGAGTCATTCTCAATTGACGTACAGAACCAATGCTGATGTTTACCCCTTTCATTTTGTGAACTGGTGGTATCTGTGATGTAAAGTGTACTTGACAACTTCGTAAAAGGAAACGACTATTCCAACAGAAGGGCCAGCACGAGCAACACGGGGACCAACTCCTGTAAACAGTCCCTTAACTCCTCCATCCCTGTTCCACAAAAAAATATGGTGAGTGGTTGGCCAGAAATATGTGAAAGCATAAATGGCACTGATATGGCTGTTGGAGTGGTGAACTTTTGCTTCCTCTGTGATCAGTAATGCACATTTCTAAAGATAAAAGGAGAGACAGAATGTGAAAAAATTGACCTTCTAACTCTAAGATGTCAATGATGGGGAATTAAACCTGTGCACAGTTAGGCATTCAAGCTTTCCTAGCAGGACCGGCATTAACAGAACACTTCCCAGCGTTGGTCACCAATTCAAGTTTGTAAAGCACAGTTAATTTGCAAGTGACCACACAGCAATTTCATGACATGGTTTCAAATGATAAGGGATACATCAAACCCTAAGATTCACCCCACAGCCAGAGCAAATTTGATCAGCAGCTTACAGACTATCAATCAGGATAATGTGGTCCTATCCTATAGATGATGCTCTCTGTAGGTGCCTATCGTTAGATTACAAAAGCCCCATCTCGGAGAATCTTTAGACTGGGCATGTAGCAAGAGAGCATCAGTGCATCAATTTAACATCACCAATAAACCCACTTAAAGCATAGAGATAATCGCCCGGTTCTTAAGCAACTTCCTCGTGAATCAAGAATAACATAAAAACAACATACCTCCAGATCTCCAGCAATGTTCGTGTTGTAGTCATATTTAATGCCCTAGTCGGATCCTTCTATAGTTGCAAACACCACAAGCATTATGCCAAAACAAAAAAAATATGCATGTTAGTGATCGACTAGAAGTTTTTATGTCAAAGTTGATAAAATATTATGTCAATTGCCAACTCCAATAACAACAGCTATGACATGTGATCATTTTAACATGGATAATCATTTCAAAGCAGCAATATTAAATGAAAACACAGCAACTGCACCTGTGTTCACATCCCTGCTGAAATAATACTGAAAGTACGGTAGTCTAATAGTAACCGTGATAACAGTATCAGCAGCACGCTCAAGGAATTTGAAAGCATGAGGGGGGAAAATGCATGTGGCTGTCTAATTTTCACCTCAAATATTAGCTTTAGGTGTACTTTATCTCGTACAAAGACTATCAGACTAATGTACAGTATCATGCAGTGACAACTTCAATTCTAGATGCATGCTAAGTCATCGAGTATCTAACGCTACAGAGAATTGTAATCCTTCCTCATTCATAAGCATTTAGGTTCAAATAATTATAACATATAAAAGTACAACTAAAATTTCAAGACCCATCTCGATATTGGTAGTTCTCATGCAATTATAACTGATACATTTTGTCAACAGTATACCTCTGTTTTATTCATTTTTCCTTCTGAAATTTTTTTATTCATGTTAATAAAGGCTGGTTTTACAGACTCACCTCTATCTGCCTTCTGGTCTTTGCGACATCAAATGGACACGTAGCAGCTGCTGCAAGTGTTCCTGCAACAAAGCCAGCAGAAAAGTTTGCCCCAAGGACACGAGATGCCCCAGCTTCATCACCCATGAGAGCAAGAATTTGTCTCCTGATCTGCAGGAAAAGCAGCTTCGCATTCAATAGGTGTGATTCAAATATATTTGAAAAATCATGTTTTTCTAGATAATAAAAACTCACAGGCTCAAGGGTTGCCCAGCAGATTGCAGAGAAGGGGACATCACGAGCAAGCTGTGCTCCAAGTCCAGTCCAAAGGATGCGGTAGCTTTGCACTGTTACTTAAAGTTCATTACATTATTTGTGCTTGGTAGAAAAGGCAATACAAAAAACTACAGCAATTCATTTTAATTTATTATACTGACGACTCAATTTAACAGTCTCAATCAGTAGAATCAAATCTGTCAGTCAGAGAGAGACCAAATCAACACATTATAAACTTGGACATCAACTTACACTTTTGAGTGTTGTTTGTTCCCCCAACTGGATTGATGACCTCAATTAATGTCTTCCACACTCCTGAAGGCTTCACACCAGCTTGTGTTTCTTTAAATGCCTATTATTAGTCAGAGGTAATTAGAATGCAGAATGGATTCTCCATAATATATAGCTATCTCAATGCATGTGGTGGTAAGCCTTTATCACAGATATCAAAATTCTCAAAAGGAATGCAGTTTAAGGATAGCAAAAATGAGCAAGAAACATTATCTTAGGATTAACAGTTTGAACATTCTTCCTGATTATGATCGTTGTTCAGTAGCAACTTAATCACTCAACAGAGTTAGTAATCTAATCATCTGTTCCAACATTAATTACTCCCTAATTTCACCTGGTTAACACATGCATTGCACAATCTTACTCCTATCAGAAACTAAAACATACTTGAATGATTTTTTACTGACATCAAGTTTATTGGATTGGATAAAATGCCCACAACTAGAATATTTACAGTATGTGCAGTTACAAATATATGTGATGATCTTCGTAACAAAGGATCGAGGTATAAGGTAACCAATCAGGATCAAGTAAACTAATCAAGTCAGTAATCCATGGACACCTTAATAAATGTGATGCTAAAAAACAAAACCAACAAGCAAACTACCTGCATGCGGGTCCTTGCCAGCTCCACTGGATAACAAGTAATACAAGATATTGAGCGTGCAACTGCCCCTGCAACTAGCGGGACATAAGGTGTCAAGGCTGGGCAATTCTGAATTGTAAATTCTTCCATTGAATTCCGGAAAATGTCGTAACAAGGCATGTAGATTCCAACCTGGTTTACAGTACAAAAAAACACAAACACCATCAGCAAAACATGACCCAGAAGATGTGAACAATATCTTCGTGCGAAATCAGCTTCCAATCCATTATCCCAACACTCTGTAAAAGGCATAAACTACAAGAGAGGAGGAAATCTCTTCTAATCTAGAGACTTACAGTAGGGACAGCCAAAGCTAAGCTTGCATTTGTGCCTCTCCACAGCCTTCCAATACCTTCCTGCACAAATTCACCCCTGTGAAGCCTCTGAATAAGTACATTCTTGCCAAGCACTAATTCAACCAGAAAAATAACAAATGCACCAAAGTAGAAAGAAGACAAATAACTTAGCAGCACAAAGACATAATAATCTATAAGTACAAAGCAATTGTTGCCCTACTTCCATGGCACTAAGAAGTCATTTCATTTAGAAAAATTTGTTGATGCATTCTGCTTTCCAACTCCCATCTATATTAGCACAATAGATCGCAGCATCCCACCAGCCTAGCTTGGTGCAGACACTTTGTTTCCAAAAATCAAAGTTCATACAATGCAAAGAAAATTAACAAAATTATCAGCCCTGAAACACTAAAAACCATTCTCAAAACTCTGCATTGCCTTTATATGTCAACAATTCTCCCATACCAAAAGGAAAAAAAAAACCCCTTAAATTTTCTGCTTCTTTAACGCATCAACAGCATGCATTAATGTGTTTAAGATTACAAAAATGACTGCATCGTAAAGTTTAAGACTATATATTGACACCAAAAATCCATGCAGCAATTTGATGCATGCATGGTTCTCTGAGATGGAACTACATCATAAAAAGACCCATCACAGGAGCAAAACAATCAGCTAATTGATATTGAAAGACCCAAAGAATTCTTCCAATGTATTATTTCAAGGTCCAATGGAATTCATAATAAGAATTCCCTGTCATCTTTCCTTGGAAGTTGGAATACCAACAAAGCACATCATTTAAGAAAGAAGTTGGGCCCATTACTTGCAACATTATCAAGTTTAAGGGGCCGTTTGGAATACACCGTTTGGAACACTTTCTCTAAATTTTAATTTTTTTTCTGTTTTTTTTTTAATTTTAATTTTTTTTATTTAAAATTAATTTTTTATGTTTTTTTAGATATTTTAATGTTCTTATATTATAAATAATTTTTTAAAAAAATATAAAAATATTATTTTAATATATTTTCAAATAAAAAATACTTTAAAAATAACAATCAATACACTTTCAAATTCTAATTAACTCACTAACCTGTCGAATCACTTTATTGAAAACATCCAATGCTCCCTTGTACCGATTACATTCTGAAGCGCACAATTGTTGCGAGCCAGGAACTGCATGCGATGAACTTTTCACACAAGGAAACATCTGGAATAGAACCAAAACTAACACTGTTCAATATGCTATTTACCAAACACTCTCCTACTAATTTCCTTTCCTTCCTCATAATTTAAAAAATAAAAAACAATAAAAATCTAATTATGTTCAAGTTAATTAGCATATGGTAATACCGTATTTGATTCAAAACTCGCCGTTCCACATAGACCTTGGTAAGGAACTCCAGCTGCCTGTGCCTGCAACCTTGTCTATGAAAAACAAGTAAATAAATCATTAATTAAATTAAAGCATAATCACTCACAAAACAGATTTAATTAATTAAACAAAAGAGAGAGAGAGAGTGTGTGTTGGAGAAAACGAGTGGCGATTGAGAAATTAAAGTAAAAAATGTAAGGGAGTTCGTTACCTTGGCAACATCGAGAGGGTTAACAATGACGGCGGAAAGAACAGCGGCACCAGCGGCAGCGAAAGCTCTCTCAACAAAACCTAAATCAAAATCTGAGGCTGATGGAACTGATTTTGATTCCTCATTTTTAGGACCACCTTCTTTGTTGATTCCTTCAATATCAACTCTTGTTGTGGTTGTTGTTGCTGCAGCTGCAGTTATCCATGAAGGCAAGCTCTGCCTTGATGATCCCGCCATTTCCTCCAGTTTCTTCTCTTCTCTTTCTTCTGTTATTCATTAAAACAAAATCCTTTATTATTATTATTATTATTTTGGTGATTGAACAAGTCAAGTTCGATATTGATACTACACACCTATATGGACTGAATCTTAACCAGGGAATTGAATTGGATTGAAGAAAAGGGAAGAGAAGAGAGGGGAGTTAGTTGTTGGTTGCTGTCAGAAAAACAGGCGGGTTGTTATATCTTTATTTGTTTTCATCTTGTATTCTAGAGGTTTCCAGATCGCAATTGCATTGGGAATCAATTTGATTCGTGATGAAGATATGAATAATAAGATCTAATCGATTGATTCGTGGCGTGGAAATAAGGGCGCCATACAATTTGAGAGAGCTGCTGTCCTCTGACTTGTGATCGGCAGAGACCAGAATAAGTGTTTGTTTGGTATTACGGTAGCTGTTGTGGTTGTGGTTTGAAAAAAGTTGTTTTATAAAAAGTACTTTTAATTGAGGTTGGTTTGAAAAAATAGATGTTTGGTTAAAACTGTGGTTGAAATTGAGGTTGAAATAGTTTAATATGTTTGGTTAAGAATGCTTTTGAAATTAAGGTTATAAAATAATTTACAAATATATATTAATATTGATGGTTTACATTTAAATATTGTAGAATTAATTATTCCTATTACATCATGAAATAAATAATACTTTATATAAAATATTTTTTATTATTCTATTAAATAATTTATAATTCTATTACGTACAAAATTCATTCGATAAGAACTATAGTTTTTATACGTGTAATAAAATTATATAAAATATTATCTGGTATAAAATTGATATTACAGTGCGAGTAAATTTAATTCACTTTACACTAATTTTTTGAAAAAAAAAATTGTTAACATCATAGTGCAAGTGAATTTAATTTAATCTAAACTAGTTTTTTTTTAAAAAAAATATTAAAAAACTTAACACAATTGAAAAAAAAAAAAAAAACTGTCCACGTGAACAGTGCAAGTGAATTGCACTGTTCACGTGAACAGTGCAATTCACGAACAATGCAGTGAATTGCTGCTAATTGCACTGTACAGTACAGTGCAATTAGCATGCACAGTAAACACAAAGCAGCAAAATAATGCTTCTTCTTTTCTGCGTCACAGACGCAAAAAACATGTGGGGTCCATACACAGTAAACTGTGTATGGATTGTTACCAAACGGCTGCAGACTGCGTTTTAATTAAAACGCAGCTGCAGCCGCGTAAACAAAGGGACCCTAAATATGTAAAGGCTGGTTTAAGCTCAAGGCTAATAAGCCGCAAAAATAGACTATCAGACTAGTTTTAAAAGTATTTTAAAAAAAATTAATTTTTTTTAATATTAATATTAATTTTATTATTAAATTGTTTTGATATGTTTATATTAAAATAAATTTTTTTTTAAAAAAAATTTAACTTATTTTTAAATTAAAAACACTTCAAAAAAAATAATCAAAATCCTAAACGGCTCCAATAGTACTGGATCTGTGTCTGGAATTTGGAATTGGAATTGGAATTGGGCTGGAGAACTTTCTTAATGGAAAGAATCTAAGCCCATAAAAGAACATAAATTCCTTCCTCTGTCAATGGATTCCTCGGATGCTCTTGCAAGCTGGGTTCAACTTTCTTCTTTTTTTATCGCGTGACCATTTTTAGATTTGAATTTAAACAAAGGCAGACAGTAAGAAATATATATATATATATATATATATATATATATATATATATATATATATATATATATATATATATATTTTGTAAATGTATTAATTTGGATATAAATGGTAACAACGTCTTTGACCCAATCATAATATGTAAAAACTGATACTAAAATATTTAATTATTAAAAGAATCTCTCTCTCTCTCTCTCTCTCTCTCTCTCTCTTTCTCTCTCATAGGCATTTACCAAAACAATTTGAACTCCCATCTAATTGGAAATTCCCTCTATAAGTGAAACAAGGGAGCAAATTGAATTCCAGTTGCTTTTGGATTATTACGGGATGGCAAGAATAAAAAATAGGGATCAAAGTGAAACAAGCAAGGAAAATTGATGACATTTTTAAAATTGTTGCAAAGAATTCACTTTAGCCCTTTATCTTTCAAATTTTTACATTTTTTTATCCTTTAGCTTTCAAAAATTCAATTTTAATCTAGAACTTTATTTTTATTATTTTTTAGTCCCTAGTTTGTGAGAAGAGAAAAAACCACATCGAATTCTAGTGATAAAAAGAGAAAATTATCAATTGACATTATTTTTTATCATTATAATGGTCGATCTTGGTATAACCTGGTTCCATTCAACGAGAAATTTTTTCTTATGGTGTTCTTTGTCCTTCTCATTGCTTGAGAAGCTAAATTTGATCTCGAAAAGTTATTTGAATTTGGATTGAATTCGGGTTTTGAGACCAGTTTTTAGCTTATTTAAGTCTATAAACAAGTTTCTTTATCAAGATTTTTAGGGTTTTTTCTATGTATTTTGGGTTCGAATGGTTTGAAATGATATTTTTTGCAAAAAAAAACTTGTCATGATTTCCCCGTAACCCTCTAGTTGCTGGAATTTAAGGTTGTAAGTGACATGTTATTTGCATAGTTTTTTTTATATATATAAAAAGTGAACAACATGTTATCCGTCCTATGATATTTTAAAAAATATATAAAAGAGACATGTCATGGGGGTCATGCCTCTTTTATAGGCCAAGCATATAGGTAGACCCACACGACTATCTTGATTTTTTTAAAGATTTCTTTTTTTTATTTAATACATTTTTAAATCCTTAAAATTCTTTGTTATTTAAAGAGTTTTTTTATTGGAATTAAAAAAAAACCTTCTTTTTTTGTTTAACATTAAAAAGAAAATAGGTTGTTTTTGGTTTTTTAGTCCCATGAACTTGTCCTGTGTAGTCTTTTAAAAAACATATTTGATACAAAAAGAGTCTCATATTCCTAGCAGTCGTATAGCTAAATGAAAAAGGTTATAGTCTCATTGTTTATAGATTACATTAAAAAAAGTGAAAGATGCGAAAAAAAAATCAAGAACTTAATTCATTATTCATAACAATAAAGCTACAATAAAAGACCCATATGTTTTAATATGTAAGGTAATACAAATGGAATGTGCAATACAAGGACGAACTAGAATTTTAGCTTGAAGGGGCTAAGATATATAGATACAATTAAAATAAAATAAAATTTCATTTCAATAAGCTCAATAATTGACAGGATGTATTTTGACGGGGAGCATTTTCTAGCCCGCCAAGTTTATCATTATTACTTCCTAGCTAGGAGCTTCAATTACCTTGATTTTTTGAATCATGGCTTTCATTGTGACCTTTAAAGGCATATGCTTGGAAAGTTAGTCGTCAAATAGTATCAATTGTATACTTGAGGCGTAGGCAATTATTCTAAGCATTTATAAAGCTTGCTTATTTACCAAGTTGTGAATATCTTGTGATTGATTCATTAAGTGTTCACAATATTTCATTGCAATTTGATGTGGTGAATTTTCCTTCCCAACAAAGGACAATAAATCTCATCATTTAGCTTTCTCCAATTTACAAAGCTTTTGGATTCAAGAGCATATAATCTCTACCTTCTTGTTGGCTTATCAAAAAGGTAATAAGGTAGACAAAATATAGTATTCACTACATTTGAGTACTCTAGCCCACTTGAAAATGCTTTAAACCATGAAGCTTGAAATAGATGATGGAGATTATCATCTTTTGAAAAGGAATACTATAAATGCATAGGTTGGAATGGACTAGCTTTGAGATAATCACGATGAATCTATGTTATTTGGTTAACAAGAATACCTCATGTCATTTGATGGAATCCTGGATCACATTCCAAAAAAATAACATTCATTTCTTCAAGCTGAATTCTTCAATTTTTAGAATGATATTTATTGAGCTACTTAAATTCAGGAGTATCAAGATTTGAAGAAGGAGTTGCCATGTTTGAAATAGTAGCTACAATAAATTCATTGTTGTCTAAGAGTTTGGCATTCAGTTTCTTAAAAAAATATATAAAGTTTTTTGTTTCAGCATCTCTACTCTTGAAACTTAATTCAAGACAAAGTATACCTAAAAAATATCAACATTATTAGTTCAAGAATTAATTTTATAGATTAATTAAAATAAAACTAATACATAATACGTGGTAATTACTTGTCTAATTTGTATTATTAAATATTGAAGTAATTAAAGTATGAAAGAATTTAATTTTATATAATTCACGAAAACCCATCAAAACCCAAAATGCTAAACTAGGAACTTTAGTCCGAGGGGGCAAGATACATAGACACAAGTAAAGATAAATAAATTCAAAGTCAACATAAATGCAATTCTTTTTTTTCTAGGGTTAAAAATGTAATTTTAAATTTTTATATGAAAGAACATAGACATATAAAAAGAAATCACAAAAGTGAATTAACTACTTTCACATCTTATAGCCTTAAAAAAAAAAATTATTTAATTCATAAAAAAACCATCAAAACTCTAATACAAAAAAAATTACAAAATATAAAATTTGAAACATATAATGAGAAGAATAAGAAGTACCTCGATTCTTGTTTGGTTTTGTATTTATTAGTCCAAGAGAAAAAAATAATCAAAGCACAAACCAATCTGTGGCTATTGTCGTCATCATGAACAAAAAATCGGTATAGAGATGGAATAAAAGACATAATATATACTTTTTTAATTTATAGTTATGGATTTATTTTTATTTCATTTAATAATGTTTTGGGTTTAAATTTCTTGTTAGTGAATTTTCTATTATATTTTTTTAAGCTAATAAAAATGGGCTTGTCTCTTTTAAGGGTGAAAAATAAAAATTTGTGGGGTGTAAGGTAATGAAAATCCAACCTAATACTATATGGGTATTGATATAAATTTTGGAACTTGAGGGGTACCTTCAGCGCATGCCGTAGATCCGCCGCTGGCAAGGCAACAACGTGATTCATGAAATTGATAGCAAAACCCTATTCAAAGACACAAAGTTTTTCTTTCTGGTTGATTCTGATTAGATAACATCAAGCAGGACAAGGAAAGAATGAAAAAAGATTAAAAAATAATAATATAAAACTTTTCAGCAAATAATGAATTCATCCCCTGCCATAAAAAACATCTAGAGGACTATTTGAGAGGGATAATGCTGTGCTATTTTCTTCTGTTCTTGAATCTATGGGTTTCAGCAATGAAAGGACTTTTCTTCGTGAACTGCAAGAAAAAAGCCCACCCTGGCAGAATCTTGCTGTAGATGAAACGCTAGCTGAAATCAAAATCAATTTTGCTGTAACCCCAGCAGCTCTTTTCCACTTCCATGGGTTGAATAGCATTCTAATCCAACAAAAACCAGGATTTGTCCTCCTCTTTTCATTTCGGATATTAGAATCACCTTTGATCTTCTTTATCTCACTCAACTTCCTGTGAAAAGCAGTCTCTCCATTGCTAAAACATGCGTTCAGTTCTTCCACCACACCAAGTGGTCTTCCTTGATACTGTGCTATCTTTTCCATGAGAGTTAACCTGCTTTCTTCTAAACGTGTAAGAGACTCTTGCCTATCAATCGGCTGCCATGATCGTAATCTCTGCATGATGACATTGGAGGAGAAAAGGGTTATTAAGCCTAGCAATTTAATGAGAAAATGACAGACTTGTCCGCCGTCACCTTGTTCTTAAATCTCTGTACCTTTATGTGTAGTTGGATCTTGAATATCAACTATGTACTGTGTAACTTTATTTTCTTGTGCACTGAAATAAGCAAAAAATTATTGAGTGCTAGACCTGTTTTTTTGGTAGCTAGACTGCACCTTGGTCTACCTAACTTATTTCCAATAAGAACGCATGTTGCAGCTTTAAGTAATGTGCTACGAACAACAATATACAAGGAATGCCAAGCTTTTTTGAGTACTGACCGGTATGCTGTGTATAACCGTGAAGATTAATCGATATACCAGATAATTTTCATCAAAGTACTTGCTGATTCGAGGCATGGTGTCTCTAACATCTGATTGAAATTTCAAATTCTAGTAAATCCTAAAGAAACTAATGATGATACAGCAAGCAAGTTTATAAAACCTGAAAGATATTTTCCAGCACGTACGCTAATTCTGAGCTAGCTATCATGAAATAAGCAGGGGAATATTAGAATGATGAACATGCCTGTAAAAGCATAAGGACGTTCCCTACTTCCTTCAATGAATCTTTTATGGCAATCAATCCTTCCTTCTCCTGAAATGGGGTCTCCACTATGTTACAATAGCGACCATGTTCTGAACAGAATCTGCAGAAGGAGCTGTTAATTTTCTCGATCTCTTCATTGAGCCTATCATGCAAAACCCATGCTCTCTCAACGAGAGTCTGCAGGTTCCCCCCTAACTCCATCGAAGAGGAACCCCCCAACTCTATATGGTTTCTCAGCAATGTTCGCTTGAAAACTTTTCAGATTTGGCCAGCTATAGTTGGTTTGTGGTGGAAATGGAAAGCTTGAGACCGTTAAACGTAATGAAATTGAAAGGTAGGCCTCTTCTTAATTATTTCTTAAGGTTTCCATTTGGTATTTTATCAAAACAAAACAAATCATTCTGCTCCTTTCCTTTCTTCTTTTTGTGTGGGTTTGCTTTAAAGAGGAGTTTTGTTTGTAAGCAAAAGGCTTTGGCTGTTTATACCCCACACAGCCTTGCTTTCAGCACATGGAGACAAAGCCATGCATCTGTGTTATCAAGCACATATACACCATATTATGGCTACGGCCTCCAGACCATCAGCCAGGAAAATGCTGTGGCAGTGCAATTTTTTTTTTTTTTTAAATGTGGATGTTCGGACCAGTTTACGCGCACCTTGATTAATTTCTCGAGACCCTGAAGTTAACAATAATGTAAGCCTTAAGTAATTTTAAGTTGGACCAGTTTACAGGATATGATTTATATTATTCTCTAACACACCCCCTCAAGTGAAAGCCTTTTGAACTTGAAACTTGCACATGCTCACATTACCTTGTGCTTAATTTTTATCAAATAAATGAGGATAATGATATTCGAACTCGTGACCACTTGGTCATCAAAGCTCTGATACCATGTTAAAAAATCATTTCAACCTAATAGTTTAAACTGTTAGGTAAGGTTCTAAGATATGAATAATATTATTCTCTGATATGTATAAGCCTTAAGAAACTTTAAGTTTTATGACACATGAATGAACTGATGATTTTTGAGGAGTGCTAACTCAGAATAGTGCAAAATTTTCATTGGATATCATGATGTGTCAGCAGATGGAGCATGCTAAAATCATGGCCTTCCATCTAAATCGATCTCTCATCATGATCTATAACATTGCTCTTTCAAAAAATTAGAGACACTGGAATACTTTTATCAGTTAAGATTTAATGAAAAAATAAAGATAGAAATCCCATCAATTTGCGATATTAACATTTCTAATCAATTAAGACTTAATGAAAAAATAATTTAATCATAATGTATCACAATTGCCACGAAGATATCTTTGTTGTTGAAACCAAAATAAAATAAGAATTTAATGAACAATTTTAATCACACATTTTTCACATTAATATAATATGTTAAGAGATATATTTTTTTTTTTATGAATGCCAGAAAACTTAGAAAACTAAAACCTTTTAGCCGTCAAATCAACTTCTTAACTTATTAGAGTAGATTGATGGGTGTTATTAACTTATTATTATTAAATTGCTGTACGGTCAGTGGAACGGTTGGGGTATATCTGCTAATTATAGGGTGGGTGATTTTCTTTTCTGCTACATTAATTCTGTTTTGGTACCTTTTTCAGTTCATGATTAATCATGAAGTTCTCTTATCCCCACAACCTCAAAGTTTGTTTTGACACTAAAATTCAATTTAAAAAAAAATTAAATTATTATTTTTTTATGTATTTAGATTTGATATTAAAAATTAATCTAAAATATAAAAAATATTATTTTAATATATTTTTAAATAAAAAAACTTTGATTTGCCACAACAAAATATCAAGCTTCTCTGTGATGTTTGTCGGTATCTGTGATTTTTTTCCCCTCCCATTTTCGACTTTTATCTTTATTTTGCGTCCCTTTCTTTTTGTTAATGATCCTTTCTGTCTAACCATTTGAATTCTTTAAAGAACATGGATGGCTGTATCCAACGTTAAATGATGACCAATGAGAATATATCCCATTCATCAATTGGATTTATTACACGCGTCTGAAACGTTTTTCTTGATGCAGCTGCGCGCGTGCCAGGAAAATGAGAAAATACAAAAAGAAAAGAAAAGAAATTCTTGAAGTTTGGGACTTTAGTGCTCGCCTACGAAAGTTGAAAATCATATTCTTTGATGGACACCTTCACCGGTACAGGTTTAGCACCTCCTTTTCCATGATTAAGGCTTTGTTTGGCTATGCACCGAGGCTTGTGGCCTAGCAGCAGAGGCAAGATTTTCTTGCTTGTGTTATCTGGGTTCGAGTCTCAGTGTGCACGTCTGTCATCTCCGCAGTGTTTTACCTGCTTACTAGGCTTGCACGGTGTTCAGTGGATCTGGGGATTAGTTGTGGTGCGCGTAAACTGACCCGGACGCACGGGTTATAAAAAAAAAAAAAGAGGCTTTGTTTGGCTACACTGTGCAAATATGTATTTCAAATGTAAAGGCATTAATTTTTTTGTGTTTTGTCATGCAAAATACAATTTATATAGTAAAAATACTTGTGTAGACAAGCAGGCTAAACCAATTATATTAATGGTGAATTCAGACTGGAGACCATGATTGCTCATGGTTTGCCCTCTCTATCACCAAATCTTGGCGTAAAACACGAGGCAATTCTCATCAAGACCATTAGCCCTGTCATAGCGGACATCTAAAAAATTAAAGGTAAAAAAAAATAAAATTAAAGTCATCACTTAGTTTACAATAACTAAGAACCTTAATTGTCTTTTATAGTTATAGGAAAAATAAGTTGTGTTATTATTTATATTTGATGACAGAGATATTTATTGTGTTCTTGTTAAAGTTTGTTTAAATTAATACTAATCATATCATAGTGATTTAGAATTTAAACATGATAAAAAAGCTTTAATTTCAACTTTAAAATATAGGTGTTGGGCTCAAGTCAATAGTTGCGGTTAATTTAGGCTTTGTCTTATTCTATTTAAGTACTCTAAAACTAGATATAAAGACACCCGCTCATACTCAATGAGCGAGTCATATTAATACGAACCAAGTTCACTCACAATAATAAAATAATTTTTTAACACATGAGAAATTATAATAAAAATTTGCACACATTAATAAAAATAAAAAGAAAGAGAAAAAAAATTCACATGGAGTGTATGTGTGTTTTTAAAAACAAATGTTATCATTTAAAAATAACTCTACCGATATAATAACATTTTACTATATAATAAAAAAAGTAAATAAAAGATAGAACTTTCAATTTGTTGATCAAATTCACATTAAAAAAACAATATTACACGGATATGTAACTTTTAAAAACACATGATTTCCCCTAAATTTTGAAGAATATGATTCTTTTAAGGATCATCCTATCATTAGGTTAAATAGAAATCAAACAAAGCAAATTAAAAATATTTTTAGAAAAATAACAAAGCTTTGATATTCAATTGACAAGACTCTCCTGTTTAGGGGTCAACCCTTTATTAAAAATCCACACAATCTTTTATATCTGCAAGCGAAAATACTCCACCTTTTCTTTAAAAAAGAAATTCACTAAAACCAAAAAAATAAAAGACATCCATAATCCAAACGCACGCGAAAAAAAAAAAAAATCAAACCCACACCTAGTGGCGGAGGCAGGGGAGGGCAAGAAAATTTTTCCCAGTTCTCTCTCTTTGTAAAATATTAAAATTTTAATCTTTTTAAAATATTTTTTTTAATTTGGCCTTCCTTACATTTTTTTCTTCTTGCTCCGCCTCTGCCCACACCAAAATCTTTTACACTTGCTAATCAAACACCCGCATACATGATCACCAACACATAAAAGTCAAATATCTGCACACAAGATCACATTATAAATTATACAAAAACAAATATAAATTTATTTGGATACAAGAACGACCTGCTGAAATTGTCTGGAACGGGCTGGAAAAAAGCAAGGCAGTGTTGGTGTGGGTCTCACGCTGGCCGAATGAGCTCCTGTGGGGTGGACGACTCTTGCAAATGATGCACAAAGAACGCGTCTTTGAATATGTGATTATGATTATTTTTTTAAAATATTTTTATTTAAAAATATATTAAAATAATATATTTTTTATTTTTTAAAAAATTATTTTTAATATTAACGCATTAAAATAATTTAAAAACATCAAAAAATACTAATTTAAAAAAAAAATAATTTTTTTTCAAATTTTATTAAAAATAGTTTTGAAATGCAAAAATAAACAGAATCGAAAACATATAAAAACAACGGTTTCTTGGATGGTAAAGGGGCTAGGATTTCTGGGAAAATGCTATCTTCCTTGCACAAGTTGTATTTTATTATTTTCTTAATCATATAACTCACATTATTTTAAGATTACATTAATTTTTCTCATGCATCTTATTAACTACTTTAAGCATCAAAGATTCTTAAAATTAGACTCGTTTTGCATATGTTGGTGAGCTTTTGAGACAGCTCTTCCTTTTCAACTTCACCGATTATATGTTATTGAAAAGCTGAAATATAATAAGGTTTACTCGAAGTCTCGTCGCACCTAATCTTCAAACAAGAGTCGTAGTTTATGCTACTTCACTTGCACGCGTGGATGTATATCCTACACAAATATAATTAATTAATTAATTAATTAATTACTATCAGAGTTTAATATGTATCCGACTGTGAATGTAAGAGTTTGTATGCCAATTTTAGCTTTGAATTCATGGCCGTCTGATCAAATAATTATGATGAATGTGTATGTCAAAAAAGAAGAAAAAAAATACAAATCGAGATTTGATGACATCAAGGTGTATAGAATAGCGCACCACTCGCAGTTCCTTTTCTTTTATTTTCTGGACTTACAAGAGGGAGGAGGTTCAAGACTTGTTTGGAAATAACATGTATATCATGTTTTTTTTTAATTTTTTTTTTAAAATTTTTAAATTGTTTTGATATGCTGATATTAATAAAAAAAATATTATTTTAATATATTTCCAAATAAAAAATACTTTAAATTACAATCGCTATCGTAATCTCAAACAGATTTATTAACCATTCAATTATGTGCTGCTTTGGTATACAATCCATCTTCTTCTTTTTTTAATCAATCAACATTTTTTTATGCAATTTGTTTACATTTAACAAGTGTATAATGCCTAAAAAAACAGGTGTTAACATAGTCGGTTTAAGGTGAATAAAGGTTTTGTGCAAAACTATAAATGAAGTTTTTTAAAATATTTAAAAAATAAGTTTAAAATAGCTAGCCTACCACTCACTGTACAATGTGCCAGCCGCAAGAAGCGTTGGCAACACAATTGACTGGCCATAAAACAAAAACACTGTTAGTGAAAATTGTGAAGACCAAACACTGTAAATCTGCAATGTGTCCTGTTTCTGTCACTGTCACTGTCATTGTACGTGACAAGGTCTAAAACTTGGGTAAAAAGATTTTCCGGAGCGACCAAATTCAGAATTGCAAATTGCAAATTGCAAGGGGGTCTGAATCTGGTTTTACACATCTTCTGTAGATGTTGCTACAGGCTTTGCAAGTGGGTCTCTTTTGTTCATTAGAGTAGTAAAAGCAAGCCTGCAATACCAGATTACCTCCCAGGGTTGTCATCACAATTGAAATCAAGCGAGTTGGCATGTCTTCAAACTTCTATAAAGCCAATGGCTTACTTTACTATAGGCTCCGGCACCCAGTCCAAGAATCCCACTTGGCAATTGTGGCAATTTCAGTGGGAGGCAGACACAACACAGGGTTCTGCCCTTTTGAGTTCAAAATCCATTCCTTGTAAGATTTTAAAGCATGATTGATGAATGATTTTGGTATGCTCGTATTAAAAATAAATTTTAAAATATATATAAAAAATATTATTTTAATATATTTTAAAACTAAAAACATTTTAATAAATAACTGTTCCAACAATACAATAAAAAAAAAAAACATGCCCAGCATTCCTAGACCCGGCGTTCACTTTTTTTTCCCACAAGAATTGCTAATAAATAAATGCATTGTCAACAATCAGTCAATGAACACTGTAGATTCTATTACCGGAGACGTCACATACAACATCTGATTCTTAGACCCCAGCAATCTCCAACTGATGCAGGATATTTTTGTCACCCTCTTCACTGGACTCTAGGAAAAGAAAAGCACAGGATAATAGTCAGGAATTTTTAGAGTGTCCATTGCTGGCTAATAAAACGCAGGAGCGTATGGCTCTCAAGTGTCTAAAGTGGCCAACCGTTGAACATGGAAAGCCACTTTAGCCACTTGGTAGGCTTTTCTTATGCCAACAAGTAAAAATATCTCTCACCGAACCCATGATATTAAAAGGGATGTTTAAAAGTTGGTTTGCAGTTTTTTTTAAAAAATATTTTTTATTTAAAAATATATATAAATATATATTTTTTATTTTTTAAAAATTATTTTTGATATTAATCGATAAAAATAATCTAAAAACATAAAAAAAATTTAATTTAAAATAAAAAAATAAAAAATTTAATTCTTTTCAAAAAAAATTTAAAAAACAAAAACAACCGAGTTATAACACAAAAGCATACAAAAACAAAGGGATAAAAAGTGACATTGGACAGCCAAAATCTAAACAGCCTAGCATAATCCCGGTTCACTATCCTGCCAGCAATCCTTGCTGATGAACACTTGCCGGAAATAAATATTTAAGATCCAGAATCTTAAAACAAATGATAAAGAGGAAAGAATCTACATATTTTTGCAGATTGCAAGCTAAAACTTACAATTTTTAGACAAAACTACTACAGCTAAAATGGAAAAACCAAACAAGTCGGTACTAATCCAAAACTCCCCTCGGAATTTACCAAACCATCATACCAGTAGGTAGATAGCTATAACCTTAAAACCCAAATAGAGAGTGATTAAGCCTCAAAGTACTTGTCGACATCCCATAAACAGGAGCCGAAATCACCATCCAAATGTACCGAGATATCAGCATAATCTTCTCTCAAAACAGTATCCGGTACACTACACTCCTCAAAAAAAATCGGAGCAGGATTTTCAAAATCCCAAAACTCTTTCAAACACAAAGGATCCGTAACCAAACACTCATCATCCTCACCGACCTTTATTATTTCTTCTTGAACAACCTCTTCTTGCGTTTGTATCCTCCAGCAACAATCACTCTGTACGGCAACCTGTGACTCTGGCCCCGGTTCCTCTGTAGATTGAAATCTAAGCACAGAAGTTGGAGAACACAGACTATTATGAGATTCTTTACCAGACTCATACCCAGAAATGTTAACGTTAATATCAACATCTGGGGCATGTTGTTTGCTCACCGGAGGTTGTGTGAAATTGGTTTGTGCATCAGGTCCTTTAATACGAATAGCAGCCTGATCATAAACCATGGCTGCCTCCTCTGCTGTATCATAAGTCCCTAACCATAGCCGGGTTCTCCTATAAGGGTCTCTGATCTCTGCTGCCCACCTCCCCCATGGCCTTTGTCTCACACCACGATACCTTTTCCCCCCTGGATAAGAACACTGATCCCTTGAAATTTTTTTCACAACTTGTTGCCGGCTTACCACTTTTGAAGATTTTTTTGCATCTTCTGCTGCTCTGTCGCTCCCACAACTTGTTATTCTTATCTCGTTTATATGTTTTTTGACTCTTGGATGATGCCTTTTCGATTCCTCCTTTTCATCACCAGACGAGTCCGTAGCATTGCCATCGGTAACTGAAATCCGTACTATTCTTGTGGCTTTTGAGTCCTCCCATTTCACCAGCTTGTTGGTCACAGTTTTATGCTCTGTGTACTTGGTAGAAAAGCGATTCATTTTTTCAATGGAATCAACGCTTATGGGGTTGGATTTTAGGTTAAAACATCAAAGATTGGAAATTTTCATACAAAACGTTAGAAATAGGAAATATTAAAAACGCTTCAAGAACATAAAATTATATATATATATATACAACTGATGTGAGAATTAGAGAGTACAGGCAAAAAGGGTAGATAGAAAGATAGAGAGGAGCGGGGCTGCTGAGGGAGTGTGGAGGAGAGTAGGCAAAAGAGGGATTAACAGGGAGAGAACGAGAGAAATGAGGAGATATTGGAGAGAGTTTCGTAGTCAAACGTCAAAAGGCCTAGGAATCGCAGTTTTATATGAATATCCTAAGAAACAGAGAGCCCAGCCCTATTCATTTTGTTCTTTTAGCTTTTCAAGTTTTTTTTTTTTTTAATATGTCGGTTTAGAGAGTGTGAAAGTGAAATTACGAAATGAAATCTTAATAAGATTTTTAATTGGCTGAATTTTTGGATAAAAAATGGTTTGGATGGGAGAGATTTCATGGTTAGAAATTTTATTAGTTACTCCTTATGTTCATTTTTTTAAAAAATAGATATAATTAAAAGAAAAAAATCTTAAAAAATGTTCTTATTAATTTTTCCAAATTAGGAATTTTTCTTTTATTTTTTGTATTTATTTTTATTTTCAAGGTAAATTTAGAAAATAATTAATAAAATATTAGGAGCATCATTTTTCATTTTTGGATGGATAGTTACGAAGGGGGAGATTAAAATGGGAAATCCCAGACCACTCGCCGCATTTAGAAAAATAGATGGTTGAATTTATGACACGCGGCAATTCTGGTTGGCTAGGTGGAAGAGATGGTTCAGTGATCTCGAACTTGGTCCCCAAGTAAGTCACGCGCCAACCCATTTCGTACTGTACAAAGTTTAAAACAAACTTTAAATCATAAATCACACATCATAAACGGTGGGGTAGTGCTTAACTGAGAGAATGACAGTTGTTGCCCTTTTCGTATAAGTGAGAGACCGTCACAGTTATTATAAGTTCAGATTCTGGGTTCGATTTACAGTGGTTGTTTTTTTAAATAGTTTTGTTTTAAAATATATTAAAATAGTATATTTTTTAAATTTTTAAAAATTATTTTTAATATTAACATAATAAAAAAATTTATAATATAAAAAAATTAAAATTTTAAAAAATATCATTTCAAACCCGTTATAAGTTACGTGGCTAAAAGAGAGACCAGTACTGTTGGTGAGATGAATTTGCTGGGTCACGGACAGTTTCAGTTGGGATCCTTTTCACTGTTTGAGTTGGAGGAGATTTAGGTGGAGTTTTTTTAATTCTCCTTGACAATTTTGCTTGTCAATCAAGCATCAAATATTTAATTGCAGTAATTTACGTGATTGATTATTTAATTCATTCATTTGCTATAATGGTTTTTTTTTCAATTTTATTTCTTTTCCGTGGATGTCTTTACATTGAGTGAATAAGAATTTAAAGTTCCTCTTTCTAATATATATAGATTGATATTATGGTTTAACTATGTTTTTTTAATAAAAAAATAGTTTTAAATTAATTTTTTTTATGTGTTTGGATTGTTTTACCAAGTTGATATAAAAAAATAAAAAAATAAAAAATATATTATTTCGATGCATTCCCAAACATGTTTATACACAAATAAGCAATAGGCACCCACCCCTTTTTTTTTTCAAGCAAGGTTTGTCTTTCATGCAATAAATCTAATTTCAATGCTTAGGAATAAAACTAATATGTTGGATATTCAGTTAATCTTTTAATTCAAGCAATGTGATTTATTCTTTCTAATTAAGGTTTTTGATGGTCTGATATTAAAAACTCAGGTGATTGGTAGTTGATACTTGTAAAATATTCTCTTTGATAGATGTGGAGATTCTCAAATGCTTTAATCAGTAACTTTGTAGAGGAAAAAATATAATTATATTTTAAAGAGATAAACTCTAAAAATATCTATATTAAGAATAAAAATATTATTAACCTAAATTTTAAAGGATTTATATTTTATTTATAACTCATGAGTCATGATTTTTCATGGAGAGGAGAGGCTAAAGTATAATTTTATTTATGTGATATTTTAAGTTGTATTATAATAATAATAAAAATATTAAATGAATATAAAATATTAAAATACCCGCGTGATGTCCTGAAATTTCTTTTTAAAAAAAAATTGAACTCGAGTAAATTATCTAAACTTGTTAAAAGTAAAAAAAAATAAGCTCAGGTAGACGAGCCCATAGAGTGGTGCTCCTCCCCTAGAAGAGCCTATAGATCATCCATTTTAAAGATTCATAAAATTTTCATCTTCATATTCTTCCTTCCTCTAAGCCTCTCGTATTTATTGTTTTCATCTGTTTTCTAATGACTTGTATATATATATATATATATATATATATATGTGGTCATTGCATCGATTTTTTCTTCTTTACCACATTAAAGTCGCAAAAAACATCTCCTTCTTCTTATTATTTTTCTATACACGTTTTTGTTTTTTCAATATAGTATTATTACTGGCATATGCGAATTAATACAATGGTATTCTAAAAATTAAACCCGCAAATAGAATATAAAAGTGTTTATATATATATATATATATATATATATATATATATATATATAAAATCCAAGTTCAACCATTTTTTATGGGCATGCACGCCCTAAACTATATTCCTTAAGGTTTATGACCTAATTAATGGCAAGGCAATGTAGTACATGTTGAAAAGATGGAGGCAAATACCTTATAAATACAAGATTTTGAGAGCGATAATATATAGAATTCCGGCAGTGAAAGGGAACGGAGTGGGAAATTTGTTTCAAATAAGAACAATGTGTGTTTGGATCTTAGTTTCGCGTGTGTAGAGTAGAATGATGTTTTGGTCATAATTGAATGGTTTTATTAGATTATTTTTAATGGTTAAAAACATACGTACGTACAGATATTTAAATGCGGGGGTGGTTGTGCAGTTTATGGCTTGGGGATCAAGGGACTGCAAGACATTCGTTGAACATAGCACTCCAGCTAGTAGTAGTAGTAGGTTGCGAGCGAAAAGGACCTTCTCATTCGTTTCTGTCACCACTTGAACTTCATTAATTAGTTCATCCCATTCGCGTGACCTTTACTCCATCCTTTTCATCTTGTGTCAGATAATTTTTAAAGCACTTCAATTTGAATTTCAAGGATTAAGAAAGAAAAAAACAATGAAACTATGCATTACCATCTGTTAACATTTGATTATTTATATATTAAACTTGTATTGTATATTGAGCAAGTTAATCTGGATCGATTAATAAATTTTAAAAAATCAAATCAGATTTTTATTGAAGAAATCAAGTTATGATTTAATCTATTAAGTTAATTTATTGAAACTTTCTAGTTAAAACATGTAACTTCAGGTTGATTTTTTCATACCTGGTTTAAATGATCGGTTAGTTCTTGAATTGAGACAATGATTGTTAATATTGGTTTTATTAATTAATTATAAAAAAATAATTATGATCAACTCAAATTAAAAATATTGATAAATTAATAAGTTTAATTAAATAATAATTTTATCTGGTTTTCACTTAAATTTAAATTTTAAATAATATATTAAATAATAAATAAATATTTATAATTCTAGAAATATTAATTTATATAGATTTAACTATAGTTTGCTAGTATGTTATCAATGAGATTGCAGTTGTTCTTGTTCTCTTGCGGCAGTAGTGAAAAGTGATGCGAAATTTTTTAAAAATTACAATTATCTTTGGAAGAACTATAATACAGCTACTATTTGTTTTTGTGATGAAAAATATTTTTGAAATTTTTTTTGAAATTAATTTTTAAGGTATTTTTAGATTATTTTTAAGGTGTTTTTAGTTTATTAAAATAATAAGGAACAAGTCTTACAAATTAAAAAGTTGAATGAGAATGAAATTGAAAAAAAAATATAATTTCATAAATTATCTCAAATAAAATAAATAATAATCAAAATAATATAGATCAAATCTAAAAAATAAAAAATTAAAAGATGAAAAAATTAAAATAATAATAATTAACATTTCATAAATTATTTCAAATAAAATAAGTAACAATCAAAAGAATAAGGACCAAATTTGATACATAAAAAATTTCAATAAAAAAAATGATAAGGAAAAAGCAAATAACAATTATAAAAATGAGGACCAAAGTTAATATAAAAATTAAATTTTAAGAGATGAAATTGAAAAATAAATATTCAAAACAAAATATATATAGCAATCAAAAGTTTGAGGACCAAATTTGATATAATCAGCAAATAATATGACATTTCTAAATTTTTCACAACTTCCGGAAAGTGTTTTCCGCTCAAATTTTTCAGGAAAACAAGCCAAATTTTTCTTTGACTGGAAAATGTTATCCGTTGACCAACTTTTCTAATGGCAAACAAACACATGAAAGTTTGGAAAGTGATTTCTTGAAAAGTGAATTTTGAAAAACAAACATAGCCTACGTAATGGTAAGTTTAAAAATCTTAGGCTATTATTGTTGTCGTCTGGCACAGAACACGAGCGAACATAATAGTTAATCACGGGCTCAAGAAAGGAGTGTAAGAGCATCCATACCCATTCTCTTTATTTTATAGTTAGAATAGCTATAAAATTACTTTATCTAGCTTGCTAAACCATGTGATAATATCCATGCTCTTTAAAATAGATAATTATGGATATCTTTTTTATTTTTTTAATTATATGTAAAATGAATATTCAACTATGTTATTTCATGTTATTTATTGCTTTCAAATTATGCTAATGAGTTTTCTAATTATTTAATAATTCTTTTATTGTGGTAGAAATTAAAAATAATAAAAAGAAAATGCTTACACTTAAAGAAATAATGAAAATTTAAACAATGTATACTAATTAAAAGTACTATTATGTCGTTTAACTAATATCTCCATTTGACACTTCTCATGATATTCAGTCAAGTGTAAATATATGTTAGTCGTATCTATCAAAATTATTCTCTCATTTTTTTGTTATTGTTTCAATAAAAGTTCTTCTTGTATAATAACAATCTTGTTTCATTCTATCTTTGCATTTTCATGTTTTGCTTTTGCTTTCTCTTCCTCTAAAGCAAATGATTTTTTCAAAAAATCCTATCTTTTTACATTCCATTTTTATTTTATGTTCTTTGTAATCCTTCAATATCAATCCAACATGAGAACGTGTGCTATCTTTATATTTTTTAGTGTGCTTTTCTGTTGTCTTTCTACTTACCAATCTCTTCATTTTATCGTTGTCACTAAGTACAACATCATCTTTTTCTAAGTTGATTGAATTTTAAGTAAAAAGAGAATAAGTTGTGGGAGATTCATTTCTAGCTTTTTTGCACTTTTTCTTTGAATTTTCAATCATCCATTTAGGCTTGCTCTTCAATTTCTCCAAGCAATGCTGAAATAAGAATAATTGATACTGAATTCTTTTATATGCAATCTTAAAAAAATAATAAATTAAAGCACACCAGAATGTATTGCTTAAAAAATAATAAATTTAATGAATTTAATTTTATGAGTTTTATATAAACAATACATGGTTTTCATAGGTGAAACCACTTTGATTTCTATTTTTTGTTTGGGTATAGTGTGAACAAAACTTATTCACAGCTAGTTAAGTGGTCGACCAACGATGCATTAGAGAACTTGATATACGCTTAGATACAAACTTCTTGTTTTCATTGTAGTTTTTAAGAATTCTTTTATAATATGCCTTAGTTTTTTGTTCATTTCCACATATTGGATCTATGTCAATGTTGATTTAGGCCTCTACAAGGCAAACATCTTCTTCATCCCTAAAATTGCTCTATTGCTTTATCTTTTTAGTCGTAGGTGATTTTTCACATGGATCTTGAGATGACACAATAGATTAATTAGACTATTGAGCGGGTGGATCATAACCTTCTTATGAAAATTGTATATTCAGGTCAACCCCTTTATACATGAAATTAGTAAAATAGTCATCACCCTGAGACTCCATTGAAATTCTTTTGATTAATTGTGATTGAGAAAGAAATTGAAGTTACTCGAATATACTTGAAAGTGTAGTTTTTTTTATAGGAAAAACCCAATTTACAGAGAGAGTTTTGATTGGGTACAAATTATACCATTTATATTAAAATATAAAATTTCAATGGATAAAATCTTTAAATGCAATTTCTTTACAATTTATTGTTGCATGTTTTTAAGGAGTGTTATTAAGGAGTTTTTGAACTTTCATCATATAGGAAAACGTAGATTGAGACTCCAATTTTTTTTATTTGACTTAATTTCTGGTTTTTAAACCAATTTAAAGGTGTTTTGAGATCGAAAATGAATTTATTTAGGTGCTTACAATGTTTTTTGAGATGTTTTCAAGTAAGAATGTAGTTGAAAAAACATATATATGTTTTAGGTCCCAAACATTGGACTCTAAATTTTCAATCATTTCTAGTGGCTGAAAGTTTGTGCTAATAGATGTCATATCATTTACTTTGTTTTTTTTAAGGACGGACAATGTGTTGTTTGGGCATTAAAAAAAAGGGAAAAGGCTAAACAAGCGGGGCTAGTCTTAAAGGCCCAAGCCTCGCTAGGCCTTCTTTGTATTGAGTTAGAAATATTGGCCCATGCGAGTTAGAAATATTGGCCCATATGATGATCAGAAATGCAAAAGTTATATGAATATTTTGGGTCATTTTAATTTTAAGGTGATTTTCAATTAAAAATATATTAAAATAATTTTTTTATAATTTTTATATCAGAACAATAAAATCATTAAAAAATACTTAAAAAATCAATTTTTTTGCCTTTTCATATTAAAAACGTAGAGGAACTCATCTTTGTGTAAAATTTTCCTTTTGTAACAAGTATGTGACGCTGTGAATCTCATCGTTGTGTTCGAGCATGTCGTGGCATTTAACAACGTTAGGGTGGTTAACGTCACAGAGGATCTCGTTCTCATGGAAAATTTGGTTGCGTACGAAGTCTTCGTGTTGTTGTATATGACCGTCAGAGTGTAGAGGCAGCTCGTTGAATAGTGGATGACTTTGTAGATGATACTTTTGGTATCGCTTCTGATTCGATTGATTTGGTCGAGTTCAGAGATAAAAGAGTTTGAGCTGTCGGAGTTGGGGAGGGAGAGAAGGGGATAGCGAGCTAATGGTCAAGCTGAGGGGGTGAGAAGGTGGTGGTGGGGGGTTGAATTGGTTCCATGAGTACGTCGACGAGTTGAATCAAATCAGATGAGTTAATGAAATTTGATAAAGAGGGAAAGGAAATGAAAAAGGAAAAGCAGAATTCTTGTCCGAGAGAGAGGAGGGGGATTTGCAATGGGGGAAGGAATGCGGATTTTAAAGGGAGGGAAAACTATAATGGTTCTTTTGTAATTAAATATAAAATAACAACAATTTTGTAAATAAAAAAAACTTGTTAATTTTTTTTTAGAGGATATCAAGTGGTGGAGATCTTACAAAGTTCAAGATATAAATAAAACATTTTAGATTTGGTATCAAAACCATTAATGTAAAGGAAATGTTGTGTAATTTGTTAATAAATATATAATTTACTCAGTACCTATAACTAATATAATATACACATGATTATGGACACAAATGGATATAGAAAAAAGAATTCATTGCCAAATAATATAATTTACCTTTCAGGGG
Source organism: Populus trichocarpa (assembly GCF_000002775.5). Lineage (NCBI taxonomy): Eukaryota > Viridiplantae > Streptophyta > Magnoliopsida > Malpighiales > Salicaceae > Populus > Populus trichocarpa. Next base: position 12,809,346 of record NC_037286.2, on the reverse strand, counting down.
TAAAAAGAGTAAAATTGATTTAAATTCACTGTAAACCTCCAAGCATGAACTAAATCACGATAAAAATATTATATTTTTTACAATCACATTTTAAAATACATCTATAAATCGCCCCCCTTTAGTTGCATGCTAAAACCTTTCAGAATGCAGGAAAATCTTAATCAAAGTCACAAAGCACAATAACTAGGCAGCACAGCAGACACACTGACAGTTGCCCCTAACCCTGAGCCCTCCTCCATCCACCTTTTAAATTCCTAACCTAACTCTGAAAAAGCAAACTAACATCTCACGCCTTACGCTTCGTTTCATTTTGATTCTGTTCCTCCTTTTCTTTTTCCTTGCAGGTTAAAAAAAAAAAAAAAACAAAATCCAACGCAATTATGGCAACCTGTCAGCTATCAGGAATCCAAGAACCTCCTTTGCAGCTCCATCACGAGAGGGATATTCTTCCATACAAGAACAAAAAGAAGAGAGAGAGAGAGAGAGAGACAAATAAAAAACCTGACCAGGTCCAACCACCATTCATGTATTATATGACTCTTTAATCTCCACCTTCTTCCTATAATAACCCTCTAATAAGTAAATAAATAATAAATATATATGTATTGTGTAATTGTAAATGTAAAAAATATAAAATTAGCATGCTATATAATCCGGTTAAGGTACATATGTTTGTCTACCATCATAAATTGCTTCGTTAATTTGACTTCCAGTCTCATTGATTCTTACCATCAGCCCTGCACTGCTGCACACACAACTTCTTGTCAACGGATGATAATCCTGCACCCGAAGCAACAATGTTCTTAATCAGCATTGGCGATTCATTAATCGATACACGCATGAAATGTCTACTTCCAAGATGGAAATGTCTACTTCCAAGATGAGAAATTAGGCAATCGATACATATATGGATATGATTAATTCATTCTGCAGGTGAAGATTCCTGACCCCATCTCACCCTGTGTCTACTGTGTCATAACATACACAAGCTTGCAGTTTCTTACCATTTCAGGGTGGGTGGGGAGGAAGAAGACAAGGAAGGTGAAGATCATCAGGCTTCAATTCTTTAAGACCTGACAATTGGGTCTTTCTTGATGCAAAACGCTCCGAAATATCATCACACATAAGTGGCCATTATCGTTTCTCAAATCTATAACTATATCATGCTTGAAGTTCGAAGTTACCAATCATCTAATCACATCCTAAACCAAACCCAAAGTTTAATTTGTGCATTCTAAAAAAAAACGGAAGGAAAGGTAGAAGAAACATGAGATCATCGAATCGAAACTCTCACCGAACAAATTAAAAAATAAAAATCTTCGAAAGAAATAGAAGACTTACCATTTAAGCGTGCTTATGATACATCTTGGCATCTCAGTACTGGTCTCCTTCAACGTTACACCTCCACACACAACTTCCACTCCCAGCAACCCTGTCTTCACCCCTTCAACACCAATTCCAATGCTCGTTTTCACATCCATATCCACCTTCAGTTTTTTGCTCGTGAACTGATCAAGAATCTTCGATCCAATTCCATCCTCGATCAGCTCATTGTTCACACTGGTTTCAATTTCCAAACTAGTCGTATTCTTTTTTCCCTGTGTGAACTCAGGCAAGGTCGTCGATCCCAAATTAACCTCGTCGTCTCCCGCTGTCGTTTCCACTTTAGACTCTCCAAAATGATAGATGATATTTTCATTAGGATTCCTAACTTCGATTCTTGCAACCATTTTGGCGGTAAGGTACGTGCCATCTGATCTCTTGGTGATGTTAAAGGCGGAGAATTTAAAAGATTGGAGGTGGAAAACGGGGAGTTTTGGATCGAACCAGAGGTAAAATAGACCTCCTGCGATAATCATCAGGAGAATGGCGATTATAAGGAGGAGGCTTAAGCAGCATAAGCATAGACGGCAATGCCTGGACCGTCTTTTCCTTGGTTCGAATGAAGGAGGCAGCAATGCCTTTGTGGGTAGCGGTCTCGGGGCAGGTTTTGCCTGGAGGTTGGGGTCTGTGTAACCTGGTGGTCTTTGGAGAACTGGTTTCATTGGCTTGCCGGCCATTAATTGCAATCTTGAATTTGGACTGCTCTGTTTGTCAAGAAATTATCTATAAATCAAAAGAATGATTTAACCAGCAAGAAAGTATAGGACTTCATTTCAAGTTCTAACTTGATCATTAGTCTCAAAAAATCATCCAAGCAACCCTTAAATGTCGATGCACGCACCAATTTTTAATAAAAAAGAAAATGTCGGAGAATTGAGGCAAAATTACCTTGACAGATAAATGGCAGAAGTAACGTTGATCAGGTTAATTTCTTGCTGAGATTTCAAAATCCGGGGAAAAAGGAGATCTGCAGTGGGATCTGAGAAAACTGAAATTTTTGTGAGATCATTAAGAGAAGGAAAAGTTTTTTGAACATTGAATCACGAGGACATATATAGTCATTCTATATATATATATAGAGAGAGAGAGAGAGAGAGAGAGAGGCGGGGGGGGGGGGGGGGGGGGGCGTTGTCTCTGGTAGAAGCTTGAGGTATCACTGGCAGGAATTCAGCTTGCAGGATTCACGCGCCACGTCATGGCGGGATGGTGATTTGTATGTACCGCGACGAAAATGTTCCGCTGGAGGCTGGCCCCTCTCTCTGTCTTTTATTTTTCTTTTTTGTCCCTTTCACTTGTGGCGGTAATATTTCTCTCTCTCTCTCTCGGCAATGTTCCTTTAATTAGGCTACGTTTATTTTCCATCGATCATGCAGCTGAAGTGGTCGTTTGTGGTTTCATCTTACCTCGCTTCGACTAAACAAACCAAGTTAGTCATACAATAGACATAATGACAACCAAGCTGAAGTGGTTTTTTTTTTGAATTATTTCTTTAGTTGCAAAAATTATTTAAGTCTTGAAAAGTAATCATTAATCCAACGTGAATTATAATAAAAACATATATAACTTTAAAAACATTTAACATCGCTTCAAAAAACTAATTATATAAAAACAACTTGTTAATTAGGTGTTTTTATTTTCAAACCCAAATTAGACTCGGAAGCTGCTATTTTAGATTTTTATTTATTTTTCTCTCTTGATTTTGTTTTCAATTTAGATTTAAGATTGTAATTTAATTAAAATGTTTTTTTTATTTATACAACCATATAGGTTATTTTTATGGATTGTGTATTATTGAAAATGATAATGAGACAAATCTTTGAAGGACATATAGCCCAGAGACTTGTCTTTATTTAATATATATATATATATATATATATATATATATATATATTTTGGTTGGTTGCGAGCAAATCAAAATAAATGAAAATTCATTTGAACTCTAAAATGCCTGAGTGAGCTTTGATGACCCATCGTCGTTTTGAGCTCGTGTTCATTGCGAATCTTATCCTGAGTTGAAGGATATAGACAACGCGACCAAGGGTGTCCATCTTGGAGCCATCACGTTCTTGCCAAAGTGACAATCATGTTTTCACCTATATTCAAAATTAGTTTTTTGAGTCACTCTCCTTTTCTTTTCTTTTTTCTTCTCTCTACATCTATTTCTCTTTATAAAGTAATTATCACTACTTATTTATAGAGTAAGATGAAGTTTATCAATCATAATTAATCAATTATTAATAAATATTTATCATAAAATAGTAAAAATAAAAGAAACTATTTATTTAAGAGATCAATATGATCCTAATAATAAAAAGACCACGATGGATATATACTCTCCTTCAATTGATATTGGAAGGAACCATTCATAAGTTTTTTTTTTTCCTTTTATATTTTTATTAAGAATTTTCAGACAAGATTTACTTTTTTTTTATCAAATTATAAGTATGTATTAAAATCAAAAGTAATTATATTGGTTAACCAGCAAGTTTATAAACATGTACAAGATATACAAAAGTAAAAGAGTAAACAGACTCTTATCATAATAACAAAAGAGAGAACATGCTCCATAAAAAACTAGCCATACAAGGCTCAAACACAAGTGAGTAGCAATGGTTAAGAAAAAAACCTAACAAGGTTTGCAGGTGTCAAAATTAACCCAACCAGCATCACAAGCCAAAGAATAACATCAAACAGCAGCAAACAACTAACCATAAAATCAAGACAATAGAACAACCAGCAAACCAATCAAAGCATTGGGAAGCCTAATTACACAAGAAGAAGCTGGAACCAAGTAAAAAAGCATCCCAAAGCAAGGAATAATAAGTTGCCAGATCACAATTGTGAAGCATGATCCACGAGGCAACAACTGCCATGACAATACAAGATAATGCAAGAAGAGTAAGCCCACCTCATATCTGCAGCAGATCAATAGCAACACGACAGAAAATATCAGGATTCAACATTATCCCCACGTATATAAGGGAGTGGTTCAAGTCATGAAGCACCATGTAAAATAAAACTTGAAATTTATAAAGCAACACATCAGTCTAATAACTACTACCATAAAAAAGCCGCTTATTTCCCAGTTGTATGAAGATGTATCCAATTTGACTGGTAATACTTTAAAAGAAATTCTAGTCTTAATAAGTATAAAACAAAGAAAAGGAAAGGAAAATAAAAGAGAGAGATATAGCAGGCTCTTACACTTAAAAACGTAACTACGTATGGGCCTAGAAAGTAAGTAATATCAAGGGCTGCAGATGAGCTACGAAATGGGCCATATTTACCGGCCTCGGCCTGTCCCTCTTTCCCCGAAAAACATGGTAGATGTTATTAACCAACAACGACGTCGTATCTGTACAATAAATCAATACGGAACACAGCTCTTGTTCTATTCTCTTCTCTCTCGCGCGGCTCACTCCACTGTTGGCAAAGATGGAGTTCGCGAACCTTGAAGGTCTTCGTCAGGACGCTTCTTATTTGTCTTTTCATATTTAATTTCGCTCACTAATCTTCTCAGATGAGGCAACTCAAAGCACAAGTTGATGTCGTAGCCAAAGCAGACGGGTATGCTTAATTATTTCTAACCACCTCATCAAATTTCAGCTTCTCGACATAAAGTTTTAAAAAACTATTGTTTCTTTTGTAATTTTTTTAGATGGTTGAATACTAAGTAATCGCTGCTGTGAGGTAGCTAATCACCAAACAGAGAGTTTTTACCCTGATTTCCTTTTTAAAGGTGGAAAATTAAGCAATAAATTTATTATTAATTATTATAAATACACTTTTAGGGTGATTTAGGTTGCTAACTTTTCCATTGAATGTTTAAGAGCACGGGGCAACTTTACCGTAGGTGCTTTGAAAGATTTCAAGTATTGCCTGCCAGTATAACTTTTTCTTCTTGAATCTGCAATGGTGTGCAAATAAACATCTGCAATCGCGGAAGGTAAGCCTCTCCATGCTAGATGCTAGTGATATTTAGCTTTTGAATTGCCAGAAATATTAATCCATTTAAAATCCTAAAAACTACTAATAGACTCATGATCTAATGGCAATGACGTCATTCCTCCATGCTTTTGGAAGAAACTTGTGATCCTAGCTTCAAATATTGGAGATTGAGAGGGGTCAATGGATGAGATTGTAATGAAAAGAAATGATTTAATTCTGAATTAATAGTAAAATAGACAAGATTTTTAATTTAATTCAATTTTACAAACATTCCAAACAGTATAAATAAATTCAATTCCAAAAGGTGACAGGTAAATTATACTTTTTTATTTTTATGAAAAATCTTCTGCTTGATTATGCCATTTTCCAAACAGTAATATTTTTATTTTTGTTGTAGTTTGAATAGCAATGAGACTTTTATGTAACATTAATAGTATATTTGAATAGCAATAAGACTTTTATGTAACATTAATAGTATAAACAATATTATCCTATAATTAAATTATCAACTTTTATTTTGATAAATTTCTTGAAGGTGAAATATAGGTTCCCAAAGGCCAACTCCCCTTTCAAGATCTATAATACCTTAAAAGATTCTGAAAAGGCTGATAGGAGACAAAGAAAGAACTTAGTCATGGCAGAATCAAGCCAACTTTTTGAAGAAAAAAGTGATGAAATAGATCATTCACTTGAAAGGTTTTAGGGAGGACCACTACAAACAAAAACCAACAACATGAACTTCACTACGGACATGCCTTCCTCCCTGTTATTCCATGTTAGCCAAAACCTACAATTTATTGCTTCAAATGCCCTGGGATTATTAAAGGCTCCTGCAATCCTGCCTCAAAATACATCGTAAACTACTATAAACCAAATGCCCCAAATGCCTCCACCCTTATTTCAGCCTGAATATGATTCATCATGGGTGGTTACCATTTTAAGAGAAAGACAGTATCCAACATAACCACAAATGAGTATTAGGTCGTTAAAGACGAGGGCATATATGATCAATGTTCAACTAATGAAGAATGTTGCGAGCCAAATGTTGGCATTTCCAAAAAGTTTAGAGTCTTCTTATTTGTTAAGTATACAGGATCTCAATGTCCAGAGACTCATCTCAAAATATACCACAATAAAATGACTGAAGTTATCTTGAAGAGAAACTTTTTATCCATCATTTTTCATGAAAAGGCTAGTTGAACTTGTTTTTAGTTGGTATATGGGTTTGAATGGCTCTAAAATGGAGAAGGGGGAATATTTGGCCATTGCATGTTTTAAAATTTTTTTTGATTTAACTTGATGGTGATTCCAACCAGGTATGACCTTTAAAGAATGGGGATGAGAAGTAATGAGTTAGTCAAGGAATATGTTATGAGACTACATGACATGGCAACATAAATCTACCCTTCTCTGCTTGAAAATGAGCTCACTTTCATCTTTATTGAGACTTTAGAGCTCAATAACTCTAGTCATTTTAGAAGCTCCATACTTCGGCTACTTGATGAACAATTCATCAAGCTATTTTATGGATTTAGGGACTGCAGCAAAAAGGATGGAGCAAGGCTTGAGGTCAGGAAGGATCAGGAATCCGATAGTGAGGTTTAATGTTATGTCAAAGAACAAATCAAAAGAGGACTCCCATATAGAGAATATGGATCAAAATCATTCTATACCTCATCTTAAATACCGTCTATTTTCATAACACACCAATAACTTTCCAAGTGTCATTAGCTAATATTGACATATCTCTATCACTTGGCATTATTTACCAACACCTTTGAAATATTGGGCACTTTGTTCTGATTCCATCAAATCCCATATGACCACTATACTTGAAGTGGTAAGACCCAAATGTAAAGTGTAAGTATCATGATGGTGAGATCCTATGACAATCAATTGAGAATTACAAGAAGTTGAAGCATCAAAGCCAAAAGTGGGTAGGATGGGGCATGAGGATGGAAGATGCACCAGATGAATGCACAAGCCACATATATTTGTTGGAGGGGGTTGATATGAAATAGAAGTGTTACATTGTCAACTCTTTTATTATTGAACTTTGCCGATTCATATTTTTGTTGAAAAAAACATCGAAACCTTGGAATTATTAAATATGTTTTCCATGTATTTTAATTCTGTCTTTTAATAGAATATGCTTTTTTTTTTGTTTCATTGTAATTCTGCTGCATCAGAGTTATTTTTCATAATATATTTTTTTGTGCTAGAGAATATATTAGCTACACCTTTACAATTTTTCTTGATGTTCCACAGCGAAACGCGTAAAAGATCTGGTAGCAATCTAATTGGTGAAAGCTATCAGGGAAGGTGCTGACACTGGTTGCCTTTGGCAATGCTTCAAAAAAAAAAAAAAAATCGGATGACTGGTAACATATAAATCGTTATGATAATCAACAAAAGCGGTAATAATTCTGAAAAAAAAAAAGTGGGCAAACTTAAAGCAAGTTATCATATGACTACATTAAGCAGTCCATTCTTTGACCTAGAAAATTAACTCTACATCTCAAAGACCTCGTCTCTCAAGATCGAAGTATTCACTACAAAAGCTTGAAGGCACAGCTGAGAGCACCAAAAGCCCTGTCCATTCCTCACCTGGCTTCAAGGTGACAGGTTTCTCAACCACTGCTCCATCGACACATAACATCTTTTTGTACTCTTCATCGCCAAAATCCGCCATTGCTTTTGATTTCTTCTCCCATGGATTCCACACCGCTGTTTGTGGGCATGAACAACGGTAAATAAATAATAAGGTTTACAACCCAAAATGTAGAGTATCATTTAACTTTCTACTCGTTTACAAAATTGTATTATTGAACACAACTTACCTACATCCGGGAGTCCATCCTTTCTAATAACATATGTCCGCTTCCTCCCATGATCGAGGATTGCAATTGCATTGGGAGAACTGAGATAAACTCGATCCACCTGCCAGATAAATCCAGACAGTAAAGAAATAAATTAATGAAGACACGAACACAAACACACAAAATGCTAAAGAAGCCATTGTTGCACCCTGAGAACCACGTGAGTAGCTGATGGAAAAGGGGTTTTATGCCAACCGGGAATTTATATTACATCATGTTGCAAACAATGAGTGTGAAACCATGCAAATGCATTTGAAAGAAATTTGGTAATAAAAAACTAATTCAGAATCTATGTCGATCTCAAAGTCTCCTAAAGAGATTTAAGGTGGAAAGATTCTGGGGGAAAAGGTGGGACTTGAAAGTGGCGTTGCTTTGTTGTCTTCGTGTTAGTCACTCTACAGTGAGAAAATATTAACTAGCATAAAAAGTTTGGAAAAAACTGCACTGCTAACATTTCTAGCAGTCGAAAAATCAGATGAAAGCTGACCAGAAATTGCATGAAAATGAACACCAAGGTGTTGAAGGGCAGTTCCAATAGTATAGATTGCCGTTAAAAGAAATTAATAAAAAACGATTCAGCATTTCTGTCAACTTAAGTACCAGTTCCATCCATTCATCTCTAACACGGCTATAGGAGTAAATTCGAATTTACCTCAGATTCAAAAGTGAGGGCATCTCCTTGTTCTGTAAATCGTTCTCTTTGTTGAAGGTTGTCTAGGTAGTCAAGTGTTTCCAATCCTTCTATCCTCACTTCACTGATATAAAGATTCACTTCTGAGTGAGTCCAAACAGTGCATTTTCCAAAGGATGCTTGTTGAAATCGGGTGAAAAATTTTAAGCATGCATGCTAGGCTACTTTTAATGGATTCCCAATACATGAATCGTATTCACATGTTTTTGGTAATAGATTTACCATGCTTTTTTTTATTATTTCTATAGCTAGCAATAAATATCTGATTGGAATCTTAAAGAAATTTCATTTTTCCTATTGATTCTGATGATTCTTTCCACACACACCCCAAAAAAAGGTCATCTTTCATTATAAAGTCACCACCATTTGGGATGAAGAAATTCTTTCCTGTGCAGAATCAAACTGTGATACTAATGCTAACTTATGGAAAAGTTTTCAGTTTCTGGAAAATTGTCAAACAAAACAGGTAACCGAAAGCACAATGTTTCCTAGTTAGAATACCTCTAGAAAACTGAGCTCTTTCTTTCTTTCTTTTTCTCTTTTTTTTTGTAAATTTACAAAGACCCAGAAAACCATGAAACGAAAAAGATATTTCCGAATATTCCATTTTAGAAAAAGAAGTCTCAATTTGGTTCTCTTGCTTTTATGATTTTTTTTATACATAAATATTTTATCCTTCTCTAATTTAAAGGCCAGCCAAACAATTTCATGCTTTCTATTCTTGAGCAGGTCCATTTTCTACATGTTCTCAAGAAGAAGGATGGAGAAAAGAGAAAAGGAATGGGAAAATGTGAAAAATTGTTTTCTACAGAAGTGAATGCATGCTAAGAACTTAATCCTTTCCTTGTTTTAGGCGTGACATTTGGGTAAATAGACTTCATACCTTATGTCAGAAACTGACAAATATGTGTGATATGTAAATGAGAAACTAAATGGTTTTCCGTCGATGTTCCGAACTCTTGATGTCAGCGCCAAGTCTCCATTTGCTGCAAGTGACACCCTAAGACGAAGCTCAAAACTGAAAGGAAAAACAAAACAAAAAACAGAGACATATTAACCAACACTAGTCACTTCAAACTCATTGCAAGCACAGAGAGAGGTTCAGCTCCTATTGTAGTTGTGCATGTGATTGGAATGATTCTGCTGTGTCTCAGTGTTTGATCTCTTCTGCCCAAACAGAGGACTTGCTTTCGGAATGAACTATTCGGTAGTGGGTTATTATAGTCATGACTTTGGAGATTTCAATTGCAACATAAAAGGCTAACTATTGAAAAACCAGTAATTCAAAATTATGGACCGTCTGCACAAAATGCCAATAATCCAACAACAACGAAAAACTAAAATTAAAATCTTAGTCAGGGTGAAATAAGAAACTTCGTCTTGTTCTTCACAATAAAATGATTCTATGAGCATGACTATTAATCACGAGTCATCAAGATTGGACCCTTGCTCTGATGCACATAAGGAAATAAAAAACCCAAGCTCCTACCTATAAGGCCAGCACTTCAGGTCTTCTTCAGATGGTTTAAGCAGTAGGTCAATGAAGGATTTCCCATGGGAATCATTGGGATGCAAAGGAGGAGGATTGTCATCAACTGTCCAAATCTTGCTCCTAGCAAAACCATGCTGCTCTGGAGATCCACAGTTTCCAAACTTCACAAGCATTAAAGCAGTTTACATAAGTAAAGATATGTTCACTCATGAAGTTTTAAGCATATAAAAGAGGAACTTTAGAGGTACCTGCGGGAAACATATAGGGATCCCTCCGCGCACTTGTTTTGGAGGCTTAAAGATCCCCTGCAATAATTGAAAAGGTCAGATAATTGAATCAGTCTTGGATCTCTTAAGAGTTAAAATTTATTAATCAATACCATCTGCAACTCTCTGTTATGCTAGAACAACTCTATGACAACCTGTTTAGAAACTAAAAATCTAACAGCAATTCAAAATCTAGTGAGTCCTATGATTATGGTTCCATGAATTTGACTAGTCATATTTAAACATGTAATGTAAGCTCTCGTGGAATCAAAATGAAAGGCAAGGGGAAAGGAAGAAGAAGAAGAAGAGTTCCCAGTCATTTCTCATTTAGATTTTAGTTCTGATACTAGGACAGCCGTACAATGGAAAATATCCCTTTCTGGATACTGCCTTACTCAAAACCAACATTGACCTAAGAAAACAGTGCACGATTTGTAAGATTTTGCAAAGGCACATACCTTACTGCTTGTGAATAGAAGTTCTTCCCCTTGCTCATTCCTCCATGAAAAAACTTGCCCTCCATGCAGACTAACCTGTTATCACAAAACCAGTAATTATGAAAACGCATGCCTCACCAATCAATTTATCAGTTATCTGCAGATTAGCAACAGATACCATCTCCTTTACAGTAAAAATTTCCTATTACACAACGACAATTATCAATAAATTAATCCTAACTACTGAATTCGTTGCTTTAACAGAACAGCTATGGGAAAAAAACCGAGTTAAGAGAATCTCACCCGCGCGGAAGCTCCTTGTGGGTTGCGGAGCACGACCTGGTCCATACCGTTCCAGTCTTTGGTATGCTCAATTGCTGCTCTATAATCCCATACAGCTGCAGAATGCCTCATATTTCAAAAAGACTAACTGAAAAGATTCTACTTCTCTATCCTCTCTTTGCAATCCGAAGACACTCCGAGTAGACTTCTAAATCTCTAGTTAACCCTCCCTAATCACCAAGAATGACAAAGAACCGTCTATTCCAGCGAATTAAGGGAAACAAAAAGGTACGTTTTAAGACAATTGAAAACCTCAGCGGACATCATGTGTATTCTGAAGTGCTGTGAGTTCAAATCACATGTACCAACTACAACTTAGATCTGAGAGCAGTAATTCTAATTTCCTTCATATGCTAACATCTACGAGACTGATACTGTCATCCCTAGAATTCGTACAAGGTGCCGAAAAATGAAACATTTGGCAAACCATAGGCTAACACCTATCTAGAAGGATGAAGGAATCACCAAAAATATGACACATTAACACCAGAAGAAGACAATCAAACGATAAGACTGTTGAAATAATAACTTCTAACTTTTTGTGAACTACTTTCACCAAGTTTCAACATTTACTTAACAAAAACAAAAGGAAGAAGGACCCAATTCCCAACTGCAGGATCCAAATCACAAAATCTCAACAAAACAGTGTATTCCTATGCGTATCTAATACTATATGATACTTGTTGCCAACTACCTTGCAATTGAATTTCCAACAAAACCCACTCGGTAACATCAAATCCCAGAATAGTTAAGCAACCAAAAGCCATGAATTTCAAACATTCATCCTTTTTAAGACTCCCAAATGCATCGAAAACTTCAACTTTGACATCATAACAATACCCCCATTAGAAGTTAGAACTAGTACTAAATACATCCACGGCCATCAATACAAGTGTTTTAAAAGCTTAACTGAAACTAAGAATTGAGGGGACAAGACGCAAAAATGAACCAAAGGGTCTAGGCAAGATTGTGGAAATATGAGAAGAACTGAATTTTAAAAAAGTTAATGATATTTATTTATTACATGATAAGTTGAACAAAACTCCTTCGTATTTTTTTTTTCTTAAGGAGTTGCGGAGATCTAGGACGTGGAGATACGAGAAGTACACGTACTCTGTACAAACGGTCAGAATTTAATAATGGGAATTTTAAGATAAAGACCGTTTTAATTCAAAATATATTTTCATGTAGGACAGCCCTCCACTAGATATCATCAGTCGGTAAAACTTAAAGGTAGTGCTAAAATGAGATCTCAAGTCACGGGGAGAGCATGTGAGATGAGAGGTAGGGACATTTCCAAGGATGCGACTTCGTCACCTGAGCTTATGGGCATCAAAGGTATGGTCAACCAAAGGGGAGGCAATCAGACAAAAGCCAACAATTTTTTGCCCAAGGATTATATTTTCTTAAGTACATTACGTGGGTATTCTTGTTAAAATCACATTCGACTCTTAAAATTACATAATTTTATGAGTTAATATATATTTAATGTACAAAATCAGATTAAAAACTTGAAAATTAATAAAATCAAATTTAATTGGTGTAAAATCGGTAAACTCGGTAAAATCGGTCTGATTTTACGAGTTTATTAAATTTATAATATGAACCAAGTCATATCTAAATTTGACCTTAAAATGTCTGCTGATCAGTTTTGTAAATTTAAGCATATTTTTCAAACTGTACATTGGATAGAGCTGAAAATCTATAGGGAAATATTAATATAAAGACTTTTTTTTATTATTCTATTTCTTTATTTATTTATTTTTGAATAATTATTTTTAATTTAAATTTTTAGGGGTTTGTTTAATTTTGAATACTATCTATCCCTCTAATTTTATTTAGATAACTCGTTGATTACAATATTGTTGACTCACTTTATCAGATTTTAATGTAATTTAATTTTTTGATTGGAATTATCAATATATAATTAGTTAAAAAATTACTTATAATTTTACAATTTAAATTTATATTATATTTTTTTTTATTCTATCAAAAAAAAATATTTTTAACAATCTTGTATGGGTTTAGTTGGTCTTTCGATACCCATGTCATGTTCGTAATCAACTTTTTAATTATGGAGCCCACTGATTTCAAATGATATAGTTTGTGACTTCACCTCACCTTACTTTTTAGTGTTTTGTTTGTTTAATGAAAAAATAGTTTTTTTTAATAAAAGTAATTTTTTATAGTAAATGAATTTTTATAAAGTAAATTATATTTTGATGATATTTGATAATATCATAAAAAATAAATTGAAAAATATCTTTTAGTGTTTGACTCAGATTTTAAGGGAAGAAATTAAAAAAAAAAACAAGAATTCAAAACAAAATATATAGCAATAAAAAAGATTGAGAACCAAATTAAATATAATCAATAAATAAAAAGATATTTTTTAATTTATCACAATTTCTAAAAAATATTTTCCATTTAAAATAAAAAAAAATATATTTTTCCAGAAACCAGGTAAATTTTTTAATGACCGGAATGTATTTCTAATCAACTAAATTTTTTAAGGGTAAACAAATATAAAAAAAATTAAAAAATAATTTTAAAAAAACCAGAAGAACCGGAGCCTAAATTTCTCACAAGTAAAAGAATGAACTCTGATGCTAGTGTTGAATTCCATGTAATTTCCTCATTATTAGTCTTTCTGTGGTTTTGGAGCTCACGCCCAAAACTTTACTGCTCTGAGAACACATCATCTGACCTTGTATCCGCTCAATTAATGATTTCTTCCCGTACGAGATGAAAAGTTTTGAGCCAAAGGCACAATCCTGAAAAGAAAAATCGACGTGCAATGCTCTCAACTTCACGTTTTCAATAAATAAATAAATAAATATTGTATTCGAACATGAAGTTTTGATTTTCTTAATTAATTCTAGTTTTCCAAAAAGAAATGAAATATTACACTATTATTATCATTCTATTTCTACACAGTCCCTCGCAAATATTTTCATAATTCGAAAGATACAAGCTATCTTCGTGTATTTGTAAGGAATTATATATTACAAAATAAAACTTATTAGATCTTGAAAATTTAGGTTAGAGTCCTTCCAGGTATCCCAGAACGATTGTCCAAAAAAAAAAAAAAAGGATTGTTAATATGATAAAAAAAAAATGCCATAATATCTTCTTAAGATAAATTCAAAATTGAATGGTAATTAATAAAATAATTTTATTTACATGAATTTTAATAAGAACTTTTAAAAATAAATAAGGATCTTTATTAATGAACCGGGAGTCTAGGCCTAGTGGACCCGTTTCTAACCCAACAAAGAATGGCATGCATGTGCACTTGGTTTTTTTCTGTGAATTGGGTGAAAGACACGTTACTTATCTAATATATTTTAATTTTAAAAAATTAAAGATGACATGTCATTCTGAATCACCATCCAAAACACCTCAAAAAACTCATTTCAAGTCCCAAATCATTATTTAATTGACTAAAAAATAAAAAATCAACCTGAATAAAAAAAATTATCAAGACCCAATTTTTTTTTCCAGCAATATAAAGAGTAAAAAGTACTCTCCTTCTCTCTCTCTTCATCCATAATCCAACAACTTATCTCTCTTTTAATTAACAACTAAAAAGTAAACAAAATAAAATTCTGAAACAGAGCTAAAAATCTTGTAAACTAAAGAGAACGAAAAGGAAGTTAAAATCTTGAATCAAGAGGGAGCTGCAAGAGTGCACAATGCGCACTGCATTGAGCAAACCCTGATCTCTTTTAATATTTCTTAGAATTATAATTATAATTGTTTAAGCATATTATCAATGAACGGTCTCAAATTCCAATCATAATTTATAGCTTATATGAGATACTTAATAACAAGAGCGAGCATCAGCACAATCTTCCCATACATATATCGAACAGTGTCCACATCACTGTTTGTTAAAATTGCACACACCAGAATACTCATAAATTATTTTCCAAACCTTCCCTACACTTAGTTCCTAATTTTCTTCGATGTACATTACCTTTGAGTGGCCATCCCAGCACTCTGAATTTGATAAAACGTATCAGTTCTGCCTCGAGAAAGCTAACTTAACATGTCAAAATCACGAGTCTCAAGTATAGACGCCAATCCTATCTAGCCATTCTATCAACTGCTAACTGTTAGCCGTATTTGTGGGCTTGTAATTAGGCCAAAATTACACGGTTGCCGTGAAATTCAAGATAACAAGGGACTGAGAGTGAACCAGTGTCATCAACCAGCAGCCACAGCATCGGCTCTGGGGCTTGCATCCAAGAGTTGATGCAGCTTGGCACCAGAATTTGAGTTTCGTTCATACAGATCACGCTCTTCTTCAAAGGCAGAATTGTTAACTCTTGATAGCAAGTTTTCTGTACTAACAGCTGGGGCCCTGTGCTCATCAATGTTTAAAATCATTTCTTGCGCATGTCCTAATCGTGCATTCTTGAGTTTCTCCTGCTAATTGAAACACTTTAAAAGTTCGTAACAAAAATCATGAACTACAGGCAAAAAACAAATTAAGTAAATAAACCACCTCCCGGAATAAAGGATTGCTGAAAGGGTGTACCGTTAATGCAGCATTTTCAAGCCTTAGTTTCTCTGATTTCTCTGTAAATTGACTTATTTCAGATTGGAGTGCCATGTTTTCTGTGGTGAGTACTTCAACTTTGTGTGCAAGTTCTTCAGCCTCAGCCTAGAGGGAGGAATACAGAGCACGATTTCAGCTATAAATTGATAAATCTAATAGAGGATTTAAAACAACAGGAGGATGTCGAGAGAACAAAAAAGTTGTCACAGATCTACCCTACCTGCTTCCTTAATCTTGACCTTCTGGCAGATTCTCGATTTGATTGTTTCCTCTTCTCCCGTTTCAGCTCCAGCTCATTCTAAGCATACCACAAGAAATTACAAGGAAGGGCATATATACTATTCTAATTAGAAACAATAACTTCCAAAAACAGGAAAAATAAAATCAAAATATGGACAATAACTTATGTCTCAAGAGAGATATAATAAATGGTTTGAAAATTTTTCAACAGCATACATTACCTGTAACCAGGCTTCAGAGGGCAGGACTACACCAGATTGAGGAATTGTAGTAGGACTTGTCTTAGCAGCATTCACACTAGGAGGGTTCCTAAGCTCCAATGCTGTGGTCATGCCAGGAGCAACAGCTGCCCTCAATACATTGTCAGTGGATGCATTCACCTCTCTAGGAAGGGGACTGGAATGTGACTCCATTTTTGTATCTCCACCTGTTGCTGTGATGATTGAGCACAGAAATGAAACTTTTTTTTTTTTTTAACATTGTACTTAAATGGAACTTAAAAACATTAATTTCAAAACATTAAGTAGCTAGACATATCAAGATTTCACCCAGAAAAAAGCCATTGCTCGATTGACCACCATATTAAAAGATGACGAGCATGGCAACATGTCTCTCACTTTCAATAACTATCCTGTTCCAAATGAGCACTTCTCTGGAAAAAATTTCTGGTCAATACAGAGACTGTACTTGTCATTTCACAAGTTGCAACGTGGTTGGATGTCATGCATACAACAGGAAAAGAACAAATACTACTGGAAATTGAGTGTCTAGGGTCAACACTCTCAATGAAGAATGAGATCATACCAACAGTTGGTGTTCCCTCACGGCTCCTTTTCTTTCCCTAACAAACGGAGAGATAAAGATCACTGTTAAAATTCAGAAACATATTAAATTTCAAAGCATGCAAACGCTCTTGAAAGACAGAAGGGCTTACCCTAGTTGTATTCCCATCAATTC
Source organism: Populus trichocarpa (assembly GCF_000002775.5). Lineage (NCBI taxonomy): Eukaryota > Viridiplantae > Streptophyta > Magnoliopsida > Malpighiales > Salicaceae > Populus > Populus trichocarpa. Next base: position 12,792,147 of record NC_037286.2, on the reverse strand, counting down.
CATCACTGGAAACTTCTATCTCCACACTGCACACGGCCAAACAATTGAAAGTCAAGAAAGTCTCTCAAAGATCATCACATCAGCCACCCAAACAAAGCAGCTGAGCTGAAACAAAACTTGAAAGAAAATTTGGAAGGGAGATTAGTCATTGTTAATTCCAAACCTTTGAGACAGCCTACCCCCACCCTCGACAGTCTCAGCATTACCATTGCCTATTGACATTGCAAGCCCATCAAATCCTTTCAACTTATTCACTAAACCTCGATCAGTATTTCCTGAAGATTTTGTAGGTGTTTCTGCACTCAAAAGGGTTCCAGCCTGCATAATTGTGCAATAATTGAATGTGGTCTCAACTTACAAATGCTTACACAGCAACGGCAAACCAGTTTATGTATTTCCAACAGACACATTTCTAACTCATTTTGTTAGCTGATATTGTATATATATAGAACTAGCATTGGAAGCGTAGAAAAGGAAATTTCCAAGGAGCAGGCTTCACTTACTGCAGGAGATGACACAATCCCAGGACCATGAGGATGGGATACCTGGAATTGAAAGGAAAGGAATAATAAGCATGCATACACTCTCCAATATTTACACTACACCTTTGAGTATTCTGTTGAAACTTTGATCATCACTTATTAGAAAGTATGGTAAGATTACATGAATAACCAATAACCACTAGTAGAAAAAATGCAGACTTACAATTGGAACAGCCGGATGTGCATACACTCCATGTGAGTAGACTGTTGCATAAGGTGCCCCATAAGGTGGCATCATAGGCTGGAAGAATTGCAAAGTTAAAAGTCTTTCTCAGTGCACAAGTCTTCAATTTAGTTTACTACTTCTCAAGTACCAACCAAAAATAGAAAGATAGTGAAAAATCTTGAATTAAAGTCACAACTCTTTGGGAGCCTTGAGCAATACCTGTGGCAGGCCCCACATATAAGGATGAGGGGCATGACCAGAAGCCACGGCCGAGTTGTAATATGGTGGGAGAGCCACTCGGGGGCCATAATATGCCTAATGATGTTACAAAATCACTTAATATCACAATTGAATTGGAAGTTTCATAAATACAAAAAGGCACAGATGAATATTCTGGTCATGTGGCAACTACTAAATGAAAAATCAGAAAACAAATGCAAGCCTTAAGTAGATAACCTGCATAGCTGCCCCATCAGGATACACATGAATATTGGTCTGATCCTGCCAATACAAAAGGATTGACCGATACTCAAAAGAAAAAAAAAATTCAACTAAATCACAGCAAACAAATCAAAATCAAAGCTTCCCATATGAAACCAGCCTCAACTTATTTTTGCTCGTTAAAAACGCAGAAGATCACATAAATAAGTAACAGAATGTCTTTCCAATCAGATTTTTTGTTTGAAAAAGTAAAGGAACGTGAGGATATCTGTTCCCACCACTGAAATGTAAATATTCACAACTTACCGGTGGTGCAGGTGAAGATTTATCAGAAGTGGAAGACTTTCCCTCTTCAATGTTTCCCATGGTAAAACACATGAAAAAAACCCTTTTTTTTAATTAAGAATTGATATGAAAAAACTGTTTTAACTCTCTCACCTGCAACAAAAGGAGATAGATTGACAAAGGTGTGGGAAACAGCATGGAAAGGATCGAAGAAAAATAGAAGATAAAAAGATTGAATCGAGAGACACATCTAGTCATTCAAATTAAGTCATTGCACAATTTCTAGATTCACTAAAACACTCACAGCTTGTAGAGTAAGGTCTGTTAAAGAAGTCACAAACCAGCTATCCCAAAGCAAAACAGTTTAGTGTAGGGAAGATACCACCGATTTTCACAAGGCTATTTTTTCTTCAAGTACGATACAGTAAAAGATCGGGCTTCCTCAGCTCTTTTCAGACAAGGGAACGCGAAATAATTAAATTTATGGCTTCTGTTCATTCGATACATAGGATATATCATTAACATTAACTATCAACAGCTAACTACACCATAAATGATTAAAGATGCGTTTCTGTTCCTGAACTTCTTCTAGGAATATTACTTATGAAGTCTGAGGGTATTAGCGTCTTTCCACCATGTCATTAGATTAAGTATGTTTGACAGCATGGTAGCGGTTGCTTTTCAAATAACTTTTCGTATCAAAATGTATGTCAATGATATTTTTTTATTTTTTAAAATTTATTTTTGACATCATCACATCAAAACGATTCAAAACATACAAATTGTATTAAATTTTAACAAAAAATAAAATTAAATTTTGTGAGAACCAGTTTCAACCGCGTTCCCAAACACCTCCTGAAAAGAAAGCGACGGACACCCACAGCAGATCCTTTCCCGGGAGACTGTATTATCTGTAGGCAGAAGGGCTAAAATTAAATACCCCCTTCGAGTTAAGCTGGAAATCTAAAATCTTCCTACACGCGATCAGGTGCCGTCCAGTAATTTTATCAACACAGCTTCAACTAGGCATACAATATTCCTGTCCCTCTCGCAAAATTAATAAACAGCAAATCTCCAGCTAACTCACAGTTTTCGACGATAAAACTGAAAGACCAGATCAGTTTCTAATCTGAACCTCAAAATGAAAGAACGAAAGTTTTTCCAAAATTAATAAAACAAACTGAACTCGAAGACTTCTCTTCTTTCTTTGTTACACTCCTTTCCAGACTCAAAATGACCAAGGTAACACTTAGTTTTTGTTTTTCATGTTAACATGTCTCACAACTTTCAATTTCCTCACCCTTCTCACATTTTCTCACCAACCAAACAAAAACTTTATTAATTGACAAAGAAAATTCTCTAATCAAACGCAGGGTTTTTAAGAGACTCCATATTTTACATACCTTCAAATACTCGAATCAGAAATCTCCTTCTCTGTACAGATAGCAACTGTGAACTGCTGAGACTTGAATTAATGCTCACTCTGTCTTCTATTTTACACTAAGAGGGAAGTAACTGAAATTAGAGACCCTAACACCAACTTCAAAGACTCTGCATTTTTTTCCTCTCTCTTACGAAACAGAGGGGGAAATGAAAGTTCAATTTTTTTAGACAGGGGAAGCAGGGAGAAGAGAAACGGAGGAAAGGGGAGGAGAGAGAGGGAGCGACAAGGCAAGTTCCACGTCAGGAGACACGTGTCGTAGTGAGGTAAGCGTATAAGTACAGCGTATATACGATGCGGGGGTGGTGGTTGTTGAGCTGGCACGTTGATATTCGCGCTGGCTAAATTTATTATTTATTTCCAACGTCATATCTGGCCGCAAACGTGTTCGGCAATGACTCGATCTACGCGTCTCTCTAATTTAGGGGTCCTGCATTTTCCACGTCGTCACGTGCCTTATGTGCTCTCTGTTTTTACTAATTGAATAAATTAATCTTTCATTTTAAGATTTTGTAATAAAAAAGATTTAACTCTAATCAATATATCCTTTAGAATCCACGATCTGGCCTTTCATCGATGGGCTAATAGGGGAATTGCGCCACGTCACTAGTTGTCTATAGCTGTTATAATCGCTAACGATTGAAATGATTGACCGGTGTAGAATTTTCAGATGTGTTTTTTAATGATGAATAAAAGATCAATCGGTTCATTTAATCATGATAAATGGTCTACCGGTTCATACAAAGTACTATATTTATCAGCTTTAACCTACATAGATTCATAAAACTATATATTAAATTTTTAATCAATCATTTAAAATGTATGCATAATGAATTGTATGCATTCATTTTAATTGTGCTATCAAAATGAGACATACATATTTATATAAAGCACAATGAATACTTAAATTCTAAGTCTTTACTTTGCTTTCTTCTTGGATTTCTTGATTGAGTTTTTTATGAAATCCTTCATGCTTGTTGATATGATCTTTGTATAAAACTTGTTTAACTCTTATTATCATCCTAGCATATTATTAGTCCAATTCTCATTTTATTGTTATTATCAAAATATATAAAAACATAAATGTGTAACCTAAAAGTCAATAATCTCTTTTTTTTTATGGTGACAATAAATATATAATCTTAAATATAAAAATATGTCTCCCTCTTTCTTTTGCATTGCAATACATAGGGAAATTTAACAATTTAGCATAATCTAATTAAATATAAAAAAGATTGCATAATATTAAAAAATAACTTGCATTAGTAATAGCTTATGCATTAAGAAAAAATGGATTTCTCCCCATAAATATATATGTTATTAACACATTTCTCATAATTCATATATTTTATCCCACTTTATCATCAACAAAAATATATATATAATGGAGAGGTAAAAATACATGAATATTATAGAAAAGAAAAATGAACATTCATTATATAATCTCTAAAATACATAATTTATTACAATTAAAAAGAAGTGAAAACCATAAAAATATTAAGACATAATGCAAATGCTCTTAGTACAAAGTTTAGGGTGGTGGATAGCAAAAGAGTAGATTATCCATCATGCTTTTGATGTCTTTTAAATCATTGGCCATTTGTCATTGAGTAGCTACCATATGCGATTGTGTATCTCTAAGATGACGCACATATGTCTCAAGATGTGTTAGGCGGTTTTTCATCCTAGATGTCCAAGTACTCGTAGAAGCCTCTTCAAGTAATGAAGTAGGCAGTGGTGATTCAAACATGGCTTCAAATTTGTCATCACTACCAACTCGTCATTTTTCTTCCTCATCATGCACTTCCTCAGCATGAACCCCATTCTGATCTCTAGATACCCAAGCACCATCTTCATTTAATACATATTTCATCTTGGTGGGAGTTATATTGTCTATTTCCATTAACTTGGAATACGATGTTCTAGTTATACCCGTTATCAATATTTCAAAGTGTTAAAAAATGGAAGTTAAAACACTTACCATAGGGAAGAGACTTTTGTTTTTGATCTTGTGTCAAAATCATATTTTTCATCATTATGTACTATAGGTTTATCGGACGACCTCTAATCATGCAATAAATCAAGCATATGCCCATGAATGTGACCTTATTATAATGTCTTTTCTTAGATAAAATATTATGTTCTATGATTCTATGTAGGTTTGTAAAAGTGTCGTTTTTTTAGCAAAATATTATATTCAATGATCATGTGCAATATCCTAATTCATAAGAGCAAGCCCTTTTAATCTTTAATCTATGAGCAAAATCATTCCTACTAATATGCAATTAATGTTAAGGACTTATTTACACTTTTTTTTTTGCTGACCAGAGGATCTAGAAGTGACTGAACTAATAGTTTTAATAGCTTAGGATGAGGGAGGTAATATATATATATATATATATATATATATATATATATATATATATATATATATATATATATATATATATATATTAACGTGGGTGTCCGAGTCAACTTGTGCGCACCTTGATTAATCTCACGGACCCTAAAGTTAACGACCATGTAAGCCTTCAGTGGCCATCATATTAGCAACCATAGGACTCAAACCTAAGATCACGGGGGAAGCAAACCCTTTAGTCTCAAGCTTTTACCACTGGGTGATCTACTAGATGGTTGAGGGAGGTAAAATATTTGATGGAACAGGTGGTGGCATAACATATGAGTTGTCGTAACTAAGTCATTTTCAACTATATATGCTCAACATCCTCTAATACATCTCTAAATAATTCAATTGCTTTTTCACTTGCATTATGTTCTTCATAAATTGTATCCAAGCGTTCAAACAAAAAAAATGTTATACCATATAGGTAAGTTTTGATAATACATTTATGTAACGAAATAAAATATACTAGTTTGGAAGTAATATGTTTAAAAACTTGTGGAAAGACAAATATAATTAAATGTAGGTATGTTTACAACATTGTTTTGCTATCAACCTTGACATAATTTTTAAAATCAAAGAGAAAAGAAAGACTAAGCGTAATATACCCTCTAGCTAATAACATAGAAAATTCACAATTGTTTACTAAGGCAAGAACATAACAACCTACAATGTTTACCTTGAATTTATATTATCTCTCCAATTTCAGGTTCGAGGTTTGGAGCACAACCATTATTCTCGGTAGCGGTTTTAAACAATTGTGAATGGTAATAGTGATTGTTTAATAAAACGCTAATGATAACAATTGTTAATAAAATTGTATTTTTTAATATCGGTTTAGTCAAAACTATATTATTTCTCAAATACTTTTCTCTCATGTGCTATTTCTCAAAAACTCCCATCAAACTATACTAGTTTGATAAAATACCTCGTTTCTAGGGGGCTGAGAATATTAGACCTAAGCAATAGAGGTCCTATGTTGTATACGTTGAATTTTAGTACCCGAATCATGTTAGTGTAGTTTGTAAATGAATAAAGAAAAAAAACGATATTTATCATATATTAGAAAAAAAACACTTTCTTCTAAGTATTTGCAACTTTGGATTTCTATCATATAGTAAATTAAATGAAAACTATGACGGATCAGCTCTCAAAGTGGGCTTCTTAATGATATTATATGGATATTTATAATATCAAAAGTCAATGAGATTAATTTGTTTTTTTAATTTGTTTTCTTAATTTATTTCTTTAATTTTCATAATTAATTTTAACATTTGTGACTGTTGAGATAAAACTAAATAACAACTATTTAATTTAATTTAGAATATAATTGTTTCATTAATAGTCATACAGTTTCATTAATAGTTATAGTAGTAATAAATATAATATTTTATTATAATATTTCAGGGCTAACAAATCTGTTACTACACATAGAAGACACACACACACACACACACACATATATATATAAACAAAAGTATATACTTTCTTTCCTTTGTCTTCTTTTCTTATTCTTTCAGAGTTTTAAAAGACTTAGTTGTATTCTAAAAATATTATCTCTGTTTGGGATAAATAAACACTTTAAAAACAGTGTTTTCACACCTCTAACCGAACCCTTTATTACCATTTAATTACAAACAGTAATTTCAACACTAAAGACCCAAAATAAAGATCAGTTTGCATTCCCCCGAGCTCCTAAACAGCTCAGAAATTGGAGAGTCTGGGTGTTAATTAGTGATGGTGTTAATAGGTGTGGTAATATTCTGGTACATCCTTTATCTTTTTCTATTTTCTGGTCGAGCAATGCAAGTTCATCCATGCATGCGTTGAAACATTTACAGAAGTCCTGAGGAGTGAGCATCAACAACGATCAAACTTCCGCGTCAGAAAGTGTCCTTGTTAGTTAGAAACCCCATCCTTTGGGGCAAATAAACGTCCTAAAGAGTACACTGCACTTCCATTAATGCTGCTTCCTAGCTCTTAAGATAGCTGCGACAGCAATTCACAACCATTTATCCATTGAGGAAAAGGGTGTTGACACAAACAAGTTCATTTTATTTTAACTCTAGCAAAGGTATATATATAATTCCACAGTATTCCCAGCAATGCAAAGTTTATGATTGTTTATTATATTTTGGACATGAAGTTTTGTGCTTTCAAATATATTTTAAATTACATTGCGCGTTCAATAAATATTTCCTTAGCTGTAATGTATAAGATTATGCTTGCGAGGAGATGGCAAATATCTCATAATCAAATAAGACTTAATTTTCATAGTTCTCAAAACTAAAGAGTTCAGACATACAAATTACAATCAAGCTTGGAGAAAGAAACTCTAGCAAAGTACTGTATACCTTTGTAGAGATGTTAAACTACCTTAAGTTAAACAAATCAGTAAAGAAAGTGACGATATATATGTGTTTGCGTGTAAGAAATATTGAGAAAAGTTGTATTAAAATTTTATGACAGGAATGGCCAAGAAATTACAGTGAAAATGTTTTTCTTTTAGTAAGAGAAATTATTTTTCTCTTTCAATGCTTTTAGGTGTGTTAGATGAGATTATTGTTATTTTTTGTAAATAAGATTAGCAATAGCCGGCTCTCGTACAGTCGTTGAAATCACAAACAATTGTTTCTGGGACCGTTTTAACTCGGAATATTGTTTCTTGTGTTGTTATTCACGAGTAGTGTTCCAACACTTGATTTCCAGTGAATGCTACAATCACAAGAGCCAAGTTGCCGACCTAACAAAACCTGGTTCCAAGAAGTGCAAATTGACCCAACCAGAAGTACTGAACATGTATCAGAGGATAGTAATCAATATCAGAGGATAAATTTCTTAATTCTCACAAACAAATCTCAAATGTAGCTGCCTCAACTCTGAGAACATGTATCAAGATTACAAACAATTCTGCTATAATTAATTGAAAAATTAGGGGGGGGAGGGGGTGAAGGTGTCATCACTCCAAGATTGAAAGAAGAGTGAAAAGCTACAGTTATACTGGAATGTAAGTCAAGGAACATAGTCTTGCTCAAGGGTTGGCTGGGTTCTTACCATTGATGCTGAAGGCATCTTACTTCTTCCGACTGAAGTTGCATCAAGAGCCACCCCATTTTCAGACTCTGCTTCCATTCCTCTTAATTTCTTACTCCTCACTAGTTTAAAAGTGGTGTATCCAATCACACCCGACAAAACCAATGCAAAAAACCCAGCTCCAAATCCAACCACATACCATTTCCATACTCTGATATTCTTCTCTACTTCAGGATTTTGAACAGCAAGTGAAAAATGACCATCACCTTGTGTGATGCAGGTGTTTCCCTTGGTTATGTTCCTGAATTGGACAAATCCATCTGGACCAAGTTTGACGCATTTTAATGTCTCAAGCTTACCTTTTATCTCAAGGTTAGGAAAGCTGATCAAAATGGGGCCACCCAGAATGCTAAACTTGAGTGCTTCATTACCCAGTGCACTTAAATTTGAAGCATCGTAAGCCATGAAGCCAACAACAGGAGCAACTAATGAATAATCAGGCACCTTGTAATAACGAGTAGACCAATTCCCCAAGTTCTGGTATACTATAGATAGTCTCTTCACAAATGGGAATGGAAGAACCCTTGGCGGGATATAAAAAGAACTGAAATTGACTCCTCTTTCCCAGAAATGACCACTTCTTAGCCTAACAACTGAGACTTCGATTCCAGAGAAATTAGCAGGGAGAGAGACTTGTAATGAAGTACCTGTACGTTTCTTTGCTTGTGCCTTCATTGCGTGTTTATGAATCAATGCATCTAAAGACTCCGGGTCATAGCTTGTTAAGCCATGAACAGGTGAAAATAATAACAAGAGCAGAGGAAAGATCACATAGGTTGTGATGATGTGCCCGCTTCTGTTTCGCCCCATCAAGATTGCGCGTGCCTTTAAGCCTCCAGGCCTCCTGATTTACATGTTGAATTCCCCAAGATAATAATCCACCAATTAATGAATGCTAAAACAGATAAAGATCAATGCTTGACTTTCTTAATTTCTTGTGATGGATTACAAGATACTAGAGATCGACCTTCGCACCGATACTAAACAGCGCACTATGAAGTATGAACCCAAAGAAATACTAAAGAATAAAAGGCAATGTGCGCATTGAGAAGGTAAACCAAAATCACCTTGAATTAAAAAAAGGAGAGTGGCTTCGCGATGAGATAAGGAAAACATAGAAATAAACTCTGAATTCTTCAATGGTTTGTCGTGATGTTGTTGGAAGTAGTAGCTAGGATGAGATTGGGGGCCAGGAGAAAATGCAGCAGTGGAGTATCTGTTATCATGGGGGTGCCAGGTTAGACTGGCACCAGAAAGGAAGGATCCTTCTGTGTTGTTTTATGGTCACTTTTCGATTTCTTTTCAGTTTTTTTTGTGAGATACCTGGTCAACTGGATTGGTTGTTTAAGAATAAAAGGTTAAAGGTTTAGTCATGACAAACAATGCCAACGAGGTTTTAGGCGGGATTAGTCCCTCAAGAAAGGATGGAATCTCGTACACTTCTAAAATTAGATTTTGATTGTTCATTGCCAGCATGATTAGAAGCTATGAAACACAGAACCACGACCTCTGTGTGGTGGTTTATACATGACATAGTACGGTCCTATTGTATTTTTTTTTCGTGCATGACCGTGCATTTCTTTTTTTGCCTTACTGTGGGCAAAATGTATTTAGTCCCAACTTAGATTGGATTAAATACACGATCCTTTTTTATTGGATTATAAATAATTCATGCTCGGATCATTGTATTTATAAAAATATTTTCTATGATGTTATTTGAAATTTAAACCCTAAATAGTAGTAACTAGAGTGGTAGCCTACGCTACGGGTCGGATCAAGTTTTTTCTAAAACTAAATAAGAATGTCTGGATGATGATAAAATCAATTCATATTAACTTGATCAACATGTAACACATGATATGAGATCGGGATAACTTAAAAAAAAAATTTCAAAGCTCAAAACCCGGATTAATCTAATATGTCACCCTTTCAATATTGTTTTTTTGAAAAATAAGATGTTATCTTGGATTATTTTTTTGTAAAATTAAACTATGTTTTTATCAATCATTTGTGTTAGTTTTGAATCTATTAAGTCATCTAACTTATATTAAAATAATTTTTAAATAATTTAATTTAAAACTCAAGCAAAAAAAAATTCAGTCAATAGATTTTAAAAACGATGTACAAGGCCATGTTTAAGAGCACCATCAAAGATTTCCCTCACGGTCTAGATATTCTTTTTTTATTTCAATATTTTCTTGGTCTGACCAATAGGATAACATAGGCTAGTAACAAACACTAAATAGGAGTGAAATTTACTATTCATCATCTCATAAATAACTTTTTAATGTAGTGAAAATAGTGTTTTATTATTTTTTTATTGATTTTAAATTGAATTTTATATTTTTTTATAATTTCATATTCAATTCTAAATCACAGTATAAAATTTTAAAAAAAATTAATTTAAAAAAACGAAATTTTCAAACTCATAACCTAAATTATAAGGCTAAAATTATTTTATAAAAATCAAATAAAAAATATTAAAATTCAATTCTCAACAAACTAAATATTACAAAAAAAAAATTAAAAAAATTATAAATACTTTTAGCCCAACTCTCGAGCATCTTTGATTTTGATCGGTCCAACCCTTAGACATCTCAAATATGTACTTGGCTTAACTCTTGAGTGTTCTAAATCCAATGCCGACCTGATCCAAAAGTCTTAAATCACCACTAAATAAGTAAAACTGCACTTAAAAACTTTTGAAATTTATTTATTTTTTAAAATAAAATCTTGTAGCTAGTTTTATTTTGTTTAAGTGAAGAATTATTTCGTTATTTTTTCTCATATCTTTATTTATAAAAAATTATAGTTCTTATTTAGATTAAAATAATTTTTAAATTAAAAAAAAAAAATCTACCATCATATATAATACATTATAAAATAAACAAACAACAGATCAATTGAAAAAAAAGTCAAACTTTAAACAAGATTTCTCTCTTTTCTCGTCAAGAACACAATCCTAAACCCAAATCAAGACCTAATCTAGTATTTCAATCAATTTGTTTAATCACTTCAACCCAAATTTGCGCTTCTCAACATGTTTTGATGAGTCTGCACTACTAGAATTCTCTTTCCTTTTCTCTTATGAAACCCACCCAGAATGACCATGATTTTTCAAGTTCACGAACCCTAAAACCACCAAATTAATTCTTCAATGGCTCTATTGCATCGCACTATTTTTTTTGTTGGTGCTGACTGGGTGACTTCTTTGGTTTTGAAGCCCAAAAACTCCATGGCAAAGAATTTGTTTCCATGATCAAGACCCAGTCAAAGCTGAGCCCTAACTCTCCTCAACTTGCTGCGTTTGTTTTTTATAATTTTGTTACAGGAATGAATGGTTTGTGATGAGTCATCAAAATCACCAGTCAACTTTGAATGCCCCATGAATTGCTCCCTGAATTGCTCAAATTTGACTTGTAAGTTTGATGGAGGCTTATTAATTGTTGGATCTGGACTCCATTGGTAATGGTGGACTTGGATTCAAGTTGGTTGTTAAGACTAAAAAAACAGAGCAGGTGACTAAAATATAAGATTTTTACCTCTCCCTTCATCTCTTTCCTTTCTCTAAACATCTTATCTCCACCAGTTATACCATTCAAGCCCTGCAAAAATTCATACTCAGACTTTTCTTCAACACTTTCACAAAGACTTCTGCTCACAAATAGCATCAATTTCCTCCAAAATAGACTCGTCAAAACCATCATCATCATCAAGGGAAAGATGTGCTTGAAAACTCTGGTTGGGGTTGATCGTTGTAGAGAGAAAAAACAAAAGCTGATTTATTTTTCTTGTTTTAATGCAACGATGGTTTTTTTTATTTTTACTGTTTCTCACTGTTTTAATTTCTCACTTATGCTAATAATGGACGGAGTGCCCGCCGCCCTCACACAATAGAACCAACCACGTGTTAGAGAGCGCGCGCCATAAACGTGGATTTTCAGATAGGGAATCAACCGATAAAAAGGCACACCAAATCCACGTGTCATCAGCTAACTTTGACGCAGCACGAAAAATATCATCCCTAGATAAATAAACAATTAAACGCAAAAAAATTGAAGAAAAGCGAATAGAAAAATAAAGTAAAACAAACGCAAGAGAAAGTGAAGAAACAGAGGATAGGAAGCAAGAGAACCACACATAGAAAATCCAAATGGCATCGACGATGATTGCGGCGGCAGCATCTTCCTCCATGGTGGCCACTGCCATCAGAACTTCTCGCTGCTCTGCCTTGCCTTGCCTTCCTCCTCGCTCCTCCTCCCGGTCCTTTCCCATCAAACATGTCTCACTCTCAGGTATATCCTTGCTCTTGACTCGAGTGAATGGACACAAAGAAGAAAGACAAAACCAAGCAAATCCCAATTGAAAACAACCGTTGTCAATTATTACATAAGTGTTGCTCTTTGGCCTGCAAGTTTGACAATTTACTCTTAGTAAATGTCACCTGAAAGAGGGAACCTAGTACATTATTTAATTTTCCAAAAGCAGCACTGATATTAGGGGGTTCTTTCTCATTCGCAAAAGCAGCACTGAAAGGAATCAATTTAGCTTGAATAGTTAATTTTTACTCTAAGCACAGTATTTTTTTCGTCGAATTTCCTGCTAGAGCAATGCCCTTCTAGATCTTTTTTTCTGTTTAGGGAAAGGAAAGAATTATTGTACAAGACTTGAAATAATTATTTTGAAAGGAACCTGAAATAAAAGCATCAGCAAGTTGAAATGGGAATAAGAACATATTTGCTGGATTTATCTTAGTAACTCTAGTATTGCTTTTGATTTCCCCACTGTGGTTTGTGGCTGTTTTTTATCAGATGGTATTCGTGTTTTCTCAGAGAGTTGGGTAGAATAAAAAAAATAGGCGGCTATGAGTATTCTTGATAGCTAGTGAACAGTAATGGGAGCAGGAAAAAGAAATATACAGTGGATCTGATTTAATTTACCTTTCATAGCTGGTGCTTATCAACTGCACTGAAGTCAGGACTGAGCAAGATATGTACCTGGAAACATATGTAGCTTTCTTCTTTATTTCTCTTCCTTTCTAGGATACACGGCACTTTGGGATATGCAAGTCTTAGAAACACATTTTGGGAATATTTGAGGGCTAAAAACACATTTGCAGACCATGTTTGGGTGGCTTTTAATTGTTTCTGTGTGATAGTTTAAGGCCCTCTAAATTTTTAAACTTAATGTCTAAGCATGACTAGTTGCTCCTGTTTGAGATTTTGAAATTATACACTTAGGTTTCCAGTTCCTTGCAAACAGAGTCCCACAGGTTTGCTCCACTCCAGATCAGAGCCTCTTCTTCAGAAGAATCCTCTGTCGACGCTAATGAGGTTTTCACAGACTTGAAGGAAAAGGTAAGAAACAAGCTTGGCACGTTACTCCCATAGACAATTTGGCATAATTCAGTGGTGTTTCTCTCTCTGAATAGTCCCATTTTGGCCTAACTTTCCATTCCTTTCTAAATCCCCTCAATAGTTGGACTGAAATGAATTGCTTCTGTTGTCAATGCTAGTGGGATGCAGTTGAAAACAAGTCCACAGTAATTCTCTATGGAGGAGGGGCAATAGTTTTTGTTTGGCTATCATCGATTGTTATCGGTGCCATCAATTCAGTACCTTTGGTATGTTATTCTTTTAAATAAGTATCAAGAAGATCGATGCTTTTCCAGTTTCATATTTGCTGATTTTCCACTCTTATCAGCTTCCCAAAATCATGGAGTTGGTGGGGCTTGGATACACTGGATGGTTTGTCTATAGATATCTTCTCTTCAAGGTAAGAGATTCAGCATGTTTGATATGATCTTAGTGGGCGTGTGTATGTTTTTTAATGTTGTCATGCAATCTGCACCTATCCAAGTAAGCATCAGTTCAAGATAAAACAGGCAATACAAGTTAATAACATCCTCATTTTCGATTACTTTAATTTGGATTCCATACATTCCGCGTTCTGAAAACTGCTACAAGTTGAGATGAAGTTAGAAAAAACCATGTAAAATTAGCCAGATTTTATTCGATCGCAATCCAGGATTGAGTAGCAGTTGACTTTTAGAACCATGTCCTTTGGGTACGTGGGAGACATTCTGCAAAAGAAATAATTACACAACGATATATATCAACCAAGTTGCTAATAAATTAAACATCTTACTTCCTCAGTCGAGCAGAAAAGAACTAGCCACGGACATTGAAGTATTGAAGAAGAAGATTGCAGGAACTGAATAGACTTGCTTTGTTGGGCAGTGGATGTAACTTCTCCCATATCAATTTATTTCTTTGCTCTGCGTCCCTGCAGTAAGATCCATTTTGTATTCTGTAATGTAGAATAGGCCTTGTAAGAGTTCTGTTACTCTGTATTTCCCGGTTCATTATTGTAATAAGATTGGCAATTTCATGTGTGCTTGAAGATGGATGCTGATTATCTTATTTATATGGTGATGATCCAGGCCCACACCATTAGGTTACTTCTTGAAAATGTGACAGGGCTTGCAGAGACTGGCAACGGTTTACTACGGTGCTGATGTTGAATGTCTTCACTGGGATTTAACCAAAGCCAGCACGTACACTACACATCATGATAAAGAAGCGTTAAAATCATGGCAAAATATATATCATGATAAACAAGCTCGTGTCGATCCGGCCAAATATATATCATGTTTCTCGCACAAGCATATGATTACACGAACGCATTATGACGTGCGTGAAGCCAATGACCCTGGAGCTGGGGCAGCAGCTTCACTGTACAATTCGATAGTGAAGCAGCTGCCATATGTCAGCAAATTATCGTTTCATTTTTGGAGAAACTTTATAAATCCCCAAATATATACCGAAATCCATCAAGGTAGGAATAGTACGAATGCATTAAGATAAGATATTTTACTGTTTATAAATATATTGAATCGATTTTAAAACAAATTCATAATGTCTAAGGAATTGTATGAAAAGATAAAAATACCACTAATTTCTAATTTAAACAAAAGCAAAATCATCAGTGTAATGATGAATAAATAGTATATTTATTATTTGAATAGAGAGGAGCAATGAAAAGCATGGTGGCGCGAGCACTTGTCTAAATTTAGATTGTTAATTTTGTTTTGATAGGTGTTTTGTTTTTTAAATTGTTAATTTTATTTTGATAGGTGTTTTGTTTTTTTAATTGGAATGAAATGTTTCAGTTTTGAAGTGTTTCGGCGTGTCATTTCAGGATTGTATTGTTCATATATATATATATATATATATATATATATATATATATATATATATATTCAACAAACATAATTTAAATTCAAGATAAATTAATTATAAATTATGCAATACAAACACAATGTCAAACAAATATAATTTCAAAATTTAAAATATTTCTAAATAATCAAAATTAAATAGATCTTTAACTTAAAGTAATTCAACTTAAACAAAATATCAAAATATTATGAAAGTAAAATGTTTTAACACAAATATTTTAAATATAAAGTTAAGTCAATGTTATCAAGGCTAATGGGATCTAAAACATCCTTTATTTTGCTCAAATTCCCACAAAGTATAAACTTGAAAAAAACAACATGAATATAAACTATATATATTAGTGATAAATCTAATTTTAAAAAATTAATATCATTGTTAATGAAAATAGTAATAATAATTTTCAATATTATTATTAATATCATTGTTATTGAAAATAGTAATGAAAAAGAGCTTTTTATACTTGAGTGGTTTAATTAATTAAATTGAACCAGATTCAATTTGATTCAATAGTTTTTCAAGACAAAAACGGAACATGTGGAATGAAACCGGAATATCCCGGCTGAAATTTAGCTGAAAAATCCAGAACGAACCGAGATTTGAAATGAGATGAAAATTGTTTTGTTTTGTTCCATTTTTTGAATTGGTATGAAATATTTTAGTTATTTCGGATAAAACGGAACGGAATTGACAACTTTATTCTAAATGCTCAAAAGAAAAGCTATCAAACCAAGGAATGAGAACTAAGGAATGTCTTGAAGATTCTACCACTCCTTTACAAGGAGCATCAGGAGGACCGGGATGGTTAATAATTGTCCAAATGTAATTGGAATGGTATAACCTTGCCAGTAAAGGTGTGGGATTCATGGGAATTCACACGGTACATGTCAAGCACTCCCCACCATAACGGAAAGAAATGCAAAGATGAAGAAAAGATTACATGGTGGCCACGAAGCTAGGCGAAGGTAAATTCACCACAGAGCCGCTATGTAGAAAAGCTGGCCGAATAGTGTAGTAAAGATATGGGGTCATTTCCACGATGCAGTTCCTTACTTCTTTGACAAATAATAATTGATTACTGTAGGCATAGCAACAGACATGCATGCACGAGCATCACCATGACAGATGGCGGCAAGCTACCGCGACATAACTGTATAGCCACATAAATCACAAGGTTGACATATTAATGCAATATCAGTTGTATGGTTCACGGTTTGCATTCTTAATATAAAACTGGTCAGAACAGAGATCCATGGACAAGATCTAACCACATTTACATTTCCCTACTCATTTCCGAGCACCATTCAGCCTGGAACAAAAAGGAACATCTCTAGTCATATCTCAACATCCATTCCAAAACTAAATCAATGCATAGTACCTACTTATTACATTTCATATTTGGTCGAGTTTAAGAAGGAAATCAAAGGGCTTAGGACTTCTAAATCAGAAAGCTTACAAGAGAGGGATTAAATTAGTGCCTGATAGTAAGCTCCGCTCTAAGATGCAAGACGCCATTTATGAAATAAGGACTATCCTCAGCCATGAAGGAAGTCCATGGTATGGCAAATAAGTTTCGGTAGCCAACTGCCTTGCCACCAGTGAACGTGTAATTTCCCTTGTATTTGCTAACAAACTCCTCTGTTGGCTTCGACCTAGCTGCAAATTCATAGTCGACAGCAAAACTAACTGACCCCTTCTCCTGCATCCCTAGAAACAGACCAAAGCAATGAAAAGAGCTTTGCTGGTCCATGTTGCAATGTGCTGACAAGAAAAACCCCTGTCCACCCAGGTGGAATGCCTGAGAGTATACCCGTCCAGAAGGGAACAAATTGACACATTCCTCCCGTTTCAGGTCCAGGTACACCACACACTGCTGCCTGGGCAGTTCAAACTCTACCACTTTTACAGGCCGATACTTGTATGCACGCTCCACAAAACGACGATTCAAGGTGGCTGATTCCTCTGCTGCCAGGGTTCGCTGCCGGTGTGGTGGCTCACCCTTAAAAAAGAGAGCCTCAAGCACAAGCTTGGATGCAGCGTCGTGCTCAAAGTCAGTACAAGTTAAAACCTTCTTAAGCTTCCGGCAAGTCATGTAAGGGAAGCGAATATAGCGTGCTAGGCGTGCTCCCAGGACTTCACGCCGCTCTTCCAATCTTGGATACTGAGCCCTAGCCCACTTCAACACAAAGTCATACACAGCATCTTCTGAAGCCACCTGCAGGTCATCACTAGACAGTATTGCTTCAATTCCAGCCAAGGGAAGTGCCATCACCTCTTCTTGGAACCTGCTCAAGAGTACAGCAGTTGGAACATAAGCCTCCCAAAAAGGACTCGTATATAAATCTACATGCAAGAGTTAGAAGAAAATTTTAGTAGAGGATCCAATCCGATGCTATAGGCATCTTTAGCTCTTTGTATATTAAGCCACCCATTCATGTTCTTAAAAAAGGATGCTACACGCATACACATAATATCCGTTTAAACTTCTGGCTAATGATAAGGTATCATATGATCTTGCAAGAGCAGTTAAAGCTAGATGAGAAGAATTCCGAGTAAGAATATATTTCAAGTATAACAGGACATTACTTGGTCATGTCCTTGTAACGGGCTGCAAGGTATTGCTTTGCTGCATCAGTTAATGGCTGGACAGCTTCAGCCATCAAGACACTGGATGGAAGCTCCAGATAAAGCAAAGCAGACTCTGGCTTCATGGGTAGGTTACGCAATTGTCGACTGCAATACCTCATGCATGAAGCTACCTCAAACTTGTCAGCAGCCATTAGCACGTCAAGTAATTGGGGAGCCTGAGAAGCAGTTAGTGTATTGCTGTACATAAAATTCAGTAACTCCATAAGGGCTGCTTCCTCTGTTCCAGGAGAAAAAGAAAACAGTAGAAATTCATGAGAAAACTTCATTTGATTACACCAATGTTTATGTCCAAATCTCTACAGTGACCCAGACCAATTACTAAAATAGAATGCATGTTACATGAGGATGTTGGACTAATAAGATGCACTCAAATATTGCATTTGACATTCTTGTTTGAGCTTCACATAGCAAGCAGAACTAAGAGCAAGTAATAACCAAGTGTAAAGAAGAGAGAGAGTGGTAACCCCAAGAAAGTAATTTCTACAATAGGCTGATTGAAAAAAAGTAGAAGACTGAAGGCAATGGTTTCTACAAAGATGACAGTGCAAATTGAAGTGAGGTTGTGATGTTTTCTTACCAGAGGCGTTGATGCGTAGTGTCACATGCCGCTGTTCTGACTCCCTCATTCCATTTGAGAATAGCTATCCAAAGTAAGAGCATTGATCAACAGAAACACCAATATTAATTCCAGTGAGAAAAGACAACATTTAAAATTAGGGATAATTACACTAGTAGGTAGTACACCAACTGTATAATTTTTCTCAATCGAGTAAATGAACTTCAATTTTTTTTCAATTCAGTGAACTTTTTTAAAATTTCCAATCAAGTACTTTCGTTTGCCTTCTGTCAATTGCTCCGTTATTTAATGATGAGTCCATTGACCTTACCTAGCTGCTGGTAAACAAACTTTCACTTTATCTTAATCAAGTACAGAGACTTTAATCTTTCTCGTTTTGCTTCACTGACCTTTTCGATTGTGCCAATTAAGTATTTTTTTATTTTCTAATGTGATTTTTCTTTATAGTAAAAGTACCCTCCAAAGTACTATTGTGATTGATGGTAAGCTATCTGCACTACACCGAGGTTCAAAACTAATTTATAATTAATGAAAATAATAAATAAATAAATTATTATTACAATTTAAAATATTTATTATTTTAACAACAGAAATGAAAATAACGTGATTCTAAATAAACAGATTTTTATAGAAGTACTCAATTGAAACAATCAAAAAGTTAGTGTACCAAAATGAAAAAATAAAGTTCCCGTACTTGATTGAGAAAACTTGAGAGTTAGTGTCCCACTGCAATTTTTTTTAGTAAAGGTCAAAGGACATGCAAGAGATAGCTGAGCAATTAACAGAAGTTGGACAGAATTACTTGATTGGAAGCTTTAAAAAAGTCAACGTACTCAAATGAAAAAAGTTGACGTCCATGTACTTAATTGAGAAAAAGTGTAAAGCTATTGTACTAATAATGTAATTATCCTTTAAAACTACTACACAGGAAGGGGGGGGGGGGGGGGTTTACCTTGTAGAAAAATGGACTTTTGGCAGCTAAAATAGGAGAGCTAATGTGTAATGTTTTAACTCTCACAACTGTAGAGCAATCCATGCTCCAAGATGACTCGGTGCCATCTGCAGCTTCATCACCTGCAGAGCAACAAGCAAAATTAAACTGAGCACAACAATATGGAAAGAAAAAAGCAGGTAGGCATATACAGTAAGAGAGCATTTGGAAACGGGGCCAACCCGTGTTTTCAAAAAATTCAGAATTTTTTTTTTTTTTGCTAAAAATTAATTTTTTTTATGTTTTTGCTCGTTTTGACGCGCCGATCTCAAAAATGATTTTTTTTAAAAAAAAAAACATCATTTTGATGCATTTCGACATAAAAAACACTTTAAAAAGCAACCACATTTCCAAACAGGCGTAGTTCATACAAATAACTTATAACAGCCAATATATTAAATTCACCCAAGGGATTGAACGGCAACAGTTGATGAACTTCACCCAGCGTTCTGAAAAAGTTTCTTTTCTTGTCACGGAAAATTCACCATTAATAAAATTGTAACAGATTAGCTAGCTTCCCCGAATTGTCTCAGATTTCTCAAAGCCACGGGTTTTTTCATCATTTATATTTCATATTATACTCTTCACTTTCCTTATTTACTTCAATCAATTAAACCCCACCCCACATGCCATGGCTTCTTCCCAGGTTATGATGATATTTAACTTACCTCAAGTTAGTTCTAACTTAAAGATACATCAGAATCAAGAGAAATTCCAAAAGGAGATCAGCATATAACACTTCTCATGCAACCACACACATGCAGACAGACAGAAAGCATTCAGAAGATTAACGAAAGCAACAAGATAAAAAAACCTGAGAACTCTACGTACCTGAAGGTGACCCTTCAACCATTGCCTCTGCTTCCTCATCCTGATTGTCACACCCCACACAATCATCCATGTCAGGTTGGATACTACCTAAAATCTGCTCCTCTGCACCTACAGAGAGATCGCCTGCACGAACTCAGTAAACACTAACCCACATCAGCAACCTTCTTAACATATATTAAAAGGGCTTGGCCTTTCTCTGTAACAATCAACAGTGAAAAACCAAGCCATTTTCACTTTGACCCTCATATTTGTATGGATTTTTTTTTTTCAATTTCATTCTTCAACATTAGATATATTGGGTATTGGACTTCATAATTTGTTTCAATTTGCTTTTTTGGAGTTTACCAGTCTCATTACCCGGATTGCGAGTTTTGCTGGTTAGTCGTGTTGACTCGGGTCATTTTTAATTAATTTTTTCTTAACTTCATCCTTAAACATTGAATTGATTAAGAAATAAGCTTCATAATTGTTTTCTGATTTGCTTTCTACGGGGTTATCATTGTCTCATGACTAGGATTGGGGGTTTTGCGAGTTAGCCAGGTTGACTCGAATTATTTTTTGTTCTTTTTTTAATTAATTTTTTTTTTTAATTTCATACTTCAATATTTGGTTGATTAGGAATTGAAATTTATATTTATTTTTTTTCTATGGAGTAATCTCGATCTCCTGACCTGGGTTTTACAAGTTAGCTCGGATTGACTCGAGTAATTGTTTTCGGCCTTTTTTTAATTTTTTTTAATGTAATCCTTCGATATTGAGTTGGTTTGGAATTAAGCTTCATAAAAAAAATTATTATTTGCTTTTTATAAGGTTATCTTGGTCTTATGACACATGTCACGTGTTAGGCTAATTGACTTGGGTTTTTATGTCCATTTTTAGTTGATTTTTTTAATTACATCCTTCAATATTGGATTAATTGGGAATTAGATTTCATAACTTGTTTCGGTTTGCGTTCTATGAGGTTATCCTAGTTTTATGAATCGAGTCACGGGTTTTGTCAGTTGACTCGGGTGTTTTTTTGTTTTTTTTTTTAATGTTATCCTTCAATATTAGGTTGATTGCAAATTGAACTTCATAATTTGTTTCGATTGCTTTCTATGGGGTTATCTCGATCTTATGACTCAGGTTTGATAAGTCAACCCGGGTTGACTCTGCTCATTTTTTTAGTTGATTTTTCTTTTCTATTTCATCTTTTAACATTGGATTGATTAAGAATTGAGTTTAATAAAAAAAAAAAATCATTTCTATAGGATAGGGTTATCAGGGTCTCATTACCTGGAAAACAGATTTGAAAGGTTAATCTGAGTCAATCCGAGTTGATCTAATATATTGTCGTTTCAATATTTACTAAAAGACATCGTTTTTTAGTCAAACTACAATTTTTATCAATCATCTGAGTTGTCTTTAGACCTCCAAAGTCGATCAGATCACACTATATCAATCCCTATGTAGTTATTATTTTTTTCTATTAAAAAACTCATCAACATCTAGGTATTTTTCTTACGTCAAAAAAAATTTATCCAACCCGCAGCGAAACGCAGACAATAATCTAGTTAACATATACTTAAAGGCCTTGGCATTTCATTGTAGCAATGAACAATGCAATGCTTTAGCCTTTTACAATTTGGTCCTTATTTTTACAATTTCATCCTTCAATGTTAGGTTTAATGGGTATTAGACTTCATAATTTGTTTGATGTACTTTCTATGGAGTTATTTGAGTCCTATAATTCGGGTTTTGATAGGTAATCCCGGATTGACTTGAGTCATTTTTTTGTTCTTTTTTTTAATTGACTTTTTTTATTAACTTCATCCTTCAACATTGAGTTGATTGAAAATTTAACTTTATTTTTTTTTAATTGCTTTCTATGAAGTTATCACGGTCTCATGATCTAAGTTACGAGTTTTGTAGGTTAACCAGGTTGGCTCAAGTTTTTTAATTCTTTTTTAATTGAATAATTTTTTTCAATTTCATCCTTCAAAATAAGGTTGATTGGGAATTTAACTTCATAATTTTTTTTCTTTTTATTAAGTTATCTCGATCTCATGATTTGAGTTTGACAAGTTAACCCGGGTTGACTCAAAATATTTTTTTGTTTTTTTAATTGATTGTTTTTCAATTTAATCCTTCAACAATGAGTTAATTGAGAGTTATGATTTATAATTATTTTACTTGCTTTCTATAGGGTTAGCTCAGTTGCCTCAGGTTTTTTAGTTTTTTTTTTTAATTTAATCATTTAATATTGGATTAATTAAGAATTAAGCTTCATAATTTATTTTAGTTTACTTTCTATGAAGTTATCTTGATCTCGTGATTCAATCACGAGTTTGGTTGGTTAACTCCGGTCGACTTGGAAGGTTTTTTCATGTCTTTTTTTTTAATTTCATCATTCAACAATAGATTGATTGAGAATTAAGCTTTAAAATTTGTTTTGATTTTCTTTTTATACGATTATCTTGGTCTCATAACTAGACTTGACAAGTTAACCCGAATTGACTCGAATCATTTTTCTAATTGAATTTTATTTTCAATTTCATCTTTCAATATTGTCGTCTTAATAATTTTTATTTTTATTTTTATTTTTTTGTTTTCTACATAGTTGTCGGGGTCTCACGACCTGAGTTAGGAATTTAACAGTTTAACCTGAGTTAATCTGAGTAAATCCAATATGTTGTCGTCTTAATATTTAAAAAAAATATTGTCTTAATTTTTTTGGTTAAATTATATTTTTATCGGTCATTCAGTTTATCTTTGGGCCTACAAAGTTGACTAGGTTAACCTTCACATAATTTATTTATTTATTTTTGCTAGAAAACATGTTAAAAACACTTAAATATTATTTTTTTTATGTTCAATAAAAATTTCATCAGACCAGCAGTGCGTGAGCAATTATCTAGTGTAAGCTGAAATCAAACAAGACAGCACATAAACATAATAAGCGGCACGAAAGTACACACAATTCACAACACAGCCATGACCAATTACACAAACTTAAAGAGTATGGCAACAAAATAACAATTTAAAAGCTCTTTCTTCAGTTTCCCAGGACACAAAACAATTGAGACAGCGCTCAATTTCTTCTCAATTTTCACGATACAGCGCTCAATTTCATATTAATTGCATCCTAACAGAGGTTAAAAGAAACAAAAATCCTTCCCCAGCAGATATTTAGAAAAAAAACTAGTTCAATTTAAAAAAATGGGAATCCAAATTCAGATACAAAACAATTTATTTATGTAATCCAAATAAAAAATCAATTCCTTTATTCATTTTGATTTAAATTCCATTTCGCAAAATTCACAGTAACAAAAAAAAAAACATAAAAATCGCCAAACGACAAAAAAAAAAAAAGAGGCAAACATCATTTTTGTCTCATTTACCACAATTTTCTTCGCACCCAAACAGATTGTCCTCCATTAAAAAAAAGAAGAAGAAAAATAAATAAAAAAGAGAAATGAAAGGGAAACAAACCATTATTAATATCCTTCTTGATATCTTCTCTCCTCCTCTTACGATGCCTGGCCCAATCAATGATACTAGTACAACCTTCACCATCGGCTCTATTCTCAGCCGAGCCACCCATGATCTCGATCCGCAGAAGCCGGTCAGAGAAATTACTATCGTTAAAAGCAAACCCGAAATCTCCATCGGAAGCTGAGCTTCCACGCGTAAAATCGGAGTCCATCTCCGTTCTCGGGTCAAACAGATCCGTATTTGACCCTCTCAACATTCTATCAAATTCCTAGATGAAGATACCAGGCGCTGTATCCAGTAAAAGACAGAAGATATGGTGGTATTTTTCTCTTGTGTTTTGAGGTTGTTGCAGAAAAGTGTTTTTTCAGTTGATGCTACTCAAAGGGGAAATGGGTCAGCTGTGGTGTACTAAACTTTGAAAAAGTTTTTTGGGTGTATTTTTATTTTCTTTTATGTTTTGTTTCTGTTGCCTGTTTGTTATGTAATAGATAGGTGTCCGGTGTTATGTTATGTTATGTTGTGGTTTGTTAAGTTTTTCTTTAAAAAAATGTTTGGTGATGATCGTGTTTTTAAAACAGTAAGATAAATTTGGGATTCATATTATTAATTCAAATAGAATCAATTAACTTAGTTATTTTAATAAAATAATTATTAAAAAAAGTCAACAACAATATCTAGTAACAATATCTAGTAGAAAAAAATTAGCATTTGTCAATATTATAAAAATATACTCTTTAAATTTTTTAAAAAAATCATAACAATTTTATGTGATAACAAAACAAAAATTAAAAAATAACAAGATAACTTTATAAAATAAAAAATAAAAAAAAAATCTGAAACCCAATTATTAACAAATCAAATAATGAAAGACAAACTAAACAAAATAAAATAAAATAACTCAATTCAGCATGCTAAATTCATGGCTCGGTCATAAGACTGGAATAATCACATACAAAAGAAATTGAATAAAACAATGGAGGTCAACTCTTGATCAAACTGAATGATAAAATGTGAAACTAAAAAAAATCAATTAAGAAAATATAAAAAAAACTCGAGTCAACTTATGTTAACTCGACTAACCAGTATCCTAGAACATAAGATCGGGATAACCCATGGAAACAAAAGAGAAAAAAAAATCACAAAATCCAAGGCCTAATTATCTAATATCAAATGATGAAATTGAAAAAAATATATATTTTTAAAAAAAAAACCTAAAAAAAAGATCAAAGTCAAATCGAGCTAGTCTTCGAAACTCATTATCCAGGTCATGAGACCGAGATTACCTCATAGAAGACAAACAATAAAAAAATTAAGAAGCAAAATTCTCAGACATCCAAATATCAAGAAATAAAATTAAAAAAAAATCAATCAAGTAAAGGATTAAAAAACAAAACAAATAGCAATCAAAAGAATATGAATCAAATCTAGTATATAGAATAAATAAAATAAAATAATAAGGAACTAAATTAAAAAATAAACTAAATCGAGAAAAGGATAAAAAAAACAAAAAAATAGCAATCAAAAGAATAAAGATGAAATTAGATACAAAAATAAAATAAAATCAAATAATGAGGGCTTTAAAAAGCATTAAAAGCAAAACAAGTAGTAATAAAAAAAAATGAGAACCAAAACAATATAAAAAAACACAGTTAATTTTTGGAAGGTCAAATATGAAACCCAATGTGAGGAGAGAGAAAACAAAAAAGAGGAGAAGAAAAATAGTATGTCAAAATCATGCTATCGGTCTTCTGCTGACACATGTCTCGCCACCTGAAAGAGCTTGATGTACCGCTCCTAATGCCACCATGAAAGTCGGTTTTTGGCTACCGATAGTGGCTTCAGGTGCTGTCTAAAGACAATAGAGGCTCTCCACTAGTTGATGCATTCGTTCCACGTACCAATCACTTTTGAATTTTTAATTATATTTTATATTTATTAAAATACTAAAATTTTCCTATTTAATTTGATTGTAGCTAGAAAACTAGAATGAAAATACAAAAAAGTTCTTGAATGTTATTTTTAAAAATTTTACTTTTAAGAGTAATTTAGTAATTTTATTGTGCTTTTTAAATAATAAAAAACCAGTTTATCTTCGATCAATCTGATAATAACTTTTAAATTTTGAAAAAAGTTATATTACCTCTAATAGTAAATTTAATGATTTTTTTGCTCAAATATAAAAATATATTTACATTATCGAAATCCAAAGTGTTGTGAGTTAGTGTACAATAAAACATTTTTTATTGAGCTCTCTTAGCTTCTTTTATAATTAGTATTAGTTTCACTTTTCGGGTTTACCAACGGTAATAAATTAAATTGTTGAGAAGAAAACAGGTTGGAAAGTAGTAATTTTTCTAAACACATATTATTTTAAATTTGAAATCGCTTGTTTTGCCTTCTTAGTTTTGAATTTAGAAAATATATAATTTGGACAAGGGATAATAAACTGGTTGTCTAATCTCAATGGTGCATGCACAGGCGCACAATAAATATATAATTTTTTTTCCATGGGTGAAAACAATTATTAGTTTGATTTCCCACGCCCAAGTTGTGAGATAAAGCAATTGTTTTCTCAACGTAAGAAAAATAGAGTGCGGATATTCTCAATGCTGTTTTCACCTTCAAAAAAAAAGTTTTAATTATAAACTAAAAAAATTATATGTGAGTTTAGTAAAATAGATTAAAAATTATATGTATTAATAAATCATAATAAATTTATTGATTCCAACAAAATATTTAGTCCAAAAGTTGAGATAAAATTCATATTAAGTTATCTAATCTATTTTACGAGCTCTTCAAATCTTTTTTATTTAATTATATATAAAAAATTGTTAGGAAATAAATAATTTAAACTCCATTAAAAAAAACATATCTTTTTCTTCATAGGTTCTTAGTTTGATAAAAAAAAAAAAGAATTAAAATAAATATAGATTTGTCGACATCAAGATTATCTATTTAGTTACCAGAAATTGGCCAATCAACGAATTTATATATCCTTTGTTATTTTCTAGCTAGATTCTCTCTCATATCCCAGTTTAGAGACTAAAAAATCAACAAAATAAAATTTTAAACTAAAATGATCTCTTACATGAATTTTAGATTGGCCATGTAGTTTCTCTGCCTTTTTCATTTGGACCCTTTTTCTTTGAATTTTACTTTTTTATTACTAATTTTACGGTCATAAAAGGATTCAATCAAGAAAAAATAACAAAAATAAATTTGATTTTTCCGAATCAAGCATCAATCGGACGTCAAATAAGTTTCTGAAGGATCCCATACCAAGTCAACCAAAACAAATAACCAAGTCCAACCCTAAATCAACTTAATATAAAAAGGTCAAATTGAAAGAAAAAAAAAAGAGAGTCAATAGACTAAAAAAACAAATGACAAAAAAAATTAAAAGGATTGAATAAAAAATTCAACAAAATTGACTTTAATTTTTACAAATCAAGCATTAAGCGAATATCAAATTTGTTTTTCAAGACCTCAAAGATACTATACCAAGTCAACCAAAACAAACAATCCATATATGGAAGGATGAAATTGGGTAGAAAATAACAAAAAAACTTGGCTCAAGTTAATCCAAGTTAGCATAACAGTTCTATTACCCGGGGAATAAAGGGCAGGACAACCTTGGTTAACCCGTCAAACTCGTAATTTAGGTCATGAGATCAGGACAACTCAGTAAAAAAATGTGAGAAATCACAAAAATAAAAATAAAATAAGTTAAAAAGAAAACGATGTCAATCCATGTTAACTTTTCAAACATGTGACCCGATATATTGGCAGAAAAGAAAACATAAAAAATCACAAAGATGGAAATAAAATAAGTTGAAAAAAAAAACAATATCAATTAACGTTAACTTTTCAAACCTATGACTGGAGACATTAGACCTGAAACATCCTATTTTGAAAAATTACAAAGTTCAATTCTCAATCAATTAAATATTAAAGGATTAATATAAAAAAGAATATCAATTACACAAGAATAATAAAAAAAGACATTTAAAAGAAGGGGGGTCAAGATTTAAATACAAAATAAATTTTATTTTTTATTGAAGGGTGAAATTTTAAAGAAAAATAAATTGAACAAAAGGACAAAAACAATTAAAAGAATGAGGATCAAAGCTGAAATAAAAAAATAAATTAAAAGTCTTTGGAGGGTTAGGAGCGAAAATTAAAGAGGAGAAAAAAAAGAGATAAAAAAAATATTGCACCACCTAAAAATGGTAGTGGCGTGCTCGCGCATGCAATTTATGTACCTGCTAATTTTAGTTTTTAAATTATATTTTAAATTTACTAAAGTACTAAACTAGCTCTTAGTAAACTCGATTATAACTAAACCCGAATAAAAATTCAAAAAAGCCTTTAGACATTAGTTAAGTAATTTTTCTTTTAAAGATAATTTAGTTATTTTATTGTTTTTTAAAATGGTGAAAATCCAAAAAAGCCTCAAGACATTAGTTAAATATATTTTGTTTTTAAGACTAATTTAGTAATTTCAATATCTTTTATAAATGTTAAAAGACTGAGCTATTTCTAATAAATCTGATAATAATTAATACATCTTATAGCTAATTTATTGTTTTTTCTTTGAAAACAATAAAATAATCATTATACTATTTCAGTTACCTATTCCAGACCAGACCATCGATTTCACTTTAATGTTCCTAGTAGATTTTCAGTGCTTTAAAAAAAAATACAGAAAATGTCGATAATACTTCAAAAGGAATGGAAGTTGTGGCTTACCAATCTGCACAAGGGACTTACGGAGAACCATTGTTGCATTAGATGCAACTTGCAACCAATCATAATTAAACAGATAATTACAAGGAGGCTACACCCACTTGAATGAAAACACCGAGTGGGACTGGCAGCAGTACAAATATCTTTATTTTCAAGGTAGTTTTGTGGTTATATTTTTAAAAAAATAAATTTTAAAAAAATATAATTAGATATAATTAATTGGATTAGATACCTGTTTGGTAAAAATTATAATTGAAGTTTATGTGTAGCAAGAAACATATATAAAATGTTTGGTGGAAGTGTGGTTGAGGTTGTTTTTCAAAGTGTTTTTTACTTGGAAATGCATCAAAATAATATTTTTTTTTTAAATTATTTTTGATATTAGTATATCAAAATGATTTGAAAACATAAAAAATATATCAATTTGAAAAAAATAAAATAAAATAAAATTTTTTCAAAAACGCTTTTGAAACACAAAAATAAATAGAATTTTACGAAATTCAGTTAAAAAAACATATAAAAACTGCTTCACAAAAACTATATTTTAAATTTAATTTTTTAATAGATTACACAATACAAAACATAATTAAATTTATTTTTTTAATAACTCCACAATATAAAACACAATTTAATTTATTATCGAATATTTTACCATGTTTGTTTCACCAAAAAAAAAAAAAAATTCAAAGAATGGGAATAGCACTATCCACCACACATAAGTTAAGATACGATTCCATGGACCAGTTGAATTTATTAATCTCTCTCTTGCCACTTGCCAGGTTTTGGCGACCTAATCGTAGCAAGCGGCAAATAAATATCAATACGAACAACTTTGGAAAGATAAGCATCAACCGTCAAATCTTCTTTTAATAAACGGATGGCATTGATTGCTTTCCTAACATTTGTTTTTCAAACTCCAACTCATTTCATTTCTTATTAATAAACTTGTTGAATCAACGCGTTTTACGTTTGTTGTTTTTGATACCGCAGCGGATTTTTTTTTTGAAAATATATTAAAATAATATTTTTTAAATTTAATATTAATATATAAAAATTATTAAAAAAAATACATAAAAAACATTAGTATAATATTTTTTAGACGGAAAGCAAGTTGAAAAACTATTTTAAGAACAGAATTGCTTTCATTAAGTACGTGGGTTTATGTCTTGAAAACCGATAATCTTTGTATTTAAAATAAAGTAATGCCGACAAAGTGTTTACGTAAACGAAATTTAAGAATGATTTTATTCCAACGTCACTTTTTATTATTCTTATTTCATTATTTATTATATTATAGAGTCAAAAATAGAGAATATACAAGAAAAAGAGTAGAAGATGTTTATGACTTTATTTTTTAAAGGTATTTATTAGAAAAAAAAAGGTATTATAGTTGTAGATAGCAATCCTTATTTGACAAGATAGATCCTTCAAATATATTACTTAATATATATATATATATATATATATATATATATATATATATATATATTGAAAGGAATATTAAAATGAGATTTTCTAGAAGCTAAAATTAAATAGTAATTAAGACACATATTTATGAAGTGGGAATAACACCACCTAACTTTAATTACTTTTGAAAACCCAAAATGTGTGTATTCAAAACAAATTAATGTCATTAATTACTGAATATATTATTAGTACATCTGTGTTTTTTAGATAAAAATATATATACACAACTAACATATGAATTTAATAATAAAGCTTTGAATTCCAGATTGAAAATGGGCAGAAACGAGCTTCTTCTTGTCCAATTAACATGAAGGAGATCATCCCATTAATCCATTGAAGATGAAAATGATAGAGCATGCGAACCCACAAGGGCTACATATAAAGGTGTGATTGAACGGTTGCATAAGAACTC
The DNA here is from genome assembly GCF_000002775.5 of Populus trichocarpa. Lineage (NCBI taxonomy): Eukaryota > Viridiplantae > Streptophyta > Magnoliopsida > Malpighiales > Salicaceae > Populus > Populus trichocarpa. The sequence continues at coordinate 12,761,396 of NC_037286.2, read as the reverse complement.
ATGTGGCTATTACTCAAGATGCCTTTGTCGGGAAAGGAATCCTCTTTTCCATCTTTACAGGCTACAAGGAACCATTTCAATACTTCATACTGTGATAATTTTCTTTGTTTTTTTAATTTTTTTTTGTCTGGAAAAAATTAAATCAATATTTTTTAGATGTTTTTTTAATGATTTTGTAAATTAAAGTTTGTAAATATATAAATTAAATTAGTGAGTAAAGATATTTAATTTATCGTAAAAAATATAAAAAACATGAAAAAGTGATTCAATGAAAGTCAAGAATGTATATAATTTTAAATCTATAAACATGAAAAAACAAAACTCATGTCAAACATGTTTTCAATATAAATATAATATAAATCATTAATAGCATGCGTACTAAATATATATTCAAACCTATAATATATATAAGATCATAATCCGAGTATCAATACTAGTAATAAAAATAACAATGCTTAAATTAAAATAAAAAATAATACTTACTTGTTGGAAGATTTTAAATGAATTAAAAAATTTTTATTGTCAAGGATGAATCATTTATCCTTAAATCTTTATTGTTCCTCACGTGTGCATCTATTACAATAACACCATCTTATATTAGATGCACTTCTAACCAAGATATTTGAAGTAAAGAAAACACTAAAATACAAGGTGATGAAGAATATGTAAAAAATTTGAAAAATTCAAATTAGAAAATGTTCATTCCTCCCCTTTTTATAGTAAATTTTAGAAGTTAAAAGATTAATAATTAATAAGAGTTAATTTTTATTATTATCAACCTTTGATTGACCACCATAAATCAAGAAAAACATAAGGTTCTTTGAGTAGGAAAACCAATGATTTTTTTATATTAATTTCTTATTTATCCATATTTTATTTAAATCATGTTAATTAAAATAAATATCCAACAATCCTCCACATGAATGAAAATTGTCTCACCAGTTTGAAAACAACTCAAAGATTTGTTGAGAGATACTAATTTGGTAGATTACTACATCAGGATGGGTAGCTTTTGACTTTGAATTTTTCTTAATATTATCGGATTTACTTAACTAAATAGTGAACGCGATGTCTTAAACTACTCAGCTTTTTGTGTAAACCAAGACAATAATACTCACATAGTTCTCTACCTAAAGATTTTATTTGGTTCTCATTGTTGTGTTCATTTGGTCTTTAACAACTTAATTTTGGATTCATTAGTACTTTAGAAAATTTAATTTATGTCAAAATTCTCAAATAAACAACCATATTTCTCACTTATATAGGTGCTTTTTATTAAGAATATTTTGTTGTACTCCACATCTTGTGTGCCATGATATGAAAATCATTAAGAGCTTAGCTCACCCTTTATAACGCTGTAACTAACACTTATTTTATCATAGAAATAAGCATGAAATAATAATTTTATATTGTTAGTGACTTAGTTTTTTATTTGAACCTAGATCTTAGAATGTTCAATAAATTAAATATAATTACCATCAATATACTCTTTCATCTTCAAATGCTTAATAACAAAAGTTTTTCATTTAGGTTTTTCATGAGTTCTGGTTTGACACAGACATACACGAAGAACTATTGAAAATTCTAATGATTCAAACAAAACTAATGTATATTATCCTTAGTGATACATTACAATGACAGAAATCAAAGTGATATATTATCATGGAATAACAAAATAAATTATACATCACCTTGTTATATATATGGGCCCAAAAGTTTCTGGTTTGACGGTAGAAACTTGGAAGAAAGGCCAGACTGGAGCTGTGGAATCTGCTACAAGATCTACTAAAGCTATCTTGGCCCCAAAGACACTGTTACTGCTGTCTGGAATTGATGTTGAAGCTGGATAATTTTTCTGTGATTCTTGGATATCTCAATTCCAAGAAATGAAGCCAATGAAGCTGGAAATGAAAGCTTTTTGAAATTGGCCAAGGTTACTGCTACAATGTAACTGTTATTTTCTTATGATGCTGCTTTTTTTCCTCCCCCTTTTTGTGATGATTTCATGGCCTATTTATAGGTGGGAGTGCAGGCTACAGTGTTCTTCAATTTTATTTAATTATTAGCAAGAGATATGGCTAAAAATTTCCCGCAATCTTCTCTCAAAAACGTATGATATCATGTCTTTAAAGTGATGATTACTGTGGCATCTTGATGTGATCTTTGGGGGGGGGGGGGGGGGATTTAGGGCATTAAAATGTGATTTCTTACGTGGAATTTGTAGCTGTCATGTCGAAGAACAATTATCACCTGTTTTTGTATTTCCTGGGTATCAATCAAAGTTGAGAATCAAAACCAAAATTGCTTGAGAAAGGGCTGAAAATATGCATTCCAGCGTGTTTTCAATCTCCAGGAGGAACGACGCTGTTTTTCTTCTTCTGTTTTTATGGTTTATAAAAACGACGTCGTTTTTTGGTAAGGCTAGAAATTCAATTGCATCCTGAAATGTTTCTTTGTTTTTTATTGTGGTCCCTGGATTTATTAATTTTCAATTTTTCATTCAATTAGGGCTTTAATTTTAGATTTGCTTTTTAATTTCATCCCTAATAAATTAATTGAACTCTTTAATATCAGAGCTTATTCCAGTTTAGTTCTTAGTTTTCCAAATTATGCTCTAAATCTCATTTTTCTCTTTAATTTCATCCCTGATTAAATAATTGAACCCCTGAATTTAGACATTTATTATATATTCATAATTTTTTTAATTTTTAATCAATTTTTTCTCTGAATTTTCTTTCTAATTATGTCCCCGATTGCATTCTATTTGTTTTTTGAAATACATGGGAAAAAATAAGGATAAAAATTTGGATTATAACACTATCCATTACAGTTCTATTTTTTTTTTCTACTGTAACATTAGACTGTGGTGAATAAGGAGGTTATATTTTATATATAATACCATTCAATTCTAAAAATTCATTCATTTTATTAGAAGTCATCACCTCTATCAAATCATAAAAATTTTATTTTTCTTTCTAATTGATTTATTTACATCTGCTTTAAAAGTATTAAACTTATCAAACAATTCATTTTTATAGTTAGTCAAATAAATTTAATAATATCTTAAAAAGTCATTAATAAAAATTATAAAATATCTTTTACCATCATGAGTCAATACATTATTACTATCATAAATATTACTATATATTAACTCCAATAGATTTGTTTTCTTTTCTACTAGATTAAAAATCTTTTCAGGTTGTTTCTCGCTTGCGCACAAATTTTACATTTTTTTTCTTTTTCTATTAATATGTAGCTTAGGAATTAGATTTAAATGCATTATTTTTTTAATAGTGTTAAAGTTATCATGCCCAAGCATACTATATGATGAATCATAACATTCAACATTTGCAATAGACGAAAATAAAAATTGCAGAGTAGTACTAGGAGAAGACATTATACTTAATTTATAAAGAACGTTAAACAAATAACATTTTATAACATAATATCCAAATATACCAATAATTATTTTATTAGATCCTAGAATAAGAGTATAATCATTTTGATTTAACAAAGATGCGCTAGCCAATTTTTTTCTAACAATGGGATCATGAAAACTTCATTCAAAGTAAGAATTTTTTTAAATGACAACTCTAACTTGACTTAGCCTTCTCCTATAACTTGAGGTATTTTCTCATTTCAAACTTCATAAATTCAATCCTTATTATTAGACTCTAAAATAAATCTCATAATTAAGGAATTAGACAATAAATATATGCTATAAGCTTTGAATTCTCTGTCAAAAACTAAAGCTCTTAATCATTGACTATATGGAAAATTATTGAATCCTTCATCACCAACACAAAGGAAAACAAAACAATATCCCAACTTGGTTTCTTATAGATTGATTCAACACATTGAAAACAAACTAAATGAAATTCTTAAGGAGGTGAATTAAGAGTTTAATTAAAGATTTGACATCTTAAAATGTCAAGACAAAGATTCAATATGAGAGTGCACAAAGTAAAGGAGATAGAGATTAAGAGAGAGACATCAAATCTATAGTGGTTCGACCAATCTTGCCTATTTCATTTTTGGAACCACCACTAAAGTATTCATTAACAATTTACTATCTTCTTGGAGGTAAGACCTCATCGATGCACTAATTTTTTTCACGAGTTCAAGATTAGAAATCCATTCACTGTTAATATTTCTTTGAAAGATCTTATCTTAACCTTTCAATAGCTCATAACCAAAACTTTTCCATTTGATTCAAATATCACTTATATTTTCAGAATGGATTATCTCTCACAAAGATTTATCATACCTCATAATAAAGAGAAGATTATAATGAATTAAACTGGAGTCTCCATAGAAAGTAATATGGCTCAATAATATAAAAGAAATGATTGATGTAAATAAAGTTCAAAGTTTTAAATGGATTATGGAAGTTATAAAAGCTTTTTAGATTAAAAAGTCGACTAGCATCAAATGTGTCTTCATATGAGGCGAACAAGTAGCATGTATAGATAAAAATAAAACTCTTATTCATTAAAAATAAAAATTTAGAGTTCAACATTTTGAACTTTTAAGGTATCTCATCATTTTAAAAAACAACTAGGTAGCTTCTTGTTAAAACAAAGAGTTTTTTATTTATTTATGATAACAGTTTTAAGTACAAAACAAGTTAAGTATTGAGTTTATGAAAAGTGAACTCTTGAGCATATAACAAGTTATGCACAATTCATCCTAAAAACTACTTAACCACTTAGTTGAAAATAGATAAGAAACTTTTAGTGTGATCAAAATACAAGAAATCATTTGATAAAGTTTTTTAGTGGTTTTTTTAAAAAATTTAAGTAACAATGTCAAAATATATGATAAAATATTTCCTCATGATGTATTTTTCAATATGCATGAATTGGCAATAAAAATTATTTTGGATAAAAATTATTTTTGTGGTGTCAAATTAAATTTTATAAAGATTTTATTGCATAAAGATAAGCTTAGGTATCTTGAAATCAAGTTTAGATCCAATTGAATCCATTTTGCTTCGATTTGACATGGTAGAAAAATCTCTACAATATCAAAACCACAAAATAATTGTTATCATAAAAATTATCAAAACCATTAGGCTAACACTAAATACCTGATTTGGGTATCCATTAAAATGACTTAATATAACAATAATATGTCATTCGGACTTTGATTAAAATAATTATACAAGATAAAACAAGCTCAAACTTTCATATAGGTTTCTCTCAAAACCATCAAACCATAAAAAATAAAGGCAAATCCCAAATAGATATTCATTAAACATAACAAAATTGCTCCTTGCAAATCCCAGGATTATGATTTTTTTTTATATTTATTCAAATACCAAATTGCTTCTAAATTGATATGAAAATAATAATAAAAAATTATTACAAAAAGACAATAAAGCCTATGAGCATTAGTTTTATAATTTTTGTTTTTAAAAACATTTAATCCATTGAGAACACTTTTTATCTTTTTATTATTTTTTATATTTGGTCAATTACCAAACTTCCTCTTAGCTCAATTTATAATAACAAAAAAATTATTATGAAAATACAAAATTAACCCTTAATGCTAGTTTTTTTTAATTTTTAAAGGTAATTTAATATTTTCACTATGTATTTAAAAATAATAAAAAAACTTATTTATCCCAATTAATTTGATAATAATTAATAAAAATTTTGAAAAAACTTAAATACCCAAATATAGCCCGTGTTAAGTTTTTTTGATGGGAAGGGCAACAGCATAAAATCGTTATTCCACTGAAAAGTAATTTCCCTCACATAAAATCCTTCATGTTTTAACTTTTGTTAATTTAAACTTCTCACTTTCATTAAATTGCCAAAATAAAGCCAACATGAAAACATTTGGCGATGCAATAGAATAGATTACGCATAGTTATTAAACCCGGCCCGGGGGTTGACCCGGCCAAGGGGTCGGGTCCCGGGTTTCAGGGGTCAACCCGGGTCAACTCGGGTCAACCCGGATTAACCCAGAAAAATTAAAAAAAAATAAAGTTTTAATATTTCATATGAAAAAATCCATGTAAATATAGATTATACATATTATGAAGTTTAAAAGAATATTTTAAAAAATTTTTTATCCCACATTAAAAAGATATTATGTTAAGCTTTTAAGTTAAAGTATTTAAACTAAAAAAGTTTTTTATCCCACATTGAAAAAACATAACTTTTTCCTTGGAAACATAGAGTATATATACTAATGAGTTTCGAATCCCACATTGAAAAAACATAACTTTTTTCATGGGAACATGGAGTATATATATGAAAGGGCTTCAAATCCCACATTGAAAAGATACTATGTTATCCTTTTAAGTTGAAGTATTTAAACCAAAAGGTTTTTTATCCCACATTGAAAAAACATAACTTTTTTCATGGGAACATGGAGTATATATATGAAAGGGCTTCAAATCCCACATTGAAAAGATACTATGTTATCCTTTTAAGTTGAAGTATTTAAACCAAAAGGTTTTTTATCCCACATTGAAAAAACATAACTTTTTTCATGGGAACATGGAGTATATATATGAAAGGGCTTCAAATCCCACATTGAAAAGATACTATGTTATCCTTTTAAGTTGAAGTATTTAAACCAAAAGGTTTTTTATCCCACATTGAAAAAACATGGTTTTTTTCATGGGAACATAGTGTATATATATGAAAGGGCTTCAAACCTCACATTGAAAAGATACTATGTTATCCTTTTAAGTTGAAGTATTTAAACCAAAAGGTTTTTTATCCCACATTGAAAAGACATGGTTTTTTTCATGGGAATATAGTGTATATATATGAAAGGGCTTCAAACTCCACATTGAAAAAATACTATGTTATCTTTTTAAGTTGAAGTATTTAAACCAAAAGGTTTTTTATCCCACATTGAAAAAACATGACTTTTTTCTTGGGAACATAGAGTATATATACTAATGTGTTTCAAATCCCACATTTGAAAAAAAAAAAAAAAACCAAAACCGGGTCTCGTCCGGGTTCGCCCGGGTCCCGGGTCAACCCACCGGGTCGCCCGGGTTTGGCCGGGCTGTTGCCACAGCCGGTCTTTTGTTAAACCCGGACCGGTCCAGCCACCGGGTCGACCGGGTCCCGGGTCGACCCGCCGGGCCAGACCGGGTTTAATAACAGTGAGATTACGAGGCCGAGAAACTTGTTATAATTGCAATAGAAACAAGGCAGCTAGTTTTTTAAAGTTAAAATGAACAGTAGTTTGCGCAGGTATCCATCCTCAGATTCAGCTCAATCCGGTAGGCATCAGTAATGTGATATTTACCACCTTATGTAGAATCGTTAAGTTGCGGGCAAGATAAAAAAATATTTGAAATGTTTCAAAAAATTTAAATTATATAAAATTATTTGATATTATTATTAAAACTGATTTAATAAATCTGATTGATTTTATTTCTTGTCTAATTCAAGTGTAAAATTAATTCAGATAAAAATTGCTTTAATATGACCCGATCGACTTCATAAGTCCAAAACACACAAATGATATGTAAAAAACATAGTTTAACTTTAAAAACAAAAAAAATGATGTTTTTTATTTTAATGTTAAAACAATATCATATTAAATCAACCCGAGCTTTCAGCTTAACCCTGATTATGAATTTCACCAAATTTAACAACTTTGATTTTTTATTTTTAATTTTTTTTCACTCAATGATACGATAATAAAAACACTCACAAAATTAAACACTAATCAAACATCAAGATATTTATGATAAGTTTATTAAATGCAAATTGAAACAAATTATGAAGATAAATTTTAAATTAACCAAATATTAAAAGATAAAATTAAAAAACAATTCAATAAAAACAAATTTATTAAGATTATTTAAAAAAAAAACAGAAAAATAAAAGGAAACCTCTTGATCAAATTCATTGCCTAGTATGTATTTAAAAATCTAAAACTAACCTGCATAAAATTGCCTCGATAACCTAGTTAACATGACGGGTTTAAAAATAATCCAAACAACATATAACAAGCATAGTTTAGCCAAACAACATATAGCAAGCATAGTTTAGCTTGAAAAAAATTCAAGATGACATATATTTTTAATATCAAAACGGTAACATATTAAATCAACCAGGATTTCACTGTTTCAACCATCAAACCCATAATCTTGATCAAGGATTCCATTGGTTTAACTTTATTTTTTTAAAATTATTTTTATTTAAGACTGCAGGAACTCGTAAAAAACAAACTAAAATAAATTATAAAAAATAATTTTAAATCAAAAAAAAAAAAAAAAAGCAAAAAAGAATTCAATCCGGTAAAACCCCGTTTTTTTCGTAGTAATATTTAAAAAGGCCGCATGAGCTTGCGCGCTCTTGTGCGCGAACCCCCCACTCTACTCGGGATCAAAATGCTTAAAAATGTACACGACTTGTAATTCGAAAAACAATTTGGCCATATAAGCTTTAGGGACGACTTTCAGGTTTACGTAGGGTTAAATTCTGTGATCACCCAAGAACACGTACACTTCCCATCTACAAATATAATTCCAAAATTTACAAGTGGAAAGGAAATATAATAGACGTACCATTTATTCTGGATGTCGCACAACAAAATAGGCAACACGGAAGATCTTGGACACCACTTTCGTGCAGAAGTTTCTAATGGAGAAGATTCTTCCTCCAGGCATATCCACCTTCCCCTATCAACCTAAATGATAGTTTTAGAAGCTCTTAAAGCAAGATTTCTGGCCCTCCAATCTTGCTTCAAGTAGCTTCGCCTTCAGTGTATTTTCCTTCAAGACCCTGGTCACTTTTAAGGAAGACTCAGACTTCTCAAATTCTGGGGATTTCAACTTTGACATCCATTGTTGCACTGGACTAGCATGACCTACAAATACAGGCTGAGCGCAAGCATCTTCCTTGAAATCACTGACGGGATGAATTTTATCACCCTCAGATGACAAGGAGTGGTGTCTTGTTAGGGTATCAATCATATAATTAGAGTTCAATCCATGGGCCCCCATCTGTTTACTTTTCCTTTCATGTTGACCATCTTGTTTAGTTTCATAGATACTGGATAAACCTTGGCTCTCTCCTCTAAATTCATTCTGCCCTCTATCTGGAAATCGGGTTTTGCTTCCAGCCACGTGTTCTTCAAACTGCACCTGGAAATTGACTGGGTTATGAACCTTAGTATTTTCCCCCGATCCAGCCATTCTCTTCTTAGAATTTGAGAACAATATCTTCTCAAGATGAATTTCTGAAGCATTATCTACTTGTTTGGAGTTGCATGTGGTTTGTCTTTTGCTTGCGCTCTTGTTTGGTTCAAAACAATGTGAATCACTGTCAGTAGAATCTTCATCAGCTGCAGCTTGAGGTGCGCTTGCATTGTCATTCAACGGAAATGATTCCCGCCGCGAGCAATTCTTTATTCCCTCCTTTGCAAAGCTACTGTCTTTCTTCAATTCATTGGAGAGTCTAGCTTGAAGAAAGGTTTCAATATCCAGACCTAATTTATCAACAATTGTATTCTTGTCAACAGGATCACTTTCAGCTTCTGCTAGTTTCATTTGCATCCGTTCATCAAGCCATGCTTCTGAAATATGGAGAACCAACCGGTCAGGTTTTTCCCTACCTACACTATCCATGTCAGATTTGTGCCTAAGGGACCGCACCTCTTGCTCATAATCTCTTATTCCCTTGGCAAACTCATCACACAAATTTTCCAACAAAAAACAGGCTTTCCTTTCTCTCTCGAGCTCTTTTAAAGCATTAGAGAAAGAGTATTTTACCTCAGAAAGCTCTCGGGCCAGCTTCCGGTGGAGGCTCTCTGAGTGCTTCCTTAACTTCTTTTCATCTTCCAGCTCTTCTTGCACTGACTGAACAGCATATTTGATTCGGTCTTGCTCCTTGTTCTTCCTGACAACTTTATCTTCTGCAAGTTGCTTCATTAAGTTGTCCATTTCTTGCCTATCTGCTTGCTTCTCTTTGAGCAACTCTTTTATTTGTGACTGAGAATGATCCAGTTCCATTTTTAAAGCTCTTAACGACGACATATTGGATGCTTGCTGCTCTTCAAGACTCCAGATCCGATTCAGCACCTTCAGCAATTCTGTTGACGTCTTAAGACTATAACTTGACTCTCCCATCCTGCCCTTAAAATCTGAAGAACTACTAGGGGTAACTGCAGGATTATAAGGTGCCACCTGCGGAAAAGAGCCACTCCTGAATTTGTAGAAGAAATACAAAGAGAAAACAAACAGATAATTTGGGGAATCACAATGACAATAAAAGAAACGGTTATGATAAGGAACTTCTTGAGGAGATCAACTAATATAACATTCGCAGTGTCCTTATCAGCAGCATGCTAACTTAAATGAGAACCATTAACATTATAAAACGCCTAGTTCATCATTTTCCACTTTAATATGACAACTTTAGTTTGGGTCCTTGACTTTCTTCTGTTTATGAATTGAGATGACAAAAAAAGCAGTTTGTAGTCTCAAGTTTTATCTGAACATGAATGATAATCAGATCCTTTTTGTTGCACATGAAACTTCTCTGGAGACCAAATTTTCAAAATACAGGAATTACATAATTGGATCCGTTTAAGTTTTACTTGAAACTGTGTTTTTTATGTAGCAATATCATAGTCGTCTAATTGATGATTGCAAAGGGACTATCACTAGAGGCATCCAAGTTCATCTCATAAGTCTATATCTAACACAAGAGACAATTTCCAAATCAAGATTCCCACTGTTACTCCATGATAAGTAAAGAGGGAAACTATGTACTAGAAGTTACCTTTGAACTTCCATGGATTGCTGATATTGCAAAAAGTCATGGGACACCTAATTGCCTCTATTTTGTTTTCTTTTATAATTTCCTATATGCACAAAATCAAAACGAAAATTGCAGAGGGATATAGGGAGGAGAACATTTATTTACCTCCATTGAGCTATCACAACTTGCAGGTGATATAGTAGGCTTTAGAGCATTACCATCTCTTGCAGTTGGTCGATGGTGTTGCATCAATGATGCGGCCTGTTTCCTCAAGCGACTTGCCCTTGCTGGCTGGAAATATTAGCTAGGATTAGTTACTTTGTGAAAATAATAATACTCAAAGCTACTTTATCATTAGAGTAAGGGTCAGTTTACAGTGTGCAAATGCCTAGCTTCCTGAAAGAAAAAAATAGTCCACTACATAATGATTACAATTCCTAAGTTAAACAGGAACTCCAATGTATTCTTGCTCATCCAGTGGACGTAGGGATTTCACTCCAAGAAAACAAACTAAGAGCATCAATGGTAAAGTACATTTAATGAGGTTGTTCTTCCAAAACAAGAAACAGAGATAGCTTATTACTCGAACATTTGTTATGTCACCAGAAGAAGGTAGACACTTCACTTCCAGCCACATAACAACGGAACAGATTGTTGCGTATGGGCACCCCTTATGTTAAGACTACCAAAGCAGGTAGCCAGCAATTTTGTACTCAATGAAGAACGAGATCTGGTTCTAGGCAACAACTGATAGCAAAACCAACAGAAGGAACAAAAAATAACAATAGTAAAGAAAACCACCAGGACATCAACAATCAGAGCCAAATTAAATAATCTGGAGAAAATCCCGGTAAAATTAGGAGGATGCATGTTTTTTTTTTTTATTATAATTGTATTACCTATAAGTAAATGTTGAAGCTACAGAAACTCAATTTGGAGTCCAGAAGATGAATTTAGGAAACTGAAGACCACAAAGAAGAAACCTTTCAACTCAAACATGAACTGCAAAACGAGAGCATGCATGGAACAAAGCTGCCTATGGACCACCAGCACAAGAGTAGAAAACATGAGATAAAGCAATTAAAATATGTTATTAGAAAAGGCATTCTGCAAGTAACAAAGGCAACAGAAAAATAAATAAATAAAATAAGCACCCAAACCATCAGCCTCTAAATAATTCTAAGAAAAGGATAAAACTTTCTGCATTAATTGACAGTTCCTCTCAGCTAAATGTCAATAATATATACAACTAAAAGATCAAGAAAACAGACCAAGCAAAGCACAAGACAAACAAGCAAAACCCCCCAGCCACCTAACAAGAAGAAGCCACCAAAAATCAATTGAAGTCGGTAGTGACAAAAAAGAAAAACACAGCTCGAGAACCAGCCAATCACAAAACAAAATTATAATCGAAAACCCCATTTCTTTCCTACCTAGTCATAAACTCCATCAAAATTAAAAACGATAAAGAAATGCCAAGAGATAGTTAAACCTGATCGGGGGGGCTATTAAGAGGATCAACTAAATGAGTACGTGGCTCAAAGGCCTTCTTGTCTTTATACTGGTGGCTAGGGTGTGCTCTTCTATGACCATGATTCTTGTTCATTTTAGGCACAGAATGGTGAACTTGGGGTTGAATCTCCCAAAAATTGGCACAGAGCTTTCTAGCAGAGACAGCAGTGGTAGTGTTAAGAAATTCTTGAATGGGGTTGTTGTTGCTATCATTTGGAGAAGAAGAGAACTCAAGTCTCCAAGTGGGTGATGGAGTGGTTGGGCCTCCTCTTTTCCCTACCTGCATTAGCATCCCTCCTTTCAACTCTCTTTTACCCATCAATATTTCTCCTTCTTTCTTTTCGCCTTTCCCTTGTCTCTCCACGTCCAAACCTTTATCTTTTCTTTCCATGTTTCGCTTCAAGTTCCTAACTTTGGGTTCTTCTCTGTTTCACTCATCTAGCCTGGTCTGCTGTTTTAGCTTGAGTGAAGTTCGGTCTCTGTATGCGTGTTTCTCTCCTGTCCTACCGTGACTTTTAGCTAGAGGTGCTGGTTGCATCTCCTCATGCTTCAAGTTTTGTGTTCAGTGTCTGACTGAAGTTTTTTAACCTTATTTCTGGGCTCTGGTTTTCCCCTGTTAATTTATTGCCCTTTGCCCCTGTTCTCTAGCCAACCTTAGGTTGAGGTGGAATGGATGCTTTTTAAATTAGTTTTTTATTAAAAGAATATTGAAATAATTTTTTATAATGCTTTTTTATAATTTAGATGTACTTCAATTAAAAAACTAAAAAGTATTATTTTAAAAAAATTCTTTTTATTAAAATACATTTTAAAAAGCTTTTTGGACCATAATATTAAACACATGTTTAACCTTTTTTAATACAACTCTAAGGGTAAAAGAAAATGATATGAATTTCTCATGTTGAGTATACTAACTTCTGTATATTTTTTTAAAAAAATTTTATTTAAAAATATATTAAATTAATATTTTTTTATAGTTTAGTGTTAATATAAAAAATATTAATTTTATTATATTTTTGATTAAAAATATTTTAAAAATCACACTATAACATATTATAAAGTGGGCAAAGCTCAACCATGGTTTTTGAGGATATATTAACATTAGGGTTCAAATTCTTATTAGAGTTAGATTTTTCACTAATTTCTCTACTTTTAAGTGAAACTAGAAAATAGAATTAACAAAGACATGAAGATTGAATTTTAAAAAAAAATAAATAAATAAAGAAACTCACAACACATTGTGGTTAAGACAGTATTTTCCTAAAATGATAAGGTGGCGCCATGATAATCCAAGAGTTGTGTAATCTAGGATGACCAATAGTGAAAAGGCACCTACTTTTTAAGAAGTAAATCTGTGTGCAGACTTTGACTTATTAGCTACGATCATTTTCATCAGTAACATTAGATGATTGACATGGTTGAAGCAACTTCTCTCTCTTTTAAAATCTTGTTTTATTTTTGTGTTTTAAAAGGATTTAAAAAAAAAAGTTAATTTTTTTTTATTTTTTTATTTTAAATTAATATTTTTTTAGTGTTTTCAGATTATTTTGATGCGTTGATATCAAAAATAATTTTTAAAAAATAAAAAGATATCATTTTGATACATTTTTAAATGAAAAGTACTTTTAAAAGCAATCGCAACTACACTTTTAAACGGGCTATAACTTTATATTTTCTTAGTTTTGTTTTTTTTTAAAAAATATTCCCTGAGTTAAAAGCAACCTAATCTGAAAACAGGAAGAAGCTATTTATTTCAAAATGATTTTGAACAATGGATAGTCCCTTGCTTCTATTCCATCTTCTATACGATTTATGTTATATTTGGTATTATGATTCTACTATGTTTTTAAATTTTTTAACTTTAAATTAATTATTTTTAATATTTTTAGATCATTTTAATATATTAATATTAAAAATAAATTTAATATATATATATATATATTATTTTTATATATTTTTAAATAAAAAATACTTCAAAAAACAATTTTTATCATTCTTAAAATCTACCTATGCACACTTTTTTTAATCATGAAGTCTCTCAAAGTCAAAAAAGAGATAATGACAAGCTAGAGGCATTTTTGCACAATTAGGCCTGCAAAGTAAAACTTATCACGTTAGAACACTATTGACATGATCCAAATTATCAAACCATTTTGAAAGCTTCTCTTTTTCTTGCCAAGATTTTTGTTGGGTCCTCTACTAATTAGTGTGAAAGAGTACTGATTCTACATCTACTACTTGCTCGTTGTCGGCATTTCTGGTGTCAAGGCCACCTTTACTTCCCTATTTTTTGCGATTTGTCTCGCCAGGCTACACATCCTGGATGTAGATGTGTGCTCTGCCAGGCCAGCAGTTTAATTTTTGCGAAGCCTCTACGACTAGAATTGAAAGGCATTACCTTTCTTTTACCCAACTCGCTGGAGCCAATAAACTTATAGTTCATCTTGCATCTATGTATCTCTTCCTCGAGAATTTTCGAATTCTAACCTTCTTTTGTATTAAAAAAAAGCTAAATCATTAAAAATGTTATTGGTTATTATATTAGATCTGAAATATTAGATTTGTTATTAGATAAGATCTGATATGTTTTTAAAATATTAAATTTGATCTAAATATTTAGAAAAGTTATTAAAATAAATAATTATTCTTTTATTTATATAAAAGAAAACAAAAATTTATATGAAGATGCAAGTTTTATTTTGAAATAAAATATATATTTTTTTTATTTTTAGAATGGGTTTGAGAACGCGGTGCAAACTGCGTTCCAAAAAAATTTTAAATTTTTTTTTGCTAAAATTTAATATGATTTGTACGTTTTGGATTGTTTTGATGTGCTTATGTCAAAAATAATTTTTAAAAAATAAAAAAAATCATTAACATGCATTTCAGTATAAAATATTATTTAAAAAATAACTACTACCCTGCAAATAACCCTCTTAATTCTCAAAATTAACTTTACAAGTTTTATAAAATTATTATTTTAGTTATAGGCGAAGTGAATGAAGTAAGTTTCTTTTGAACCTAGAGATGCTATGACAGAAACGTAGGAATAAAATCAGTAGGGTAATGATGCCTAAATCCTTCTCTCGGAGCAAGGTTGGAAGAGCATTCAGCTAAAGCATTTAACCATGCGGTTCATGGGACAGTGTGACACACAAGACACCTTTGGTGCCGAGCCTAGTTAGGACCCTAGGACGAGGAAAATCAACACGGGTGGCTGCTTTTTGGTGCCATGGCATATCTCACCGATGTAGACCCATTTAGGACTGAGCCACAGGCCCACGGGTGAAGAAAAATTTGTGCAAATTGTCCATCGAAGAGCCTGTCAGAGACATGACCAACCTGTGGTCCATTGCCCTCTCGTGCTGGTGTTACGAACCTTTTGTTTTGTTGTTTCTTTTAAGGATGTACTTTGCTCAATTATGCTCTTAACTAAGCTGCCACGTTTGCATATTTCAAGAAACAGTTTATGGTCAAATTTGAAATTCAGGACGTTGAGTTTTTTATGTTTTGTAAAAGGTAGAGGAGGAAAATTCATAGATTTCATAAAGGAAACGATGATTGTCATGCAAATTTGACGACACAAATGCGTGCCCACCATTATCTTATTGGAGCTTGCTTGATCAACTGTGGAAATGAATTCGTGTCGCATTAAGATATTATTGGAGAACGCGGTAGAAACATTGTTTTGCAAAAACTTTAAAAAGAATTATTTAAAATTATTTTTTTATCATTTTAATATACTAATATCAAAAATAAATTTTTAAAAAATAAAAAAATATATTATTTTAAAGTATTTCTAAGCGAAAATCATTTTAAAAAACAACCGCTACCACAATACCAAACATTATGACATAATTCTTTCAAGAGATAGTCAAAAGTTAAATTTGTATTTTTTTATGACTTGTAAAATTAGTAACATGATTTATCGTATTAATTAGATCTAAAATATTAGTTTGGATCTTTGTTGGAAATTTTTCTTAAAACATAATTGATGGATGCATTTAACATCTAAAAACTGTGGTCCTTTTACTTTTGAGGTTAAAATTTTATTAAAATTTAATCGTCAATATAAACCCTTTAATATAAATATTAACATAATTTAAATAAATTGTCGATAAATACTCAAAAAACACTTAGTTCATATGTTTTTGAAAAAACCATGAACCCTCTAAAACTCAATCCCATATAAAAAAGAAACAAGATTTTTTTTTGTTTATTTAGTGGGAAGGTAAAGAGTTAATGTTTAGAGGGGGAGAGGACCTAAGCAAATTTAGAATTGCGTCTCAAATTGTTGTACCTTGTTTAGGAGTGCACTTGAACAAAGTGGTGGTATTGAAATCTTGAAAGGTTTATTGAAGTTATTCATTTTAAACTAGGTGATGAGCAATAAAGATGTTAGGATAAATGATTAATTCTTGACAAAAAAAATATTCAATTTGATTATACTCTAAGAACTTCAACAAGTAAATGCCCTAAATTGTTTTTATTTAAGTATAAACTTCATATATGTTTAGTATGCATAAGAGGATTGTGTTTCAATCTTTTATGCAAGTTTATATATTTTTTCTTAGTAAACATGTTAGCCTTTGTTATGATTGCAAGTTTACTATTGTTCTTATTATATTGCATGATTATAAACGAAACAAATATGTCCACTTGTCTAATCAACAAGTATATTTTAAACTACAATCTTAAGGTTTTAGTGAATTAGTTTTTATTTAGTTTATAATTCTTTGTGAAAACTAGATTAATTGTTAAAGAGTATATTAACAACTTTATTTTTTTAGTTAAGTTTAACTTTCATCTAGTTTGTTATATTCATGCATGTAATATATTTTTTTAATTGAACATTTAAAAACTATGTTTGAATATATCTTTTAATCTTTGTTTCGATCATGCTAATTGTTTAATTTGTTTATACAAACTTATATTCGTATGCTATTTATTTAAACAAGCTTATAATGGTATGATGTATGTTAATAGGATAATAATTTAAAATAATCTTGCTTTGTTTAAAAAATCTGGTTGTTTAGCTTTTTGTATTTGTTATAAAAAAAAACTTATCAAACTTTAGTTTGTTAAAATTTTGTGTTTGTTCCACATATTATATCTTATACTTGCTTTGAGAAGAAAAAATTATTTATATAAATTCTGGCTATTGTTTTACAAAAATATATCATGACTTTAACTAGAGGATTGGTTTTCTCAACCAATGTTATTTTGGCAACCACTGCTTTGATAGAGAGGATTCCACCATCACTTTTTGTGGAGTGTGGTGAGAAATTTGAAAAATTCAATGGATTAAACTTTAAGAGGAGATAATAAAAAAAATATTATTCTATTTGACCACCTTGAACTTAGATAAGTTCTTGTCAAAAAAAGTGCTAATGCTATCAAATAATAAATTTAATTCTATTATTATGATAGCTTTGGACATATCGAATCATTGTGATTTTGTGTGCAAGAAATTTATCTTGAATACATTGAACAATACTCAATATGATATTTATTGTTCAATTAAAAGTGCAAAAGAACTATAGAATGCTCTGAACAAAGAGTTAACGACTAAAATTGACGGTATGTAAAAGTTCATAATTGGTAAATTTTTAAATTTCAAGATGGTTGACTCAATGGTCGTTATGAACCAAGTTTAATAGTTTCAAAACCTTGCATGATATTTATACTAAATAATGGTTATAGCTGAATTTTTTTCAAGTGGCTGCAATTATTTAAAAGTTTTCATCATCTTGGAAAGTTTTCGAGAATTGCCTTAAGCATAAGAGTAAGAAAATTGGAGTTGAGGACCTCATCTTGAGGCTAAGACTAAAAGAGAACAATGAATTGTCTAAAAGAAAGCTAACTTTTCTTTGAAGGAAAGACATCTCTAACTTCTAATTATATACTTAATAAAATGTCATACAATGAGTTAGAAAAGACACCATATAAATTATGAAACGGTAAAAGATTTTTCTACAAATACCTCAAAGTGTGGGGGTATTTTGTAAATAATATAATTTTTTATCCTTAAAAGGTCAATATGGGACCTAAAACAATGGATTGTGTATTTATCAAATATGCTTACAATAATAATGCATATTAATTTCTTGTACTCAAGTCAAGTATTAAGGATATTCATCTTAATACTATAATGAAATTAATGAATGACATTATTTGAAGGCATAGTTCCATTTAAGAAAGTAATGCATATCAATTTATAAGAATGAAGTATTACATATGAAATATTAAGAATATTCATCCTAATACTATAATCAAATCAATGAGTGACACATATTTAAAGGTATAGTTCCATTTAATAAAGTATAAGAAAATCATTTATTTAAAAGAACGATTGAGGGTAACTCAAATGGTCATCATCAATAAAAAAAATAATAAAGGTGAACCTAAAAGGAGTAAAAAGGCAAGAATAACAAGAAAAAAATTGATCTTGAATTCCTAACATACTTGTTAGAAAATGAGTCTCGTATGTACTCCAAGATAAATGTCTTATCTTAAAACTTCTTAATAAAAGTAGACAATCAATAGTGAAATATAATTCATTATGAATAATCATGCATGAAAACTAAAGGATTTTCCTCCCAGAAGTAAACCATTAGTACATAAGTAGATCCTTAAAAGTAAGATGAAAGTTAATGGAACTATTGATAAATATAAAAGTAGTCTTGTTGTTAAAAAGTTTAAACAATAGAAAGTTATGGGTTATTTTGGCACATATTCATATGTGTTAAGAATAAATTTCATACAAATGTTATTACATAAACAATACATAACTTTTCTTAAATGGTAATCTTGGTAAAGAGATTTACATAGAATAACCTGAGAGGTTCGTTTTTAATTACCAAGAAAAGAAAGTTTGTTAAATCATTAAATTGTTTAAAACAAACACCTAGACAAATGAATAAAATGTTTGACAATGTTATGTTTTTAAAAAATGAATTCAAAATCAATAAAGTTGATAAATGTGTTTATATAAGAAATGCAAATAAATGTTATGCTAATTTATGTATTTATGTCAACAATATGCTTATTTTGAGCAATTGATTACATGATCAAGTCTACCGAGAAAACATTAACTAATAAGTTTGACTTGAAAGACTTGGGTGTTATAGATGTCATATGAGAAATAAAAACCAAAGGGCATCTAATGGTTTGGTATTGTCTAAATCTCATTATATTGAGAAAATCCTTGATAACTTTTCTAAGAGTGGTAATAACATTATGAAAACATAAATGGATATAAGTGTATATCTGTCTAGAAACAAAGATATGAGACTAGACCAATTAGAATATTATCAAATAATTGAGAACTTGATGTATGTTATGAACTACATGAGGTCTAATATTGCATACTCGGTTAACAAATTGAGTAGATTTACTAGTAATCTAAGTATGAATCATTGGAAAATAATAAATAGGATACTCAAATACTTGAGATACGCCTTGGAGTATAAGTTACATTATACTAGTTACCTAACAATGCTAGAAAGGTATAGTGATGTCAATTGGATATCTGATACTAAGAATTCAAAATTAACTAGTGAATATGTCTTCACACTCAATAAATAAGTTGCATCATGAAAACCCTATAAGCAAACATATATTAGAAGATCCATAATAGAATTAGAGTTTATTGCTTTTGATAAAGCTAAAAAGAAAGTCGTGTGGCTATAGAACTTGTTTGAGGATATTCCATATTGTTCAAAATTAGTCCCAACAATTTGCATCCATTATGACAATTAGTTTGGCATTGGAAATTATTATTTGCTACTTATTCATATGATAAAAGCTCTGATGGTTGCAGCATGATAAAAGGTGAGCTATGCTCTTAATGATTTTTATATCTTTGTATACCAAATAGAGTATAGAAAAATATTCTTAATGAAAGATCACCTAAATAAGTAAGAAATATGGTCATTTCTTTTAGAATTTAAACAAAAATATTGAATTCTCTAAAGCATTCATGAAACTAGAAGTTATTCAATGCCAAAATAAATATAACCGTAAGAACCAAAAAGAAACCTCTAAGTGAAGATCTATGTAAATATTATTGTTTTGGTTTATACGACAGGCTAAATATTTCAAAATTTTGAGTTCACTAATTAGCCGAGTAAATATGTTAGTATTTTATTGAAGAAGGCTTTATATTAAAACCAACCTATCTTATTATAACGATTCATCAAGTTAGTATTTCTCTATGAATCTTCAAGTTATTTTTACTACTCGTACAATTTCCATTCATGTGGGGGATTGTTGGGAAATTTTGTTAGAAATGGTTACTTGGCACATTTGAGGTTAAATTAAAAATGAAGTCCTCTTATTTTTATGGTTAAAAATTTATTAGAATCTAATTTCTAACATAAGCTTTTTAATATGAAAAATCAACATGATTTAAACAAATTATGGATGAATAAAAAATTAATCTCAATGAACCCTTGGTTATGTTTTTGGAGAAATCCAAAACCCTCAAAAACTTTATCCAATATAAAAAAGAAACAAGTTCATGTGGCTTATTTAGGGGGAATGTGAAGAGTTAATATTGAGACCAAATGACACCCAAGTTTTTAGTGGGAAGATGACCTAAGCAAAGTGGACTTTAGGTTTAAATCCACACTCGTGTGCGGCATAACTTGAATTAGCTTGTACTCGTGCCTTGAGCTTTAGGCCTGTGTTTGGATTTGGGTTTATGCTTGTTGTAAAATAATTTTTGGGCTCCAAAGATTTGTTTTTTTGCCAATTTAATTTTGGCATGTGTCTGGTTCACAAAGAATTGTTTCTTCCACCCTATTGTTTTGACTACCTCATGAATTTAAGAATCCAGTCGATATTTTCAGAACAATTTCTTTAGAACATGAATATTTTTTCCAGCTAAAAACATTTTATTTAAAGACAAAAAATTCAAGTTTAATTCTGATTTTATAGAGGTTAATTAAAGCTAATGATGGAGTGAATTCATTATGATTATTATTAGAATTAATTGTACCAGTTTTAGTTCCATAATTTATCTATAAAAAAGTGTTCATGGTTGGTTATTTTTGTTCCATAATTTTAAATATCATTTCACACCTAAATTTTCATCCAGGTTCCTTTGTTTTTTAAGCTTTATTTTTTATATAATTTTCCTCTTAATATAAAGCTTATGTTTAGTCATTATAAAGAGATTATTAAGTATTATTTTCTTGTTTTGTTGGATTTTGTTTAGGAATACACCTAAACAAGGTGATGATTTTGGGATCCTGAAAAGTTTATTGAAATCAATCATTTTGCATCAAGTAAGAAATAATAAAACCTTAAAAGATAAATAATTAATTTTTGACAACAACAAAATCTTTGCTCGGTTGTATTTCAAGAGCTTTAAGAAGTAAATGGCCTAAATTAGTTTTGTTTAAGTGTAAACTCTATACTTATTTCTATGCTTATTTTAGTATGTGTACTTAGAATTGTATTTTAATTTTTATACAAGTTTATATATATTTGCTTAATAAGCATGCTAGCCTTCATAATGATTACAAGCTCTTATTATATTTTGTAAATCTAAAACATGATGAATCTCGAAATGGAAAAGAAATAAAATGCAGGTTCCCCTGACAAGAAACAGGGGAGTTGGTTTCTGAAGAGATTTATTCCATGGATCACTACCTATAGATCAACAGTCTTACCCCTCTAGATTTAACATGACAACAGCAGTTAACAGTATCCTCAACTATTTTTTGCATCTGGCGAGCTTAAATCTTCTAAATTTGTATGGAAAGAATACAGGGATTAAGTGGGATGGTCTTTTTTGGCAACCAGAGGACCACAAGATGCCAAAAAGGACCACTTCAAGAGGGTTGTGTTCACCAAATATAGAGTGGTCCAAGGGAATGATGATAAACAGTCACAACATCCCAAATATATCTCCCAACAAAGGCAATGATGATATTAAACAAACATTACACACACAGCTAGTAATGAAAGCATTTAAGGTCCATGCAGTTCCTTTTGACCTTCTGTTTCTTCCCCAGCCAATCAGCGTATGCTGATGCTGCTGCCCTACCAGTTTCCCTCTCTCAAGTTGAGGATGGATCTGTGTTAGGCTCGACCTGTGTAGGCCACCGGATGTCTAAGTGGGCTGGTGTGTATTTAATTTAAAGGCCTGTGTTTTTGCTGTGTCCTTCCTGGCTTGTCTGGCCCAGGTTGGGCCTAGACTAAATGTTCCCTTTCATTTTTGTTTCTGTTAAGCTCTTCTGGTGCCATGGAGGAGGGGTTGAATATTTAGAAAGGGACCTTAAAACTCGAACCCACAATACCAGTTTTTAGAGAAAAACTCAACTGCTTAATCGAGTGGGAATGGCCGTCCTTCCTTTTATCTCGAATACTGTTTTAAATAAGAAAAAAGGATGCAAATCAACAATCATCCAGATAGTGCAAATTGACAGAGCCATATTGCTAGGTAATGAGGACAGCCGTCCCTATGTTACCAAGTCGTCACATCCAGATAGTTCCTCTACTCCATGCTATACAGATGGTCGCAAACTTGCATGGCTCAGACCCCAGAGCCCCTGTCAGAAACAGTGGAAAATTCATTACGCCATAACCAGGAAAGGAAAACTGTAAGGTATGTTTTCCATGGATCACAACGCACTACTATTAACAATATGATCCATAGTAGGAGGAGGCCTTGATCAAGCTTGGAGAAATGGAATGTGAACAGAACAACTAAAAAGAAATAGGATAGGCAGCTGGAAATCTGGGATTATTCTTAATTTAATATTTTTTAAAATTCAATTAAGTACGCATTTCTAGAAACACCAAGTTATACTGTATAAGAGAAAAAGAAAAGAATGAAATTAATATGTACGTGAAAACCCTTTCTCAGGTTTGGTTGGGACAGCAGTCAGCAAATGGTCTTCCATTACCTACTCATTCTCTTGCAAGCAAGCAGCAAAATGTTGAAAAGTCAAGAGTTGCTAGGTGTTAACTTCCGTATAAAGAGATAAGAGATAAGAGGCAAGAGAGCACTACGTACAGTAAGAAAATACTTGACTTGGCTAGAATGCTCTACATCTATACGCCAAAGAAATATCCAATGAGTATGAAGAACATTTGTAAACACAAAGACTGTAATCCATTATACCTTCAGCTTCCAGAAACTCACAATCATGCTTGATTTGCCTATAAAAGCAAACAATTAATGCTTGATTTGCCTATAATATTTGTTTTTATTTCAAACTATTGTGACAAGAAAGAAGAGCCAGAGTAATTGACATGCCTTAAGAGTTTTTCTCGGATCAATGGATCTAGGAAAAAACGAAAACCTGAGTCCATATCCTTTAATATGACGTTCTCTACGACCTTTCGATTTGTTTACTTTTCGTCCTTTCCATGAGCCTTTCAGGTCATAAACCCTGAATATGCTAGCATGTGGTGGAATAACTCTGGAATGAACAGCAAAGCAAACCTGCTCACAAAAAGTCATAATTAGGTGCAACTCAAAAATGTTAGTTCCAAAACACAAGGGAAGACTGGAATTTTTTTTTATCAGGTTTGACTCTTTCACTAGCTTTGTTATTTCACCAAGGCAATAATCATGAGTAATCACTGTGCAAACTACAGTGCTCATTGTAACTTCAAGTGAGATCGACATACAAGCAACAGCATCACCTTCACTTTAAGTAATCTAAATCAATGGACATGAAACTGCTAACAAAAACAAGAAATTCTTTGTTGGCTGGGTGGCCTAAAGTTATGTTTAGAGGACGCATTATCGTAAACAGTGACATGTTTTGTGAAAGTTACCGGAGAAGGCTGTTTTGTTTAGTGATGACACTTCCACGCATATAACCAAAAAAAAAAAGAAGCATTTTTTCTAAATCCACGAACATGAAATTAGTGTTTTGCATATGTGGATGAGACAAAAAAAAAAATTAATGAGATAAAACGGTGTACACATCGCTCCTGCAAATTACATGGTGGTGCATGAATCAATCAGACAACGCATGACCAACCATTTTCTAACTGGATTTTTTAACTGCCAAGATTGAGGCTTGAGAAGATATTTTTAAAATTTAAAGATTTGATGGTCTACATTTAAAAAAAAAAACTTTTAAAAATTCATGTAAAAATTTAAATGCAATCTAGTGGTTGGATAAAAAGTTTGGTTCTTTTAAGTCATTATTCTGTTTTGGTACGGTTAGACCTTCTTTTAAGTTTAAACATGTCCCACTAGTCCATAAATACATTTGTTAAGTCATTCACATTATTTGTTTAGGACATATCATTATCTAGTTGTGATACACTCACACCTAACTGCTTAGAATCATCTGTTATCGTAAACTTGATCATATCATTGACATTCATAAAACATATTTTGAAGAAAAAAAATCATAGAATTATGATTTTTATGTGAAATAATCAATTAATTCATACAACTGGATTAATCAGTCAACCGGTTGAACAAGAGAATTATCAATGAGGCTACATGTTAAGTTGTTGCGCATTATATTTAAATATCGTTATTCTGGAGTGCGATAGTTATATTGTTAGAAAACAGACAGGAAAAAAAGTATTGTTTCGTCAAAAAAAAATTAAAATAGTGTTATTCTGCAAATAGCAAAAATTTTTAAGGAAAAATCGTACAATTTTCAACTCCTTCCATTTGTGGGAGAAATTGGCATGTCAACATCGAGTTCTTGCCAAAATAAGGAGCAGCTAGTGAAGTCACGAGCATGGCACTGCAGGATAGGAACTGGTAGCATTGCTCTAGATTTGATCCAGGGATGGCAGAATTGCCAAATCCAGAAAAGGAACAGAAGCACCATGCCCCAAAATTTTCCCTGGGCTTGAAATTTTAATGAGATCATCAAAGCTATTGAACATAAAATATACTTGGTAACTTCTTCTAAAGGGCATGCTAGATATAACCAGTAAAAATTGGAGCTGGAAAAATGTCACGTTGAAACAACTCAATGTTAAGGACATATAAAAGCCAAAATGCAACAAATCCAGGTTGTAAATATGCATTCGATGCGTAAATCGACAAGAAACAGTTGAGGAACGTCTGTGATGAGGCCAGTGCCTGGATGAATCCTTGTTGAGTCACAAAAAGTCACAAAGTATTTATACAAAAGGTATTCTCGCGTAAAGAATAATATTCCCATTTTCATGAATTAGCAGAATTTGTTTGCAGGTACAATGTGTTAACTTTTCTGGAACTGATTTCATAATGATTGAAATTGAAGGGTAAACAGGCAAAAAGAAAAAAAAAAGGGAAAAATTCAGACATTTTTCAACACCAACACACTAAATTCATTAATTCAATAACAAATTATGGTGCCATCTCAATCCTAGGTTCAAAGCAAAAACCAGTAAAGAGCTGAAGAGGGAACCTCTTTGTCACTGGGCACTTTTGTGACCACTTCCATTGTTTCTGGTTAAAGTCAAAAACAAGAAGAGCTGGAGCCCCATAGCTCTGGATGTATATGAGATTATCCGTACCGCTACTTGCAAAAACATCATCCAACTCCCCAAATCCTTGGAAACACTTATGGGGCATTCGGGCAATCTCTTGCCAGTCCTTGCCATTTAGAACCCAGATGCCAATCCCCTTTATTATGTCAGGCCGGTCTTGTTTACCAATTCCTCCCACCATTACAAGCTTCTCATTCAAATTCATCAGACGGCCACAAGTAAGAGGACAAGGTACTTTGATAAAACTTCTTATCAACAAGCCATTAGAAGATCTGCTGGATAGATTGTATGTAATCAGACCATGACGGGTTTCTGGGGAGCCACCTCCTGCAGAATATATCAAAACGTATAAAAACCCACCACAGATTACACTCTCATCACCACCTCTCCATCCTGTCAAAACCTCTGTGCAAGAAGTTACCCACATCCTCGTATCAGAATCATAAATGTGGATAGAGAGATCCCATTGGAAAAAATTCCCAGGGACTTGCTTAGACTTCACAATTGAGATAGTATAACCATGTGATATCCGGTTCACAGAAATAGCAAGTGCACTGTAATCAGGAAATTTTAAACCTGGGGACTCCTGAAGCTTCCTGCAGTGTTTGGTGATAGGGTTGCAGACATACAACTCGCTTCTGGTGTCATTGTCCATGAAGGAAACCAAGCCACATGATGAAGCAATGAACCAATTAGATGTCTTGATGCGGGGAAGATCAATGCCATACCATTTTCGAAGGACTGGATCAAAGGCATAGCCAACAGGTTCATCTGAGCTTGTGAACATAAAATACCAAGGTTTTTGTG
The DNA here is from genome assembly GCF_000002775.5 of Populus trichocarpa. NCBI lineage: Eukaryota > Viridiplantae > Streptophyta > Magnoliopsida > Malpighiales > Salicaceae > Populus > Populus trichocarpa. Next base: position 12,734,868 of record NC_037286.2, on the reverse strand, counting down.
GCAGGACATGCGAGAAGTTCCATAAAAACCTCCTTGAACTAACAATCTCATGCCATCTTTTACACACACAGCCAGCTCTGAAGATGCTAGCAACGGGGAGACAAGCTAGGATTCGTTCTAGCAGATCATCAGGCAAGATTAAATCAACTGAAACAGCATTAACTTCTTTACTGCCTTCATCGCTAAGTTCAGAGAATGAATCAAATTCACCAATGCCCCTTGTTGAGTCCTCAAAACAATTAATTACCCAAGACGTTTCTCCCTCCATGATGAAAATAGAAGACACGATCAAAAAAGATCTGGGACAACAAAGATGGCGAGAGATGAAAATGAAAGAGACAAAATAATTTTGAAATGAAGATTAATGGGAATAAAAGATAAACCTCCTTGTTGCCAAATATGAGTTAATATAACCTAAAAATGCACTAAACCTTGGGAGATCCCAATTATAGCTCATTGAGTTAAACCACCAAACATGATAAAGAATAAAATCTAGAGATTGAAATACATGGCAATCAATCTGAAAGTTATGAACGTTGAACGATACTAGAATTCACAAATGAAAAAACAAAAGAACAAGTCTTGATGTGCTGCAGAAAGCTAACAGTATCTAAAACTAACACCACTTCCAGATTCAGAGATACAAAACCCCAATGTTTCCCCTACTGTTGAGAGAATAATGATTCTGAAACCTCAAACATAAGACATCAAAGAACAGAAATCAAAACATAATTCAACTAACTTACAGGAAGACAAGAATCAACCTTCAAGTTCACTGTCGCTCTACATCCAGATGCAGAATTGTGAAAAAACAAGACCCTATAGTGATGGTCTTAAGGGCACCTGCAAAGTTAGTAGGAACAGGATCATATGCTGTCATCCTTCCACATATTTCAGGTTATATAAATTCATCTTTAAAATATCCAACCACAGACCCAGAGTAAAGTCCAACTATTAACAAAAATCTCACGAAAAAAAAAACTGCAAAACTCCCAGCATCACCGGCCCAACAAATATGATAAAAAAAAGCCTAGATTTTGTCATACAAGGAACAAGTGAACATGAAAGCATACATTTTTAGCATGATCAATATGGTACTCAGCTTGCGGAGAACCAAGCAGGCCCATATAGATTACTTAACACGTTACTTTATACCCGGAAGGAAATACAGTGAAATTAAAAAACCTGACAGACCGGTTACCAAATCAAATGCAGAGCAAATTTTAATCCTCTGGATTTGAAACGACATCCATGGATGGATGTATCCCACATTAATAAAAAAAAAGATTGTTGCTTCAAAAGGCCAACGGCATTTAAAGAGGATAACATGTAAATGAATCAATTGATCTAAAAAAAGACACCAACTTGTGTTTCTTTCAACACAAAAACAGCCTTTTTTCATGGTTATCAAACCCTACTAAAACTGCTGTGGTGAGCCAATAAAAAACAAAAATGATGTTAGGTAAGATTAGGCCATGCTTATCTATCAATCAAAACATCAAAACCCCACTTCGAAACTAAAATTAAAGCACACAAATAGATCACTATAAACCCATTAAAGATTTCCAGGAACAGACAAAAAAGAAGAGAACTTCCAAGAAATCAAGCCCCTTACCTCGTTTAAGGCCACCAACACTCTATCTTCCCAGCCAGGTCTTGCCAGATTTAACAGGGGGAAAAATGGCATAAAAAGAAAGAAGAAACTTAAAAGAGAGAAAGGCAAAAAAAGGAGTGACACCTTGATAGAGGAAGCAGTAAAAGAGAGTATTAAAAGCAGATAAAGAGAAAACTGAAATGAGGGTATGTGAAGGTCTTTTCCTCTAATGGTAGAGAAACAATGAAATGGGTCACTCCAGATTTGGCTGGCAACCCGTGCCAAAGAAACCCATTTTACTGTTTTAGAGAGAAAAGAGAGGGGTTTTTTTATTTTTTTAGTGTGGTTTTATTTTATTTTATTTTATTTTATATTCTTTTATATGTGTATATATATTATAATAAGAAAAACGATTGGCGGAGATTAAAAGGTACGTTTGGAAATAAAAATTGTTTTTAAAAAAAATTATTTAAAAATATATTAAAATAATATTTTTTATTTTTTAAAATTATCGTATCAAAACATAAAAATAATTAAAAAAAATCAAAATTTCATTTAAAAAAAAAAACCAGTGCGACTTTTGAAGTGAGAAGGCCTTTTTTCTTCAGAGTGTGGGTGTGTTTTTTTTGGCAAAGGGAGACAAGGGGAAGGGGCGTGGTGTGTATTTGAGGCGTTATTCAAGCAACTATCGATTTTTAATGAGTAGTAGAAAGAAGAAAACATTTGGATTTTGACTCGCTCATCAACCTCCGCAATTTTTTTTTACTTTTTTTTTTCATTTTTTTTCTTTTCTACAAGTACATTTTAAGACTTTGGTTGGACTCTTTATTTAGGATCTTTTTTTATTATTATTATTTTCATTATTAAAAGACCTATTGGATATGGATTATACAGTGGTTAGTGATGCCAAACTACCCTGGTTAACACACGAATTAGTAAGATTTATATTTCATATAAATCCTTGGAGTTTAGTTTAATTGTAAGATTTTGGGTTTGTTTTTTTAAAAATCATTAATTATTTTAGAATTGATGGAGACTTATATAGTCATTAATTTTAAAATTTTAAAAGATTAATCGAGATACTTGTGAACTCATTCGGACACATGTTATAAATAAATAAATATATAAAATAAATACATGCTAAGCACCAGTACATGCTAAACAACTTCAACCATATGAAATATATATATATATATATATATATATATTTCATATGGTTGAATATATATGTGTGGTTGAAGTTGTTTATCATGTACTGGTAAAATTCACGACAGAGCCATATTTGATCTCTTCCGACTGTAGGTAAACATAAAAATTAGTTTATACGGGGTTCCTTTTCTTCTCTCTTGTCTCGTTGGAAGCACGATGACCTTCCTTCTGGGCCTTGTTTACCTCACTAAAATCCGATCATGTCACAGGTCAAATCTTATTCTCAACCACCATTGCCAGTTTGCAATTTGCAAATCAGCGAGCAGAATCTTTTGGCCTCGTCATCGACGACGCTCAAATCATAGCACTGCTTCAATTATTCATGCATGTCTGCATTTAAAAATTGCATTGCGTTACGTTTGATCAGCTGGGATTGGAGTTTCTGGTGCTGTTAGTCGGATTCTTTGACTTAATCAAGGCTGGGAATTGCAAAAAGATTGCTTGACCAGGTTTTGAATTTAATTAGTAGCTAAACCAGCTTGTTGAATCATACAATAATCATTTATGGGGACACAAGCATCTCTTGCTTGAGTGTGCCCGTTCAGAAGAGGTTATACAACAGGATTATTTATAAGATAGTGCATGCCAGTGGGGTAGTGCTGGCGATGTTAACATTGCAGTTTTTGCCTTCTTTTTCTTCTTTTTTCTCCCCCTGGCTCCTTCATGTTTGCCCAGCAGCTTTTCTTCTTTTTTTTATCGAGCGGTGATCATAAGAAGACTTCGAAAGACAAAACAAGGGGAGGGATAGAACATATCAAATTAGAATATGCTGTTCCTTAACGAATTTCTATGGGTACAAGCAGCACAATTAATGCTGCAAACATATTGGAATGCTAATAATATTGCATTCTCTGAAGCATAATACTAACAAAAATGGATTGCTGATCACTTTATGATGCCACTAATGCGTGGTGCGTGGAGCCAAGTTAATATATATATATATATATAGCGAGAGAGAGAGAGAGAGAGAGAGAGAGAGAGAACATGGACACAAGTAGGGATTGGGGAAAATGGCTCGCCAGAGAAACCAAAGGATGAAAAGCATGTGGGCGTTGACTCTTTAACGTCTGGCATGGACCTTTCTATTTTGTACTTAAGAGAGCTGAAAATTAAAAGGTTAGTGGCAAGACCACCATAGCACCTAGTTCAGCCAGCCCACCATGGTCACGTTAAGTCGTGTCACCTCGCATGATTTTATAATTCCTTGCTTTTTCCCCTTTAACGAGTTTTAATGTGTCTAATTTGTCCGTTTATGTCTAGATTTTGTTGAGGAAAACTCACCAAATGTTTCATCTGAAGCATGAAGTCATGGAGGACATGATTGTGGTGGTAACCCAGCGTTGAAAAGGATGTTCTTCTCACAACTCACCCTAGTGGGATTAACTGTTCATGTTATGAGTAGCTTTTATCCATGAAAACCCATTGGGTTAGAACTCTTCATCTTTTTTGGGTCTGTCTGTGGCTACCTTTGCCACAGCACACAGCACAAGATTGAATTATTAGGGTGGGTTTATTTTCACTTCTGCTTTTGTGTTAGCAAAAAATCAAGAATAAAAATATCAAATTCATGCTTTTGATGTTGCTGATCTTGCTTTCAGTGGTGGGCCTCGCCATTAAAAACAAAAACAGCAGCAAAAACGAACATACATTTAAACTTGATTGAGATGTTTATCTAATTTTTGAATTAGGTTACTACAAATTAGACCCCAACCTAAGATTAAATCATTAAACTGATAGAGGGACATGCGATTAACTAAGCAAAATTTTTTATTCCTACACTTGAATTACAAAACCATAACGTCAGTTATAGAACTGATTAAAATATAGATGTCTTTGTTCGATTTTTTTATTTTTTTTTACCAATTTCTGTATTTTTTTATGATTACAGAAACTGGTAGAGATGAACATGTTAAACCAGGAGAGATTGGGGAGAAAGTGGCAAGATTTTAAAGTTTGAGGACTGATTTGTTGATAAATATATAGTTAAAGACCAATTTGTAACGATCCTCTAGAATTTCTTTCTGTCCCGGTGTGTTAAGGACAATCTCGGCTCTGTCAAGCACCGGGTTTTAGCCGTCTATGGAAACCATTGTAAGATGGCTACCATAAATCAAGCCTGTGTATTCGCATGCATGGTTAGATCCGTTACTGTCGTTAGCAAATATCCAACACAAAAGGCAAAGAAAAACAAGAAGCAAATATATACTTAATTCTTTTTGTTACAATAGCATGGCTGGGGATACCATCTGCGCCGCCCAGGAAGTTAATTATACCGTGCTCTGAACCTGATTTTAATTGTATTTTTTAAAAAATTAATTATTTTAATTTTTTTTTATATTTTTGTATTGTTTTGATATCAAAAATAATTTTTTAAAAATAAAAAAATATTATTTTAATATATTTTTGAATAAAAAAACTCTAAACCACGATCATTACTACACTTTCAAATAACCTTTTAAAAACCACTCCTCGGCATTCCATGCACTGTCTATGGGGCGTGAGGACATTCCACACGCAAGCAAGTTTTTTTTAATTAATATATAACAATTTTTATAACAATTATATTATTAAAAAAAAATCTAATATGAAAAGTCACAAAAAACCCTGGCCATGGCTATAAAAAAATATATTTTAAAAACAAATACATCTTTTTAATGTTTTAAAATAATTAAAAAGATGATAAAGCTTCTAGATTCGAGATTTTACTTTTAATAGCGATTAAATAATTTTTTTTATAGTTTAACGTGGGTGTCCGGGTCAGTTTGCGCGCACCTCGACTAATCTCATGGACCCTAAAGTTAACGACCATGTAAGCCTCGAGTGGCTATCATATGAGTAACCATAAGGTTCAAACCTGAGACTATAGAGAAAGTAAATCTTTTAATCTCAAACTCTTATAACTGTGACACCATAGATGGTTAGGATTAAATAATTTTGTTCCGCTGAATAAATGTATGGAGACCTTAGTACCCTGTCCAATACGTTTTTTCATCATTTGAAAAAGACTAGGCAAAATCATTACTTCAATAGTGTGTGTAATCCATTACTGTCGTTAGCAAATATCTAACACAAAAGGCAAAATCATCACTTCAATAGGGCTTGGGGACCTTTCATATGTGGACGAGTGTGCCACGTTTATTTAAAATAATATCTATATTAAATTAATTATTAAACAATTTCTCTAACAACTATATTATTATAAAAAAATTCCAATATAAAAAGATATAAAAACCCTTGAACCATAGCTGTAAAAATTTTGATTTTAAAGAAAAATACATCTTTTTACTATTTTAAAATAATTAAAAATACAATAAAGCTACTCGATTGAGATTTATGAGATTTTGTTTTTAAAAATGATTGAATAATTTTCATATCCTGAATAAATATATAAAGACTTTATTACCTCTTCCAATATATTTTTTCATAATTTTTACTTAGCAAAATCATCATTTGTCTGTTTGGAAATATAATGTAAATCGTATTATATTAAATTTTAAAATTTTAAAAATTAAATTAAATTTTTTTTATGTTTTCAAATCATTTTGATGTGCTGATGTCAAAAATATTTTTTAAAAATAAAAAATATATTATTTTAATATATTTTTATATAAAAAATACTTTAAAAAACAACCACTACACCCTAAATAATGTTTAATCCATGGTAAATTTACTCTTGTTCCATGTGTTTGAGCTGAGAAATAACAGTTTTTCTCTAAATTTAATGTAAAAGAGAATCATTAGGAACTCGTGGGATGAGTAATCACGAGTAGGATTTGTAGAAATATTAATCAAATTTTAAAGAATGTAATTTAATTTATCAGATTTTAAATTTATTATTTAGATATTATCAGTTTAAGTAGTATAAATTTAATATATATATATATATATATATATATATATATATATGTCAATCAAAGTTACACTGAAGTGCTAGTAGCAGTCTTGTGCATTGTGCAATACTGTGGGCCTGTACAGAGTGAATTGGACATGTGTGGGAGACGGGATTTCCGTCACTTGCATGCATGCCAGTCAAATCATCAGATCCCTATCTTAAGCAACCTCTGCTAGGCTACAATCGACATAATTATACATAAATGTTCTCACTTCTTTAACTTTTGTAGTTGGACGTCTTAACTTTTTTATTTTTATCAATTGAGTCCCTCTCTCAACAAGAGCACGGTCTATCGGATCCCTTATGCAACTTATATAATTTTTTTCTATTTAGATTAAATTTATTTATTTAGATTATTGTGATTATACAATATTAATAAAACCCTAACCTTCTTTTCTTTTATTTTTATATTTTTCTTTATATTTTTATATTTTTCTTTATATTTTTTAATTATTTTACATGATATCAAAATATAATTTCACGAAACGATCACGAAACGAGACTTAATTTCAATTACGGCTTTCACGATATATTAATCTTAACTCTGATCTTATCATTTGAGATATTCATATGTTAAAAAGAATATGATCTGTTAAGTTTAAACTTGAATGACATGTCAACTAGAGGATGACATGAATGTCAAAACCTTACCAGAAAATCATGACAGAAATGACGACTCTTTAGATATTCATGCACAGATTAAACCAGAGAACACACATTTACAACCCATATTTTATGCTCAGATATTCTAAAGGGTGACCTTTTAAACTTAGCAAAACAGTGCTCATCTTTCATATATTTGTTCGTAGGTATACCATTCTTTCCGTCTGACATTAAAAAGGATTTCTGGACAAAGAAGGTTAATTTATCTTCAAAAACCGTTGTTTTCTTGCAAAAATAGGCATTCATATTATAAAACATTAATAGAATTTAGATGGAGGGACCTAGTTGAAAAGTTTTAGATAAAATAGGTATAGAATTGTTAGGAAGGGGATTTCAATTAAAAATTGGTTACAGCTTGGTGGTTTAATTTATAATTGATCATGGATGAGGGACTCGATAAAAAATTGGTTATTATTTGGAGACTGAGAGTCCGTCGGTATTAAATTTCAACTTCCTTCGTGGAAAAACACAACATCGAACAACAGGCATGCATGAGATTACCATTTGTTTAATGACCAAAAACCCACAGAACATTTTGTAGCCCATCACGTTTTAGACAGACAGTTCGCCTGGAAAAAGCTTCCGGTGGTCTTCTAGCACGAGGATGATGGGAAATGGAGGACAGGTCATGGTCAGGCTGGCCGCTCACGGATTAAGGAAAAAGGAAGAGGTTATTATATTCGTCTCCAAGCATGTCTTTTTGTTCGAAATATTAAAAATAAATAATTTCTAAGCATGTCTTTTGATGTCAGTTTGTTGTGTACACTGAGAATTAGTTTATTTTAGATATTTCTTCACGTCAATTTGATATTTTTTTTAAAAAAATAAATATTCTTGACTATTAAAAATTGCGGTGAAAACACAAAAAGACAGCAATAAGATCATAAAGAAAAAAAAAATAACTGGAAATAAGTTAAAACACAAATAGCACCAAAACTTTATTTTATTTCTAAAATATTAAATCGGTCGGCCAAGTCTACTTCGTACAATATCTTTTACTGGCTAGAAAAATCAACATAAACTATAAAACAAAATTAAAACATTAACACAGAAAGAAAATTAACACAAAATCCAAAATAAAATAATAAATTCATAAATCTATTTAACAAAAATAACAAAATTGATTCAAGAAGCAACTTCCAGATCTTTAAGTGGTAAAGTGGCTCCTTTTATAAAAACATCATGTAGAATATTTTATAAGAATTTAAACTTCATTCAACACGATTAAATTTATAGTTATAATTATTTTAAATCACTATCCTAGTGTAATATGGCTAGGTCTTTTCCTAACTCTAGACTTGCCTTACTAGTTTATAAAAGCATGTGTTAAGCAGCTCACATGGTTTGTTTGGAGATATAATTATACAGAACACTTTATCTCTGCAAATCAGACTATATTATTAATTTTTAAAATTTTAGAATGCTGAAATTGCTGAATAGCATATAATTTTATGTTATTTTTAAAAAATAAATTCATGCGTGAATTCATAATTTTGTCAATTGGCTCTTCACTTCATCAAGATTTTTTTTTTTTTTTGTCTTTTCACACTACACCATGGTCTTCCATATCCCATGTGACCGGGTGTTCAGAGTGCCCAATTCTGTCTTCCTCCGAGGCATCAAGCTGTGCCAAATCGCCCTCAACAAGTCTAGCTTACCACTCATCAATTCAACACATATATTAGGCTAACATGCGCAACTTTTATTTTTTCATCATCACCACCTACCAAGATGATCTCTAGATGCTTTTTTTATTGGGCAATCTCTCTTGTCATAAAACCACCACCAATTTTTAATCCAAATATTAACAATTAAACTGTATCGATGCTTCCAAAATGATCAAATTGCTAGAAAACAATCCCAAAATCATCCTGATCACGTTTCAGAAAGCTCTGATTTGATAAAAAAAAAAATCTGGCTTGATGAGTGGATCAAATTTCATGACAAATCCAATTGCACATAGATCTTTTGACTCGCACTCCACTCCGCTCGACTTGACTAAACATCACTTGGCTTGATTAGATGACGTGGCTGGTGGGTCCTACCTGATGACGTGTCAAAAGAAACTGAAAATTGACTGAATAGTGATGCGGCATGCTGACTTGTTTGGGCAAAACTTTGACCAGCCCGTATATGAAAAGTCATGCAACTTCTCTCTCTTACACACAGATATATATATATATATCAGGAATGCTGTTTGGGGTTCCACTCGTGGATTCATTGATTACGTGGTAATTAGTTATTAAAAAAATCTGATTTTTATTTTATTTTTTTACTTTAAATTAATTTTTTTTATTTTTTATATTAATGTCAAAAATAAATTTTAAAAATAAAAAATATTATTTTAATTTATTTTCAAATAAAAAATATTTTAAAAAGCAAAATAAAATAAAATTAGAAACATCTTTGATGTTTTGGCACTATATAAAACCTCCCAAAAACCTGAAAGAATTTCTCGATCATGTTAAACAACTGAAGGAGTTTCCCTTCAATTTTAGCAGGTGAGATTGGCAACATAAGCAAAACTTCGTTAAATTTAGAAACTTGTTTGCAATTCGTTGGGTTTTTTTCTTCTCTCGTGAATGCACTTATATGCATACAAACGACTGGTATCCGCATGATTGGAAACAAGTGTAGACATGGGGGAACAAAACGAATATCGCAATAAAATCACATGGGACAGTATAAACATCCTTTTTCCAGACACCAATTATCGCTGCGGGGTAATTATTTGGAGACCAGGTTACTTAGGATAGGAGCTAAGAAACAAACAAAAGAAAGAAGAGACAATCACATCATAAGCCCATTGACCTCAAATCGCCATAATTGTCTCCCAGTGACCTTTTTCCTTGTAGTTCATCTCAAATCCAAGGCACTATCAGCTACAATGGTTAATTCTCTTTTCACCGGGATCAAGAACAGGGGAGTTAAAAGGTTTTTGACATCAAGTGTTAAGTTGTAACAGAGGAGGAGGTGAAAATGAGAGAGACACAGACGTCGAGAGGATTGCAGTATACGGGCGCAAAATTTGGAGAAATAGTCAGAGAGGCCACGAAAGAGACAAGGAGACCCAGGGCCGTTGCGTCAGATATCAAATCCATCCCTCCATCCGATGAAAATGAAATACAGCTCCTACTTCCTAGTTTCTATTCCCACTACTATACGAATCACGATTTACCGAACACTGATTTACGATCACCTCCAAAAAAAAAAAAAAAATACATTGTCGTGGGTGGGTGGGTGGCTGGCTGGCTTTTGTAGCGGTGCTAAATAGTAATTATCATTTACTTATCAAATCAATCACATCGTGTTCTGTGCAATACAACTGCCACTGGGGCAACCTGTATGCACCAGCATGCTATGCTGCCTTCTCTGCTCCCCTCAGCACGTCTGATTTTCTTCTACTTTGTCACCTGCGCTTTTTCCTCCCTTCTCCCTAAATTTTTCCCCGTGAATGGACCACATGTTTGCTTTGTTTTCTCTTGGGTTAATAATTTACTGAAACCAGCAAAAAAGATTGAGGATTTTGAGGGGGTATAATAAGTTTTTTTAATATGTTTTTTATTTAAAAATATATTTAAATAATATCTTTTTAGTTTTTAAAATAGTATATCAAAATAATTTAAAATATAAAAAAATTAATTTTAAATAAAAAAAATTCAAAATTTACCCTTTTTGGAAATGTGTGTTTCTAAAGAGTTCCATAAAAATTTGAATTTTTTTATTTAAAGCTAAATTTTTTTATATATTTTTAGATTATTTTAATATACTAATTTTAAAAACTATAAAAATATTATTTTAATATATTTTTAAATAAAAAATACTTATTTTCAAATACCCAGCAGCAATCAGGATGAAAGAGTTGAAAACCTTGTCAATCCGATCCTGGTTTATAATGGGCTATCAGAATAAATCAAAGGATAGAGGTGTCCATTGGCATCATCTAGGCCATTTTCCAAATGGCTCATCACTGTTGAGTCTTCTTTCTCATTTAATCATGGCAGCAAAATCAACCGAATAAAGAACTGTCAGCTCCTTGACTTTGAAGCCAACCATAACTTTCCAAGATACGAAATCAGACCACCTTAACATGAGCCAGCCCATCGGGTTAACTACATGACCAAATTATGACGTTTCATCACTTACTTACCAAATTGGACTCTCATTCGGTTGGCTGAGAGTCCAACCTGATTTCAGAGTCCACCGCTGCGGAGACTACAGGTCTGTTTAGAAATACAGAAGAGATTATATTATTTTTTAAAATATTTTTTATTAAAATAATATTTTTTATATTACGGCATCTAAAAAACTAATAATAATTTAAAATAAAATAAAAAATTTCAAAATCTTTCAGAATAGAGATTTTTATGTACTTCAGTTGAAAGGGTGCAGTGGAGAGATCAAAAGCAGTGAAAAAAGGTCTCTAATTATTACTAATTAGCAATTGCTGATTGTTTCTCACAAATCAAATTCCAACACCACCTCTGTTCATTTTTAAAAAGGTCAAAATACCAGCACCAGCACCAGCACCAATAGACAAGGAAATATTTGAAATATAACCGCTAGGCAACGGCTACAAAATTCAAAATCATGTACAGCATCAAGAAACAAAGCACCAGAGAGAGATGACCTCCACCGTTGACCGGTTTTTGCCTTGATTCACCTTGGAGGATGTCTGCCACGCAACAGCTCTACTTCAGTTTCAGCTAGACCCTCTTGTTCAGAAACTCAAAATCTCCAAACCTCTCTCGAAAACAATCTCGACCGCTAATCAAAAATCATGATTAGTTCTCCTTCTGTGGCTCACCAAAGGACTGAAGGTTCTGTTCAGACAAACAAGGAAGGAGCCTCCTCTGCATCAACAACCCACACAACAAACCTCCACCGTCTGATGAAGACCTAACAAGATTGGTCCCTGCAAAATCCCCAACCCTATTCCAATCCTTCAACACGGTTGATGCTGTTGACGATGATGAAGTCGTTGAATCAGTACCGTCTGATAAATCTCCCGATTCACCACAAGAGTGATTAACATCCTCGCCGACTGAACTCTTCGTGTCACGCTGTCGCTCCTTCCGCCGCCGACGGATACTCTCTCCCATAAGATCACGAAATCCAATCGCCGATGCTCCATGCAATGCCCAGAAATCAGAGCCGTCGATCACGTTCGCTCCAATATTAATCACGCCGTGGAATCTTCCAGAAGGACGGCGAATTTGGAGAGCGATACAAGAAGGCATGGTAATCGCGGCACTTGGGGTAGAAAGCCGGAGATTACCGACAAGAAAACGGACGGTTCCAATCAGAGCGTCACGGATGCAACCGATGGCGTATATTTCGATGGAGACACCTGAGGTTTCACTGGATAGGTATTCCGGCGTGACCTTGAAGAGGAATTTGTCATTCCAGGTAGGGTTTTCGGACCCCACTCGATCTGTTCGTGTTCGGAGCTTGGTTGAAGGGTCAATCCAAACGATGGCGTATGTTTGCATCCGGCGTAAATTAGCAGATGGCGGTTTTAGACCTTGTGCAGAAATCAAGTTGATTTCTAGAACCTTCATCTCCATGTGAGTCTCTCTTTAACTTTCTTGTTTCTGTTTTGGTCTCTTTCTTGATTTTTTTCCCTAAGGATAGAGCGGTTGTGATTTGATCAAGAAAGCGAAAATCATGGTTTTCTTAGTTTCTAGATTTTTCTGAGAAATGGACGGTCAGTATTTGATCAGGAAAGTAGAAAAAGGGATTATCAGTGGAGGTTAGAAACAAGAAAGAGAAAGCAATGGCGAGACATGGTGGTCGCTGCAAAGGATTTGCAGCGGAGATGGGCGTGTGGGAGACACACTACAACGAGGGGAAATGATTAGAGAGAACTTAATTTGGATATTCTGGGCTTTTATTTGGTGAAATAGAATGGGCTGGGCTTTATGTGGCCAGATGTCCCTTTTTATTGGGCATGTTGGGTTATTACCAATAAGCTGCTTCCAAACGAAAAGACAAGCGTCCATGAGAAAAAAGATTAAGTTACCCCCAACCCCAGGTAAACGAGCTGTCGCCTACCTTTGCTCCCTAGTGGACGACACCACGCTTCTCATTTACCGTGCACACCACGCTTCCTGACTTCACTGTCCTAGAACGGCGATGCGAGGTCTCATGCGAGATATATAGAAGCACATGTCTTTGGAAATGTAGTGCTGAGTTCAGTAGCGACCATTAGTAACGATTTAGAGGGTTCGTCTACCGAAGTAATGCATGCAGAAGTTCCAAGATATGATTAAATGCACATCTGTCAATTGATTTATCAGGTTGGGCTGCATAAACACACAAATTTCTTGCGGGAAGAAATAGGAATAACAATAACAAAATATACTAAAAGGTACATTACAGAAGCTCTACATCCTTGTGGATTGTAATCATGGAAGTTCGGTTTTGCTCTATATGCCATAAAAAAATGACTAGCTGGTGAGGGTAGTGGAGGTCTTTTTATGGTTTTTGAAGAGTAAAAGTACGATAATACCCTTGATGCCAAAAAAAATCAGGCTTGACGTCTAGGGGTATTTTTGCTTTTTGCTCTTAATTGAACAATGTCATTACTAAAACGCCTCTCTAAAAAAAACCTTATTTTAGTTGACGAACATTTTCATCATTTTAACCTTGATTTTTTTGTTTGTTTGTTATTGTTAGGTGAGATTAGAGAAGAATTACACTTTAATATTTAATAAATATTAAAAATAATTGACATGTAAGACACATGTGTCAATGCATGAAAGGTGGTTATGATCTTAGGATGGCGCATGCAGCATCATCTAGAGGTTAAACAGTGGTTTCCAGGGCGGTGTCTAAATTCTCTCGGCTGCTCCTCCATCCTTAGTAGGTGTGTCCTGAACGAACATATGTTTTAACCCTGATAACTCTTTTTTTCCCCATCTTTCTCTTTTCTTCTTGATTTTTGCGACCGGCCATCCAGATTTTCAAGGCTGCCCCTCAATTGTTTTGTCTTTGGATTTAGCCCTTATTTTTTTGGTTTATAATTTTTATTCTTGATCCTCTTGTAGAATTTTGATTTTTTTTCAATTTCATCTTTCAATTCCAATTTGCAATGTATTGTTTTTTTCCACTTTGGTCCTCGTTCTTTTGATTTCTGATTATTTTTCTTAACCCTATTATGCAAGTTTTATTGGTTTTCAATTTCACTCCTTAATCTAGATTTATAGTGTGTGTGTGTGTATTTTAATTTGATCCTAATTCTTTTTATTTTTTTTTGTAAAAATTCTTTTTCTTTTAATTTTACTCTTCAATTAAAGATTTTTAGTTGCCCTCTAATTTATTTTGTATTTCTATTTTTATCCTCGTTCTTCTAGTTGCTATTTTTTTTTATCATTTTGTATAATTTTTTTTCAATTTCATTCTTTAACGTTTGATTTATTAGGGATTGAATTTCATGGTTTTTCTATATATGGTGTTTCTAAAATGATGATCTGGGTCACAAGTTTAAAAAGTTAATATGGTTGACATTTTTTTTTTGCTTTTTTTTATTTTATTGTTTGATATTTTTTTTTAAAAAGAAATTGCATTTTAGTTTTCTTTCATTTATTTTCTATTGAATTATCTTGGTTTCAAGACATTGATCATAAGCTTTGTTGGTTAATCCAAGTTGGCTCTCCCATTAATACCCAAGTTACATGTTTATTACATTACCTCCAGTTGACTCAAGATTTTTTTATTATTATTCTTTTTAAAATTAAATTTTGTTCTTCCAAATGATTTTTTTTCCAAGCTGTCATGATCTTTTTTAAAAAAGAAAATTCATCTATTTACTATTTTTTTTAATAGTCTAATTTAAATAAAACTAACTTATTACATCTGGTCAGGACGATAACTCGAGTCATTAATTTTTATTTTATTTTTTAAAAACATGCTTGCAATATCTAAACATTATTATTTTTTAATTACAAAACTTTGACATAGAACGAAAATATGAAGTTATTTGAAAACATATTTGGAATAATGTTTCCAAAAACTTGAATTTTTTTTTATTGTTTTTATATTATTTTGATATGTTAATATTAAAATAATTTTTTTATAAAAAAAATTAATTTAATATATTTTAAAATAAAAAATATAAATGTCTATCATTTTACCAACATGTAATGCACTCATAGCTATAAACTGGGCCGGAGGCTGAGGGCCTAAGGGAGAATAATCACACACAATATTCAAACTATGACAAAACGATGGCACTGATAAACCACTAGAATGTTCAATAATGAGTGAAAGAATGCAATCTAAACCCAAATGGCGATGACGATGGTGGCCTGTTGAAACCTCTTTCAATGTTTATTTTTAAAATATTTTTTATTTTAAAATATTTTAAAATAATATTTTTATTTTTAAAAATTATTTTTGATATCAATATATTAAAATAATTTAAAAAAAAATTAAGTTTTTTCAAGCAAATAAAAAGAAACAGTAAACCTTACAGAAAATGAAACAATGCGTTATACTAACAAAACCTGCGTTCCATAAGAGTGTTTATTATGGCATGTGAACATATCTACAAAGAGCGTGCGGACTTATCACTCACATACTGAACATCACAAAATCCAATATGGTTAAGTTGAAACACCAGCTTTTCTCCTTGCGGACTTGACTAATGGCCTTGCACTGGAAGGTGGAGTTCGTTTTGCCCATACTTTCTTCTTCTTGGACAGTTTTTTCTCCAAATCTTTCACTCTCTCGGTCAGATTGGATATAACAGTCAACTGATCCTTTCCTGTCTCAATTAATCGCTCCATCATCTCTCTCAGTTTCTCATTCTCATCAACCAGCTTTCTCTGACTTTCCATTCCCATCCCCTGTTCATCAGCAGATACCTGGCTAGAAATGGCAGTGGATGATGCAGGCAGTTCCTCTCCTTTCTCTTCATCATACTCTGCACCCATTGGAGAAAGTTTCGGTCCAATCACGGATAAACTCTTGGTGGTTTCTGATCCATCCAGCCGATCTTCCATGGTGTCATTGTCACTCAAGACCCCTAGATCATGGCATTGCTCTACTTCCAACTTCATTTCTTCATTTCCACAATCTGTTATTGGCTGGCAATCGTTGTCTTTTTCTTCCTCAGCTTGCACTTCCTCCTCTTGAGAAAAGATCTTGTTTGCTAATTCAGAAGAGCAGCTGTGTCCATCTTTCTGCTTTTCTTCATTGCTTCCCTCTTGTTCCCGGGAAAAGTCTAGCACCTTTTCCTGTCCAAGTACTTCCACTTGTTCCTCATCATTTTTGACATCTAATGCTTGAGGTTGTTGCGCACACATCCCAACCATTGCATCTTCATGGCTGTCATCCATTTCAGGGCCAACCTTCACTGAATCCTCTGATCCAGCAAGAAAAGCCCCTTTATTAAGCACTTCCATGCACTGGTGCTCTAGCTCAATTGGGATTATTACCTCATTTAATGAAGACGGTTCTGTATCTTCTTTATTGTCTCCACCACATCGAACTTCATTCTCCTGAATATTCGAGTTGTCCAATTTCTCTGGTGCCTCGTCATCAATCAGCCCTAATGGGAATTCTTGTAGCAAATTTACATCTATAGTTTTTGCAGCAGTTGTCGAATCAGGAGAGTCAGCAGTTGAAGATGACCATGGTGCATTTGATTCCATCTCCTCACCATCTATGACTGCCACCATTTCTGTTCCACATTCTTCCTCTTTATCAGAAATGGCAGCCACCTTCCCACTTATTTCATGTGCCGGTGCTTCAGTTCCTTTCACTTCAGGACTATTTTCTACACTGGTCAGTTTCATCAATCCAGCTTGTTGCTTGTTATGTGGACTGCAGCACATATTCTCTGGTAGAATTCCCCTGATCTCCCCTTTATCTCTTTCCTGTGACTGGGATAGGACAGATTGTTCAATTGCTGACATTCCCTGCCCATTCTCTGTCATAACAACTTCACTAGATTGGAACTCTCCACTGCCAACCTTGTTTTCTTGCTCTGCCACATAAGACCCTCCATCAATTTCGACCTCCCTACCTTCATTTTCAGATTCCCTGTGCTCATCTTTGATAATAATAGGAGACTTTGAAGTTTCCTTATCCTCCGAGTCACCTACGGAGTCCACCATTTGAGAAAGACAGTAACCTGGCTGTTCTCCTACCTCCATTTTTTGTGCATCTTGGTCTGCTGTAATGACACTGGAAGTGACGAGATGGTCCTCAGAATTTTTGGAGCCAGAAGTTTCCTCGCACTTCTTCATGATGAGTGAATCAAGCTTCTCCTGTAGAGCTACAAGTTCCCTTGCTAAGGATTTCCTGATATCCCTGATAGTTGGATGCAAGCCCTGGGGAGCAAAAATAACCAAGAATTGAATCAAGACACTTAATTCCAGAAAACAATTCCAAAGTTTTATAAGAAAAAATGCCACACAGAAAGTTGCTCATTGTACTACTCATTGCTATGCCTAGTAATAATTGGACACAGAACTGCTGCTAAGCAAACAAATGGAATCTGCACAGTCAATCCTCCTGCATAACTTGTATTATGTAAAGAAAATTCAATTTTTCCTTTTCTTGTGCAAACGCTGCAAGAGCAAGAAGTGTGTGTCATTGATAGTTGCACGTACCTGGATAGCGTCCAATTTCAGCAGAAGGCTCATTATCATTTCTCCAATGACTAGCCTTTGCTGATCATCTTTCTGGAGGTCAGAAGAGGACTCGAGAGCATAAATCTTATCTTTAACCACAACTAACTGCTCCTGGACCTTAGCAATTTGCTTTAATTTCTTCAAAGGTTCCCATCTCCTCACTTCAAACCCACGATAAGCTGATTGTATAAGCAAGGCGGCTGCTTCATCTGATAAGTTCTTTCTCTGTTCTTTATTTTCATCAATTGCTGATCTGGTTGCATCTGTTACTTCCTTTGACTTGGTTGCTTCACCAGCTGCCAAATCTTTAGCATCTCTTGCTCCTTGATCCTCTTTTTTTACGTATTTGTCATCATAAGTTTCAGCTTCCTCTGCTTTTGGGTTTCTGAAGACCTCCTTTTGAAGATCTGTTAAGGCAATTGGAGTCTGAGTTTGAGATTCATTCCTTGCTTCACCATCCTTGTTTTCAATACGTCTCCTCTGCACGACCTCTATGATTTTCCCTTCATTTTTATTTGCTTCTACCTCCTTGCCACTACTTAGAGCAACATTCTGAACTTGTGCGTCATGATGGATATTTGCTTTTAAATCTGATGAAGCAGAAGGTTTATAAGTGTCCTTTGATGCCTCCTGCAGCTGACCTTTTGACCCTGGAGGACTAGGAGACCTTGAGCCTGAACTTCCATTCTTCTTCTTAGGCAATGGGTCAACTCTTAAACAAACAGGAGGTAACTTCGATGCCTTTGGGGGGGCTAAGGATTGTCTTTTTGCACAGGTCTCAGAAGAGTTACCAGTTGGGTTACCTTCTGCATTTTTCAAAGAGGCAGTTCTACCTCTCTTACCAATGCCTTCAGAATCTTCCTTCTCCCTAAATGCTTCCATTTGCTGCACAGGTATGCTTTTCCGGTTAACCCCTTCCTTCTCCCCATGCAATTCCATTTGTTTAACAGGAGTGCTTTCTGTCCCTGAACTTCCTTGGTCTCTAGAATTGTATTGGCCTTCTAGAAGTTTGTTAGAGCCATCGCTGCTGCCAGGTAGTTTCACTGGGAAGAACTTGACCGCAGAAGGTGGCTCGTCTACAGGTTTTGAAGATGCAATTGTCTGTGCACCATCTTTGTTGGAAGTGTCATTCTGTTTGTTGTATGGTGGCAACCAGAATATAGGAAATGGAAATTGTTGCAATTCGTCCTCATTTTGATGATTTTGAGTTCTCTTCTGATCTTCAGCTTGCATGAAGGGTCCAAAGCTTTTCAAGTCAAGAGGAACCCAGCCATTCCACACTCTTGTTTTTTCTTCGGGTGGCTTTACACTCTCAGGAGGCTTCATAACTCGTGAAGCCTTCTCCCCGCTTGCCATTTCTGAGTCCACAGGTTTTCTATCTTCTTCGTTCTTTATTTTGTCTGGTGGGATCCACACAACTGGGTATGGGTAATTTTTCACCTGAAATGGAACCAAAGAGTCGCCTTCTTTCTTCTGAGAGTCAGGATCCAGCTCCTCCACCTTCACACTTTCATCACTCTTCTGGTCATGGGTGTGACTCCGGCAACCACAGCAATGATTGTTGCTAGAGACGACCTTGTCATATTCATATCTTGGCTGTTCCATCGAATAATGTGGAGAAGGGACATACTGTACAGGCATAGTTTCATGATACGGAGGATATCCATAGCACTGATATTGAGGTGGTGGAAAATGAGAACAAGAAGGTCTGGGACCATAGTAACCAGTGAAGTTACCATGGCCACAGCAGGCATGACATGGAACCGAGTACCCGAAGTTGTTCCCATAAGGACAAAATCCATAGAGAGCAGCAGATTTGGATGGATCAACATGCATATGAGGTGGAACAGCCCCAATGCTTGGATGATAATGCTGCATGGGAGGTACATGGTCTCCGCGCATCGGGTGTGAGTCCATGTATCTATACACAGGCATCATTTTCGGTAAAGCTTATTCAAACCAAGAAGCCTTGGTAGCTCTTTAGCAGGTTGAAATTCCTGGCTCAAAGACCACCAGAGGTCGATGTACGATGTAACTGAAAAAGTTAAAACGCAGATCAGCATGAACGATCATCTTGAACATCGACACAGAGCCAACAATTTTTTTTTTATATCAAGGAGAGCGATAAAAGAACAAAGGCCAACATCTAGACATAGGCAAAAACAGACACGAAAAGGGCAACAGAAAGAAAAACGAAAAAATAGTAATAATGATAAACAAGTTGCATTAATTATAGATATATCAGCTTTTATACATTCAAAACGTCATGGTGAATGCTTAGTCTTCGATTTTCTTATTAACCGATAGCTTAAAAATGGAATAAATCTTATGTTGTTCCAGAGAAGAAACTATGCACAAGTAAACCCTTAAGAAATCCTCTAAAACCTCTCTAACAACAACTTGGTGCATTGTAAATCCACAAATTTTAGAAAGAAATAATTCCTAGAAAGTATTAAATTACTGGCATTATCCATTCAGTCATTGAACAAGAATATCCCTTTACATTTCAATAAATCTCCCACAGATCAACAGATAACAATACTATGAAATCAAAGCCAAGCAATCATCTACAAAGAAGGAGGAGTAACTTACATTTTCTTTTAACTTAATATAAAGTAACAGGGAGAAAACGAAATGTCCAGCCTAACGTTTCCACAAATCCAATTGACACAGCAGCGCTAATCGATCCACCCCACCAACCCAAAACCAAAAGCTTCAAATTCTCGAGACCGCGAGTGTGTTTCTTTTATCAACTGATTTCTGATTTTCCTGATATTAATCTTGTGTTAGATATTGCCTTTTATATACCAACTTACGAAGGGGAATTTTCAACTGTAAGACATGACAAAATCATCTTCCCCTCCCTTCCAGATGTTTCGCGCGCCCACGCCAACTAACGGTGAACTCTCTGGAGTTTTCTTGCCACGTAAGACCTTTTTATCGACGTCCACGTTTCGCGATTTCAAATGCAATTCGATTTAACTAGAATTCTGCGTGGGCCCTTTGGGATTTAAAAGATATTGTGTTGATCAAGTTAACAGATTTTATCCTTTGTTTTATTGGACACGTCGGCCTAAAGTTCCCAGCCCATTGAGCTTTGATTCATTTTTACGACGACGACGACAATTAAGGGGGTGATTGGGTGTTTTTTTTTTTTTGAAAAATTATAAAAATAATATATTTTTTATTTTTAAAATTTATTTTTATCTTCAATATATTAAAATAATTAAAAAATTATTATAAAAATACTTTATCACCACAAAAATACACAGGCTGTGTAATACTTTGAAGTCAAGTTATTTTTTAAATAAAAATATATTAAAATAATAATATTATTTTTTAAAAAATTCATTTAAAACAACAACAAATCTAAATAATCTAAAATTATAAAAATTAAAATTAAAAATTTTCAAAAACTTTTTTTTAACGAAGAAATAAACACACTCTTCATTTTCGCCTCCTAGCAAACAGAACATCACCCTCTCCCTTAATCATAAAACATGATGGCTTGGTCGTTAACTTCAGGGGCTGTAGGATTAGTTGAGGTGCACGCAAGCTGGTCCGGACATCCACGTTAATGATTGTGTAATACTGGAGATGCTCTCTCTCTAGTAGTTGCTTGAGTGGATTTGCCATTATCCTATACATTTTTTTTAAAACTATGATATCTAGCTAAATAATCAGTCCTTCTGATTTTCATTATGGGCGATAAAAGCTTACGCTGCTTTATTTTTGTACGATAATAAACATCATGAATATGCTACTTCTATATTTTGTTATCCAGCTTTTTTATTCTTGTGAGATGTGGGACTAACTTGAACATACTTCGACTAATCTTCACGGCCCCGAAAATTATCCAGTTTTTCTATTCCTATCCTATATGATACATACTGGGGATAGAGAATACACAATTTTGGTGAATTCTAGAGTTGATCATTAAATCTGGCACTGAAGGTTGGATGGAATACTACTGATCATATCATAATCTGGTTAAAGAAAATATTTCTCTTGAAAAGCTAACGTCACATAAATAATTTTTTTGCAATTGTTTATTTTTAATTATTTTTTATTTGGAAATACATTAAAATATTTTTTTATTTTTAAAAAATATTTTTGACATAAACGTATTAAAATGATTTGAAAATACAAAAAAAAATATTAATTTAAAACAAATAAAAAAATTAAATTTTTTAGAAAGTATTTTTGAAATGGGCCTAAAAAATTTAATGATTCAGGGAACCAATGGACGTCATCTGTTCCAGCCCAGAAGTTCTTTGTTGGGCTTTCAGCTTCTCAACAGGCTGCAGGCAATGGTTATGTGGGAAACGATATACTCAGCTTCTAAACATGGAGGTGTCATGCTTTGGAATCAGCACCATGATGATCGAAGTGGATATTGTTCTCCAATTACGAACAGTGTTTAATTTCTTAGAGCTAATCCTTGTACGTTATGAACCGTTGGATTTCTTTTATTAAAAATATCATATGGAATTTCTGATTAATATCATAAAAATCAAAAGACAATGTCACGAACTCAAATATTGCACCTCGATTAATATATATATATATATATATAATATCATATGGAATTTCTGATTAATATCATAAAAATCAAAAGACAATGTCACGAACTCAAATATTGCACCTCGATTAATATATATATATATATATATATATATATATATAAACAAAATAAACAGCACCAATCAAAATAAACAAAAAGAAAGGTTTTTCATTCTAATAGCAAAAGGAAAAAAAAAAAGGTTTTTTTTATCTGGGCTGGATTCAAAATCCTCCGAAGCCCAATATAATAAGGAACCTGGGCTGGACTCAGTTCCGGCTCATATACATCTTTCAGGTTAAACAGATACCCTGCGGCGGGCGTCTCCTGGATTTTTTTTCCTCACCGTCACCGTCCTCGTCCCAAACAAAAGCTGCTGTCAGACGTTCCAATCTCAGGCCATCACTCTCTGCGTATATTATCGACCAAACTGAAAGTACTTTAGCGAGCCAAACAGCATAAAAATCTTTTTTGGAAGGGGTAGTCAGTTGCAATTTGCAAAAACAGTCTCTTCTTACCTCGCCCTATATATTAGGATTTATACTCTTCAAACGAAGCGATGGGGAGAGCCAAAAACGGCCCAAAATTTGCAAAAATGAAGAAGATGATTACCTCTAGAGCAATTAAACAGTAAGCACTGTTTCTTTCTCTTATTATTTTAGTTCCCTCTCTAATTTTAGCTCTCTGCTTAATTAGTTTTGTTGCTTAATCCCTTACTAGACATAAAGAAGAAGTCTTGAATCCAAAGAAAAGAGATTTGTACCTCGAAAAGCTCCCGAGAAATGTGTAAGCTTTTATGTCTATAACTATTGCTATGATTGTTGTTTTTTCTTCTAGCAAGTAAAATAAAAATAAAAAAATTGGAGCTCAAGTAACACCCCCGCCCCCCCTCTTCTCTTTTGTTTTTTTGTACAGGCCACAGGTTTCTTCAGCTCTCTTCTTCTCGTACAACACAGCTTTGGGGCCGCCATACAGGGTTTTGGTGGATACCAACTTCATCAATTTCTCTATTCAGAATAAAGTTAGTGTTTAATGCAATTGCCAATTTTTACTTCCATCTGGTTTTGATTCAAAAATTGCAAAGGTCAAACCAAACTTGCTGTAGGCTCAGCCCACGGAATTGAAATTTTGGCCCTTACGATTTTCTGGTTTTCCATTTGTAGTTGGATTTAGAGAAGGCGATGCTGGACTGCTTGTATGCGAAATGTGTGTTCGCTAGCCTCTGCTTTTTTTTTTTTAGTAGCTCTAAATTATATGCTTTTGATTTAAATAATATCTCAATTGTCTGAGTAATAAGACTGGCTAGGGAATGAGATAAAGTCCGGAACTTCTTTTTACTGCTTGTTTGTTGATATCTTTCAGTTTTTGGATTTGTACTGCTTGTTTATCGATAACTTCCACTTTTTGGATTTGAAGGCACACCTTGTATCACGGACTGTGTGATGGCAGAACTTGAGAAGTTAGGTCAGAAGTACCGTGTGGCTTTAAGGTATGATTTCATGTTGCTGAGTTTTGCAATTGATATTTTTTTACCTGCTATTTTTTGCATCAAGGGTCTAGGTTGTTGAATAGTCTATGGAAGTGGTTCTAATCTGCTTGTAAATTTTGTCACTTAATAGTGTACATCCACAATGTTATTTCTTTGTAATTTGGAGGCCAACAACCTTCACTACTCTTCAAATTTCATTTATTTACAAGAATTTTGATGATGGATGTTTGTGTCTGAACAGGATTGCTAAGGATCCACGTTTTGAGAGACTACCCTGTGTTCACAAGGGAACTTATGCTGATGATTGTATTGTTGAAAGGGTTACCAAGGTACAAATCTGACGCTAATATCTTTGGCCTACTCTCCATGTCAAGTGTTATTTTCTCAGAATAGTAACCACCTTGGAGATATCTCCCCCTCCTCCTCATACAAAGCTAGAAGCCATTAGCCAGTTATTTGCTAAGTTGAATTTGCCAGGAAGATGATCTATTATTTTCATTAAATATGGACTGTTAACTTCAAATGAATGGTTTGGATTACATGACTCAACAAATGTCCACCACTTCCCAATAGTCTGGAAAACACCCTAACCACTTGCTAACTAATAGAAATAGAATCTGACCATTTATTTTAAACCCTATGGCTTGGATTTAGCAAACATGATACATCATGTTGCAAGGAGCATAAGGGTCAAACCTGTTTTAAACCCTATGGGTTGGATTTGGCAAACATGGTACCTCATGTTGCTAGGAGCATAAGGGTCAAACCTGTTTTAAACCCTACAGCCTGGATTTAGCAAACCTCATGTTGCTAGGAGCATAAGGATCAAACTTGTTTTAAACCCTACGGCTTGGATTTAGCAAACATAGTACCTCATGTTGCTAGGAGCATAAGGATCAAAACCAGATTTATAGGTTTTGCCATTTATCTGACAGTAACAATGCAAAAAGTAGCGCATCCTTGCAGTGTGTGCACAATTACAGAAGTTAGAGAAAATTATTCGTTTAAATATTCATGTCCATCTTTTTTTTCTGTTCTATGAAAAACAATAATCTTTATTTGAAAAAAAAAGAGTACAAAATAGTGGCCATTTGCAAGGAATAATCCTTTATGTGACTGTATTTCAAAGTATTTTACTTTGTTTGTTATGGATACTGCCTTTCATGATAATTAATTTGTAGTTTATTCAACATGTTTTTTTTAATGTAACTAACCAGATCATTTGTTTGGGAACAGCATAAATGCTATGTTGTTGCTACATGTGATCGAGATTTAAAGCGAAGGATCCGCAAGGTACCTTCAAGTGAATACTCTCTTGCTGTGCATTTGAAATGAAATTGGTTCTGATATGAAGTTGCTTGCTTGCTGGCAGATCCCTGGTGTGCCAATCATGTACATTACGCAACACAAATACTCGATTGAGCGGTTGCCTGAAGCAACAGTAGGTGGAGGTAGGCCCCCGTGACTCATGTTTAGTAGAAACATCAATTTGGTAAATATTCTCTGGTGATATTGATTGGACTGATTTCATGACTGACTTGTGTCTTCTGCTGCAGCTCCAAGGTATTGATAAGTTTCCAGAATGGGAGAATAGAGGATTTTGCCTGGGGCTCTTGAATGTTATTTATCCCACCTTCTAGAGATATAATTGATGTCGTTTACCATGCGGTGACACTCTTGAGTGTAGTTGTTTCCTCCCTCCAAATGAGGGTTGCAATTTTGTTTCTTTTCTGTGATGAGAGGAAATACTCCCCGCTATGCAACTGTTTTTAGCTTTTTCACTCTGTTTCATTGCCCTATATGGCTATATCATGCTTACAGTCTGAATCCTGTATTGGTATTTAACCCTTCTGAAGCTCTGCCGTGTTCCTGAATTTGGTGATACCGCGTGATTATATTTTCTATCTTAACTTCACGACTGTAGGTCGATGTGGAAGACAAGGCTAATGAGCTTATAATTATAGCTAATATGATCTGAAAGCTCTCAAGACAGCGGAACATGGATGGGAGTATAATGAGTTATTGAAATTACAAATACTCACACAATTCTTCTTTCATCTTTCATTGTGGTTATGAATGTAATAGCTTCTACAATGGGGTGAAAAAAATGAAAAGAACAGGCAAATTAGTATACACTTGATACACTCACAAACACTAATGACGTAGGGATGCAGTTAGTTACATACAAGCCCCTTCATGTAAAAGATACAAACACATGCATCCCTTTTGCCAAATAAGAACTGAAGAGGAAAAATCAAATATAAAAGAATTATCGAGCTAGACTCCACCTCCAAATGCTGCCCATAGTCGGAAGGGTGAACTTAATGCTATAAAGTTTCTGACGTAGACATTGTAGAGTTTGAATTTTCTATGTCTTCTGGTAGGGGCTTCACGTATTTTCCCAACACTTTTTGACGGTGTTTTTTCCTCATTCTTTGTTGTTTGTCCTTGCTTTGTTGCCTCCTCTTCTCTTTCTGATGATTCCGTAGATTCCTCTCTTTCTCATATACACCTTCCCATACAACCTCACCCGTTGAAGGCCATAACCACCTTCTCTTGGGCCGATCAGAATCTGCCTCTTCAGCCAAGTCCTCATCCATGCTCTTAAGAACGCTGTATGAGAACCATCTAACCCACATCTTGCCTCTGCGGCTCTTGACCGTGTGTTGCTCCTTCATCAGGCCAGTCTCAGGATTCACGTACACCATCTGTCGTGCACTGTGGTATGCCCAGACATTTATGAGCAGCTCAAGAACCCGTGAGTAGCAATGCTTATCCTGCAATACATAAAAGGAGAAAAAAAGGGTCTTGCGGTTATCAAAAGGACTGCAGATCTATCTGTCCATTTTGAGTGAATTTAAAATGCCTAGTTGACTGTTCAAGCAGCATATCCCAAAAACAGAATTTGCCAGCCGATTATTTTGAGCACCAAGTGAGGTGAATGGTATGGTTGTAGTTATTCATCATAAACTTGAAGGGTAAACTGAGCTTCAGTTGAAACTGTTGTCTAGCACTTTGGGTTGCAGAGTTTCTTCAGGTGAACTCATTGAAAACCTAGACTTCAACTCATAATAGTACCCAAACTAAATTCCAAGAACAGACAAGTTATATCCTTGCAGCACAGAAAACTCATCATATAAACTCGAAGTTACCTTAGCTGGACTCAGATAACATCGCCCACTTTGATGGTGCTCATCATACATCTGTGCATCCAATGCGTCCACAAACATTCTGCACTCAACAGTTCAAATCAGCATCTGAACCAGCTTACACTTTGAATTTTTGAATTCCTAAAGCCAACAAAAGCAACTTATCACACCTTGAAAACATTACAAACTCTAGGAAGGACCTTGTTGGCAAAGCAAAACTCAACATGACAGACCATGTATCCCCATCTTCAGGCATGGATGGTAAAGAATCCAAATCATGCTTGATGCCGTACATCCTCTTAAAAGCCTCGGAAAAAGCTAACCTTCAATCACCAACAATTAAATGGTGGAAATCAGCTAGAAGAATGCAAATGAGAAAGAAGCGCAATTGTCAAGATTCACATGATAAATCTTGATATAACAGCATAGCTCTTACTTGCAATTTCCAGCATTTATAGCATCACAGAAAGACCAAAAGTCCCTCCTTAAGTGACTTCTTGGATCCATGTCCATGGGAACCCAAAAGTAAACCGCGTCCCGATGCGTTTGTGTTTCAATAGCATCTATCAATGCCTTTTCAGCAATCCTAGACAAAGATGCCTGTTTATACCCCAGAATAAGAAATAGTTCATTAAATGTATGAAATAAATTATGAGATTGCATTTGTCTAACAATAAACTCATTCCTTGCATAGATTACAGAGAACCGAAATGGTAACTACTCATAGTAAAGGTAATGGCCAGAGGAAATTTGGTACTAGAATCCCAGAAAAAAATTTGATCAATTTAGCTCATTTCGAAGTAAGGCAAATCACATTGGTAACTATAGTTGCATAGGATGCATCAATTGACCTGTGCAACTGCCACATGCGCTCAGAAAGCCCAAGTGGTTGCGAGTAACCTTGTCTTTTCCACATTTTACAGTAGAGCCAAATCTGACCATGTTCTGGCCATATCAGTCTGAATGACCAAAAATGCAGGTTTAAAGACCAATATCAGCTCCTAAAATTGGCATGTAAACATCACAATAAGAATACAGGGTAGACAGAAAATAGGGAATCATTATATACCTTCCTTGCCGTTGCTCTCCAAGATTGAAACCCTATCCAAGAATTCTTGTGAATACGGTCAATTCGATTTGCAATTGCAAAAAAAGCTCCATAATCACCTAGGGCATCTCGATAGTATGAGTTGCTGAGAAGTGACAGACGGGAGGGTGCATCAATGTCATCTGTCCTGGGTCTTCGACCTTTTGTGGACTGCAACCATAGTCAGTATACAAAATCGGGAAGGAAACCAAATTTATAAATTTCAACTACAAGCAGAAGTATAAAGCAAGCTCCATAAAATAAAAGGTGCCACATGGTTTGGTTACAATTGCAAAGGCATATGCGACTGAGGGCCTTCAAATTCCTTCAATGTGAGATGAGCAAAAGATTTCGTGCAAGTGTTTATCAACCAAAATCATTTTGCAGGTAAAACACACCACGGTGCTGAGGAATATGCAAATGTAGAGTTTTCAGATAAATGAATAAAGATATTCCTGACCATTTACCTTTTCCTCAACTTGCTAAATGTGGAAGATTAAGATTGAAAGTTCAAGCAATAAACACCTTTGGAAAGTAGAATCTTTATAATCAGCACACAAGATTTTTAACCATAAGCTACATGTTAAGAGAGGGTGATGTCAATCATGTTGGGAACAATCATCTGACAGGACACAAAAGTCAAGTAACTTTGAGAAAAATAGAGATGTTGTGCACACATATTTCCAGTATAAAATACAGATGCAAACTCACCAATCCTATTCCTCGATAAAGTGAACTTAGATGAAGAAAAGACCAGGTTCCTTCCCCAAAATATGGTTCATATATGCATAACGGTTGCCCTGTCCTCAAAAGTTCTCCTTCATCCCTTTCATGTAAATCATTCCTGGACCTATCAGCCCTTTTGGCACTTCTATATACTTCCTCCCATGTTCCACGAGGTTGATCAGTTCTATCTTTTAGCTGCCAAATATCAAAAAGGTCAGATTTTACAAAGGATGCGCTTCAATAATGTAAAACAGGAAGACCTGTTCCATCAAAATTTACTCTTAATATTTATCACTGCACAAACTCTTACCTCTTCTTCCTCTCTTCTCTTTCTAGTATTGAGCATCAGAATATTTTTCTCTTCCTCCCAAATGTCATATGAGAATGAATCATCGGTAGCGGCAATTGAACCAGTGCTCTCTCCTTGCTCATGGTTCCACTGTTCCTCAACCTTGTTTAAATATCTAGAACTTTTCAAAGTTACGTCTTCATGTGTTGAATTTAGAAATGCTTTAAATAGATTCCAGCACCACTCTTTTTTTAGTTTTGGAGGAATTTCTGGAACAGCCTTAGGAAGTGCAACTTCTGATGGAAGCTTGAGAACATTTTCAAGTAGTGTAGCATAGCCCTCAATGGTTTCTAGAACCATCAGGTTTTTAGCTGTACTTTTTCCTATTGAAGCAATGTTACGAGCTAGAGGTGATAATGTCCCTTTGGAGATCGCTTGCAATACAATCTGTGTCAAAGCCTTGAGGTTTTCCTTGGGAAAAAGATAGCCATTCACCCTGTCATCAACCTAATTGTTATTGCTGAAAAAGTCAGTAGTTTGCTTAATAGACATAGGTGTGTAACAAGAAGATGATTCATTATAATGTAAAATAAAAATCTGATACCAATAACGTTTTATTAATCATTGTCTATTTGGTATTTCAAAAAGCTGATAAAAAATTTGTCATTGCCAAAAAAAAATTAAGAACTGCTAGTTTCCAGGGCCACTGACTTTAAAGAAGGGCAGTGACTATATATCGAATTGGACAAAAATTATGTCTCAGTGCAAATTGATTTGAAGAAGCCATTCACAAAACAGAATAGTAGTCTTAATGAGGCAACATGAACTATAAAAGAATGTTCCTGATGTGACGACAAGAAATGAGCAAACCCTATATGGGGATATTGAGATGAATGGCTAGTAAGATTAGATAAAGATAAACAAATTGGGCAAATAAATAAGAAGTTAGTGCCCTGGTAAAGAGAGGAATCTAATTCATACAAGCACGAGGATCAGAATAGGTTAGGCAATCTAATTCATACAAATACAAGGATCAAAATAGGCCTTATAAGAACTCAGGTTTAGGCTATGAATAAGCCCCAATGGAATAAGAGTTCTTATTCATCAAGAAAATTGAGTCTTGATAGAGCTGAAAAGGCAGGAAAAAACAGAAAGACTAGTGATCCACTGTAAGTGATGGAGATAGGCTAGTTGAGCTGACACCATCAGGAATGTGAGATCATCTTTCAAATCATCTACTTAAATCAATGTTCTTCGTGAATTCAATCTGTTTGTGCATGAAGACTAAAGATAAAAAAATCATTAAGGCTTACATATTTCCCGATCATGGAGAGATCTGGGGCTATGATGGGTTTTCCTATGGACATGGCTCTCACCAAAATTTCAGGAAAAGACTGCTCCTCAAGAAAGGATCCATATATCACAAGATCGACTGCACTAAGGGCACTACTCACATCACCATCAACAGCAAAGTGTTTTACAGTACCTCTTGGATAACTCAAGTTAACAGCAATAGCCTGAGAAAATAAAGAGATCGCAGAAGTTGGCATCTATTTTTAGATATAATGAACTCCAGGCATGTATCTAAATCATACCTCAACAGCTGCACTGTAGTTACCGGTAGAATCCCCGCTTAAAACAATGATTTTGAGATGAGAAATTGAATTACTATCCAATGGAAAGTCTTGCAAAAGTGGTAACAGGGCCTTCAAAACAAGCGCATGCTCCAGCCACAAACCCCTGTACAAAAATTGACTTCCCACAACTGCAATGACAATGTCAGTGGGCTCATAGCCCATCTTCACGCGTATATCATCATTGTACAATGCCATTGTAGTATCTGCTTCCCATACTTCAGCAGGGGAACCAGGAATAACATAATAGTTTCCAGCATCAAATGCAGAGTACATCATCTGTTTGATATGCAGAAATGGAGATAAATGCCAGCTTCAGCTTCAGTGTTAATAGCATGAACATTGAGGACAACATCACAACACAATAACGTTACAAAACATTAAGTTGCTTATTGCTATGTATAGGAATTTTTTTAAAATATAGATGAGATTTATTGGGGAGTTGCATTATATCTGCAAGTCCAGATTAACCCCATGGAATTTTCAGATAGTGTCCACAAGGTGGAAGACTTATCACAGTCAATTACCGGAAGGACATGATTTGGGAAGACTACTACAGTAGCCCGGTTGAAAGCTTTTCTCCAATCATTCAGAAGCTCAATTTGCCAACTTGAAGTGTACTGTCTTGAACGAATAGCAAGTGCTCTTTCATGGATGGTCCATATAAGAGGCACGGACTTAAAAGGTTCCTGCATAAAACTGGTAAAGTGAAATCATTCATGTTAATTGACTCAGACAAGTAGCGTCTCACATAAATTAACTAAGTTACTGAAAGGTTTTATCCTCATATACACATTTCAACTAGAACGAAGTAACAAAATTGTGCTCCATCATATTCAGCACACTGGGCATTTTAATTTGCACAGGCTGTCAAGTCTTGGGCATAGGGGCGATTTAAGATTCCTGGGTAAAGATAGCATCCTCAAATCATTACAATACTAAATAGGTTTATCCTAATTGACTGCTAATGAAAGACTAATCACATAGGATTACCCAAAAAAATAGAATGATTGAAACAGAGAAATGGATAAAAGAAAGAGTTTGAGTCAAAGCATAATTTTGGAGATACATCTATTATTTGAGAGAAAAGATGGTAAAATATCTTACCAAGAGATGACACTCCTTGTTTCAAGAGAATTCACAAGTATGCCATCATAGCTGCAAAAAGATACGTCAAAATTCAATGCAACCAAAAGCCTTCAAATCCAATGACACAAACCATGCTCAATATTATTATTTTTTTCAAAAAAAGATGATATTTAAAAGCTCATCATGTTTCAAAAATCTAGTAGAATGTCATGCATACTTTAGCCAATCAACAGCAATTTCAAGTTTGTGGCTCATTTGAATGATGGTAACCGGATATCCCATGCTCTTCCAAATGTTTTGCACAGGACCATCTCGTAGTGTATAAACCTGCCAAACAAATTGCAAGAATTTGATGCCAAGAAGAATGAAATATCATTAATCTAACAAATTCTTATACAACTTAATGGAGAACCACAAGCACTTAAAAAACTCAAAAAAAAGAAATATGCACAATTGTTGCTCGAACAGTTCGCTTTTTTCTTTTCACTAAACCATCGGCATTAAAAATTGAAGCACCAAAATACATACATGAATTGTGTAGCCAATCTCTTGCAATGCAGTAGCAACAGTCACCATTAACAGTTGCTGTGGATCAACCAACAGATCCGCAAACACCTGAATTAGAAAACATAATTTAGACCGCAAGTCAACCCCGCAGAAAAAATAACAAAAAGGAACAGCAATGGATTAGCAAATAGTAGCGGAAACTAACCAATGCAAGCTGCGGTTTCCTATAAGGAAAACGACTTAATGTCCCGTTAGTAAATGGCATATTCATCTCTCTGTTCTCTTTTCGAAACTTTTGTAATATCTTCGAAGGTTCGAACTTGATATCTTCACCAAAATCTAACCCACCAATCTCCTTCAAATACAACAAATCCTTATTAACCAACTCCATTCCTCTCCATGGAGAAGAGCCTAGTTCAGATTTCTCCACAACAGAACCAGGCAAAAACATCTGAAATAGAACTACAAAGAAGAGAAAAACAGCAACAGTACAAATCCATTGAATGTAATCTAACTTCTTGAAAAGCAAGAAACGAGAAAGTCTCGATCTGGGTCTATACAAAAAAGGGTTTCTTTCAGTTCTACCAGCTGAATGAGAACGAATAAGATTGTTGCTGTCTCTTTTGAAGGAGATTCCTCCACTCTCTAATGAACCCATTTAGAGTTCCATACAAAAAATCAATCCTTTGCCTCTCAGGACAGACATGCATATAAGCTAATCGTTGTGAGGTTGAAAGGGGGGGGGGGAAAGCAAAGCCAAAGGCAAAGTGGAGTGATTGCAAGATGCTTGTGAGTTGAGTAATTAGTGAAGAGAGGAGGGGGAGAGAGAGAGAGGTCAATTCGGGGAGTTTCTTTCTTTTATTGGATTTTGAAGGGTATTTTCGTGTCCTGTTCTTACAGTGATTCACACAGCTAAGAAATCGGTAAGAAACTTATTAATATATACACACACACATATTAAATTATTTTATTTTTTATATATAACAATACGAGCAGCCACTCCCAAAGCTAAACCACGGAAAAGGCTAACTTAAGGTCCACTGGTAATTACAAACTTGTTAATGAATTAAAAATACAAGAATCTTATAGGAACTCGCATCCTCAACAACTTGTTACTACTTCAACTTATTATTTTTATTTTTTAAATTACATGGAGGTTCTAAAATTAATAATCAAGCAAATTTTGGCTATTAATATTAACAACTACAAGATTTAAATATGAAACTACAAGAAAAAATAATTATTAGTATTGATATAAATATTGATTTAACTTATTAGTATTTTTAACATAAATATTGATATAACTCCATACATTTAAAATAATTAGATGTCAATTGAGCTCTTTCATTGTCCATGTAAACAATAAAGATGATACATTTGGTTATTGTTTAAAACCAAATTACTATCATATATATATATATATATATTATTATAAACTCAAACGGATATTAAATCATCTTTCTTCAATGCATAATATATCTCTCTTCGAAT
This sequence comes from Populus trichocarpa, assembly GCF_000002775.5. Classification (NCBI taxonomy): domain Eukaryota; kingdom Viridiplantae; phylum Streptophyta; class Magnoliopsida; order Malpighiales; family Salicaceae; genus Populus; species Populus trichocarpa. The sequence continues at coordinate 12,700,848 of NC_037286.2, read as the reverse complement.
TATATTTTCTATCTTCTTCTTCTTCTTGAAAACACACATTGAAGTTTAGAGAGAGCCCTGATTTTTGAATCTTTGTCTCAAATCTGAGTACTCTCTTCAGATTGCGACAGTGGTTTTGTGGGTTTTAGTATAATATGCAAGGCTATTGTGTCAAGGGGCAAAGAGGCTACAAGCTTAAGCAGGTGAGGGTATGTTTCAAATAATTTCCTCATATGCTGTGTCCAGACCAGCTTTATATATGGAATTAGGGTTGATGATTTTGAGATTCCTCTGGATTCAACTAGGGAACCGACGTGGAGAATTCTCTCTGCCATCGAGAACTTCACCAAACCCTTTCAAGTTCCCTTCCAAAATTGATCTCCTGATGACATCACTTGACATAACTAGTTTTTTAAATGTTTTTAAAAAATTATAAATATTTTTTTTTTTAAATTAACTTGTTTATATTTTTTCATCGTCTTATTGTTCTGATATTAAAAATAAATTTTAAAAATAAAAAAAATATTTTAATTTATTTTTAAATAAAACATACTTTAAAAAACAACTACTATCATAATACTACTACATAAACGGCGTTGAACTTGCAATGGTAAATGCAGTACCAGATGATGACTTGGTCGATGTATTCACAATGAACAAATTGCATCAAAAGTGGAAGTTTGAACGTTAGTTACCTTCAACTCTTATTATTACCAACTGCTTAAACTTTTCCCTCCCAAAATTATGTCTTTGCTCTCATCTTTTTGCATCATAATCCCAAAAAAATGTCAAACCTAATGGAAAGATACCAAAATCTTGGTTACAAAGAGGCCTTAACATGAACCCACCATTACCCTGTAACTTGTAAAGAGCTTACCTTTGTTTTATGAGAGAATCCTATAACAAGCAACCCAATAATCTTCGTTCTCTTATCTTTCAAGACATTTTTTATGCCTTCAAACTCCTTCATCAGTAAGTTTTTATGGGTTATTTCAATTTCTTGTTTACTTTTAATCTTTCTTTTTCTTTTCGTGAATTGTTAAGAGGACACGGTTTGTTATGTTGATGGGTTTGATTAAGCCTCATTTGGTATTGCGTTTCAAAATGAAGGTTGGGAAAATTTTTAAAAAAATTGTTTAAAATTATTTTTTTATGTTTTGGATCGTTTTGATGTGCTGATATCAAAAATAATTTTTAAAAATAAAAAAAATATTATTTTGATGCATTTCCGAGTGAAAAACACTTTGAAAAATAATCGTTATCACACTCTCAAACACCCTCTAAATCAATAATCAGTTAAAGAAACTTGTTTTTCTTTATCATAATCAATCTCTCATTCGAGTTTTATAGCTATTGTAATTGGAATTAGATAGATATTTTTTGTTGATTTTCTTTGATGAAAATGTTAAGCGTTAATGCACATTCAAAGTCTAGCATGTGAATAGTAATTTTTCAAACCATAGCGAGTAATCACAATATGAACCAAATTACATGATTCTAAGGGTAATTTTCCCTTTTTTTTTCATTTCCCCTCTCTCTTTTTATTCTATTTCATCATTCTTTTTTTAATTGTATTACTCAACATTTACTTGATTGAATTTGTTTTCATAAATTGTTTTGGTTTGTTTTCTATGAAGTTACCTCAATCTCAAATAAATATCATAGCATTTGGTTTGTACTTGGTTTTATGAACATCTATTTTTGTTATAGTATAGTCATGTAAAAAATAGTTTTTTTTAAAAAAAATTTAAACCCAGTAAAGTCCATAACCTAAATTGTGGATTTGACAAGTTAAGTCATGAAATCCTGGTCGATTCAGGATGTCGTCATCTCGATATTAAAAACATGTCATTTTTAATTTTTTTAAGCCAAATAATGCTTTTTGTTAAGCGTTTGAGTTGCCTTGGGATCCGCCATATCAAATGGGTCATGTTAGAGCAAATTAATTATAAATCAAATATTTAAAATATTATTCTATTAAATACCATTCATTTTGCTTTTGTTTCAAATAAAATTATAGAATCTTTTGGTAATATTAGTAATCATTTCATTAAGTTTTATATATGAACCTAATATGTTTTTTTTTTAATTTATGATCTCGAATATTCAATAAAAATAAAATTTATTTTTTAATTCTAAATTTCTTACAAAATTTTATGGTATTAGTTATTTTTTTCTTCCATACAAAATATCGAGACGTGATTTTTAATTTTTTTTATGAAAACTTACTTTTCAAATCATGTTAAGTTTTTTATTTAAAAGATAATATTTTTAATAAAAAAAACATGTTTTTGTTAAAAAAAAAAAGTATTAATAAGAAAATGTATTTTAGATTTTTTTAAAAAATATTTTTTCCTATTTATTTTAAATTATTGAAATTTTTAATAAAAATATTTTAATTTATTTAATTTTAATTAAAAAAATACTACTAATAAAAAAAACTATCAAAAAATGCATGAATAATAAAAATACTACTTTTAATGATTAAAAAAAAATACATCATGATTCTGGTGCTGATCATTCCAAAAAACACTTGTTTTGAAGTGTTGCCCAGACAGAGATTGACTGAAATTCAATTTTTTTTTGTTTAATTCTTTTTAATTGTTTTAATGTACTGATATGAAAAATAAATTTAATATATATATATTAAAAACAATTACTATTATATTCTTAAATACTCAGAGCATGATGTTGCAAATAAAATTGTAGTTGAATTTATAGACTTAGTTGCTTTTGTATGGTGTTTGACATCTATAGTAAACAATTCAACTTCTTATGTGCACAATAATACAAATCTTTATTCAAATTAATGTCATATTCACCCGTTGACAATTAAAAACTAGTAAATTTGCTGATGGCCATGAATGAAAAGTATTGGCAATGACATTGAGCATAAAACATCTAATGTCAAAATCACCCATCCCTGCAATAAGATTGTGTTTATTCATGTGGTTGAGGTTAAGGTTTTCAATTATACACAAAATTTAATTATAAAATACTGATTTTTTTTTGTATTTTTATGAGTTTAGTACACAAACCTTAATTTTAACCACAAAAACAAACGAAACCCGAAACCGAACTGCAGTGATGGGTGATTTTGACATTAAATGTTTTATGCTCAATGTCATTGCCAATATGGACTTTGTTGTTGTATGATTTCAGAAAAGGAAGCATGGTGGAGATGAAGATCTCAATGATGTGCACAAGCACAAAAAAAGCAAGGTAACATATATTTGCTTAAAGTTACGGTGATTTTGCAGTATATTCAGTCTTATCTCTCTCATTTTTGGCTGCTTTCCGTTTCAGTGTATTGATTGATGTGTATATATAAACCGATTTTGTCCGATTTTAATTTCATTTGATTCTTCTTGTCGAAAAAAAGTACTAATAATTATTACCACTGAAGAAGCTCACACTAGAAACCTCTCAATCAGAAGCAAATTATGTATAGAAACCAATTTTTTTTCTTTAGATGCTAATCAATAATTAATATACATAAAATTAATATATCTAACTAGTATCTACTTGTGTTTATTTTTATTTTTATTAAATATTTTTCCTCGCTACCACTTCACAATTTTTATTTTTATTCCGAAGATCCACTTGCTTGCCCGAATCGAATTCAGAAATTTGTTCACCATGCCTGCCTGATGTCAATCCAATGAGGGGCCACACCCAGGTTTCAATAATTGAACGTTTATTTTACGCAGTGTGTTCCTCGCCGACACTTCTTTGCTATTTCCTCCTCCTCTAAGCTGTAGCTAGTTTGACTCCAAATTTTTATGCAAAGAAAAAGAAAGAAATCAATTATTTGCAGTACGCTCTCGAGGGAGGAAACATTTTACTACCATTTGTTTAACTCCTTGACACGTGGCAGCTCTCACCACTTAATACCCGATGAAGCTGGTAAGTAATGCCTCATCTACTCTATTAATGCAAGTTATTAGCTCGACTTCATTTGGCATTACCTTGTTGCGCAAGACAGTTTAAAACCTGAGAAAGTTGGTACATTAATGCCCTAATAGAACCACTAATCGGAGCATCACCAATGCTTTCATTCACAGAAATGGGAGGGAGCACATGAGACTGCGAACTTCACAGATGATAACAATAATTTCATTGGTGAAGATTTCTGAAGACATGATTGATTTTGTAATGCAGGGGAAAATTGTGTTTGCATAAAATTTTAAGCAAATAGTTCCTTGGCTTGACCACAAAAAGGTGGGTCAAATATGAAACAGAAATCCAATTGATTCAACAGACTGCTCGTGGGCTTCTGCACTTCCTGCGTGAAAGGAATTCCATCCATGGGAGAAAGAACATGAACAAAGCCATTTCCTTTGCTTTTGCACTGTCTATGTGAATTGAATTCAATCTGTTAGAAAGGAAATCAACCAAGCCATTTCCAAAGCAATCCACCCTTGAGTTAATGCACTGCTATTATCAGGAAATAAAGCACGAGGAAAAGAAAAGGAAAAAAACTAGAGTTTCTAATCATCCATATTCTATATGTGATTCCATGAACAATAGCTGACATTTCATCCAGGGCTCTGAAAGAATGTGATTTGCCACGCAGACAAAACTAACATGGTCTTTTGATTCATTATAATTTACCAAGTGGGGATTCACTAGCATGACCATCCACCAACCAGAGACCATAATCATGGAAACGCTTTATCTTCTTCTCAAAACCTGTGATGTAATTGTTGTGAATGATAGCATGCTTTCCCTTAGTTTCTTGCACCCATGTCTGATTCTTGAAGTATAACCCTCCTGTTGGGAATGCTGTCTGGGGCAGAAGATACAGGTCCACCTGTGGACATGTCATGAATATACAGACATCACAACTCAATTGATGCACCATGAAACGTATGGAAAACCTAGGGGGAATAAATCTACTATTTGTCTTCTGAGTACAAATTTGAACTCATTTTACATTTTTAGTTCATAAATTTAAAATGTTCTCCTTCAGACTCGAGCCTCAATAGCTAAAGCACTGCCACATGTTTTCAATACCTTAAGCAGAATTAATTATATCAGAAAAAAGGAAAAGTGAAATCCAATAATCCAATTTGTGGAATGTGGATGCACTAAAAAGGTTAGCACAAACCTGTCCAGCTGTTTTGTTCAATGCCCAATTAAAAGCAGGCTGATCATTGGATTTCTTTGTTTTGGACCAAGGCTGAGCTTGAAGTTCCTCAATCCATTTCTTCAAAACTAGTTTTGCTCCATCAGTGGGGTGCATGAAAATCATGCAGCTACATATATAAGTGCGCCCCTTTTTTCCCGGGGGTGGTAAATCATGGGAATGGCCCAGCGGCTTCACCTGGTAATGCAAACAAAAAGGGCATCACATATAGTATTTATTCCAAAGATTGCTGAAACCACCCCACCACGTAAAAACAAGCTTACAGTAACATGCTTGGCAGTGTGGTAGCGGTTGCTTTTCAAATAACTTTTTGTGCCGAAATGCATGCCAATGATGTTTTTTTATTTTTTAAAAATCATTTTTGACATCAACACATCAAAACGATCCAAAACATACAAACCATATTAAATTTTAGCAAAAAAAAAAAAATTGAATTTTTTGGGAACGCGGTTTGCACCGCGTTCCCAAACGGTTTCCTAAGGACAGGTTTCATTTACTTGATTTTAGGTTTTCACTAACCATATAAGTATCGAATAACTTATGATCAAGTGGAATGGTGCAAAGGGATGCATAAAGCTGATACCAAAATAGTAAAAAGAAAAATGACATATCCGCCACCAATATCACTAGAAATGGAGTTAAACTTAGTACGGAAATGATCCATAGACAGCCAGTTCATGGCCACAAAAAGATATCGAATGGTGAAGTTTTACCTTAAATACCAAGTATTAACAAGCTCTAGACGAGTCAAAATGCAAGAGATCAAGAGATCAAGATATCAGGATTCGAGAGTTCTAAGGCAAGGTAAAATAAGGTTACTGCATGGTGTGATTTTCAGCCACGACACGCCAAACTCACTCAAAACAAAAACTAGAATTTGATATGAAAATCAAGACATTTGAAACAAAACACAAGTTAATCAACAATGTTTCAAAGAGTGAGATGCAGCAATCATGTCCCAGAATAGGGTAGGAGTTCATTCATACCACACATCAAAGGTACAAGCAGGTTAGTATACATACCGCAGCCATGTCATCGGTGAAGTAGACATCGTGGTTTCCCTCCAAATACGGGAAAGGATCTTGCAACCAGACCATATCCACATCATTGTACATCACATTATATCCAAGCTCCAAAATGTGCAGCAAGTGCCTAGGCCTCCGGGATGTGAAATTGAAAAACCCCTATCCAACGAAACCAATCAGAATCGTCTTTTCAGATTATCAAAATAAAGTAAACTATTAGCAAGCAAAATCAATCAGAATCCTCAAAATAGCAGTTTCGTTTGCCACAAACGATGATTGCCAACTCAACAACGGCGACAAAGAAAATAAGAATTAATTGAAGATAAACGCATTAAAGAATTAAAAGTGGCAAGTACCTGAGAACCAAACTTATGTGCAGTCTGTGAATCAGGAGCAGGAGGTACGAGAACAGCATGACCAGGCCATTTCTCATTAACCTTATAAAGAGTAGCATAATCCTCAGCAATAACAAGAACCTTATCTTGATGCTTTTGTCTCGAAATACTAATCAACCAGTTACTTAAAAATGGCAAGTAAGGCTGGCTAACTGCACAAACAATCACTGTCTTGTTTTTCGCAACAAACGACACCGCTTGGGATAGTGTGTACTGTTGCCATTTTGTTAGTGAGGCAGGTTTTGTTGCTGAGAAAATTGAGGGCGTGCCTGTCCAGGGTAAAATTACGCCAAGAATCAGGAGGAGGGACAGTAAGGCTATTAGGCCTGTGCGGCTGAAGAGGGATATTTGTCTTTGGGAGGAGGAAGATTGCCGTGGTGATAGTGGGTCGGGATCTGAGAGTGGGCTGTAGAGAGGTCTTTGGTGCAAAAATGTTGACATTTTCTTAGCTTCTGTGTCATGTAATTGTGATAAATTAATGGGGAAGAAAAGGCGAGGAGATGAGCTTGGGAGTTTGGTTTTGCTGGGTTTTTTGAGATTGGATCTGTGATTTTGGCGGTGACATGTGAGAAGCAGAGGATGATGGGTTTTTTTTTTTTTCCTCTTTTTGTTAAAAGGGTCGGGTTATTTTCGAGCACAAGGGTAAAAGAAACAGGTTCGGGTTTGACGGTATTGAACACGATAAAAAGTATGTTCGAAATTGTGTTTTAAAGAATATTTTATGAAAATTAAAAAAAATTATTTAAAATTATATTTTTATATTATTTTACTATGCTGATATAAAAAATAAATTTTAAAAAATAAAAATAAAATTATTTTAATATATTTTCAAACAAAAATTACTTTAAAAAACAACTCTCAAACATTCTTTAAATATGGCCCCGTTTGTTTGCTGGAAAGTAGTTTCTTTTGGAAAGTGAATTCTGGAAAGTGAATTCCAGAAAAGTGAATTATTTTCTGATGTTTGGTAGTGTAATGAAAAATAAGTTGGAAAATGTTTTTCAGTGTTTGGTTATGTCATGGAAAATGAGCTGGAAAATAACTTATTAATGTTTTATTTTTCTCAAGTTTATTAAAATAATGAGGAACAAATCTTACAAATTAAAAAGTTGAATGAGAATGAAATTGAAAAAAAATATAATTTCATAAATTATCTCAAATAAAATAAATAATAATCAAAATAATAGAGATCAAATCTAAAAAAAAATAAAAGATGAAGAAATTAAAATAATAATAATTAACATTTCATAAAATTTTTCAAAAAAAATAAGTAACAATAAAAAGAATGAGGACCAAATTTGATAGATAAAATATTCCAATAAAAAAATAATAAGGGAAAAACAAATAATAATTATAAAAATGAGGACTAAAGTTAATATAAAAATTAAATTTTAAGAGATGAAATTGAAAAATAAATATTCAAACAAAATATATATATATATATATATATATATATATATAGCAATTAAAAGTTTGAGGACCAAATTTGATATAATCAGCAAATAATATGATATTTTTAAATTTTTCACAACTTCCAAAAAGTGTTTTCCGTCTAAATTTTTCAGGAAAACACTTTCCTAAAAATCAAGTCAAATTTTTTTTAACTGAAATGTGTTTTTCGTTGACCAACTTTTCTAATGTCAAACAAATACAGGAAAGTTTGGAAAGTGATTTTCTAAAAATAAATTTCTGAAAACATAGCCTTAAAGATTTTCAATTCCTCACTCACACGTGTTTATAAAAAGGGAGGAAGATTGTCAAGAACTATTGAAATTCTAGTTATAAGACCTGTTCAGCCTATCTAATTATCTGGTTGATTAAAGTAGGGTATGATATAAGTCGAGTTAATAAAAAAAAAATATTTTATTAAAATAATATTATTTCATGTTTATTATCATGATAAAAAAAGAAATTGATTATAGTAAACTTATAATTCATGATTATAGTAAACTTATAATTCATGATTATAGTCTTGAACCGAGTGGAGCCAAATTGTTTCTATTCAGCATCCACAAATCAATCAATGAGACCTTTTTTCTCTTAATTATTGTCTCTTGTCAAGTTTTTCGCGATACTCCAAGTTCCAGTTGGTGATACACAGCTAGTCGCCTGCCATGTCGAAGAATTTGCAAAAATCGAGAAGTCTGACGTTTAATTTGAAAGTTGTTTAAAAATATGATATTGGTTGTTTTTAAAAATTTAAAAATATATTAAAAAAATTTATTTTTAAAAAATATTATTTTTAATATCAGTACATTAATTTGAAAATATAAAAAAAAATAGTAATTAAAAATTAAAAATTAAAAAAATAAATATTTTTAAAACACAAAATTATAAATGGCAATGTGGACTTTTCTCTTAAAAATCAAAATATATTAGGCAAAGCTGTAGGCTGTTGACACTAGACAGTCGCGAAATTCACTAGGGCCTAGCCTTCTTGGGCCTCACAAGTCTCTATCGACTGCGAATTGCAAGTACATGAGGTCCTTCCTGGCTTTGCAGTCCGAGTTCCTCGTGCCATGACGAGCCTCAGCCCCAGAGGATAGGATTCTGAAGGTCCCCCCGTCTTTCTTTGAACAACAAACGCACAATAGAAGTCCCGCATAAGTTATAGATATGCTTTATGACTTCTCACTGCACTGCGCGGAATTATCAGCAGATTCACAATGGCTGGCATACACGCATATCGTGGCAGTATATTTATCTTCGCTAGCATCCACTACTTGTGGCCAACAAATGCCTTCACAGCCTCATTTTCTCACGTCACTAAGCTAATAGATGACCCACAGTAATTTAAAACACTTGCGGTCGAAAAACATAATATTTCAATAATATCATGTTTTATATCTATAATATTTTAATTGATATTACAGTTTCACAATTATATTTTTGCTTTGAATTTTTTTGATGCGGTATCTTTGCTTTCTCATATAAATTCTCAACTTTATCTTCGTCCCCTGCAATATCTCTTTCAGTTTCCTTTCATGTACAAATCCTCGACTTTAAATTTGCCTTCTCTCTCATTTCCGACCCATCCCTCATTATTCTAATTCCGAGTCTACTTTTTTTGGATGACGATGATGATTATCACAACAATGACACCGATTATGATGATGGGTATCATTCTTATGGAGGTGAGGAGGATGTGTTCAAAGACAGTGATGGAGTGGAGATAAGAGAGAGTTAAGGGAGGAGGAGCAACAAAAATTACTTTGGGAGACTAAACTTTGAAGCAGAGGAGAATGGCAAAATATGAAGGGTAGATGAAGCCTACAAAAGGCAAACCATGTGAATGCAAAAGGAAAGCAAAGACCGAGTTCTCACATTGCATCTCTAGTCGATGTTGCTTCATCATCAAGAAGCATTCCACGCTCATCCTTGTAAATACACTCAACTTCTTCTTCCATACTTTGCAAAGCCTCATCAACTTAAAAATATAGAGAAATGAAGTAAATGGAACCATTCAATAAAAAATCACGTTCAGAGTTATGCTTTGCACGCTCTGGTTAGAAACACTAATAGCAGGGTCTAATATAAATTGACAGACAAAACAAACTAGTACTAAGCACATATTTATGCAAGGCCCAAATTTCCACGACCTCGATAAACGAAAATGACATATCGGCATAGCATGCTCAAGTGACATGATCAAAAGACAGCAGTAAATAACCTAATCCTATGGACAAAATGCATACAAACGAACTCGCAATTTCAAATTACATGATTTTCCAAAAATCAGTGTTAGTACATCCTAAACGGAACGTATTCACAAACAACACCAATCTGACATCATGTAAATTTGTGCTATCAATCTCAGCAACGTAACACAATGCACTGTGACATCGACCACCATCAGAACCCAACCTTTTTTTTTTTTAGTTTAATATGGGTGTCCGGGCCAACTTACGCGCACCTCAACTAATCCCACGAGCCCTGAAATTAACGACCATGTAAGTCTCCAGTGACCATCATACAACGTAACACAATGCACTGTGACATCGACCAACATCAGAACCCAACTTTATTAACATAGGCCAGGGGCAAAAAATTCAGGCAGCAGACAATCTCGATTATATTCATCACTGGATCTTTATGCACAGCATGCCCATTATCAGAGTCAAGCTAGGGGAATTATTGAAGTGGAACAAGATATAATTTTGACAAATTGACTAACTAGTGAGCTGAGAAGAACTCATTATCAACAGCAATTGGAGACATTTACTGGTAACATTCAATTTGCTCCACCTAGGATTCACGAAGCAGAGCCAGCCTTCAACTTCGGGGTTTTCTGTTTTACAAAGAAAGCTGATAGCATGCTTTTACTACGAACAGGAGCACGCACAATCTCATGCCTTGGGTTGTCAAATGACCTGAATGCTGTCAAAGGCTTAGAAGTATCCAACAATTCCTGCAAATTGAAATTCTTACGTTAGCAATGTCTCAACTATCAGGGCAGGTTTCAAAACTGGAATAAGCGTATGCTTAGCAGTAAAGCATCCTGTAAGCAAACACAACAGAATGCTCGGATGAGCCAACCAAACCTCGAGATTTGAAATCACATCCATTTGGAGAGGACATGCAGAAAATAAACTGATGACAATAATCCTCACCAAAATTTGTCAAGCAAAGAAAGTTATATGACTGGCCAGAAAGATAGGCAGTTTCAATCAATGATATAGCCCAGAAGTGTCTTCGGTGATGATTAGAAAATAAGTAGTCAATAATAAGCTAACAAGAACCCCTTCATCTAATATTTAACCATAGTTCACTCACCCACAAATGGACCCCTAAACCGGATGGTCCCAAAACATTTATTTGTCTACTACATGTACATCTGTAATGGCATTTGACAACTTGTAAAACCCAATCTTTCCAAGAAAAAAAATAAAATCAAACTAGCATATATGAAATATCCAATCAATAACTGGGTGATGATGCTTTGGTTTGCTTGATATAAATGAATTCTTAAAGTGAATCATAAGAACAACTAGTTCCCAGCTGCTAGGCCATTTTAGGTGAATTTTGATCTGTACTCAAAAGTTCAAAAGTCTGTACTGTTACATATTCCCACTTCTTTGAAAGGCAAAAGGAGAGTTCATATGGTGAACAGCTCTACTGTGCAAAATTTTATCCCTGCACCTTCTTTTCAAGGCATGTGGTGTTAACCAGAATTTCCAGACTTGAGAGAAGCAACTGCTTTCTTCGTTTCTTCATTAAAGCAAGCATAACAAGGTTGCAATAGACACTACTTTCACTCAAAATCAGTAGATTCTTTCTACAAAGAGAAAATTTGAGCGTTGACAGCCCATCAAGGTACATAAGGTGAACACCATAAGGCATGTTCAGTCTCATAACCACAATCATGACCATTTCTAGATTGCACCTAAGAACTTTCAATACAAGTCATTAAACTATTATGCAAACCCAAACAAAGCATAGCCTTTTCCTGCACTATCATTGAATATCAAAAGGACAGCACTAGAGCAAGGACAAGAAACCATCCACAATAATGCCTATGGATCCAAACAGCTTAAAAGCTTGAAGTATTTTGCAGCACTATTTAAATAATGCAGCAGCTTGTCATGATTTCCCAATAATAGCAATTGGAACCTCTAGACCTCAGAGAGTGGCACATCAATGTTCCTCAGGCAACTTACCTGGCACTAGATTAAGACTCATACCATTTATGTTTATGATTAATTTGAAAGATTTTTCGGAGCAGTATATCACAAACCACTTTAAATTGCAGTACTTCCCCCCATCAAAGCCAAGAAGACACGCACTTTCAGAAGCAGCCAAAAAGAGGTGATGAGAAAAATATAATACAGAAAAATTAAGGGACTTAATAGCTGAGCATGAGCTCCTGAGGTATGGTTTTTCAGAAGAGATCATGAGAACAAGAAATGAAAATATGAGAAAAGCTTTCCAACCGAATTTGGCATGAATGTTTAAGAAAAACACTATAAGAATCTCATGCAAACATGCCAACATTATATGAATCTCATGCAAGGAGACGCTGACAAAATTTAATATACTCTTTGTTAGATAATCAAGTTTGCACTTGGAAGAATATCGGGTGTATCTGTGTTCTAGCTGATTTTGGCATTACCCTGCGTGGGACATCAAATGTTGGCATGATTGCACCAGCTGCAGGACCTCTGCTTGATAGTTGAGCAAGACCTCCTGAGGATCTTGTTTTTCTACTCTCTTCTTCATCTGCATGCATAGAATCCAAAGCATAACATGTTAATATTTCTAGACTGATTTGGAGTTGCAACATTCTGCTTCTATACATACCCAAGAGTTGAAAAACTGCAGAAGATTTTCCAGAAGCTTTTGCATCTTCATTACTGGATGATAAGCACATGTAAAACGCCACAATGTCATATTCAGCAAGAGAGATGCAAATAGAAAAGTTCTTGGCAGACATGGTTGAAAACCCAAGAAAGAGTTTTTATAGGGTAACCTTGTCATAGCATGCAGAGTCCCTTTCAGTGTAGACTTGGTCTCAGAAACTAAGTGCCAGGAAAGAGTTTTTGATGCTGGGGAACCTGACGCAATGTTTTGACAAGTAATTTGATCCTTCCCATCAACATTGAGAGAAACAAAGGCAAAAACAGTATCAAATCCACCAAGAGTAAATGTCTCACTAAGAAAACTTAATACCTGAAAGCTGAAGACGAGATCTAGCTTGAAAATGATTTTGTCTTGCATCAGTCTGTATTTGTGGGCTAAAATGTACCTTCTTATTGACAGAGTCTAGCCCAAACAGGGGGAAACAGAAAGTAATGGAGTGAGAAATTGATAACATCGCCCTACATAGACTAGCACTTCTAAAGAAATTAAAGAAATTAGTATTACTTGGCAAAATGTAGTGCTTGTGATGTCTTGGGATGAATGCCAACAGCTGCTGTTGTCGAAGACCTCCCTTAACTGTATATGTTTGGCATGTAAGAAATTGCTGATATCAAAAAACTAAATGAGTTAAAGTCCATCCATTTCATATGATTTCAAATGCTAAGACATCCAGTCAGACGAATGTTGGGAATTACCTGATTCAGACAAGAAACCTTAACCTCCATGGTTGAGACATCAAATGTTTGTTGCTCAAGAAGGTCAGTTAACTTGTAAGCCACAGTACCAAGGTGATCGACAGCATTAACAAGAGCTCGCACGGCATAATCTTTCAGGTTGTCCAGTACCCTATTCCATGGCAATAAGAGTATATGTGAACATGAGCAGAGAATGGATGCATTTGATTTTTTTAACTTTGACCTAATTCACACAGCATTAAATGTCAATGCCTTGACCATGCACTGTCAGACGCAATCAATGGTTAATTGCTCCAGAAATGCAGACCTATGTTACTTTCTGGTAGTTAATTCTGAAGAAACAATTCCATATTCCTTCAAAATATAAGGTTCACTAAATCCTTACGTTCTGTACCCTAAAAATGTGATTCGTGGCTGGCTACATAAATTCTTCACCTCACATTCAACAGCAAACGTAGTCTTCAAAACATTCTGCTCTAAAATAATTTATGCATCAAATTCTACAATTTCATAAGCTCTGCAACATACACAACACAATCAAATCAAGCTTTCATACTCAATAGTCCACACAGAACTCAATATAAATCTAGTAAAGAATAGATATCGACTGTCGTCTCTCCAAATAAATCTCAAGTCGGAAAAATTAGGTTTCATAATAGCTTGCAGAAGGAGCTAAGTCATGCAACGAGTAGCGAGAACATCAATTAAATCAAGAAAGCACGAAATGCATAAATCCTTACGTCTGTTTCTGCTCGCTATGAAGATAAGACTTCTCACAATATTCGGCAGCAGAATACAATTGAGGCCTTAAGTTCTTCAGCTCCTGCAAAAATCACCCATCGTATAATTTTGCGCACTTCAAAAACACTCAATCCACCAAAAGCAATAGCGGACTTAAAAAAAGTTCTACAGAAGAGAAACGCATCACCGGAGAACACAAATCAATGAAACAATATTAAACAATTGGTAACAGATCTGGTAACAAAGATTCCTCACTTGTGGCTCTTATTCTGATACAAGAAAGTAGTTAGTACCTGCAAGGCTTTGATGAAGCTCTTGCTACGCTCCATGGACACCTCATCGAAAGTCATGGCCGGGTTCTCCGGCCTCGTTTGGTCCAGTTCCATCATCTCTCTCTCTCCTCTTTCAAAAAATTTCAGCTATAAGTTTCCTTTAAGTATTGAATGACTATAAGAAAATAAATGACTACTTGACGCGCAAACCGTAGACTATAAGAAAATAAATGTTGAATGACTACTTTATTATTATTATTATTATAAGATTGTATATTAGTATATGCTTATAAATGGTTAGATTTGGGGTTAGGTTATGGTGGGCGAAAAGAAGAAGGTTAGTAGAAAGAATGAGACAGAGAGAGAGATTATTAAGAGAGTGAGTGAAGCAGAAGCGATTCCGAGCAGTGGGAATTTGTAATATTTGGAGTTCATGGCCAGCGAAAATGACTTGAGAGTTTTTTAGAACTGCTGTGTTTATTTTTTAGAATTGACAGGCTTTCACTTGAGAGAGAGAGAGAGAGAGGAGACTAGTGCTCAGTTCCAGCAAAATATTTTTTAAAATTAACGGCAATGCTTGAAAAGACTGTATTGGCCCTGCATTAAAGGGCGTTGTCGTTCGATCCTGTTGACCTGGTCTTGTCTGGTCAGCTGGAGGGCCAAGTGAATCTGGTTCACTCTCACGTGATCAGGCCCATTGCTAATCATGTTCATGGTGTGGTGGTTAAAAAAAGTTAAAACCGCACCAGAAAGGAAAACCCTGCTTTGTAGCTTTGTCCATGATTGTAAAAGCTGGAAGTCGTGGGGCTTTATCTAAAAAAATGGAAATATGCCGCCTTGTTAATAAAGGACAATAATAAAAAGTTAAGGAAATAAAAAAAAAAAAAAGAATAAGTGACTGTATGGTAACAGAACGTGGTAGATATTATTTTTTAAAATATTTTTTATTTAGTTATGTATTAAAAATATATTTTTTTAATATTAATATATCAAAATAATTTAAAAAAAATAAAAAAAATAAAAAAATAAAAAAAATAAAAAATAAAAAACTTTTAAAAATACGATTAAACCGTGACACCATCTAATTTGGGTGTTCCTTTTAGTTGTATCTTAAGCTGTTTTATACAGGTATTAGTAGTAATTCATCAGTTTTTCTTGGTGAGATAATAGTTTGGCTTTACTTTACTTATCTCTCCTTTACCACCAAAGATTCCAATGTAGTAATCTTTAAAATTTAAATTTAAATGAGATAACATTAATCTAATCTCATGCATGCAAAATTAATGCCCCATTTCCCTCTCAGTTATGCATACAAGTGCTTTGTAAATTTAAGGTTAGAGGGATGATATTATTTTACATATGATTTCCTTTGATCATCGGAAGCCCTAAAGAAAGGTTGTCATGGAGCGTAGGATCTTTTTAATAACAGTAACATCAATTATCATTTTACTATGAAAGCGCATTTTATTAGCAATAGTGAGAATACGAGCAAAGTAGTCGGAGACAGTCTCAACTCCATTAAATAAGAAATTCCTTGTTCCTCTTGCTCAAACCATTCCTAGTACATTTTAATTACTAATTCTATTTTTTTTTATGAATTTTTTTAAATTTGGTAAATTTTCACTCAATTTCCTCTCCCTCCCCAACCCTAACATGCCCCGCCAAAATTACCAATTCTTCACTCCCACTAGTTTAAATATTTACAAGTTTTCTTCTTTTTTTATTTAAAAACTTTCTTATTTTGTTTAAAATAATTATACCCTAAGTTTGATTTATTCAATTTTATCATTGTGCAACATTAATCTCTTTGAATTTCAACAAAAAAAAAAACATTAACCTGTTTGGATAATAATTTCTACACCATCAATTACTATTATTATTATTATTATTATTATTATTATAGTCATCTTTATATTTCTTCCTTTTCTTCTCTTTTTTTTAAATTTAAATAAAAAATACAGAAATTTACCCGAAAGTTACAAAGAATCTTATAATCCTTGCGAAGGACCTGTAATTATACACGTTTGACCCTTGCATTTTCTTGAAACTTTTTCTTTATCGAATCCCAGATTCCCTTCAAAGTCTCTTTATCCAAGATAGTTTCAAGGATTGAATGATCGATGGTCCGAAATAGATAATTATTCACTCGCAAGTTTTTCAATCCCTGATTTGCCACCCTTTTTTTTCATCTGTGAGATCAACATCCTTTATTGTAAAGAAATTCCCCTCTCAACTACATGCCACTATTCTTTGAAGCGAAGAAAAATTTCTATTAGCATGCTTCAATGATCGTGGTGCCTAACATATCGTTAAATTTCTGGTTGAACAAAACTTCCTTCAGGTGTCATCTATAGTTGTGGCTACAAGATTTGAAAAACTTCGGCACAGGTCTGGAAAGACTTTGATACCAAATATTAAAGCTAGTTCTTTTTAGGAGAAAAACTTATATTATGTAATATACAAGGGTGACTTTATTTATAACCATACAAAGGTGATAGAAAAATGAATACAATGCTATTCCATGTAAACATGGATCATAGCCAAAAAAAACATGCCAGTGACTTGATTTTCAGGGATTATTAATAACAGAAAGTTAATATACTAGGTCAACACCTAAACTTTGATAAGGAAATTGGTGTTAGGGGTGAGTAAAGAAAACAAAAAATCGATTAAACTGGAAAAAAATAACAGAAAAATCTAACCGTAAAAAAAACCCGATTAGAATTTTTAAAAAACCGATCGGTTCGGTTCAGTTTTATAGGCCTGAAACCTAAAAAACCGAACCTAACCCAAATCGAAAAAAACCGAGTCAAACTATAAAAAAACCAGTTTTTGTTCTAAAATAACCGAAACCGGTCGGTTTGAACCGGTTTCGGTTTGATTTTTTTTTTTTGAAAAAATAAACTAATTTGATTTTTCTTTTTAATAAAAACTGAATCAAAATAAAATAAAAAATGATCACCCCCAATATAGTGTTATAGTGTTGGAATTGGAGGTAAGATGAGAATTAGGGAAAAAGTAAAGGTCGAGTTCCATAGGGAGTTCTGTACTCATTGGTTAATCATGTTTATTTTCTACCCAGTCGAATGTTTGTTCACTTATGCATGTGATTGGAAGAGAGATTTCTTGCTTCTTCCTCTGTGGCCGAGCTATATAATTGCTCCAATCATCCTGAGTAATTTTTTTGGTTACGGTTTTGCTGCAAGTGAGAATAAAAACCACACACCTCGGCTAATAAAATGATGGCCCCATGGTAATTCTTTTTAAAGAGTAGGCTTTTTATTTTTAATTGAATTAAATGCTATGCACTTAATATTAATTAATACATAAATTAATCTAAAAATATTTTAATTGAATTTTTATAATAATACAAGTATAAAAATCTGACATAATTACATAGTAATAATAAATATTATATCTTTTACACTCGTTTATTTGAATCGTTTATTTGAAAAAATCTTACCATGTTAGAATCAAAATTTAAGATATTTTAATTTCTGTTTGTTTTTATATTTTAAAAATATTTTTGAAAAAATTTAAATTTTTTTATTTATTTTTACTTTAATTTAATATTTTTTGGAAAAAATTAAATTTTTTTATTTATTTTACTTTAATTTAATATTTTTTAATATTTTTAAATCATTTTAATACTCATATCAAATATAATTTTTAAAATCAACTTCGTTTGGTCTGGCCTTGTTTTCCCTTGGGATCACCGAAAAGGCTCGTTGCATCGAATGAAGCCCATTGGCCAGAGTTTCGTATTTTCGTGGTTAGGCACCTTTAGCTCCCTTTCCCACTCATGAACTACTTCACGAAAAAAAAAAATGAAACTCATTTCAACTCAGGTAGAGATGGAGTTTCCATCTTGGAAAAACAGGGGATTTAATTATGAATTGCGCTGGCACAATCAATTTGTTTTTTCCCTGTTGATATCGTTAAATATCTACGAGTAATTAAGATTTGATTCATTAGAGTAGAAAGTTGTGAAATTCATTCGGTTAGTAGGAAAACATTACCGAGATTATGATAAGAGAGGAGGCAACATAAGCCGATCGAGGACTGCCGAACAGAACAGGATAGTTGTCTAATTAATTGCATCCCGTGTACGTTTAAATTAAGGGAATATATAATAATTCAGATAAAATAAAAAGGAGGCCTAATGAAGTGAACCATCAGCCACGAAATCGTTAATATAATAAGATTTTAACTGTTCATTACTGGGCTATCTTTTCACTATATAAGAAGTGGATCCTCAACAAACAAACCGGTCAGAACATATATCAATGATGGCACCATCACCCAGCTATCTCATTCAAGAGAAAACAATTGTAGCTCCTAAGGCCTCTAGAAGGGTCATTAAAAATATCCCCCACCTACTTTTATCACCCACTTAATGCTGAATATAGAATTTTAAGTTAATTCTTAATATAAACATAAATATGTTAATATTATAGATGTATTTTAAAATATTACGATTTTTTTTCTAATTTATAAACAAAAATATTTACATTAAGAGCATGATCACTAAGAAATATATGAACTCATAAATAAATAAATAAAGAGTTGTTATCATTAGTTAAATACTAAAGAAGAAATTTAATTTTCATAGTAGAAATGCTTAACTTTTTTATTTTCAATATTTTTATTCATTTTATCTTAGCAACTAAATGTTACTGCTAATAACAAGTGATTTCTATTTTTATAAAAAGAAACTTCATACAAATACAATTAATTCATATAAAATATAAAAAGAAAAAAATTCAATACAAATATACTATACTTTTGAAGTATCACACAACTAATAAAATGTAAAAAAATCGATATTTAAATAGAAACAATTAATGAAAAGGACTCAAAATAATAATAAAAAAATACCGGGTGTTAATGGGTCAAGCCCACGTACCCAACCTTAATGAAAAACTTAGGTGCGCCCAAGCCTAGAAGCCTAGACTCACATCCTGGTCACTAAAATTGAAGTTTGTTTTATGAACCTAAAAATCCAAAATTTAGCTCATTTTTACTCCAAAACATCTTGTAAACCTTAAAAAATCATCTGAAAATCTCAAAACACCTTAAAAACCACTCTAAAAAATTAAAAATCAACTTAATCAAAATAACTTAAACGAGACCGATCTATTTTTTCCATCATGTTTGGAGATAAAACCATCTCCATTGAACTCCTTTCGAGAAAAGAAATCAATTGATACAAAGATTCTCTATTTGATGGCTGGAATTTGGCCAACTGATTACTTTCTCTTTTATTCATTATTTTTCAATGAATTTCTCTGTTCTTTCTCAAATTCATGGACTAAGAAATGAAAGAATTAAACTTCTGAGCCAAAACTTTGAAACTAGCCATATATTTTCCATGTTTTAAATTGCAATCCTTTGTCTTTAATTTTGTCTCCCTTGTATAATTTAAAACTTAATCTCATAGAATTATACCACAAAAGAATTAAATATAAAATTTTCAAGAATTTTTTTTTAAAAAAATAGTTGTGAAAAGCGAAATTTTTTAAAAGGTTGACTGTGGACAATTCAATATTTGTATGCACAATGTAAGGACTATGTTATTTTTCAAAACAAAATTTGTTAAAAGGTTGATATGGGACAATTCAATTTTCTTACATTTTAAAAGTATACTGTAAAAACTATATTATTCTTAAAAAAAATCTATAAAGCTTGCATTCAAGGGCTTTTTTTATATTTTCAAACTGGTCTTTTAGCTATTAATAAATTGACTGAGGGGGCGAGTTGGTGATGTTAGGTCCCTTTAAGTGGTGCATGCGACGTCGTTCCACATCCAAATGCTGCTTTTCAAGGCAACATTGGAAACATGTCGCCGTGATCTTTTTGTTTGTTTTGCTCGTGTACATGGTGAAGTATGGTTGATTTTGAATGAGCTTTGTTTTTCTCTTTTTTTTCTGTCTCTTTTATATTTGCCAAAATATAAAGGTGTCATTTCATTTACTTTTTGTATTCAATTTGATTTTCATTCTTTTGACTATTATTTGTTTTGTTTTTTTTTTTAATTTCATCACTTATCATTTGGTTTCATTTAATTTTTTTAATATCAAATTTGATCCTCATTTTTTTATTGTTGTTTGGTTTTTTCCTTTTCCTAATTGAATTTTATATTTTATTTTATTTCTCAATATTTTATTTCAAATTATTTTTATATTAAATTTAGTCTTTGTTTTTTATTTTTATATATATATATATATATATATATGTCTTTTTTTGTTTTTTTTTAATTTCACTACTCAACATTTTATTGACTTATAATTTTTCTATGTTATTTTCAGGGTTTGTTTTTTATGGGGATGGTTTCAGGCTCATGATCAAGGTCATTAGTTTTGAAAGTTAGCACGAGATGATTTTGATATTTTTTAGTTCCTTTTTAATTTTTTTTAATTTTTTCTTTTAACATTTGATTTACCGGGGATTGATCTTCGTGTTTTTTTTTTCTACGGGATTATCCCAATCCTGAGCCCAGTGTAACGGAGTTAACAGGTTAACCCGATATATATATATATATATATATATATATATATATATATATATATATATATATATATATATATATATATTAGTTTCATCTTTCAACATTGAGTTATTTAGACAATTCAATTTTCTTACATTTTAAAAGTATAGTGTAAAAACCATATTATCCTTAAAAAAAATCTATAAAGCTTGCATTCAAAGGCTTTTTTTATATTTTCAAAGTGGTCTTTTAGCTATTAATAAATTGACTGAGGGGGCGAGTTGGTGATGTTAGGTCCCTTTAAGTGGTGCATGCGACGTCGTCCCACATCCAAATGCTGCTTTTCAAGGCAACATTGGAAACATGTCGCCGTGATCTTTTTGTTTGTTTTGCTCGTGTACATGGTGAAGTATGGTTGATTTTCAATGAGCTTTGTTTTTCTCTTTTTTTTCTGTCTCTTTTATATTTGTCAAAATATAAAGGTGTCCTTTCATTTACTTTTTGTATTCAATTTGATTTTCATTCTTTTGACTGTTATTTGTTTTGTTTTTTTTTTTAATTTCATCACTTATCATTTGGTTTCATTTAATTTTTTTAATATCAAATTTGATCCTCATTTTTTTATTGTTGTTTGGTTTTTTCCTTTTCCTAATTGAATTTTATTTTTATTTATTTCTCAATATTTTATTTCAAATTATTTTTATATCAAATTTAGTCTCTGTTTTTTATTTTTATTATATATATATATGTGTCTTTTTTTTGTTTTTTTTTTCAATTTCACTACTCAACATTTTATTGACTTAGAATTTTTCTATGTTATTTTTCAGGGTTTGTTTTTTATGGGGATGGTTTCAGGCTCATGATCAAGGTCATTAGTTTTGAAAGTTAGCACGAGATGATTTTAATATTTTTTAGTTCCTTTTTAATTTTTTTTAATTTTTCCCTTTAACATTTGATTTACCGGGGATTGATCTTCGTGGTTTTTTTTTTCTACGGGATTATCCCAATCCTGAGCCTAGTGTAATGGAGTTAACAGGTTAACCCGATATATATATATATATATATATATATATATATATATATATATATATATATATATGTTTCATCCTTCAACATTGAGTTATTTAGACAATTCAATTTTCTTACATTTTAAAAGTATACTGTAAAAACTATATTATCCTTAAAAAAAAATCTATAAAGCTTGCATTGAAGGGCTTTTTTTATATTTTCAAACTGGTCTTTTAGCTATTAATAAATTGACTGAGGGGGCGAGTTAGTGATGTTAGGTACCTTTAAGTGGTGCATGCGACATCGTTCCACATCCAAATGCTGCTTTTCAAGGCAACATTGGAAACATGTCGCTGTGATCTTTTTGTTTGTTTTGCTCGTGTACATGGTGAAGTATGGTTGATTTTCAATGAGCTTTGTTTTTCTCTTTTTTTTCTGTCTCTCTTATATTTGCTAAAATATAAAGGTGTCATTTTATTTACTTTTTGTATTCAATTTGATTTTCATTCTTTTGACTGTTATTTTTTTTTTAATTTCATCACTTATCATTTGGTTTCATTTAATTTTTTTAATATCAAATTTGATCCTTATTTTTTTATTTTTGTTTAGTTTTTTCCTTTTTCTAATTGAATTTTATTTTTTATTTTATTTCTCAATATTTATTTCAAATTATTTTTATATCAAATTTAGTCTCTGTTTTTTATTTTTATTATATATATATATATGTGTGTGTGTGTGTGTTTTTTTTTTTTTTTTTTTTTTTTTTTTTTTTTCCTCATTACACTTTTTTTTGTCTTTTTTTTCAATTTCACCACTCAACATTTTATTGACTTAGAATTTTTCTGTGTTATTTTTAAGGGTTTGTTTTTTGTGGGGATGGTTTCAGGCTCATGATCAAGGTCATTAGTTTCGAAAGTTAACACGAGATGATTTTGATATTTTTTAGTTTCTTTTTAATTTTTCTCTTTAACATTTGATTTATTGGGGATTGATCTTCATGTTTTTTTTTCTACGGAATTATCCCAATCTTGAGCCCAGTGTAACGGAGTTAACAGGTTAACCCGATATATATATATATATATATATATATATATATATATATATATATATATATATATTAGTTTCATCCTTTAACATTGAGTTATTTAATAATTTAGCTTTATGGTTTTATTCACTTTGCTTTTGAAGAACTTCATAATTATTTTTACATTGGTAATTTTTCTTGTTAGTATATTTATTATCATTGTATTTTTTATTTATATTATTTAAATTAGTTAGTTTTATTAAATTTAGTCAATTAAATAACCAAAATCTTATTTTTTTAAAAAAGTACTTGAATTACCTTAATATTTTTTTATATTACAAAAGTTTTAAGTCAGTCAAGAGCCGCTATACAGTAATAACAATAATAAATATTTAACATGTTGTGTGAGTGTATGTTTGGCTTTAACGGTCATCCTGTCAAGGGTTCGTATTCGATGCTATGATGCTGTGCGGCTGTGCCCCTTTTCCTATAGTTGAGGGGTAAATAGGATGGTAGAATAAATATAGAAAAAGCATGTGAAGCAAAATTTATTGACATGAGTTACCCGTTTATTTAATTGGAAGTTGATTAAAAAGGCAGAAAAAAAAGGAAATGGAAAACAGTGCCTATAAGGAAAAACTTTACGTACAGTCAAAGCATTTTTGTTATGATTATATTCGCTGACATTGCCGGCTAGCTGAGCTGTTTTTACCTTTTTAAAGGCACCGTCTGATTTTTCGGTCTAATTTTAAAAACTTTTTTTTTTTAAGATTTAAATGAATTTTTTTATTATTATTTTGATGTTACAGTATAAAAAATAAATTTAAAAAATAAAAAAAATATTATTTTGATATATTTTAAACAAAAAAAAACTCTAAAAAACAACATCTATCATACTTTTAAAATATTAAAATTATAACATAACATATAACATATTTAAAAATAAATTGAGATTGTGATATATTGAATCGATCTATATCAACTTGTGACTCGAGTTAAGAAACATTAGTAGCCCCATAAAATATAACTAAAAAAAATAAAAAACTTGATTTCAATCAATCAAATATTAAATGATAAAAATATCAAATATTCAATTTGAAAAAAAAAATAAAAAAATAAATTTTAAATAAACCTAGAATAAAAGTCAAACTTGCAACTTAAATCATTAAAATTAGATCCATATAAAACAAATAAGAGAAATTCAAAGGTTAGTTCCTAACGAACTCATTTCATGGTATGAAATTAAAAAATTCAATTTTAAAAAATCAATGAAGAAAAACTCAAGTTAATTCGAGTTAATTTGTCAAATTCGTAACATGGATCATGAAACTGAAATAACTTCGTATAAAAAAAGGTTAAAGAAAAAAATATTTATCCCGTCATAATCTAAATTTTTTTATTGATGTATTTTTTTAAAAAATATTTTTTTAATTTTAATTTTATTTAAATAAAGTTAAATAAAAATTAAAAAACTTTAAAAAAAGAGCTTGGAGTTTGGGCATAAAGCAATGGCAACACATGCTTTGACCTGCTAGGATAGGGCTGTCTATTAATTGTTTTTTTAATATAAAAAGACATATATGATACATCATCTATATTTTTATTTTCGATAACCTAAGATTTGTCGAAAAATCAAGGTTAGGGGTTTTCAACCTTAAAAATTTATTTCTTAACTGTTTTTTTTTTACTAAAAAACACCTACAAAAATTATATAAAAATCCACATAAACCTCCGAAGACATCTTAAATGGGAGTGCCAAAAGAAGAGCTAAGGTAAAAAAACACTTATTTTTTTTGCTTTTCTTTTTTGATGTTGCAACTTAAATGAGAGAGCCAAATAAAGAGCCAAAATAAATTTTTTGTCATAGAAAAATCATTCGTACATACATATCTATCAATTAAACTTTTCTAAAAAAAACCAAAATTATTAATATTAAATATATTAAAATACAAATGAGTTGTTAGTGCATATAAAAAGAAAAAAAAAACCACATTTACATTATTTTAAAAGTCATGTGAAAAAAAACCAAAATTAAATTTTAAAAATTTGAAAGACTGAAAAGATAAATTGGGAAAGTAGAAGGATGAAAATGAACATTTTTACGCAAACCTTGAAACCAATACCCATTTTACTTGCATTTTTCACTTCACTTCTTTATCTTTTAATTTTTTTACTTCTGAATAATTTAACTTAAATTGGTCTTAAATCTTGTCTTTAAATGGTGAAATTAAAAAAGTAGAAGAAAAGGGACGAAAATAAAAAAAACATAGTAAGTTCATAAAGCAGGGAGTGTGTTTTATAGTGAAGGTGCAACGGGGAAAAGACCACACGAATCAGTGTTTTCTAAAATAATAATAATAATAATAATAAATAATTGTGGTGTTAAGATTTACCTGTGATGTTCGGATGTTAACAACTTACGAATTACTAGAAATCAAGGCCAGCCCTTGTGATGATTCCAAACCATCATGGTTTCCCCCCCTGCGCAGTAGGTTCGGTGGTAATCAGTAAGGAGGGAGCCCTCCCCCGACATTTCCGAAGCCTACTATCATCTCACCCCTATATTCGAGGACTCAACTAGACAGCTAGGTGAAATTGACGTGGGCCTGTTTGTAATTATATTTCAAGTTGTGTTTTTTTTTAAATATATTAAAATAATATTTTTTATTTTAATAATAATATATCAAAATTATTCAAATTTAAACCGAAACTACACAGCCCTAAACAGGCTTCAACTGGAACACAAGGGTGCTTCATATCTGGCCTATATCGATTTCAAAGGGCAACCCTCCTTGGATATTTTTGGAAGAAACATATAAAAAGATCTTAGTTTGAGGACTCAACTAGGTGAAATAGTCAAATAAATATCTTAATTTAGTATTTGGCTCGGCTTCAATGGGAAGATAATACTGGTGGTTTGTAGCTGGCGAGACTAGCTCATATCGCTTTTCAAAGGACATCCCTCCTTGGATTTTTTTGGAAGAAACATATAAAAGGATATTACAATATGATAAAACATTTTTGAGCCTTCTCGATTTATATTTTAAATTCTCTTACATTAGCCATTTAATCACGATCAACCTTATAAACATCATGATGACACGAATGTCATCAATGATTATCTTCTTTTATTTGATTTATATAGCAAATTGGATTATCGGATATTAAATCTTTAAAGATTTAGTGAATATTTATCAATAATATGGATAAAATTAAAAAAATATTTAAAATTATATTACAATGAGATGAAAAACCACTATTCACTATACAAGTGAAACTCCCTCTAATTTTACAAAACCTCAAAATTTATGCTCCCATGATAACTATAGATGTTGTTTTTTGAATTTTTTTTATATAGAAATATTTTAAAATAATATATATTTTTTATTTTTTAAAATTTATTTTTGATATAATTATATCAAAATAGTTTAAAAATACATAAAAATAATTTAAAGTAATTTTTTGTATATAATTTTTAAACCCAACACCCCCTTCAACAAACAAAGGGTTAAAATCATGGGATAGAATTATTATTATTTTTTCACAAAGAACTACTCTAGGATTTCTTAATTATGATGAGTGTTTTTTCTTAATAAGAAAATTATATTATGATGAGATGGAAAATCATTATTCACTGTACAAGTGAAACTACCTCTAATTTACAAAACCTCAAAATTTATGATTCTAGTTGTTTTTTAAAATATTTTTTATATAGAAATATTTTAAAATAATATATATTTTTTATTTTTTAAAATTTATTTTTGACATAATTATATCAAAATAGTTTAAAAATACATAAAAATAATTTAAAGTAATTTTTTTATATAATTTTTAAACCAAACACCCCCCTTCAACAAACAAAGGGTTAAAATCATGGGATAGAATTATTATTATTTTTTCACAAAGAACTATTCTGGGATTTCTTAAAGCCTAGTTTGCAGTGTGGTTGCGGTTGCTTTTCAAATAACTTTTCGTGTCAAAATACATGCCAATAATATTTTTTTATTTTTTAAAAATTATTTTTAACATTAGCATATCAAAATGATTTGAAAGCACTAAAAATATATTAATTTGAAGTAAATAAAAAATAAAAATTTTTAATTTTTTTTAAAATATTTTTAAAACACAAAAACAAACAGATAAGAAAGACTAGTCATAACTAAATACTATCTCAAAAATCCAATTATTTATATATACATGACAACTAGCAAATTTAAAAGATTCTTTGTCATTAGACCCTTCAAAATCTCGGAAATTATAAAAACAGATTTGAAAATGAATAATATTATTTAATTGTCCAGGCTCGGTTTACCAATTTGATTATATTAGATTATTATAGCGCATTTAATATTATTATTTTTTGGCTACAAGAAAAAGAACATCCTTGTGACTGGCCTTCACCTAACGGCGCTTGTATCACTCACTGTCTCTGCCCCTCCCATAACCCACGATTGACGTAGTCACCGCTCCCCAAAATATCGTTGAGATAATAATTAAAAAGAAAACAATTAAATCTACCCTGTAAGGGCGTCCACGTAACATTCTCTCAGCCGTCGATTGCGATTACCAAACCCGAATTCTTCAAAACTAACGGTTGCTAGATAATTGATTATTTGTGTTTAACAGATTTTTACCTGCTGAGCTAATTAAAGTTACCGTTTCACCGCTAGTTTCGTTGTAAGAAAAGAAAAGAAAAAAAATCTAAACCTCTCCTTTTTTTGCGCAGAAACTAAAAATAAAACCACCCCTGGAGGCCAGAAAGCTAAGAAGTAAAGAAGAGAGAGGCAGCCCAAAAAAGAGCTAAAACTGAGAGAGAGTGAGAGAGAGATCAAATACAGATCGAAATCCCTGTTAATGGGATTGTTTCCCTAAACGGAAACAGGCATTCTTCGATTTGTTTTGGTATCTTTTTAGGCATCCATATCAAACTCCCTTTAAGCTTCTTGTTTCCTGAGTTCAATGGAGGGCGACAAAAAGTACATTACAGGCGAAGAGCTTAAGCAACACAACAAGGAAGGAGACTTGTGGATCTCTATCCAGGGAAAGGTTTATAATGTCTCTGATTGGGCTTATGAGCATCCAGGCGGAGATGTTGCTCTCCTGAATCTGGCAGGCCAAGATGTTACTGATGCATTTATTGCCTACCATCCTGGAACAGCATGGCAATATCTTGACAAGTTCTTTACGGGGTATTATCTCAAAGATTTCAAGGTGTCAGAGACGTCCAAGGATTACAGGAGGCTTGCTTCAGAGTTTGCGAAACTGGGTTTGTTTGAAAAGAAAGGACATATTACCATGTATGCCCTCGCATCTATTGCATTGATGTTTTGCGTTGTTCTTTATGGTGTTTTGTGTTGCCAGAGTGTTTGGGCTCATTTAGGATCTGCTTTGGTGTTGGGTTTTCTTTGGATTCAAAGTGCCTATATTGGTCATGATTCGGGGCATTACCAAGTAATGAAGAGTCGTGGTTATAACAAATTTGCTCAATTTGTTGCTGGGAATTCCCTCACAGGCATTAGCATTGCTTGGTGGAAATGGACCCACAATGCACACCATCTTGCCTGCAACAGTCTTGATTACGATCCTGATCTTCAACACATACCAGTCTTTGCGGTAAATTCGACTTTTTTTAATTCGATAAAGTCTTGCTTTTATGGAAGGTACTTGGATTTTGATCCTGTGGCAAGGTTTTTTGTGAGTTACCAACATTGGACTTTTTATCCAGTAATGTGTGTTGCCAGGGTCAATTTGTATTTACAAACATTCTTGCTATTGTTTTCAAAGAGAAAATTCCCAGATAGAGCTTTGAACATCTTGGGAATCCTCATCTTTTGGACTTGGTTCCCTCTACTTGTGTCTTGTCTCCCTAATTGGCCTGAGAGGGTGATGTTTGTGCTTGCAAGCTTTGCTGTTACCGCAATTCAACACGTTCAATTTTGTTTGAATCATTTTGCGGCCGATGTTTACACTGGACCTCCAAAAGGGAATGATTGGTTTGAGAAACAGACAGGAGGGACTTTGGATATTTCGTGCTCATCTTGGATGGATTGGTTTTACGGTGGTTTGCAGTTTCAGCTTGAGCATCACTTGTTTCCAAGGATGCCAAGATGCCAATTGAGAAGGGTTTCACCGTTGGTACAGGATCTATGCAAGAAGCACAATTTGTCTTACAGGAGTTTGTCCTTCTGGGAAGCCAATGTGTGGACAATCAGGAGACTCAGGAACGTTGCCCAGCAGGCTAGGGATCTGTCCAACCCCGTCCCTAAAAATTTGTTGTGGGAAGCTGTTAATACTCATGGATGAAAGTCTACCTTTCTTGAAGGCTTGTCAAGATTCAATAATGATGAAAGTCTACCTTTCTTGAAGGCTTATCATCAGTAATCATTTTATTTTCTTATTTAATTTTGATTTCTCTGGTCTTACTTGTTTTGCTTCGTCGTTTAATTTGGAATTTTCTTTTCTTTTTTTCTCCTGAATTTTGACCTCCATTAACAGAGGTTGTATTTGGTATCGGCGTATTTGATCACGCTTATTATAAAAGTCATTGCAATGGGAATTATTTTTCTTGTTTAGCTGCTGTATAAATTTTACATATTCTTTAATTGGAAGGAAATGCTTTCTCTTCTCTTCTTTCTTTGCCATGATTCTATGATGAAGTGAAAGAATATAACAAAATAGAAAGTCTCAATTTGATGAATATTTTACAAGCTTAACTCGTTCAAACTGATGCAAACGATATATATATTGTTGAGATTCAATATTTTTTTAAAAAATTCAACTGCTTAATGCAAAAATTAAATTAAATTAAACGTGCCCCTAGGTCTATTTATACTACTGCAATCTTGTCTCCGAAAAAAAATGACTGTTAAATTACTCATAGAATTTCTCTGAAATGAAAATGAGAGCTTCTGCTTCAAAAGAATTTACAAGTAACTATTCCAAATTTTTTCCAGAGGAACGTGCAAATCATTCATCCAGATTAATTTTGAGAGGCAGATCGGCTAGGTTCATAATTTAACATAGCAGAACAAGAGAGGGATATAGAAGAGACATAATTTCCTTTCAATCTGATATTATTTACTTGCATCTTGTGCAATGCTTCTCCAGATTCTGTCAAAACCAAAATATGGTGGTCACAAATTCTCAGCTCCTGTATATTTAATTTGATTTGATTTCTTTGTTTTTACATATTCCGCCTGAAGAAAACTCAACAGGCATATGACAGTGTCTTGTCTCAATAAATTATACTGTTTTGAATCTGGCTTTACAGTACAGAATGATTGGTGAACTTTGACAATGGTTTCAAACTTGAGATGACTTCATTTCAATGCTAGATTACTAATGACCACACAGAAGATGAGGTTGGCTCCAAGAAGTTTCCGCACAAAGAATTTTTTTTCCCCACCAAATTCACATCCAAATCTTTGTCAAATCATCACGTTACACAAACACCATAGCGTTCCTTCTTTGGCATTTACGATGTTCCGATGTTTGGTTGAGGCTTATCACATTATCACCGTGTCACAGTGAAAAGAAAGCAAAAGCGGAGTGCGGAACATGGGACGAAGCAGGGTATGGACATCGAGGAGCTGCAGTTGAGTACACCTTCTTACCTTGCATGCTGTATGCTGAAAGGAACCTTACAAGATCATCCCATGGTAGGTTTGTTCCTCCTTCGATGTCAGAGTCAATCCCATCAAGAACGGTAGGGCCAAGTGGGCGAGATCTTCGAGTGTATTTTGTATTGATTTTATTTTTATGGTTATAATTTAAAAAAAATAGTTTAATAAAAATTATTTTTAGTTGAAGTTTGTTTAATAAATTTAAATGTTTGATTAAAATTGTGATTGAAATGAAATTGAGGTTGAACAAAAAATAATTTTATATATTTGGTTAATATACCTTTTATATTGAGGTTTGATTGTGAAATTACCTAGAAGGACATATATATATATATATATATATATATGATTGCAAAATATTGTAGATTTATAATTATGATTACATAACGAAATGAATAATTTTCGTACATTATGTTTTTTTTATTATCCCATCAAACTATTTGCAATTTCATCGCATACAAAATCCATACGTGAATGCCTCTGCGATCTTTGACTATCTGAGCGAACTACAATATCTGGTAAAAAAATCCTTCGGAATAAAATTGGGATTGCAATCATATTAAAAAAAACCACATCATCTTGCGATCTCCTTCTAATATAGTTATGTAGTGTCATTGATGCAACTACAATCTCAACTTGCGTTTTATATAGATAAACAAACATATTTTGCAAAATTCTCCACCTCTGCTTCCATACTCCAAAAAAACACTCTATCACATCACGTAGTGATGAGTGTGCATGATTAAACACTTCTTCCTGACCATTTGGTTGTCCATGAAGCCTAAAATCTTGTAAGTGATACCTCTCGTTTTTATAGGGATCTAAATACTCATACTCATTGGGATATCCATCATCAACCAAATAGTATTTGCCTGCAAAAAAAACAACATGCTAATTTTTTTCAATAACTATAAAAGAATATTATCTAACTTCAATTACCAGCTCTTTAATTTATATCAAATCACAACCTTCCAATGGTTTTGAAAATTTATACTACTACTGTCAATAGCCTTAAGAAAAATACGTGTATCGTGTGCACTGCCTTCCCATCCTGGCCACACAAACATGACTGCATGTCAAAACTACTTGCATTCATGACGTTTTGTGTCGGTACACCTTTTCTTCTAATAAATGAAATTTGATTATCAGATGATATACATGCATGAATATGTGTACCATCAATTGCACCAACATAATTTTATAGGAAAAAAGAATTAAAGTAATTAGAAAAATTAATAAAATAATTGATATTCATTTAAACAACATAAAAAAAATTAGGTCTTACCTTGAAATATGACATATATCTTGGATTCATTGCAATTTCTCTTGGGGTGTTGGTAAATTATCGATCTACTTGTTTTATGACTTCTACAACAAACAAATTAATGATTTAATGACTTTTTTTATACATCTACTAACAGTTTCATCTAAATATTGAAATCTCTCCTGCATTTCCCTATTTGACGCCCCTACTACTATTATATATAGAAACATTATCACCTTTTCAATAACGCTCATTCTTCTTGAAGGTTTTAAGTTATAATGTGTTTCTAAATCATTACACAGACTGAACAGAGTGGTTATGTCCATCCTAAACATGTTAACACATTGTTTTCAATGACCTCTTAAAACTTCATTCAATCAACGCATCCCTGTATTGTATAAAACCATACATGGTTCTTTATGCATATAATTAATATAATACATGTTTACAGCTCTAGTCATGCATATAATTAATTTATTCATATCAAATTGTCCCCTTAAAAAAAAATTCACCATCATCATCACTTTCATCGTCACCATCATTACCATCATCATTACTGTCAACATCATCGTCGTCGTTGTCGTTTACATCATCGTCATCTCCAGCAATAGCAACTGAGGCACCATTACCTTCACAATTAGGATAATTAATGTGGTCTACAATGTAGTTCATTACATTATCATAATCATCATCAAAATCTTTGTTAAATATGACATTAAACCATGGATCATCCATATCTTTAATTACATGTAAATAAAAAAATTGACAAGTTGTTAATAAAATACCATAAATCCAATTAAATATCATTCAGTAAAAAAAAAACAATAAAAAACTTGGGAAGAATAACTTTATCACAAACCTGTCAAGACCACAAAGGTATTTCACTTGCTTATAACAAATACAGTTGAGATGTTTGTTCTGAAGATAGATATTTTATTGGAATACATGATAGAAGCATCCCCCATTATATATAAAAAAGTAAATGATGCCTTGTATAAAGAATTTGAATTTGTTTGTCGACATTGCTAAAATAAGCTTATCTACATATCATTTGTACATATTTTGTTTTTAATATAATTATCTGCACAAATTCTAACATGTATGAGCTGGAAAATTTAAATATGGATGTACTTTTATATCAAACATCTTGTTACTTTCACATGGTTTCTAGCAAATTATTATCTTGTCTCTATTATTCAAGATTCTTTGTCCCTATATTTTTGGAATTTTTGCTTGTATGACTAGTTACTTGCCAAAATTTGAACTCTAAAACTATCACATACATCATTTTCAATGGCAACTTTTGTTAAATAGACATTCATTTGCAGCCTTTGGTCATGTTTCACTTTTGTACATTTTTTTCTTTCATACAATTTATTTGGGTAATAAAGCTACTATTATACAAGGCTACCTTCTCTATTTTTTAAAGTATGATATTATATTAACGTCACATACCATAACATGAATACTTTAAAAATTTCCCATATAAAACGTTGCACTTTAAAATATTTATTTCCACTAATATTCACAACAAAAATACATATTGAGTTATTGAAACAAACATTCATAAAAATAAAAGTATTACATATTTACGGTAAATAGTTATACTCACTAAAATATTACATGTTTACGTAAAATTAAACAAAATCCAGGTAAACAATGCAATAACACAACATCCGTAAAAGAAAAATTTGTTTTGGAACAATAACTAATCTCTTAAATTACAATCCAAATAAAAACAAATACAGGCAACCCAACAATCCAATAACTCACTTAAAAAGTCCATAACTACAATAACATTTAAATAAAGATACAAAACAATTAAAAACAATCAAAATGGATATGCCCACATCTCATGACTTTAAATGTTGAATTATACAATGAATGAAACCAACTTCTGCAAATAGAAAATATTATTTTCACAACTGTCAGCTAATTATTTTGAAAATATAAACGTGTATAAATAAATTATCAAGCATGTCAAATAACATAACACATTAAATTTAGCTAGCACTTTAACATAGTTAATAAATTAACGCTTTAGAAAAGAAAATCATACCATATCAACTAAGCATGTTTACTTCGTGCACTTCAAACATTTCAACTTCTTTTCAAGACCACCCATGCTAAACCACATTTCTCTTTTCCTTCTTAAACTCATATACTTTGTAACGAAGTCATAAGAATCATCATCAATTAAAACTCCAGGAATTAAGTGGAGCTCAGTCATCACTTCAGGAATACTACAACCTTATTGATCCACATGCAAAGAAGTGGAATCACTCCTAGTCGACACACTCTCAACTAGTTGATCCTACCTTGACAACAGTTGAACGCCAATTCCAGACGTTAATACCAATATGTCTAAATTTTTTTGGCTCCTCTAATTTCCTACATAAAAGAAATAAAAATAATTAATGCAACATCATGTATTAAAAATAATTATGAAATATGACAACAACAAATGAAATTGTTAGGATCACGAGGAACTAACCTGAATTTTTGCTTTTCACCACTTATCGCTAGCTGAAATTGTTTCTAATTTACTACTCTAGCTCATACCAATTTTAGAAATCAACTTTTTCCTTATCCTCTAATCCTTTTTGCATCCATCCCATTTAATTTTTAGTTGTGTTTTAGTGAATGCATGACCAGTTTATTCTTTGAATGATGTTATAAGAAATTTTCATCTCGTTTTATCGAAATAAGTATTAAGTCTTATTCCCATGTCAATGACCTTAATGCACAAGTCATAAAATATATGCAACATTTTTTTTGTCCAAGCAATCTTATCCATAGATTCAAGACCTTTTATTGTATCTTTTAAAACATTTAACAAAGAAAACAAGTAATGATATCATGTTTATATATGCAAAAATCAACATTAACACAAAACACAAAATACTTATTATAAATAATAAGAAAAAATGAAAAGTATAAAATGCATGTTATAGAACACTTTAGTTTATTGAGTATTTGACAAAGCACACTTTAATAACCCTTCTTTGAGGAAAACTGAAAGCATGAGGTGTTGATACAATATAGTTTTAATAATTTATAAGACAAAACAAAACAAAAAAACAATAGGCTATGAGGAGTAATTATAAAGATGACTATAGGCATGACACATGCTTGCTTACTGTAAAAATATATATTAGGACAATTGGCTTTTGCATAACAAGACACTTCACCACAACTACTCATTCTCGAAATGCAAGGACACTCAAATCAATAGTGTCCTTTCTCTGTTCTTTCCCTGGCTTTCTAGTAATTGAATTTCAAGTTTTGAAACTAACTTGTTGGGTTTATTATTGGAGAATTAATTGTTCCTGTTAATTTTTTAAAAGTGAATTTTAGTTCTATTTAAGCATTAGATGCCTTTCACAATGCCTTGTTTCCTTTAATATCAAACTAAAAGCATAAGGGACATATAACAGAGCTAGCATCAAAGTCATACAGTACAGATCAAATGATTTTGTTCAAAGAGAATGGGGGTATCAGGCTTTCTTTATTGAATAGAAATGCTTAAATGATTAATGCAACTTTCCTTCCTTTGTTTCAACCGTAACTACTTTACCCAATTATAGCAAATATTGTTTTCTACAAATCAAACTCAATCTGCAATTCAAGACTTTGTTTGTTATAAAAAAATGATTTTTTACTTCTTTATGTGAAAAAAAAACCTCAAAACTTCATCAATCATACAACATCCTAATTCAATCCTTACAAAACAAAATATTACACTTCCTTGCAGCTATATACAAAAAGAAAATAAAAAAGCAGCAGTTAAATCCAACTATTAGCCGAAATAAAAGGAAACCCATTTTAAAGCAGAAAAAACCCATGTTAATAAATTAATCAAACATACAAAACTCCATAAAAGATGAATAATTGCAACATATAAAAATATTTATTAAGAAAAATCACCTACTTTCAAGAACATGATGCATACGAGTGCAATAGTTTGTAGTTAATTAACAACACTGACAATTAATCACAATCAAAATAAATAAATGAAGCATCACACAAATTAAAATTTATAGTTAATTAAAATAAATTTTCATATGGAGATAAGAAAGAAACTCACGGTTGGTGTTTTTTACAAGAATAGGTTTCCCGACATCTTTACTCTTCTCTCGTTTGAGTTTTCCAAACACGAATCTTCTATTTATTTCTGCGAACCAAAAAATTAAAGCATTGTTAGAAACATCATATGAAAATCTATGTTGAATTTGATCTAACTTAAAAACGAATGAAGAAGACGGTGCAAAGATATAAGATTTCAATTTATAGAAAAAAAACAATACAGAGCTTATTCTTTGATGAATGAGCTTATATAATCACTGAAAATTACCTTTTGTTAAATGAATCTGATAATCTAAACTCAAAGAAATAGAAGGAGGCAAGTTAGAAGAATATCAAGATGATAGAAAAGAACGGAAAGGAATAACAAGGCTGGAAAAATTTGGGAATGAGATGATAATGATAGATCTCATAAATGGTTAGCAATGGTAGGCAGGATTTTTAGATCTACGGGTTGTTTTGATATTTTTTTTCTAATAGTTTTTTTCTTCTTGATTTTTATTGGTGAAGGTGAGAGAGAATGCTTTCAAAAGCAAATGAAAATTGCTTTTCAGAAACTGAGGTTCAACCTCAGTTTCTGGTGGAACCCATATATATAAAAAGTATGGTTTATATCTAACCAAATACTATAAAATCATATTTTAACATAACCTCACCAGCAGCCGCAACGCCAAACATCTTTAAAGAGCGTCCCCCTAAGAAGTTGTTCTAAAGGTAAGCTGCTACTTGCTTTGCTTTCTCTTTTGAGGTAAGATAGTTTTAATTTGAAACTTGTATACACCTCATAATTTTATATTACTCGTAGCCACTTATCAATAATGTTCTGATATCATATTAAAAAATTATTTTAATTTAAATATTTAAATTTTTAGATGATACCCAATAATAATTTTATATTACTATTTAACATCCTCCTATGAAAAGCACTACCTTGATGCCTTTTGCTTGACATGATTTTATGTTGGAGCTTAATTTTGTGCATTCATTGTTGTATGGATCGCAATGGCTAGCAAGGTTAATCATGGGAGTCTGACCATTTTTAAAAGTCAACAGGAAAGATAGGTTCACCTAGTCGTAGTTTCCTGTGGCACAATCTCCGCCAAGGTGCCCTCGTTTCCTTTCTGACCCCATTAGATTGCTATCCACCAGCTTCTGAGCCAACCAGTATTGTCAGAATTAAACGATAAGAGGAATGTTAATGAGATTGCTGACCTTGATGCCATCCACTCAAGATATGCAAGTGTTTGATGAGTCACTGATCACTATTCACTACAGCACTTTTTCAAGATTTGCGTGTTGGTGCTTAAACTGTTCTCAAAAGCTTATCGTTTATAGTGGTAACCGAATCCAACACGATGGCCACAAACTTGTTCTATTGTGGAAGAGTGCGTGGCTTAGCAGTCACTTTGTTGCTTCCAGTACGCTGTTGAACGGAGCTGGATGGAGGCATGTAGCTTATTTGAAGACAACAGGTTTTCTCATGTTCAAATATCAATCGTAATGGCCGATGAACTATCCTTATGCGTTGTCTGCTGTTTTGTGGTCGTATATATTTATCTTCTTCTCTTTTTGCACATTGTGGCCATAAAATAATGACTAGCCAGGCCCCATTTGTACGAATGAGTTTGGTAGCTGAATCAACTTTAATGAATTTCATTGGCTACCAATAGTCCAATACTTTGGTCTTTAACAGAATATGTGATGGATAAACCAGCAAACTTCAGAGGCTTATTTTCACATCTGCCGACAAATAAAAATAACTAGTGGGTTCTTATTTTTCAAAAGATGTTTGTCAGCTCCTTAAGGAATTGGGATTGAAGCTTGTTCCTCCCACATCGGTATCAATATTTAATTTGAGCATTTTGTGATAAATCAGTTAATAACCGGAAGGTTAAGTGAACAAATAAGGAAAACTCGAGAAGTTAAAAGAAAAATCAGTAACATAGAGAAATAGTATTGTCAGATATCTAATTTGAGCGACAAGGGTCGTCCTTTTTTGTGATCTTGATCTTCGTTTACAATTTCAGTTTTTTCTGCAATGGTATCAATATTTGGATCCAGAGCATAATGCCTTCTTGTATATCAGATGAAATGTTGATTTTGATTAGATTGGCCTTGGACCTATATTCTGCTTCAGTTTGAACGTTATCAAAGGAATTGTTAAGAATTATGAAACCATGAAGAGAGACGCGTCAAAGAAACTAGATACATATGTAGAAGATAGATCAGCATATATGGAAATACAACTTATACCCATCACACAAAACGGCCACGCAGAATTGACAGAAATTTGAGATCAGACATCATTTTTAATCGAAGAACTGTATCCACTTTGATCATCGTAGTACTTGGACCACAGCATCACGCCTCCATACCTGGAAGAGTCCTTTATGGATGGAAGCACGTTTGATGTGAGATCAGGGACAGGAATGAAGCCACTGCCTGCTGCCTCGGGAGATGCAGGCAAGCCCAAGAAAATCTTGCTGGCTGGAATGGCTGAAGTCCATTGTTTCCATGCGTCCTCAAGATTGGTGACCTCACCAGAAGCATATTGACAGGGAGGGTTGTTGTAGAATTGGACCCAAACATAATCGAAAAGACCGGTTTTGAGGGCATTTCCCACCCAAGCATCAGGGAATGGGCACTGCGGAGCTGCTGTTAGGTGCACCCT
The DNA here is from genome assembly GCF_000002775.5 of Populus trichocarpa. NCBI lineage: Eukaryota > Viridiplantae > Streptophyta > Magnoliopsida > Malpighiales > Salicaceae > Populus > Populus trichocarpa. The sequence goes on along the minus strand of NC_037286.2, from coordinate 12,662,076 downwards.
TTTACCTTTCTTGCTATATGCCGACAGGTACCTTGCAAGATCATCCCAGTAGAGGTTTGTTCCTCCTTCAATGTCAAAGTCAACTCCATCTAAAACAGCAGGCCCCAGGGGCCGGGATGAAGTGTTGCCCCCCAAGAAATTGTTCCACAGATAAACTGCGACTTGCCTCGCATCCTCTGAGGAGGCAAGGTAGTAGCTACCAGCAGCTCCTCCAATAGAAAGCATGACCTTGACACCTTTTGCTTGACATGATTTTATTTCAGAACTTAAGCTGGTACAACCATTGCTGTATGGATCACAATGGCCAGCAAGATTAATCATGGGAGTCTGACCATTTCCGAAAGTTGACAGGAAAGCTAGATTTACATATTCATAATTTCCGGTTGCGCAAGTCTCTGCCAGGGTGCCCTCATTTCCATTCTGACCCCAGTAAATTGCTATTCCTCCAGCATCAGAATCTGTTGCCAGTATTAGCAATACCAAGGCAAAAACTGAAAACTTGATTGCTGAATGTAATGCCATCATAAGCTAGATTCACTAGTCACTTTCAAGTACTAATGAGGGATAAACTAACTGCACTGCATTGTGTTTGAGGAGCATGGCTTTTATAGTATAGGGATGTGATTACTCTAACAACAACAGGTTGTATTCTAATGATGCCTTGCCTTAACAGTTACTTCTTCCCAATTCCTTACCTCTTAATATCACGCAGACTAAATTTTTGAAGTTAAATAGAAATCATCCATTCCAAAAGTTGGCATGTGTGTTAACCTTTAGCCCACTGCCTCTAATTTGTCTGCCTCTAATTTGTCTTACATTGTTAATCTCTTCTGAAATGAATTTTTAAACTGTAGTGAACAGCATATCACATCTTGTTCATCATGAGTGGTTCTGTGCTCCTGTTCGTATCAGATCTCTTCACAAACTCATTCCACAATCATCATTTATAATTGATATGTTCATTGAAAGTTGAAATTCTCCAAGTACAACGTCACCTATAAACTTTCCGAAACAAAAAGAGTAGAACATGTTAAGAGGAAGACCTCAAATGATGCCGGAGTCCGAAGATAACTTCTTCAACAATAGTCTATGGGACAAAAATTGTCGAAACACAACTAGTTGAGATTAACTCTCTCTCTCTCTCTCTCTCTCTCTCTCTCTCTCTCAGTCACACACACACACACACACACACACACACACACACACGGCTGACTCTGCCAAACTGACCAATCTTCGCAGAACTGCTGGCATAGATTGTTAGAAATTTATTTTAAAAATCATGATTTAGGAAATTATTTTTCTAACAAAAATTCTTTAAAATAAACTATTACTGTAATTGAAATAAATTGTGGGTCAATAAAAAATTAATTTTAAAAAATTCTTGATTAACATGTTTTTATAAAATTTAAAATTATTTATCTTATATTGAAAAAATATATGATTTTCTAATAGTTATACAATGAAATGAAAAGTTAAAAAGTCATAAATTAATCCACGTGCGATTGACTTAGTTGAGGCATGGGTCCAAGCCTTAGCTTTGAGTTTTTTTTTTTTTTTCTGTTTATTTTGAACTTGAATTTGAGTTTCTTAAAAATTAATTCTTGATCCATAAAAAATTATTTTTTACCAGCTCCTATAAATGAACAATATGAATACTAACCTTTTATTTCTTGGACAATTTATTTTTTAAAAACAAATCTCTAGTTTTTAAGATAAGAAATCACCAGTTTTTTATTTTTTCTATGGAGAGTAGTTAAGATAAAAAGATAAAAATTAATTTTGCATTATTTTTTGTTCTAAAAGTCAATATAAAAAGAGGTTAAAGAGGAGATGTTGTACACACTAAACAGTTCCTAATCTAACTTCTTTCCAGTTTTTTCTGCTTTGTTTTGTTCACTCATTTTAGAGTTCAGGTTCAATTTTCCTAGAGTTTTTGAGTTTTTTTTCCCTAGTTCGTGGACATAGATAAATAGTATACCTAATTAAAATTAAAATGGTGTTGATAAAATTTTTATTTATATCTTTGTGTTTGTATCAAGAGGTTTATCATTGAAGGATCTAATCATTTTCAAAAGCTGTCAGGAATGCTAGGATTGAAGATATATTTGAAAATGTTATAATAGTTGTTTTATAAAATGTTTTTTTTGTCTAGAAATATATTAAAATAATATTTTTTTATTTTTAAAAATTATTTTTAATATCAACACATCAAAACAATTTAAAAATATAATTTTCAAACCCTCTCCAAAATACTCTTAGTTTCTGGTGGTATAAGTATGCGTTAAGGTGCCCTCATTTCCATTCTGACCCCGGTAAATTAGAAATAATGCTAGAAACCTTGTTAATGTCGAAACTTGGGCTATGGAGAAAATCATTGTCCCAGCAATGAAAGCGCAGCCCAACAAAAGTGTAGAAATATCAAAATGTTCGAAAAGATTGTCAGAAGTGGGATTTGAACCCACGCCCTCTCACGAGGACCAGAACTTGAGTCTGGCGCCTTAGACCACTCGGCCATCCTGACCTTGCTGTTACCAAGTACAATTTTATATTATATATATGTTTTTATTGCTTTATCCTTTTCTTCTCCAAAGGATTGTAATTCAATTGCATGATTTTGTTTTCGTATTTAACGAGCAATGTGGAATTCATTTCACAATTTGCGACTCGGGAGTGACCTCAGATTTGTGGAATTTGAAAGAGGCACGTACAGATTACTTGTTCTCTTTCAATTTTATTTGCCTACCAAAAATACATAATTCACATGTTCTTGTTCTTGCTAAAACATTGAAGATAACTGTTATGTTTGTATGTGACCCAGTGGCCAAACAATTGATTCTGAATCGCTTGCTTGATACAATACCTCTGTGGCACTCGTGATCACAGTGCTTGCTTGAATTGAAGGAGTAAAGATAACTGTTTGTTTTCGTATTTTTTTTCTTTTCCATGAAATGTTTAACTCGTCAATCCTCTCTTTGTATCAAGTTGTGAAATTGTAAGCAAGTAGCAATGATAGTTGGGTTAAAACAATTTTTTTCCGCAATTAGTTTCTTGCTTGATAACTCTCGATATCTCTCTCTCTATATATAGATATAGACAATTCCTTATACAGCAATGAATCCATCTCTCTCTATACTCTTGTAATGTCATAGTATCTATTTATTTGTACCTTTTATTATGGTTGGTTGTATGCAGGACATTTTCTCCCAGAGGAGGATGACAAGTTTCTTGAGAGAGTTCGAGCTGTGGTGAGGAAGAAGAGCACCAAGCAATGGCTGCAGCTGAAATAGATGCTGCCAAGGGTGCCATTGCAACCGCTGGGGAATCTAGGAAAGCAATCCAGAGTAGTGGGTTGCACTCAAAAGTACAAGTGATGATAAAGATGGAACGAGTGAAAGTAACGAAGATGAGAGCAAGGAGAATTTAGGCTCTGCTGCAGTGCGTGGTCCATCTGAAGAATAAGGACTTAAAGGTCAAATCTTTGGCGGAGCATATGATTCTGTAGAATTCTACCACTATATATTATCATGGCAGGAATAATGATATGTGCACACTTGTCGAGGTGATTTTCAGCTACTTCTTCAACTGATTTCTTACACTTTGCAGGATACATCGTTTCTTATAGAATGTAAGATGAGAAAATAACCCGTATGAAGATATCAGCATCTGGATGTCGTGATGCGTCCATTTTTCTTTTAATCCTATTACATGTTAACAGTTTACTCCAATCTAAGCTTCTTTTTGGAGAAAAATTCCTCTCCAACCTTTTTCTATCCATGATCCAGAGTCCTCTTAGCTTTCACAAGAATGACAGATATGCTCTAACTTAGCCTGGCCACTTCCGAGAGTAGCAACGGACTTTCCTCAAGGTGGCTATCATTGGATAGCAGATAAAGAAAAAAAAAGTTCGGCTCGCCGTCTGGGTCTCGGCCCAAACGCTGCCATACGATCCAATCTATTTTACAACTCACCATCAAATATCTTTGCACATGATTCGAGCAGGGTTGGTTGCAACGGGATTTTTGATTGAGAGATGTGATGGTTTTATTTTATAAAATCTATATAAAAAATATGTAATTTTTGTTTTTGCGAGGTGTGATTTGTGCTCAGAAAGGATTCAACTGCACCTCCAAATCTATATTGATCTTCATCAATTTACTCAATAAATTTACTCTAAGTCTATGTTGTACCTTTAAAAAAACCAACCACACCTGTTAAGGAAAGTATCTTCATGGATGATAACATGGAAACCTCACGAGGAAGAGTGACTGATGTCCTACCGTCCTTATCCGTCTATGTTGATCTTCATCAATTTACTCAACAAATAAGAACACTTACTGAGGTTATCATGGCCACCCAGGAGCAACTCAGATCCATCCCGCTACACACGACACCATCAGTGGTACGACCTGTTCCACTTGTGCAACCTGTGCACAAGCAACTTCACTTCCTAAAAAGGACAGGACAAAACGATGTATAGGAAAGCAAGCAAGAATGCTGTCATGACACTACCATGCCAAAGGAGTAAATCTTCTAAAAAGGCATTTTTCTCATGACGATATGATCTCCACAAGTCGAGGGATAAGGCCCCAACTAGCCGGCCCATAGCACTCGTTACCGCCTTTACTCCCCCCTTCATTATCTTATTCAAGTGATCCTGAACATAAAGGATCACGGCGAGAAGCAAACCGTGTAGGAGATTCATTGATATGCCATGATATACTGAACACCCGTATTCCAAAAGATTATGTACCTGCAAAAACAAACTCATGCTTGTACACATGGAATGTAGAAAATAGAGTGCGCATATCCATTTTCAATATCATTATTTTTTTTTATTATAACTATAGTAATAAATATAATATCATTTTAGTATCAAATTTTTGATTTGTTACTTTCCTTTCATCATACGATAAACTATCATTTTTTTTTAGTATGTATATTAGTCTATCATTGTTCTGGACACCTTAAAATCTTATCAACTATGTATTTAATAATTCTTTTCAAATAATAATAACTCATGTTTTAAATCAACCTTGTCCCAATTTTTTTTAATAAAAATTAAACCGAATAAAAAATAATTAATCCTAATTTTTTAAAAAATTATCTTGAGAGCGAGTTTTTGTCCGTTGGAAAGCTCCTTGAAGGATTACTCAGAGTTCCACGATATTTTTTTAGAAGATCCATCCGTTAAGAACTAGTTTTAAGAATAAAATCAATTACATTAATAATTTTTCCGACCTTTCGTAGTTAATCTACGCATTTAAATTTCAAAATCAAAACTGCAGCTGAAAAAAATATTAGATGCTATGACATATATATTATTTTATTTTATAACCCATAGGTTGTTAAAATCTTTCACCCATTATATGGTAAAAAAATCAAACAATTTTATACCCCACCCACTGGGTTTGCAGGGTGTTCAGTGGGCCGTGGGATTAGTCGTGGTGCACGCAAGCTGGCCCGGACACCCACGTAAATCAAAAAAAAAAAATATATATGACTTTCAAGCACGCGAGGTAGTGCCCTAGTAGGGAAGGCACTTGTTTCTTTTTTTTTGCACTGAGTTTGATTCTTTCAGTGCATGTTTATCATCTCCGCAGTATATTACATGTTCACTGTACTTGCAGGATGTTCAGTGAGTTCGGAAATTAGTTGTGGTGTGCGTAAACTGATCCGGACACCCTGAGTTATATATATATATATATATATATATATATATATATATGTGACTTTCAAATTTTAGCTAAAAAAAAAAGCATGATAGATACCTTTAAATTTACTTATTAATTCTACTTTCTACACCTCTCTTTTTTATTTTCTTTAACGGATAACACATATAATTTTCCATAAATATATATGATAATGCTAATTAAATACTTTATTTGGAATCTTTACTATACTTTATTTAATCTCCATAAATGTATAATTTAAATTCAATTAATAAATAAAATAAATTTATATTTTTTTTAAAAATAAAATTCAATTCAATTTTTTTTTTATTATTCTTGCCACTTCATCTTATTTATTTAAAGAACTTAAGAGAAAGATAAATAATATTTTGGAGAAGGCAGTTTTAACATTAATTCTTTATTTTTAGTATATTAATTTAGTTTTATACTATTTTTTTAAAAAAATTAAAATTTAGTTCTTTATACTTAAGATATTTTCAAATATAAAATCTCAATTAAATTCAATACAGACTACAGAGGATACAAAGAAACTGTGTTTCTCAAAAGAAGAAGAAAATGCAACAATTTTTTTTCCTTTGCAAATAAACAAATTTAAGTCTTTAATTACTGGAGAGGTAAAAAATTAAACAGAATGACAGGTACACTGTATTTACTCGAAGACCTTCACCCCGCCTTTCCAATGGCCGGTAAGAATTACAAGAGACAAGGGACCATACCAGCGCCTCAAAATCACAATCACGTTAACTAACAAGAGATTCACTGCCTTTCTCACGCAACGCAGTTTTTAATAAATTAGTCTTTTTCATTAAAATCTTCTTCTTCTTCTTCTTCTTCTTTTTTGCATGCACCTTTCCATTTCAGATCTACCTGCAAAATCCCCCATTCTTCTCTCTCTCTAAATTCACCACTCCTCCATTTGTATCATTACTACTACAATTTTATTTTCAATTTTTCAATTCCTCAATGATGTGGAGCTCGATTGAGAATTTGAAGCTAAACCTAAATAAGATTGCACTTGATGTGCATGACGACGACGAGGAGGAGCTCGAGATCCATGCCTCCAGCAATGGCTACGATTCTCCGGTCTCTGACCGGAGGAACTCGCACCGTTTCGCGCATTCGAAGTCGGTTTCACGGTCTCTAGGTGCGAATGGGAATGGCTCACCGTACAATTTTGAGGTACTTGTTGTTTAATGTGTTTCCGTGATTGGGTTTTTGATAGCTGTTTATGCTTGGCTCCAAAAGAACACGAACTTGATATTGATTTTCATTGTTTTGAATTTTGATTAAGAAACAAGGAAATCTAAGAATTATCGTGTTTCCAAATTAATTAGGGATTATGCGATCCTCACTTCAGTTAGGTATAAAAAGTGCACTGCAATATAGTTTATCTTTTAATTGAATCACCATGAGATATTAATCTTGTCGTATTCTCCAAATCATTGGCAACATTAATAACCTGCTAGAAAGCAGGCAAGCTTAGGTTTTGCTCAAGGTTTGTGGTTGATTAGCTTAGAAGTATTTGGATCAATGATAGCTGTAAATGGAAGTAATTTAGGTTGAAAATGTTTATTTGCGAAGAAAGGTTAAATGAGTTGATTTTCTTGACAAGTTGATGTTAGTAGCGATCTAGTTGTGACTTAGGGTGGGGTTTTATGTAATGAGGAATACGTGGTTAGTTGATTTGGTGTTTGCTATTGTTTTTTGCTTGTTGTAGATTGAACAATACAAAGCACAAATCAAAAGGCTTCAGGAATCTGAGGGGGAGATTAAAGCACTGTCTATTAATTATGCAGCTATATTAAAAGAGAAGGAGGTACATGGACAATGGCCCTTTGTTTGATTTTCATTTTTTTTGGTGCAGAAAATAAATTGATTTCTTGGCTAGTTGTTGCCTTTTCTCGTTACTAATGACATACCAAAAATGAAAATTATTTACTGAGGAACGATGAGAAGATCCAAGTCTGTTCTGCACATTGAAATGCTATGTCCTTTTTTATTTATGCTGTACCTTCACATTTTATTGAAGGAAAATTATTTTCTGGCAAGACATGACATGTCCAGAATTAATATCCAATACTTTTCATTTCATAGTTATTGACCCTGTTTCTGTTTACTCTTTGGGCATTCATTATAAACAAATGCTTATCACGATCATTCTCTAGGATTCTAGTATATAGTTTTGGCTCACTAGCTCTCATTTAACACCCCCTAGTTCTGTTAGTTCTATCTCGAAGGGCCTTTGAAAACTAAACCTGCTGCTCTTCTATCCCAATTTCACAGGACCAGATTTCTAGATTGAACCAAGAAAATGGTTCACTGAAGCAAAATTTGGATGCAACAAAGGAGGCTCTCAATGTGTCGAGAACTGAGCATCTAAGAATATCAACAAGTAGCATCAATGCTATTAAGGTGGTTATTCAAATCTCAATTAAAACTCATTATTTGAATTGAAAGTTTGATCTATTTGGTCTGTGCTGATTATGTCTGATAATTTGCTTCCGTCATATATAAGTAAACTTGACAGCGTGATACTGTTTGATGTTATTTTTGCTGCAGGTATTGTGCATAGCTTATGACCTGAGTAAAAGCCAGTTTGTATAGCTTATGTACTAAGTCTTGGTACATGGTTATCTGACCAGCGTGATACACCCCTCTTTATTGAGTTGTTCCCCAGCTGGCCACTAAGTTTGCCCAATTAATAATTGTAGAAACCCGGCACCAACCAATTAAGTACTTCTGTGGGATTAACACAATACAGTTTTGGCCACCTTAACATTTGAATAGAAACAATGTATGATGCTGATTTCATTCTTCATTGTTACGTACTAGTTAGGAGCGAACATATAATCACATCACTTGCAACACCACTCTTGACATAAAATATCTAAAATCATATTACTTGATTTCTTTACTGTTTTTATCTAGATACAAGTAAATCATAGATGTGAAGCATAGGTTAAGCTTGCAATTGATTTTTTTATCTTACTAAATACCTATTTCAGAATTATGCCAGCCTCATGTATTTCCTTTGTCCATCATGCAATAAGCTGTCTTGGATGACATCTTTTTAATCTGGAACTTGACCTGCCTCTCTCTCTCTCTATTCAGTTTTTGGCTTTATTGTTTTGTGAAAAATATATGTTTCTGAGCATGATTCTCCTGCTATGGGATTGAAATACCATGGTATATGTTCTGTATTGTTTTTCCTTCCAACAAGCTACGAAGCATAGGCTGATATTGTTTTACAGGGCAGTGGTGACCAGTCACCCAAACGACCACATAAATCTGCAAATCAAGCAAAGAACCGTGGTGGTAATCAAATACAAAACGGGCTCTTTCCAAAATATGATGGAACAGGCAATGGAATATTACATGATGTTCAACCTGATGTGATTCAGAGTAAGATGGAAGACAAGAAGGACAAGGTAATGACACATTGCACCCTGCTCTGTTCTTTAAGAATATGCCACTTGGGAGGTTTGTAAGAGGATTGTTATTGTCAGTTGTATAGCCTTGCCTGCTCTACATGCTGATTTTGTTTATAAAGTTTATTCCCAATTTCAAATTTGTGGGCGTACCCCTCTCCCCCTTTCTTTTCCATTTGTTTTTTCTATTTGCTACATGTATTACAATACAAATATGTTTTTTTCCGATTGTTTTGTTGTGTTCTGAATGATGAACGAACTCAGCAGTAGATCACCCATTTTGTACTTGTCGACTAGCAGATCATGTTTTTCATTCTGTATTTGGGTTTTAAATGAATGAACTTGACAACAGATATATGAATGCCTTCTAGGAGCTTGTAGATTTACTGGAGGAGAAAAATAGGTCCCTGGCAGCAATGCAAGCTACTCATGAGTTGCAAATAAAAGAGCTTAGAACTGAACTTGAAAAGGAACACGACAAATTAGCAAATATAGAGCTAAAATTGCAAGGTGTGACTCTTCACTTTAAATAACTAGTGTGATGTCCTCCTTTTTCTTTTTTGAATTCTTCTTGATTTTGCATGAATTACTAACCAAAATTTTACGCTCTTTTCTGCCTTTTTGTTTGCTGTCTCCAACACTTATTCAGAGGAACAAAGTTTGAACAAATCTTTTCAGGAGGAGCTCAGGGTTCTAAAAATGGACAGGCACAAAGTGAGTGCAATTTTATTTGATGATTCTGTGGCTCTAGTGAACATTTTTCTCAACTGTTGCTTATGGACCATGTCTTAAGGTTCAAGCTTATTGCACCAGTCACTGTTAGTGAGATATTGTTGATACTTAGATCTTTTCTTGCCCATCTTGAGGGTAATGAGATTGAACTTGGTGTTTGTACTTTATATAGGTAGTTTAATTGCTCCAATTTTCCTGACTGGGAGGTACCAGGGATTTTTTATGGCTCTTGAGAAGGCTGAGTGCATTAGTTTACAGGAACAGCCTATTTATTGCTATTTTTTTTATTGGAAAACAGACATGGATAGTTGGAATACCTTACAATATTAGATGCTCATAATTTCAACAGAATATGATGCCATGCCTACATTCACGTTTATTCTTATTCTACTTTGGTTTCTTTCTTCTTTCTTTGTCCTTTTTATTAAGCACTCATGGAATTTAGGAGTTTCTGGAAATATGGATGTTCTGGATTGCAAATTTAAAATCTCTGTACTTTTATAGAATATAGTCATGTACATGTTTATTGAATATCCCATTACTTCCTGTCAGTTTAGGACGACCTTATGTTTCTTTTCTTTATACTATTGTATGCTTCTGGAAATCCTGCTTATGTTACATCTTCTTTTTCTTACTATGCATTAATATTCATTACTTTTTATATTTTCCTTTTGATTTGAGCTCTGACTTGTGTGTTCTTTATTTGGCATGTTTTCTCCATTTACAGACCTCAATGGATGTGAACAAAATTCATGATGAATTGAATGAAAAAACATCAGAGATAAGACGATTGCAGATGGAGTTGAGTAGGTGGGAAGATGCAGATCCTAATGACAGTGTTAAGAATTTGAAAAGAGTCATTGCGACCCTAGAGAAGGAGAATGTTAATCTCAAGGTTAGTTTCATTTCAAAATGTTATCCATGCAAGCAGTGTGCCATGTATGTCACAGAATTCACATTGCTTTTGCCATGTTGGGTTCCTTAACTTCTCATCTATATTGTAGATGGCGAAGAATGAACTTGAGGCTGCTTTGCAAAGGAGCAGGAACTCTTCTCCTGACAAAACTTCTCCAGATGAGGTGATTTTACTGGACTCTCTCTTTCTACACGCACTTGTATGGGTGCACGCCCTCAAGTGCCCACACACGGGGGCATCTATCTATTTCTCACGCACACACGTGGTGGTTAGTTGAGAGAGAAAGCTATAATATCAGCAATTCTCCCTGCCCATGCTACCACACTTCTTTTGTTTATTCGATTACACAAATCTTTACTATTGGTATCATAATCATCCTCATCCGGTCTTTCATTAATTGTTTTCCCAGAAAGCGGATTCAACCACAACTTCTCCTAGAAAGGAGGAAGTGGAGCTATTGTTGCAAAAATTGGAAAGAGATTTGAAGGAAACATGCCATGAAAAGGACAAAGCATTGCGAGAATTGGCCCGTCTCAAGCAGCATTTGTTGGAAAAGGTTGCTATCCTAAAATTTCCATTTCCTATTTTAATATCATATGTCTCCATTACTTTAGTTTATTGTTCCAATCAGTCATTGACCTTTGCTTATTTTTCAAGTTTCATTTTACAGTTCTGATATGCTGCATCATAAAGTGCTCTCTCTTCTATAAAACTGACATGGCCTTAGAGATGTAAATGACCAACTGTGCTACATTATTTAAAAATGATGAGAAATGATGGCCAGCTGATATAATTGCAATCACTGCTATACTTATACAATTATGGTTAATATTACAGGAAATCTCTGGACAAAGAATTTAACTAGCGCATACATTCGTTATGATTTGATTGTTGCACTTCAAGAGTTCTAGAGCTATTTTGATATGTTAGTTCAATAATAAATTCAACTTCATTTCCATAATCTGGGAACATTTCAAACCCTTTTGTCAAAGTTCTGAACTATTATATGTGGCAAACATGATTCAATGGTTTCTCATCTGGAATCTTTTGGAGATGCATTGATATTTTAGTAAATTCAGTTTCCTATGCCAAAATTGTCTCTCCAAATATTCACGCCGAAGCTTATACCATGTACTCATGTCTGCTGTGTCAATTCTCTTATGTTGACATATTTGTGTTCTTGAACATGTGTTGAATTAGCGGCTCCATATAAAGATAATGAAATGTATGATATTTGTCTTGGTATTACTTGTGTTTTTTTTTTTGGATCTTGTGATCCTTTGCATATTATAAAAGTAAATTCAGGCTATCAAGTTTTCTGTCCTTAAAACTTCTTCTGCTGTCTAGGAATCTGAAGAATCGGAAAAAATGGATGAAGACATTAAGATTGTTGAAGAACTTCGTCAAAGTAATGAATATCAAAAGGCTCAAATATTACATTTGGAGAAAGCTCTAAAGCAGGCAATTGCAGGCCAGGAGGAAGTCAGAATGATGAGCAACAATGAAATCCAGAAGTCCAAAGAAATGATTGAAGATTTGAATAAAAGACTTGCAAACTGTATGAGCACAATAGAATCAAAAAATGTTGAACTTCTAAATCTTCAAACTGCTCTTGGGCAGTATTTTGCTGAAGTTGAAGCAAAGGTAATCTTCGCTTCTGTTTCCTTCATGTTCTGTTGGTCTTGTAGTCTCTAAATTGTTTTGTTTTTAACTATTCTTCTTATTGCTGTTATTATTACTTTGGCAGGAATATTTGGAGCGACAGTTGGCTTTCACAAGAGAAGAATCAGCTAAGCATTTTCAACTTTTGAAAGTATGCCCTTACCTTCCTTCTTCCGAGTATTATTTGGTTGTTAAACCTTTAAATTTTAAAGTTGTCAGACTGCTCATATTACTTCAGATTGTATAGTTCATAAAGGTTACTGAAAATCCTTAATTTTTATATGTATGATATTTTTAGTTTTCTAAATGTCTTATGATATGAATTAGATGTCTTCATACTTGCGTAACTGGAATTTGATGTCTGTATTATGAGCAACGTCGGATTATGCTTTTAGAGGGATGTTCTTACATGAATGTACAAAGTCTATCGGCTTCTGCAAGGTTTTGTAGCATTGGACTAATGTTATAAGCCACATGCACAACCTTATCCGCTGATGGTGCAATTGAATTTTGTCTGAGTTTCCTTGATAAGATTTTTCTTTTATTTTGAGAAGAAAATCTTCTTATGCTGTTGAAAGGTCAAAGCATTTTACCCATTGAATGTTCAAATCCTTATCAAGGTATTTTTGTTATCATATCCATTTCGAAGTATCATTACGAGTTCCTAATTTTTCTTCATGAATTAAGTTTCTGTTCTGATAAGGTTTTGAAGTCTTGGCTAATGAGATACTCTCATGTGCACAGCATTATCTATAGGTCGTGCATTCAAATTGTCATTGAATTTGTTCCGTTGGAATTTACTTTGACTATTTTTGGACTCAAATTGTCATTTAATTTATCTGATTAATTTTGAAAGGAGGTACTTTACCCCTTTTTGTTTTCAAGCTTGTAGTATGTCTATAGGTTGTGCATTCAAATTGTGTCATTGAATTAATCTGATTAATTTTGAAAAGAGAATCTAATTTAAAGTGTGCGCTTTTCCCCCTTTTGTTTTCAAGTGCTTGTAGTGTATTTTTGTTTTTGTATGCATTTTACAGCAACATTACAGGTTCCTGAGTTTTGTTAAGAATGAAGTTGCTGTTGCATTTGGCCTTTGAATATTGCTTGAAGCCAATGCATGTTCCATTTCGTTTTGCCAACCTGGAAACTAATGTTTTACTTTATTCTGTAAAAATTATTGTTTACCCATTTTCTGGAGAGTAATATGCCTTGATCCGTTCAGGAAGCAGAGAGAGGGACAGAGGAAGCAAAGAGGGAGAAAGAAGTAGTTTTGGCTAAGCTTTCAGATACTGAAAGAAAGTTTGCAGAAGGGAAGAGCAGAGTGAATAAGCTCGAGGAAGACAATGAAAAACTCCGTCGTGCTGTTGAACAGAGCATGACCAGACTTAATAGGATGTCCATGGATTCTGATTTTCTGGTGGACAGGTTAGCCTGTTTCTTTTGTGATTCGGATTTTTGATTATTTTTTTGTATCCCAGTCTGCTACTTAGTTATAAATGGGTTACATCACAGCTGCAAGTTATTGAGATAGCTTATACATGTATCCATCTTTGGGATTGGGAATATCAAACTATAATGGAGGACTGGCTTTTGTTGCAGGCGCATTGTGATTAAATTACTAGTGACCTTCTTCCAGAGAAACCACAGCAAAGAGGTATGGATTTCTGAGTACAGCTGAACAGGATAGAAGATTAAACAAAAAAGATACTCAATTTTCAATGTTATGTTTGTCAGCAATATTTAGTCCCTGCTATACCATGCAGGTAGTTTGTTGTTATATTTTCATTTAGTAGCTTAACCACTGATACATCTAGGCATTCCTATCCATCTCTTCAAGAAGGAAATTGTTACCCCAAGTAAATGTCTGTTTTTTTCGTGGTTTGCTGTAGAACCTTTTGGTTAAAAGACATCTCAAGTTCAACAAATCTTTATTTGGAAAGAATCGATATTTTATTGCTGATCTCACATAGCATTGCTATTGTAATTGCTTGAAGGATTATTGCTTTGGATTCTCATCACTTTAGACACCCATATCCAATTTGACATGGTTTATGCTTGTGGTGGGTTCCAGGTTTTGGATCTTATGGTTCGAATGCTTGGGTTCTCTGATGAAGACAAGCAGAGAATAGGTGCAGCTCAACAAGGTGGCAAAGGTGTTGTTCGTGGAGTTTTGGGGCTACCTGGTCGCCTAGTTGGTGGAATCTTGGGAGGAAATGCAGCTGATGGTCAGACAAATTTGGCATCTGATAACCAGGTTGGTTGTTGTACCTCGTTCCTGATGTTTAATTACTGACCTGTGATTAAGTGTGTGATAATTTTATAAGCTTTTTGATCTTCTTGTACAAGTAGCTTTATTTTCACTCCTCTTTCTAGGGTCTCATACACAGTGTGTCCTTCAGACCATAATAATCTGGGGTACCATTGAGACAAGTGGCAGGTTACTCAAGCTCTGCCCAGTTATTGATTGATTTTTGAGCTCATCATTGAGCTTATGTTAGTGAACCTTGAATAGAATAGAGTCTGTTAGCATTTGCTTGAGCTCATCATTGGACAGTACACAGCTTGAGCCATCAATCCTCTTATTACAAATTGGCTGCAAGAACCTAGTATACTCCCCTGGAGGATGTGTTCTGATCTGAATCTGAATTCACTCTGAGTTGAAGATTTGATTTTTTATTTTCTTTGCATTTTGCTGTGTACTGTCCAATGAGTGAAGACAGCCCCATTCACTAGAATGATTGAGTTAAAGAAAATACTCATTAGGTGTGGTCACTGTGACTCGGGATGCTTTGTAGTCAAGACATGACAGTAAAGTCAACACCTTTTTCGCTTTTGGTGGTGGTGTGCGGGTTGTTTTTCTCTAGCGAATGCCTTCTTGGCACATAACATTTGCCAGCCTCTAGTCAGGCATCGATAGTGCATGCATGAATTTAGCTGGTAGGAAAGGATGTGTACTTCCCATCCTTAAAAGATAACCAGCTTTCTCACTATCATTTTTTCACGTGTATATTTTGCTTGGTGAGAAGTGCAATGAAAGTGCAAATTTTCATCTCAAGTATATGTCTTTGCAGTCCTTTGCAGATATGTGGGTTGATTTTCTACTCAAGGAAACTGAAGAAAGGGAAAAGAGGGGATCTGGGCAAGAAGATACAGGCAAATCCTATGAAGATTTGCAAGGAAGGAGTCCAAATGCTGCTGGGGTTGGTTCGCCGGTGCCCGACCATGGAACTAGCATATCTGGTATTGCTGGACCAAAATTTTCTCCAGCACAAAATTATGGTCCTATAGCCCCTCGAGGAAATTTACCACCATTTGCGCAGTCTGATTCCGAGTTCTCAACAGTTCCTTTAACATCGTTCGACAACAGTTCTCGGATTTCAAGACTATTCACTAAACACTGAGAAATACGTGGAATCATGTAATTAAATCAAATGTATAGATTGTTCATTGATGTTGTAACATGCCATCCGGTTCAGCCAATTCTTTCACAGTAACGAAGAGTTTTCATTTTGACTCCGATGGCTATCTTGTGTTCATTCACCAATTAACTATGTTAGCTTTCTGCCAGTTTACATAATAAACTCACAATTCATTCACTCCATCCCCCCTGTTTTCATCTAGTGTAAATGTACGTTGTCGTCTTAACAACTCCAGTTGAAATGTTCAAAATCCACCTAATCTATCTCTGATCTTGCAGGTGAGGCGGTGCTGATCTTAAGCATTGCCATGTTAATTGAACTTTAAAGTTTCGGCTGTGCCACTGAGGAACTGGTAGCGCTGGCCGAGATGAAGGTCAGCACCAATTAAAATCTCATAGACGATTCCTGTTTCAACCCGCGGCTAATATGAGCTCAAAGTTTCCTTCCTTCACAATTCCCGGAACTTTCTTCGTGCCACATCTCATTTCACAGGGAACTTAAAATGATTCTGATTTATTATTATTCCATCCGCTCATTTGTCGTTTTGCCGCCTTCTTTTCTATCACTTTCTTGTTTTTTCTTCTCCGTAGAATTTGAAATAACAAATTCTTCATTTTATATAACCAATTTGTAAACATTATTGCCGTCAAATCAGTATCAAAACCAAAAAAAGAAAAATGTCTATTCTGTCATGGTTTAACTTGAGCAGCACCTGTAAAACCACCCATGAAAGGAACCGGATGCTCGATCAATGGCTGCCAAAAGCATACCTCATCCAACCTTATAGTTGCCTTAGGTTTGATTCCAGAAGAGCAGTCAGGGGCCAGGCATCTTAGGTTAGATTCAGATTAAACTAATTTTACGAATACGCCTACGAGAGTGAGTGCGCAGACTCTGGCCGCTCACCTATATCCTGCTCTTTACTTGGTATTCCCCAACTTGAGCTGGCACGCCCATACAGAGGTTTACACGTTACATCACAAGAAAAACTTGATGGCTAGACGTCGGATTATCCTCACACACAAACAGCAATCATAACACAAAGCCAAGTTTGACTGCATCCCTTCACATTCACACTCCCGCATTGAAATAGTGTTTACAGCCCTTGCACAAACATGCCGACCTTACCCCGTTAGCCAATGAGGGTGTGTTTCTTTGTTTTATGTTTGGTCAGTTCAGGTAGATCATTGCCGCAATCATGAACCAAAAACATCGACACAAACCAGGAGCACAAAGGTTCAAAATTTATATTATAAACCAATGTACATTTAGTCATCAAAAACCACCATTATAAGGTGCTATCTGGCAAACTGACCATAGGTCATAGGAATACAAATTAAACCTAAAACTCCAAAAGTAACACCCCTGAAAGACAATTCATTCAAAATGCAACCCAAACACTTTAAAACAATTAGTAGGGCGAAGAACAAAAGAAGCCCTAGCCAATTATGGGTAAAGCAATCACAAGCTGCAAACCCAGGTTTACCCAGTGTTTGCTGGAAACACAACAAGGAGCCAAATCTAAACTCTCTTGGCTTTCAAAGAAGCCACTGGGATCTTGCTCAGAACCTTAGCATCGAACACTGCATATTGCTTTTTTATCTCAACCATTGCCTTCTCTGCCAAGGGATCAACTTTGTCCTCGTACTTCTCATAGAGAACAGGTACAGTGTGCAGCAAAACAAAGCCTGTTAAAATCATTGGAAATATTCAGTGCATAAATATCTAGCACACGATTGAACAAACAGCATAAATCAGTTTCCAAGGTCATTACATATATAAAACAAGGTCAGGAAATGGCACGAACTCCCCACAATTGACAGGACCCACAATCCGGCAATAATCTGGCATTAAAACAGACGAGCAATTTTAGTAAACCACAATGAGAACCAAAAGCAATTGTCCAGCTCAATTTATAACTTGTCAAGGTCAGGAATATGCAAATGGCAAATGATCAGCGGAGTAGAGTAGAACATGAAAACTAGCAAAAGCACATTCATGAACAAATAATGTAGAACTTGACAGCAGTAAATTCCAGATCCATATGTAGCAGGAATAAGGTTGCAAAAATAAATAAATAAGAAATATTAAATGATCATCTTCAATTACAAGTTGAACCTCTAGAAACGTAACTAATGAGTATGTGAGAGATATTCAAGAAACATACCATGAGAAACTTCTTAAAGTCTTTTCCTGCCGCAACACTGCGTAAGCCCGCAAATGCACTATTGATCTCGACACATAGTGCTGAAGCAACCTGCAGGACCAGTTTCTCCGGAAGATGAACTTCTGGGATGCGAGGTGGACTCCTACAAAACATCGGAAAGAAAATTACAACCACCCAGCCTCTAATTTGTTGATACACCTCCCAATCCACCAAAACACATGAAAGAGAATATTATTACTTGTTGATGAGAGTACAAGCATTAGACCAGAGGAACAAGAGTGCAGCAGCGAGTATCAAAATGTGACACACTAGAGTAAGCAGGTGGTATTCGATCAACTCGAAAAGGACCCACATTGCGGTGACAAATCCAAGTACACCTGCTGAAACCTTCTTGTTCCTCCACAGAAACACATCAGCAGCTGCACAACAAATTTACCACAAAATCCACACTGTCATTTTCTTCCCCTTTAATTTTCACACAGCAAAGGAAAAGGACAGCGACGACTAAATCTAAATCATATGCAAGTAACAATCTATCTATCTATCTATATATATAATAGATCGCAGCATGATTTAAAAATATATATACAACAAAAATGAAAGTTTACTGAATGAAGCACGTTTTAAATGACCGTACGTTTTCCACCGCCGAGTACATGATGGACAGGCTTTTCTCTACCAAACAAGCGCCAAATTTTGGCCTTCACCGACTCCAAAGGATCCGGTTTATCTGAATCCAACTCCGAATCCGACGACGAAGATTCGTGATGGTGAACCTTCTCGATAATCTTCTCCATGACTGACTCAGTCGGACTCTCTGATTGCTCCGCCATTCTAATCTGGATCTTCCCAAATTAAGTTTCTTTTTTTTTAATAATAATAATAATGTGAATTTGGGTGCGAGAACACAGAGGAGAGTGATGAAAAAGTGCGAGAGTAAAAGTACGTGAGGTATATTTAAATCGTAGGTGTCGGTCCGAGCCTCAAGTTTGGAGTTTACGAAGCTGTGGTTTGGTTGAATTTGAAAAGAAAAAGGTTGGGTTGACGATCTCATAACTTTTATTAGATGTGAGATTGAGGAGATCGATGAGTTGACGGCGTTAACTGATAGATTTGCTTTCATACGTTGAGACAATGAAGGACGGTGGTGGATTGGATGGTTGTAAAGGCATCGAGACGTGGCATTGGTGGAGTGGACGGCTGCTACTGTTTTGCTGGTCAGACAAATTTCAGGGAAAAAAAAAGAGAGATTATATTTAAGATTTGATTTTTTTTTCAATGAGTTAAAAAAAAAAGGATTTTAGGATGCCACTTGGGCAGCATCTCTTTCAAAGGAAAATAAATTGCTTTTCTTCTTCTTCTTCTTCTTCTTCATTTTAGTATTTTTCTTGAAAAAAAATGGTGAAGCTTTAGCTTTTGCCGACAGCTCCAAATTCTTTTTCTGTGAACATGAAACTGATGACATTTATTGTTGTTTACCGGTGTATAGGAAGGGAATTGATTTAATATATGTATATGTATATATATGTATATATATATATATATAGCTAAACTCTCTCTCTCTAGAGAGAGAGAGAGAGAGAGAGAGTTAACCAGCTATATATGAGCGCTGCTAGTCCGCACTTTTTCTTTCGGTACAGTAGCTGAAGGCCCAAAGTAAAAAGGAGAGTTAGGGCACAAAAATGGTCCCCGGGGAGCGCACAGGCTGGAGAAGTAGTACTGAGGAAAAAAGGAAAGGAAAAAAAAAGGAGCATAAAAATGGGTCATTGTAAGTGTAAAGACGAGGATCTCGGCCCCCGCACTTGTACTGCCGGTAGCTGAGCAACTTCTCAAGTCCAAATCAGAGAATATCGAGGCTTATCAATCACCTCACCTCACCTCACCTCATAGGAAAGTCCGGGAGACAAGTGGGGATATTTTCTCAATAAACAAGCCTTGCAAATTTGTTTAAAGTGAAAAAGCGAGAAACAAATCAATCCCGTGGTGAGGAGATTTATACGGCTTCTCTATGTTACTGTGTTTTTAAAATATTTTATTTTTTTTTTAAATTAATATTTTTTTTAATATTTTTAAATTATTTTGATACACTGATATCAAAAATAATTTTTTTAAAAAAATATTATTTTAATATATTTTAAAATGAAAAGTATTTTAAAAAGCAACCGCTACCACACTTCCAAACACATTTATTTTAAAAAATATTTTGATGTGCTAATATTAATTTCATAATTTTTACGGTTCGTTGTTGTAGTTAAACTGTTATTTCATTTTTTTTCATATTTTTAAATCGTTTTAATGTGCTATGTTAAAAAATAAATTTTTTTTTTAAATATAATTTTAATATATTTTTAAATAAAAAACACTTTAAAACAACATCAATCACACTCACCAATAATCACTTAATCTATGAAAATAAGATTTAAAGAAAATCTTTAAATGCATCCAACTGATAAAAAAATATTATGATAATGTTTTTTATAAAATAATAAAAAAAAAGAATGTAAGAAAAGAAAATCACCACATCCTGGGCTATCAAGAGTATATCATAATTTTGATAGCCCAGGATGTGGTGATTTTACACAGGGGGCTTGTAGCTCAGTGGCCTTGGCAGGCTTTGCAAGCCTGAGTGTCCTGGTTCGAGCCCTCATGTGTACCCAGCACATGAGGGTTTAACTGTTGTGGTCCATCGTGGACTTGTTCCGTCCCCTCTCCCGGGTTCGACCCTCTATGTGCACGCCTGTCACCCCCGCGGTGCCTTACCTGCTCCTGGGCTTGCAGGATGTCCAGTGGGCCGTGGGGAATAGTCGTGGTGCACGTAAGCTGGCCCGGACACCCCACGTGAATAAAAAAAAAAAAAAAGTATATCATAATTTTAGTAATATTAAAAATTTATATAATTATTAATTTTAAGATTTATAAAATTAATTGAGATAAGTATAAAATAACTCGGATGTTTACATAAAAAAAACAAAAAAAAACATACCATGACTCAAGACCCACGTATCTTTTTGAGATTTCTTTTCAGTATTGTGAAAACAGAATTGTGGACAGTCCCCTTCTTCTTCTTTGCTCAAGATTTTATTGGTTAAGCAGTCAGAGTAGTCTGGCCCATTGGATATATAAAAAAAGAAATGCAAGTATTTTAGATTGAGATGTTTGGATCACATCAGATAGCTAAAATAAAGTCCACAAATAACAAGGTCACGTGGCCTCTTTACTATAAAATAATTTTCATTTTTAATGATTTTTTTTATAAAAAATAGATTCATGAAAAATAAATTATTTTTTAAAGTTTGATAGTGTCATGAAAAATATATTAAAAAATATTTTTTAGTATTTCACTGCCATGAAAATGAGCTCAAAAATAATATTTTAATTTTATTAAAAGGATAACGATCAAATCTAACAAATAAAAAAGTTAAAGGAGGATAAGATTGAAAAAAAATAATCTAATTTGAAAGATGATGAAAATAAAAAAGAAATTCTTATTTCATAAATTATTTGATATAAAATAAATAGAAGTCAAAAGAATGGAAACCAAATACAATAGATAAAAAAAATTCAATTGAGAAAAAAATAAAATAAAATAAAAAACAAGTACTAAAATTGATATAAAAATCAAATTCTAATGAATAAAATTGAAAAAAAATACAAAAAAAAATATATATCAATAAAAAAATTATATATTAAATTTGATACAATCAATAAATAACAAGATATTTTTAATTTTTTTATAATTTTAAAAAGCATTTTTTATTTAAAAAAAACTTGAGTGTAAACCAAACTAAATAATTTTAATTTGACTGGAAAGAATTATTATTATTATTATTTGTTAACTCATGAAACAAACAGGTCTCAAGTGGTAAAATCGTTTACAGGGTTTTCAACTGTCTATAACCAATCATAAAATGTGAAGATAACTAAATTAACAGGAAAAGCATAAATGTAATATCCTAAATAATATATCATCAATTATTTAAAGCCAACGACGAGGCACTGATTTTTGAGCAAGGACTCAAGATTGAAGCCAGGGAGAGTGGAGCAACCGAGCCCCAAAAACTAAGAAATCTCGGCTTTGTCGTGTATGCACACGCGCCTGCTCGTGTTATTAACGAAATGGTCTTGGCGGCTTCTCTAGCACAGCAGAGAAGAAAACTTCTCGATCATCCTTGTCCAGCTTTGGAACAACAATCCATTTATGCCTCCTGTAACTCAGCATCTTAAAGGCTTCCAAATAATCATCCAAGTCCTCTTTCAAACAGAAAAAGCTGTCGATCCAAAGCAAACCTCCTGGCCTCAAGACCCTATCCCAATCGTACAGTATAAAATCCAGGAGCACAAAATCTATCCATCCATCAAGAAACCTTGTGGTGTGTAACAAATCCAGGGTATTGTCAAAGAATGGAAGCCGTTGATTTATAGTCAAGTATAGAGGTACAAGTCCCCGAAGTGCAATCATTTCGTTAAAAGGGGCACCAAGATTAATGGTTGCTGAGACTATTGTGACATTAAACTCTCTCATTCTTGCTGCAAAAGTCCCAGTTCCTACACTGAAATCCAATCCTATTCTGATCTCTCCTAGTTTGATGTTTAGCACTTCAGGTATCAGAAAATCTGCTGTAAGATTCATCTCGGGGTCAGAAATCACTTGTTTGATCCATCTTGGCAATTCATGGTCCGACAGATTGAAGCAATCTGCACACTTAAAGAATCCCTTGCGAGTTGTATTGCTAGCTAGGCAAGTGAAGTTTTTGCATCTGTACTGGCTCCACCGGACATTTCGATTGTCAGGAAGCTTCCACATGGACTCGTTGATGGGGAATGGCTTGCTGTATAGCTGCGGGGCCCTTGCAAAGCACCTCCTCCTCGGTAACGGATCACATCCATGAACCATCAGCTTTTGAGCTAGCTTCCAATCATCTTTGCAGATTTCACCTACATCATAATCCATATATTCTTCAATATCTTTCTTCATTGCAAAACAAGCATGGCCAATGCTCGTGAACGTTCCATTAGCTCCCATGAAGTTCTGTTTGCCTAAACGGTTGGGTTTGATCCTTACATACTTGCGGATCTCTTCAATCAGAAAGAACTTTGCAGGTTCATCCGACTGTTGTTTTCGTCCTACTAGAGGATGGACAGCTCTGATTTCACTGTTTTCCTGGGGATTTCCAGTTGTCTGTAATGACTCAATAAGTCCCAAAATATCAGCAAGAAAAGCACTGTATCTTGACACTATTGTTTCTGCTGACGAAGAGTCTATTGGCATATCTCTCATCTCATTCATTTCTTTCTGGATCTTGCTAACAATAGTTTCGACAGCTATGCCTGGTTCACTCTGAAATCCGCCTTGATACTCAATATTAACATGACTGCAGAACGTATCAGAAATAAAAAGAGATCTAATAGAGTAGAATTTGGACAAAGTAGCAATAGAGACCAAGAGAGCTAAAATACCAAGAATAAAGATTGGCCTGCGAACCCCACCCCATCTTCCTAGCTTCACTGAAATGTTAGGTTTGGTCATCTGTCTAAATGAGACCTCGAAATCGGAAACTAGTCACTGCCAAGAAAAACAGCAGAAGCTACTCTAACAAAACATGTGTCTCATCATGAACAACATCCTAATAGAAATCAGATGCGAGGATACCAAAATTGCTCTCAAGCAATGATATGAGTATCAATAATTCATCAAACAAAGACTTCCAAGCAGCTATGAAATAGGAAAGAAAAAGAAAAGAACGAGGGATATATCAAGGATACCTGAAACTTTGAAGCCGAATGAAAACTATTGGCTTGGAGAGGCAAGGGAGGGTGGTGGGGAGATGAGTTTGACTAGACGCCATATAATTTAATTGGTTAAAAATCTGCTAAAAGATTAAGATTGGAAGATTTTGAGATCTGAGTCGGAAGTTGTATATATTTTCTTATCTTATTGAGTTCTGGGCTTCTTGGTAATATTTCCTGAGGTAGTCTACTTTATATGAGCTCAGTGTATTTTAATATATCTATCCTACTCAGAGATAGCTTGCATCCTAGGATGTGCTCATGGACATTGCACATTACTTGGTCAATCTCGTTCCCTTAAAGCTTCTAGTTTTCTTGCAATAACGTCTTCACTGTAACGCCTGCAGGATAAAACAAGCTTCTGAGGAGAAGTGGGCCACTGCCCAATAGTACAATTAGTTACAGTAGGCTAGCCTCAATTTAAAAAAAGAAAAAAAAGAAGAAGCAGCAAGTCAAGCAGGTAGAAGTGTAGAGCAAGAAAAGGTTCGATTTGTACTTGGAAAACTAAAACTAAAGTGGATGCGGGATAGTAGTGGCAGCGGCAATCGTTTAATATTATAAAAGCAGTTATTTTTTAAAATTCTTTCCATTTAAAAATATATTTTTTATTTTTAAAATTAATTTAGCATCAACCGTCGAAACAATCTAAAAAAAATAATTTTAAATAGTTTAGCCCAAACCGCCTTAGTCATTATACGTTATTTAAGTCAGTAATTGCGTTGGATGGACTTCACTTTCTTATCTGTGTATCTTGAGAATGACATTTTCTTCATATGGCCACACGTTCATACAAGGAATTAATACATCTCTAAATGCTACAAGTTAACCTCTTTTTATATATATATTTTTTAATTTCGAGACTTATCTGTGCTTTGTGGTTACCAAATTCTTGCACATCCATGACTCATGAATCTTCAAGAAAAAGAAAATTGAAGTAAAAGCTCCAAGGCAAATCTGTGATTAGCAAAAACGAGAAATTGAGGTTGATGGTGTCTGAAACTGCCCAGGCAATGGTTTGTTGATGAGATTATCTTGGAGGTGGAATGCGAGCAGAACAACCAAACAGCAGTTGGATTTAACACGAATACATAACACTACGGAGAAAGAAAATAATACACTCCAATTCTGACATTTTTTATAACAATCCAAGATCAGTAAATCCAACAAAACCCCCTATACCTACTCAATACCCGCACCAAGAATTTACAATTTCCATTTCCCACCACTCCACATCCAAATCAGATGAAGCCAAAATCACCTCCTCCTCCGATCTTCTGCATACTGCGATAAGGGCACAACCTCCGACAATGGTGTAGAGAGCGGAGTAGGCAACGGTGAGTTCCGACAGACTGGACACGACCCGTTAAGCTTAAGCCAGGCATCAAGACAGAGCGAGTGAAAGTAATGTCTGCACTCAGGCATCATTCTTAACATCTCCAAATCTTTATACTCGCACAAACAGATCGAGCAAGTACTGTTAAGATTATCGGTTCTTTCACAGAACCCACCATCTCTACTAAACTGGAATTTCGGGTACGAGTTTATAACAGCCTGGTCGAGTCCAACAGCAGCACCTTCCAAATCACGTTCTTGTTCTTCATCGTCTTCAGCGACGAAAATAATGCGAGGAAGTATTATTCCATCAGCTGTAGAGTTTGAATAATTGTTGTTGTTGTTGGAGTTACGAGAGCGATTTCGGGTGGCGCGACAACATATGTAGGAAGCAAGGAGAATAGTGGAGACAAGGACGAGAAAGCCAAGGGCTATGGCTATAGAATAGCCAAGGCCAAGGTTGGTGAGATAATTAGAGGAGGGAGGGGAAGTGGAGGTGGTGACGGTAGCGGGGGACATTTGGGTTTAAAGAGGAATTGGGAGTCCATTTGGGGGGTGAGAGAAGAGAAGGGCATGGGGATTAGGGTAGATTTTTTTGGGGGGAAGGTGGGTGGATTTTCCAGCTGCTGCATTTAATACAGGGTTTGGAAACAGAGAGGGGCATTTAATTTGCTTGTAAGTAGGAGAATCATATCATGGGCTTTGGGCCTTCTCTGTGCTTTGGAATTTTGAGGGTTTTAGTGGTATTACAATTTATTTTTTATAATACTATTCAACATATAAAAATAATTCAATTTCAAAAATTTACAGTCACTTTGCAGCAACCAAAAGGGACTAAATATGGACAGTTGTTTCCTCTTTCATGATTCCTCCCGTAAGTGGGAGTAGTCTTTTAACTCAATTAGTGTGAGATGACGTCAAGCAGCTCTACTTGCCGAAATAACACCGCCAAGGTAACCATTTAGGTGGTGGTACAGTGATAAAAGCTTGGGATCAAGAGATTTATTTCTTCTGTGGCCTCAGGTTCGAGCCCCATATGATAGCCACTGGAGGCTTATATGGTCGTTAACTTCAGGACCCGTAAGATTAGTCGAGGTGCGCACAGATTGGTCCAAACATCCATGTTAAAAAAAAAAAACACCGCCAAGGTGTTTTTTTTTCCTTCTGGCATGAAGCTGGACATTTAATGTTGTTTCAATAATTATCAGTTACAATTGATTTTAAAGCGAGCACCAGCATAGGATATGTTTCTCTCTTTTTTTTTTAGGAAAAACTTTTTCCTTTGTTTTATATTCTTATGCCATCCATTACCAAACTTCAAGGTGACGAAAGTCTCCCACTTCCAAGCAATTGTGATAGGTGATATTGGAAGTTACCAAAGAACTTAGGAGGATCCTCCGACTACCTCTTAGCAATTTGAAATATTAGAATGGTCTCGGAATTTTCCTCTCCCCACCTTTTGGGTTTGCTATCTATCTAAACGAGAAAGAAGGGATTTAATTGTTCAGCCTTTGACCCGGCCGGCATGCCAACTTATTTATTTATAAACTAGTTTGCATTGTCGCACGATACTCGGACTATACTGGGGCTTGAATTAAAATATATATATATATATAAAAAAATATATCTAAATCATAAAAAATTATTTAGTATTATTATTAAATTCCACGTTACAATTAACCTTGAAATCTATGAACTTAACTCTTTATTTATTCATGGTTTAACATTAAAGTAGGAGTTGTCAACCTTACTCATTAGGCGAGTTTAAAGGAAAAAATAAGAAACATATCAAGTTCACCATTATCAACCTGCGTAATTTATAATTTAGGTTATGGAGTTCATTGGATTGAATTAATATTTTTTTTATTTTGTTAAATAAAAAAAACATGAAACTTATTTATTTTTAATTCAATATTGAATGATAAAATTTAATAAAAACTCCATATTAAAAAATAAAAGATATAAAAAAAAGAATCAAATAACCCAAGGGGCTAATAAAAAAAGAGTCATATGTCTATCAAAACCATAGTTTTGAAATTCGGCCCGGCGGGCCGACCCAGGACTCGGCTGATCCAGGGTTGGAACCGGGCCGGATTTAAAAAAAATTAAAAAAAGTTAAAATCCGGAGTAACTCAATTGACCCGACTAAAAACTCGATTACAACTTGTTAACATTTATTTTTTTATTAAAAAATATCATTTTGATTTAAAAAAATATTAACTTAAAACCCTAGCAGAATTTAAGAACTATGATCACAATGCAACAATATCCACGTCGCTAGCAGGAATCAAACTTGCGATCTCAGTTACCCCCACGTGCTTCAGCCACTCGAGCTACTGCCTGACCTTTTATTTGTTTTAGTTGTTAGTATAATGGTGGCACTTGTCACGTTCTCCATGTGAAATAGCAACAAGAGCGTTTCAGCCCAAATGGAGTTATCCATGGTCATATCCTCACGGGTTTCTAAGTAAAGCTCATGGGACAACAAGCAGAGCATGCACAAACCATGCCACTGAGTTCCCCATTTTGTCTTTTGTTTAAAAATGCTCACATATAATTTAAAAATAAAGTAGGATTTTTCATATAAGAAAGGACTAATTAACTATATGGATCCAATCAAGTTTTTTTTCCAAACCAAAACTTCTCAATACCCATCAATTCGCTAGTATAGTTAGATTAAAAAAAATGAAATTGATAGAATCGTGAAAACTTCAAGGACCTGTTTGTTTGCTGGAAAGTAGTTTTTCTTTTAAAATGAATTCCAGGAAAATGAATTATTTTTTAATATTTGGCAATGTAATGGAAAATAAATTGGAAAACATTTTCCAGTATTTGGTTATATTATAGAAAATAAGCTGAAAAATAACTTATTAATATTTTATTTTTCTCAAGTTTATTAAAATAATAAAAAACAAATCTTACAAATTAAAAAATTGAATAAAAATAAAATTAAGAAACATATATATACTGTGGTGGCTAGTGGCTAGACTTTCCTACAAAAAGGTTTTCTATTGAAACATGAGATCTTTTAATTGTTAAACCAAAAAATTCTGATTCAATGGACGCTTTTTTTTGTTACTTTTTTTCGTCATTGATATAAAAGTGGGCCTGAGCCCTACGAAGAAAAATTGTATCTGATACAGTTAAAGAGTGTTGTAATAATATTTTTTATTTAAAAATATATTAAAATAATATATTTTTATTTTTTAAAATTTATTTTGATATGAATATATTAAAATAATCTAAAAATAAAAAATAATTTTTTTAAAACTCTAATTAAAACGTTGTTATAAAAACCCTATTAATACCCCCAATCGGCCGTAACTGCACTTGCGTTACAAAGGAAGAAGGCCCTCCAAAAAGGTTAAGCGGTCGAAAGATAAAGCGATTTTATTTAAGAGCACAAATATCTCCATCGTCATCATCCAAAAAATGGACCCCTTCTTTAAATGACATGAAATGGATTATTTGCACTCATTCAATTTTGGGATTTGATGGCGTGCATAAGTTGGACAAAGCAACAAATTCTATTGGTCACTGGAAAATGGACAAATGTCCTCTATTGCAAATTTCTTGCTTCCACTCTCCTTGAAGCCCTTATCGTTTCCGAACTTCGCATGCTTAATGCTAACCTCCCTCTACTAACCAAAGTGATTTTTTTTGGTCATCTTAGTTTTTTCTTTTTCATTATGGCCCTCGAGTTAGATCAGTGTCCAATATGCATAAACAAAAATAAAACGAGGAACGTGTTCAATTAGCAATTTTAGTGCCTTTTGCCCTCTTTCAAAAACAAATCAGTAATTAATTAATGTAGGTTGTGGGTAAGGGGTCTCACCACTACTCTTGCAGCTCTGTGGTCCAATATATGCCAAACATGGTCATATTCAACGGAGTCAACACATAACCAACTTAGTTTAGCGATTGAAACGCTGTGTTTTTAGTGCCTTTTACCTCTACAAAAGTTGTCTACCACAGGTCACGCTGTCACAGGGTTGGCTTGTTCTTCCCGTGCTGTATAGTGTATACGAAGGGGAATGAAAAGGAAAGAAAGAAAAACACTTTGCCATGGTTGATCAGTGCCCAAGTCCACGCAATTAAGGGTTCTTTTAATAACAACTATGTAAGAGGGGAAAAAAGAATAAATTTTTTATATATAGTGAAATAATTACTCAATCCCTTTGTTTGAGAGTTTCAATGCATGTCGAGTCTCTACTTAGCCCTTCTATTGTTTTTTCATTACAATTTGATTTTTCCCCTCCTAAATATCTTTCATGTCTAATGAAATATTATAATCTCCCCTCCAACATATAAAATTAAAAATACATTTCAAAAGGGTAATTTAGAAATCTTAAAAAGAATTTGAGGTCCCAGGATATAATCTGTATTATTCTCTAACACATTCTCTCAAGTAAAAGCTTTTTGAGCTTGAAACTTGCACAGACTCACATTACCTTGTGTTTAATTTTTTATCAAATAAATAAGGATGGTGAGATTCGAACTCGAAACCACTTGGTGATACCATGTCAAGAAATCATCTCAACCTAAAAAGTTAAACTATTAAGTGAAGTTCTATTATATGATTTATATTATTCTCTAATATGACTAACAAAATTATATATATATATATATATAAACAATGGAACTAAATATAATTTCTTAAAAAATTACAACATTTGCCTTTTCGCATTTCTTACATATTAGCATCATGATGGAATTACCCCAGTAAAACGGCGGCTATTTTAAAGTTTCAATGTTTAAATTAAATAACCGATTAATACGTAATATTTGATCCAATTTAATCCATTAAAGTTGGTTTTGTAGATATTACAAATAATAATATATTAAAAAACCAAATAAATAAATATTAAGTGTTGAATGCGATTTTTAAAAATTACCTAATCCAACCTAATCCGCATAACTCATCCAATTAAAAAAAAATTTCTTTATATATATATATATATATAATTTTTTATCTCATATTTAAATATGTCATTTTTTTATGTTTAGTAATAACTATATGTTTGAAATACAGTAAAAACATTGTAATATTAATTGTGATTAAAGAAAAACAATTATATGCTTTTGAAAATGTATTTTTTAGAATTTTCGATGAATAATGAAATTTATATGTTCAACCCGTAGATATCTACAATATTCACACAAAATTTAGCTTAACTTGATATATCTAACCCGTTCAATTCTATTTTTTTTAAATCAGATCCATAATTTATAAAATATTAAAAATTAAATTAGATATAATTATCAATACTAACCTAGCCTACGAACACCGGCAGTTTTATGTTTGTAAGTTTCTTCCCGTGAGTAGATGATGGTTTAATATTAAAGACCTCAAAAATCACTTCAAATCCATTTGACTGAATCGTTTTTTGGAGAAAGGGAAAAAAAAATAGAGCTCATATTTCACTTAGGAAGATAAAGATGTATGGATCACAGTCCACTCAGTCTCCTACAACCAAACATCTGCACTAGGTATTAAAATACAAGAAGCAACAATTAATGGTATGCCATGCTCTAAAAATCAACTTTCCGCTTGCACTTCTGTGTCTGAATTTGCTGGCTCGTAATATTAAGTGTTATGCTGCAGGTCATTTTCACAACAATATTCCTCTTGACAATCACTATTTTCATCCTCCCTGGAACTCTTGTGTAGGTGGTCATGGACAATATCCCAGAGCTCATATCAGCATTCAGATTTGGGTTTGACATGATCCTGTCTGGGATGATATCCACAGTAACATTCATCCTCATGGTCCGTCTGGCCCTAGCATGGCCCGGTCCGTTTCTGGCCTCCCCAACTATCTGCCTGTCGTAGTAGAGGGTTGTGGTGGTGTTGCTATACTTGAATGATGCTACGTTGGGATTTTTAACTGATACATCTGCAATTAGGGTTATGTTCACCCCTGGCTTGGGAGTTGTGCCATTGCTTAGCTCCAACTTAGTGATCGTGAAACTGTTCATTGTGATGACAGGGTCTTTGACACGAAAGACAGTGAAACGTAAAACTATGATCGCTGTGACTAGAATGACAAATATGGCTGTGACGAATACACAGCATTTGACGCATTTTCTGCTTCGTTTCTTATGGTGTTTAGAAGCCCCTTCTTCGTCGCTGCATCGGCGCTCCGCAGCCGGGGCCAGTGGTCTTACCTGCTCGCGTTTCGCCATATGGCTAGAGGTTGGAAGGGTATAGGAGATCAAGGATGCTTACAGGAGGATATTAGGTGGTCTGAACTCTGGTGGATTTTGGAAGTATTGTGTTGTGGTTTTATATTGTAATAGGAGTCAGTGGTGAAGTAATTGAACTTTGAATTTTGTTCAGATCGATGACATTATTTGATTAGAAATTTGGTTTCTGTCCTGATCAAAGCTTCAAGGTGTTGACTCTTGCCTCAAATGTATATGATCGTACACTAAAAACATTTATTTTAACATTTTTTTCTTGGTCAGGTTCATCAAGCACACGTCCATGATCATAATTGCAGGAGAAGAAAATAATTTAAAAATATATAAAAAAATATTTTTTTTATAAAACAGTTTCAATTTCAAACGGAGCCTAAATCTTCAACTCACGAGGCGAAGAGAAGAAAAAATTGTTATCAGTTATTCATTTTTTTTAAAAAAAAAATGGAAACAACTTAGACTATGTAAAATTGAAACTAAATTCAAAGATTATTAGTTCGCGGCATTGACAGTTGCCGAGGGTCAATTTGGCTAAAAATCGGCAGTGGTAATTAGGCCAAGTGTGACGCTAACTGCTAACCAACTCCTTCCTCGAAGAGATTATCAATAGATCGAAGAGCCTTCTTTCGCCCGCCATCTCACCAGAATTTATGTAATCTGTTCAAATGAAGATCCTTTTGAGGTCCTTTTTATAATGATTTGAAATTTAATAGAGTCTGCTTAATGATGTAAGGAATTAATTAAATAATTTACTGAAAATTATTTTTTAAAATTTACCGTGTATTTATTTTGTATACTATTAAAAAATATCAATAAAAAATACTTTTTAATCAAAGAAAAATTTGTATTTATTTTTAGAAAAATATTTTTATTTTTATTTTAAACCAAAACACTTTCAAAGAGTTGCAGAAAATTTAAAAATATCTTGTATTTTGTTAATTATATCAAATTGGTTCTTCATCTTTTGATTTTTATATTTTTTTTGTTTTGAATTTTTTTTCAATTTCATCCCTTAGAATTTGATTTAATTAGACTTTTATACCAACTTTGGTGTTCGTTATTTTGATTATTACTTGTTTTTCTCTTTTTTTTTAATTGAAATTTTTTATCTATCAAATTTGGTTTAAGTTCTTTTGATTACTATTTATTTTATTTAAATTATTTATGAAATTGAATTATTTTTTTCAATTTCATCCCCTTTCAACCTTTTTATCTATTAAATTTAGTCTTATTCTTTTAATAAACTTGAAAAAAAAAACATTAATGAGTTATTTTTTAACTCATTTTTCATGATATAACCAAATATTAGAAAGTATTTTCCAATTTATTTTTCATGACATTATCAAATATCAAGAAATAATTTACTTTTTAGAAATTTATATTTCATAAAAAATATTTTTTAAAATGAAACCACTTTCCAGAGGATAATCTCTAAAAATATACAAACCCTTATTTAAATTAAAAGTTTAATTATGGCAATATGAGTGATTTTTTAAACAATCAGATACAAATATAACACTCACGTGCAAATGTGCATCATGAACAATTCATCATGCATGCACCAAT
Source organism: Populus trichocarpa (assembly GCF_000002775.5). NCBI lineage: Eukaryota > Viridiplantae > Streptophyta > Magnoliopsida > Malpighiales > Salicaceae > Populus > Populus trichocarpa. Next base: position 12,629,176 of record NC_037286.2, on the reverse strand, counting down.
TTGCAAGCATATTTATAAAACCAAGACAATCTTAAGGCACTTTGTTTTATTTTTAGATGGTTACTAGATATTCAGATAATTGTTTTTTCAACAAAAAAATGAATACAAAAGCTTTAATTTCCAACATTTTTTTTTATAAAAAAAAAATTAATTATAAATTAAAAGAATTACGCACGCATTTAATTAAATAAACCAAGAAATATCTATGTCAATAAATACAAAAACAATATTAACACGTCTATTCGACTCACTTCACCGTTAATTGGATAAGTTATTTTTCTAACGTAAAAGAATGAATTTGTAGGTGTTGTTAACATGTTTTTTTAAATTAAGAAAAAAATATAATTATAAATAAAAAAGTCATTGCTTGCATATAATGAAATAAAGCAATGATTATATGCGTTAATAAATACAAAAAAGAGTTGTTAACATAACATCGTATATAAGGATCTCAAGTTAATTTTTAACATAGTATAAAAATATAATAATATTATGAGCGTGCTTAACTGTATCATGATTCTTTTAATTGATAAATGTAAAGATGTTGTTTATGCCAAAGGAATTAAATCTTAGAATGTATGAAGTGAATTGAGAAAAAGGTACTAATGTAATCAAATTCTAAAATAAAAGGATAATTATTTCTTTAAAAGTAAAAGATAAATAAGTATAATACTCAAGCCTAACTTTTCCCTTTAATGCACATGTTTTTTTTATCTTAAAGATTATTTTTTCTTAAAAAGAACAAATAATTTTTATTTTTTATAAATACATCATGAAAATAAATTTTATTTATATAAAACATAAAAATAATTATATATGAATTACAATAATCTCTTTAAAATATTAAATACATACAAAATGATTAACAAATAACGGTTATTTATAAAAGATTAAGTAAACGATCTAAAACATTAAAGAGAAGGGTATTAATTTAGATATATATTAAAAAAAATGCATATAAAAAAGCTATAAATTTAAAAACAAATAAAAATAAAAATAAAAAGGTTAGGTGTTGTTAGGCCTAGTAAGTCATGCCCAACATATTTTGAGAAGGGCCAACATACTTGGGTCCTTATATTTTTTATTTGGAAATAGCTCTATTTTTTTGTGACACGTTGCTTGCTTCTTCCCATATTCTAGCTTTAGTGGGGGTAAGAAAATCAGTTTTTTTTTTTAATCACAAACCTATTCTTGACCTAAAACAATTACAAAACACAATATACATCTTGACTAATTACATGACCCGCGCGATGCCGCGGGTCTATTTTTTTGTATAAAAATTAAAAAAAAATTAAGATCTAAAAATGTTAGGTTTTTCTGTAAAGTTATATCCAAGAGTTTTATGTTTGACTGTAACGCCTGACCCAAAAATAATATTAATAATAACATTAAACTTACATGACCTAAGTTTAAGTGAGTTTGACTGCAACACCAGATCTAATAGCCTTGGATGTGGGTTTGGCTGCAAGGTCGTGTCATAAAAGTGTGATAATTAAATAGATTAATGAAAAAAAAACCAACAGGAAGAAAAAAAACTAATGAAGAAAAAAAAAATTGAATTAACTGGGTTAACCCTTCAACCCAGGTTAACCCGTCAAACCTGGGATTCGCGTCATAAAAGTTTGATAACTAAATAGAAAAAAACATTGATGGGTTAACTAGGTTAAACTGTCAAACCAGGTTAATCTGTTAAGCCGGGGGTAAGTGTCATGAAAATCTGATAATTAAATAGAAAAAAATTTGATATTAACAAACTAAACTAAATGAAAAAAATTAATTAAAAAAAAAAAGTTGAAAAAAAAAATTCTGGGTTAACCCTTTAAACCCGGGATTCGTGTCATGAAAATCTGATAACTAAATAAAAAAAATAACATTAACAAACTAAATTAAAAAAATTATTAAAAGAAAAAAACACAAAGAAAAAAGCAAAAAAAAAATTAAAAAAAAACAGTAAAAAAAAAGACAGCTATATTTTAGTATATATTATTTTAAAAAAAAGATAGAGGATTGAAAAATAAGGAAAATAAAATTTTGAACCAAAATTAAAATTTTAAAAATCAAAATGACTAAAAAAAAGAAATTGGAAAATATAAGGATTAAATTGAACTTTATTTTTTTGCAAACTATAGATATTGTCACCTATTTTATTTGTCATTTTTATTTTAATCCTCTATCTTTTACTTTTTTTTATTAATTAACAATTTAACTTAAATTGGCATTCAATTTTTTTAAAAAGAATGAAATTTAAAAAAAATGACACTAGGTGTATAATGAGTCCGCGGTGTATTAAGTGTGAGCTCACCATACAACATAATATCAATTTGTTGCAGGGAAAACACCCTAATGTTTAGAGTTTTGTTAATGGGTAATAGCCCGATCTCAAGTCCACATTTAAATTTGGATTTGGCATGATTTCCACAATAACATTCAACTACGTGATCCATCGAGCTCTGGCATAGACAGTCTCCGAATGAAATATTTTGGTATTGTAATTGGTAAAATATTAGAATTGTTAAGTACTTAGGAATTTTACTTAAATTGCTAAGCCGGAAAGACTTTTGATTTCGATCCGGAAATTGACAGTGTGAAGCGAGTGGTAGCCGTTGTCGTTGAAGGATATTATTCAAAGACTCCTGATTGAAAACTTGCTTGCTCAAAAGGGGCCTCTCAATGGAACCAGGAACTGGATTGCTAACTGACTTATCAGGAGAGAGAACATATGCTCTAGAAGGATAATAAATCAAGTAAACTAGAAAATTAGCGATTGGAAGGAAGGCATCTCCCAATGTCCGGAAGGGAAACGAGAAGGACTTCAAGAGGTATTCCTTAGGCTGGAAATTTTTTTTAATAAATATGATTTATTATTATTATTATTAACATGAATATCCGGGCTAACTTCCGCGTAACTCGACTAATCTCACATACCCTAAAATTAATAACCATATCAACTCTCTCCAGTAACGCCATCATATAAAGCAATATAATAGCTATCATATAAAGCAATATAATAGCTATCAACTACATTACCTGAAATTAGGGGTAGGTTACCGACATCATGAATCTTGTTTTGATTTAAGATTTTTGAATGGATTATAAAGTGTTTTAGGATTGAAAATGTTATTTGACGGTTTTTTTGTATTTTTAAATAAAAATAAGTAGAAAAATAATTATTTCTTTATCTAAAAACTCAAGTCTCGATTTTTCATGGGACCAAAAATATGTTCTAGTAGATGAGATGACATGTCGCATATCAAAGATGTATAACTTGTAGACTTTTAAAATTAAAAAAAAAAATATTTTTTTAAAAAAGCTAAACCAGCTTCTTCTTTTTTCGTTTTTGCCTGGACGCTGTTAATTGTTTTTTAATTCTAATCAATATCTTTTTTTTTATTTTTTAAATTGCATAGTTTAACATTTCTATTTTGCAAGTAACAACCATAATTAATATTTAACATAATATATATATAAAATAGCCAGAATAAAATATTTACCCACTTAAAACTGTAATTAGATTTTTCTTTCGATTTTAAACAAGATTGTGATAAACAGAAAACGCTTTCTGCGGGAGCACTGCCCAGTGAAAACTAAAGCTAAAATCAGTATAAATACAAGAGGACAAATATGAGAGAGGCAAAATCAAGAACTTGTACGGGACAAAAACACACTTCCATTTTATTTATCCCTTAGTATAATAGAAAAACAGATCCAGATCCAACCTAAGAGAGAATTAAAACATATCAGAGAGGGAAGGCAGCTTGAGTTCACCCTTCCTGGACAGAGGAATGGTGAAATTGCCAAAGATAGGAAGGTCAATTGTGAGACCCAACACCAACTCATAGTCTATATCACCGTCTCCAACAACGTCCTTCACCAAGCTCACAAGCACACTGTGTGGCACCTTCATCGGCACATCTAAGATCGTTGTGTCGTCCCCTTTCAACGAGCCAGGGTCTGGCACTGTCCCTGATGCAATCATCCTGCTCCCAATATGCAAATCATGTCAAGAAAAATCCACGCCTTAGGAAACTAACCATATAAAAATCTAAAAAAATTATCCATCTCAAGTTCTTAAGCTTTCGGCTTTCCTAAATACTTGAAAATTGGATTAAGAGCCCCCTTGATATTCCGCATTACCATCTTGAGTTAATCAACGACAAAAAACATTTGGCAATAATTAATCTTAATTCGAAACCATACAGAGCAGGCAATCCAATAGTTTCCGACAAATCGCGCGCGTTCTTTGAACAATATTGTACACGTTTTAGATAAAAAGAAACAATAACAAAGAAGTGAAACGGGATGGTGAGTGTATTGAGTTACCTGCCACCGCTCTTGAAAGAGTAGGAGATCTCGCAAATAGGGATCGTAGTTCCATATGGGTTCTTGACAGACACCTTGGCACCATAGTCTATGCTGTCTGGGTGCACGCTTTCCAGATTCATGTCGGTGATGGTAGCCTCTGGGGTCTTGACATTAACCACCTTCTCTGCCACAAAATGTTTGGCCTTGCCTAGCAACTGCGACATTTTTGTAATTGCAAGATAAACTTAATTAGTCAGGGGCTTTGCTAGTTCTTTTATTTCCCACAGAAATGATGGTTATCTCTTCTCTAGCTTCTCTCCTGTTTATATTGTAGGAAATGGTAGCGTGTCTTGTCGTCGACATCGCTGAAGATACGTGTGTAAGTCGTGGGTCTCCCCGTGTCTCAAGATATTTTCACTACAGAGGTACGATCGAGGGAAGTCTCCTATTAGCTACTAGCATATTGTATAATTAATTGTCAGTTGAGTACTTAAACAAAATGATTTATTAATTACATCCAGATATGTTTTTAAAAGTTTTTTTTTTAGTTTAACATGGGTGTCCGAGCCCGCTTGCGCATACATCGACTAATCCCACGGGCCCTGAAGTTAACGACCATGTAAGCCTCCAGTGGCCATTATATAAGCAACCAAAAGGTTTGAACCTGAGACCATAGAAGGAGCAAATATTTTGATCCCAAGCTCTTATCATTGCACTACCATTTAGAGGGTTGTTTTTTTAGTTTTTAAAAGTTTTTAAAAGTTCTTAATTCGATACGTCTGTGCCTTGTTTTCTAATTTTATTGCAAAATTTATTTATAATGACGCTTCACAATGACGATAAATGTCACTAAACCTCGACAAAATTACCTATTCATTTAATGCATTGTTTCGGGACTCAAATCAATAATAGATACTTACTAGATAGGTTTACAGAGCTTCGCCGTGAGCAGGGTTTATTTTTTAACGATTATTTTTTTTTAATTATTATTTTTTAATATTTTATAACATAAAAAAATTATGTAATTTAAGTTAACTAGTCATTCCACTCATACTTGTGATATGATATTTATTTCAGATTGATTTTTAAATCAGGCCTAGAAACAATGAGAAAATCCAAAAGAATAAATTTCAATAAATTAATGATGAAATAAAAAAAAATCCAAAGATAAATTAGCAATTAGCTAAAATGCAACTCCTCTCTTAATTTTAATTCTAACACCACACAAATTTAATACAAAATTTTAAAAACATTTAATTTTAAAAAATAATCAGTCTTATCGTCACCTATACACGACTGAACGAATTTAAGTGTTTGTGTTTTTTTTTTATAGGTATCGCTGTGCCATTAAGTCCTTCGAATCTAATTTAATGACAATCTTTCTACTGGATATATTTTCCAGCATCGTCACCCTTCCTTTGATTTTTTGACACGTCTCTTACCACCATTTCAAAGCAGACAGTTTGCGGCATGGGCTTATGTATGGATGCGCACTCATTATGGGCTGAACACCCTCGACTCGGGTATGGGACACAATTGTAAACTTTTTTATTTGGAGCACGAATTTTGAGCAATAGTTCTGATTCCACTTGTTGAATTTTTAGAACTCTAACAGTGGGAAAACAAATCACATGGACTTTTATTAAGTGTTTATTTAATATTATAATATTATTTTTAAAAATATTCTTTGATTGAAAATACATTAAATTTTTTTTTTTAAAAAAAAATACTTATTTAACAAACAAACATGTCCTGAGTTGATAATCCATGTATATTTTAGTGGCTGTTTGGTAATGCGGCTGTGTGTAAAGTTGAGAGTGAGTCACATAAATATGTATCTGGTTAAGTGAAAACTTGGTTTTGTTTTGGTGGAACCCACCATAAATTGAGGTTGCACCTGATTTAACAAAAACAAAAAAGTTGAGCTTTACAAATAGTAACTCACCTTAGCTTTTCAATTATCCACCGACAAACCAGTTTGGCCACAAAACATATATTTCTAAAGAGAAAAAAACTCGTTAGAGGAATATCAAACTTCCCAGAACCTATCGTCCATCAGTCAAGCAGCTCCCTTAGTTTACCACCGGCCTCTGCCGTTTTAACCGCCAGCTAGACATTGTCGCCGCACAGGGTAACTTGTTTTTCCTCTTATTCTTTTCATTTTCCTTCTTTTTTTTTCTGCTGCATTTTCCCGTCTCCACTGTTCTGCAAAGTGAACAATGAAGAGTTAATTAATTCATTCTCCACTGATCATGGGGCGGACTGAGTCCGGCCCAAACCTAAATGCATTGGACCAGATCGACCCAATAAAATAAAATTAAAAAATCCAAAAAAAATCTTAGATATTGTGTTTTATTCGATAAACTAGTGTTTAACATTATTCAATGGCACTACATAATTACATTAGAAGGAGATCGCATAATAACATAGCATTTGCAGAATTTGATTGCAATCCTAATTTTATTCCTAATGATATTTTACCTGATGTTGTTGCACGCTCAGGAAGCCATGGAAACTATAGTCTTTGTCAGATGGATTTCGTACGTGATGAAATTGCAGATAGTTTAATGAAACAATAAAAAATACCTTATATAAAGTATTGTTTATTTCATGATGTAATAGCAGTAGTTGAATCTACAATATTTCAATTAAAAATCATCAATATTAATATATGTTTTTTTAAATTATTTTATAACCTCAATTTGAAAAGCATTCTTAACCAAACACTTTCAACTACCTTTTGTTCAACTTCAATTTTAATCACAGTTTTAACCAAACATATATTTTACCAAACCAACCTCAACTAAAAGTGTTTTTTACAAAACAATTTTTTTCTAAACACAACCACAAAAGTTACCACAATACCTCACGACACACACTCGCACTTAAAATAATATATCTTTTTAATTTTTAATATCAATATATCAAAACAATAAAATAAATATAAAATAAATTTTAAACAAGAAAAGTTTTAAATTTTACCAAACCTCTATTTGAAACACAATACCAAACAAAACTTACACTTAAACATTGTTTGTTTTTACGTTTTAAAAACCTATTTGAAGAAATTTATTTTATTTTTATTTTTTTTACTTAAAATTAATTTTTTAATATTTTAAAATTATTTTGATGCGTTGCTATAAAAAATAATTTTTAAAAATAAAAAATATATATTATTTTAATATAATTTCAAATAAAAAATACTTTAAAAATACCGCTACACACATCTTTACTTTTCACAGAGCGCGCCAGCACACAAAACTCTTGGCTACAAATTATTTTTCTTCTCACTTACTGCACAGCACACACAACGCAGGCACCACACACACACACACACACACACACACACACACACACACATATATACACGCACTTTATTTTATATCTTGCAGCCTACTAGATACTTCTGGAGCTAAGATATTTTCTGGCTTGAGCTAGATATTTAATGGAAACCGTCTAGATAACTTAAGAATGGTAGGCGGTGAGAAAATTCGAGACTGATCTTTAATATGTGCCTACTATTTTATTTTATATAAAATTATCTTTAAATAAAATTATATAAATAATATATATAAAACCACTTGATTATGCTATATATTCAAATAAGATTAGTGCTTTTATGGTAATTTTAACCATTACTTTATGAATAATTATATATATATGAAACTAATATGTATAGTTTTTTTTAAAAAAACAATTCTCATGAATATCCAATAACAATAAAATGCCTATTTTTGTTATTTTTATATAATTTTATCAATTTCTTTTCTCAACAGTCAATTGAAAATTATAAAGGCATGATTTTTTTATTAAAATTTTATTTTCAGATCATCATGAGGTTTTATTTTAAGAATCATTCATCTAATAAAAAAGACCAGTTTTCATATAAAAAACAATCAATAAGAAAAAAGCCTTGATTAAAAAATGTCTTTTTTTTAAATCTAAATAATTGAAATGATTACAAATACTTATTTTAATTTTTTTAAGTTTTATTGAAAACAATATGATGATAAAAAGACGTACTTTTATAAATAAAAAAAGGCGGAGGGAAACTTGAATAATAATTATGATTTTTTTTTAATATAAAAATAGGTTTAAGAAAAAGAAAAAGAAAAAAGAGTCCTGCGGCATCCATCGACCTTGCCTGCTAGTTCACACCTAAAGTATCAGTTCAGGATGTGGTGAGGGGATCCTTAATAAATGAATTTGCTCTCTTAGCCGAAATGAATGGCCCAATCGGCACCTCAAGCCCCAAATTGAGAGAATGGGCCGCACAACGCAACATTCGGCTCTCTAATCTCGACGCCTCTCTTTCTCCATAAAACGCGGACCATTTTCACAAGGCCAGCACTCGAAAAACTAAGAAGCTATATAAAAGTTTGGAATTAAAAGGGGTTTTTTTATAAATAATTTCAGGTTTGAGTTTTGTAATTGTTAATATAATATTTATTAAAAATTTACATGGTTGTTAGTTTTAGGGTCCGTAAAATTAGTCAAAGTACACGCAAACTAGCCCGAACACCCATATTAATAATAATAATAAAAAAGCTTGCACAGCTCTGTTTTATGTCAAGAAAAGATGCTCGTATTCTATTCTGATCATCTAAATTTAAATTTTAATTAGACGAGGCTAAATTCTCGTTAATGTTTTGTTTTGATGTGGATAGCTTGTTCTGGATGGATTTGAAAAATATACTTAGTTCCAATTCATATAAAAACTCTATCGATCTTTCTAGTTGTAAAATTAAAAGAAAAAAGAAAGAAAAAGAAGATGGAAAAGTTTACAAGTTTTCACTATATACAAAGACTGATATAAGATGCCCAAGAACAACAGGTCCTGCTTGTGCAGAAGTGAGCTTAATAATTAGAACCTAGCAAGGAATTGCATCTGTTTGAGAAGAGGAGTTAGGGTTTCCATCAGTTTCTCACATGGATGATCATGAACTCCTTCATAAGTCGTGACGACTATGCTTGTGTCCTTAGATAGCCTTTGCACTTGTTTCTTCACGTTGCATGTATGATGCGTGCACCGGTAGTAACTCCTTTGGCAAAATAAAATAAAATCAACGCAAAACATTTCACAAAATTATTAAATAATTAATATATACTTGAATATATAAAAGCAATTCATTAATTAATGTTTTGTGTAAATATGAAAAACAGTAATTAAGGGTAATTAGAAAAGGTGGGTGAAATTGTATAATAAACACACTTAATATGGAGACCGCAAGAAATAGGATGAGCTTGGGCTGTGATCCACACAATTCAGACAACTCAATACATACAATACTCTTTCGTACAATTCCTGCTGCTGCTGCTGCTGTCATGCATGATTGTTGTTCTTTCCGAACCCTAACCCTAGCCTTTAATGTGTTAGGCCTAGCTAGCTAGATTTTTATGGAAAAGTCTTTGATCTTTTCTTGGGTGAGGTTCGTTATATACATATTTGATCTTACACAATGAGAAACTTTAGTTCGCTCACATAAAATATCAATCGGACTAATTAGTAATTGGGTTACATGTAAAATCTAAAATGCATAGCATGCAATGTTATATGATGCAATGATTCTTTTCTTTTTGTTTAGAATAGCTTAATATTAAGTTAATTTCTAGCAAACCTGGGATATTTGCTGTTCTTCACGGCTTTTTGCCCATATTTCCTCCACCTATATCCATCATCAAGAATATCGTCTGCACTTCTAGTTTGGAAAGCAAATCTTGGCCGGGTCGCCTTTTTCATTCTTCCCCCTTTCTTCTCATCTTTATTTCCCCTTTCTTCCTCTGCTCCATTTTCAGCCACCATAGAAGCACTTTCCATTACAGGCCTCTTCTCGCCGAGCTGGGATTGGCCAGAGAGAAGGCCAACCCAATCAATATCCGGAAGGACTTGAGGTTCAATTATAGAAGGGTACTGCAATGAGGAGGATGGCAGTAGTAAGGGTGTAAGGAGATAGGAAGGGTTTGGGGATGGCGCCAGTTGTGGCAGTTGTGGTGGTGGTGGTGGGGCTTCATGGCCTTCCATTAATTGTGGGGCTACGCACAAAGAGAATGATCAGAGGAGAACTGAGAATGTTTAAGATGAAAACATAGAAGAGGTCAAGAAAAAGGTAATGGAAACTGGGAAGGTGAGAAGAGGTTGGACAGACCTACAAATAGAGAGATGAAGATGGTTTGCTAGATTTTTTGAAAGGAGAGTCTGTTTCAGTCTCAATTTCCCTCTCTTGCAGCAAAGGGTAAAGCCAACTACATCTCACCTACTTCTGTTTACCTGCCCTTAAGTGAAAAGGGAGACGTGCCCAACTTATGCATATCGTTATCTCCAATGCACTATAGCATGCATGGCATGCATAGACTACTACTATATATGCATCATTCTTAGGCTTCAAAGAAGACCTCAATTGAAACACGTGGAAATTTTCCTCTAGGGTAATGGATATGATACTGTTTACCAACCTTTATTGATATAAAAATTAAATGGAACAAAATAACATGGGGTGCAATTGAAGAAAAAAATCAATAAAAAATATTAAAAACAAAATAAATAATAATAATAAAAAATAAGGATTAAATTGGATACAAAAAACTACCGTAAGGACATGTTTATTTTTTGGCAAGATGAAGAAATAAGAGAAATGAAGGAAGAGGAGAAAAAAATCCACTGAAGCTCAATCACTTTTCCTCTAGGCACATGCACGGCACCGGAAGAAAGAACACAATGAGCTGCTTCCAATATCGTCTTAAAAGGAAGTGTTTGGACATCAGACAACATTGCACGTGCTGTCTAAAGAGCACAAGCATCGCCCACTCCCTGATGCATGACTTGCACGCTCCATAATATTTTTTAATTAATATTAAAATCACTAAAAGACAATGTTGCCCTTGTTCCAACCTTGTAATTATAAAAAAAACCAGTCTGAAAATATACAAATACCCATGGTTTCAAGTTTTTTTTTTTTTGCTTCTAAGGATATGAAAATATTCTTTTCATTATTCCTTAAAAATATAAAAAAATCAAATCAACTTCGATCAATTTGTTAATTACAAAAAAAAACCATATTGAAAAATACTATTATTTGCAAGTTTTAATTCTTTTGCTTTTAAGGCTATGAAAGTCTTAACAATGTTCCTAAAAAATGTTAAAAAAAACCAAACTGACCATGATGATCCTTTAAATAATTTTTTTTTTAAGGTTAATATAGTGTTTATTATGTGCTCTTCGAAGATTAAAAAAAAATTGAATTATCCTCAAACAATTGCATAATAACTAATGTGTTTTATGAAAAAGATCAAATTACCTCAAGAGCAAGTTAATCTATATTTTACTAGAAGAGCAAAAAAAATAATTACACTATTCTGATGGGTATTTATGTGCACAATGTTTCCTCAATGGCTTTCGGGTTTTTGTTTTTTTTTAATATCACATATATATAGATCTCCATTTCAGCTTTTATATATCCAATTTTATCATCTTGTTTCAATATCAAAGTTAGATATGCAAATCCTAACACTTAATTACTTTCTTAATTTCTAGTTAACGTCATATGTATTAGATAGAAAATTTTTAAGATTATATGAAGATATATTAAGAAAAACTAAAGAAGCTAAGCAATTGACTGTTTCAATTGTTTGTAGCTTCTCGTTTAGTTGTATTGTGGATTATAGTGCACCCACATAATTTTTTTTCCTAATATGATCTTTTTATATATATTTTATTCGAGATTGATCTTGATGGTTTATTCAGTAAGCTTGGTGTGGGTTTCTCGCAGAGTAAAAAAAAATATCCCATGTTGGGCTGACACTCAATTTTACGAAAAATTATTTGGATTTTTTTTAAAAAAAAGATTAAAACTAGAGGGACTACAATTGAAAATTATGAAAGAATGTAGCCCTTTTCGTCCTTGAAGGAAAGGGAAAAAAAAACATCCCAACGTGAAATATAAGAGAATTCAAGAAAAGAGAGAAGATAGAGGAACACCTCGAAATAGAAGAAGAAGTGATTATCAGAGTCACTCCAGAGCTCCATAATCGCCATGTGCCACTTTGAGAGGAATCCCTTGGTGATATGGTTATAGGCAACAAAACTAGAATCCACAAAACTAGTTTTGTTGCCTATAACCAAATCAGCAAGGGATGTTAAATAAAATATTATAGATTTATGTTTCTAGTTTTCTGGTTTCTTCCACACAAAAGAAGAAGACGTTGATGTTATAGATGTATATTTCAGTATCATGAAATATTTTAATTGAGAAACAGTTTAAATTTAATTAATAAAATAAATTTAAGATTAGATAAATCAATAAATTGTAAAAAAAAATATTTTTCACGCTAGTTAAAAAGTAAAATAGAAGTTTGATTTTTCTTGTAAGAAATAAAATATAGATATATATGTGTCGAAGAATCATCTCAACTCAATAGCTTAAGCTGTTAGATGAGATCCTAAGATATGATTTATATTATTCTCTAACACACCCCCTCAAGTGAAAGCCTTTTGGGTTTGAAACTTGCACAGGCTCACATTACCTTGTACTTAATTTTTTATCAAATAAATAGGGATGGTGAGATTCAAACTCGTGACTGCTTGGTCATTAAGGCTCTGATACCATGTCAAAGAACCATCTCAACCCAATAGTTTAAGCTGTTAGATGATGTCTTAAGATATGATTTATATTATTCTTTAACAATATATAAATATTTTACCTCAATTATTTTTTTATTGTACTCGCTTTTACTTATTTATCTTGGAGGTGAATCTTTAAGTCCATATGACTTTTTATATTATAAGTGTATCATGTAATTATAACTTATTTATTTAAAATTTAAAATTAACAAATTATTTTTTATGTTATTAAAAATAAATATTCTTAAGAACTCTAATGATTTAAATTCTAAGAGAAAAAATGTATTTTTCTTGTAAAAATTCTTTTTTATTAGTTTTTTTATTATTTTGACATAACAATGATTTTTCATTAACAACGTGATTATTTAAATAAATATATATTAAAACTCAAATGATTTAAATTAAGTAAGAAACAAAATGTATTTCTTTAGCCAAAACTTCATTTTTGATATTCGTTAATTTCTTTTTAATTTTAGAGGGAGGTTTTTTTTAATCAAAAGCATGATTTTCAAATAAAAATTTACCATAATCTATAAAGCAAAAAAGAAAATTAATAATATTTTAGCTATTTTTATGGGACTATATAAAAAATAAAAGAATAATTAACTGGAGAAAATAATATAAAAAGTGATGATAATGAAAATAATGGAATATGTTTTCTATTCTTCAGCATAATTAAAGTTTTAAACCACTTTAATTGAGTTTCTTTCTTAAAAAAAAATCATGAACACCAAAATGGGAGTTATTTATTAAAATTTGATCACCTCAAATTTTTTCTCACCTCTGTTAGCATTGAATGACTAAAACATGACAGATATATAATTTCAGACCAAATTATAATTATATAAAAGAACAAGGACTAAATAAAAAAAATTAAAACTTGAGAAACCAAATGAAAGTTTTGGGCACCTTTTATGAAAAATGCTATGTTTCTTCATTTATGTTAATTTTGATCCCTTACATCTCAATTTGTTTTTTAACAATAAGCTAAAACTATATTTTACAAACTTGATTGTTGATTTAATGTCAGCGCATCGAGTGAAAGAAACCAATCCAAAAAAGATGTCAACACATAAAATCATATTAATATAATTTTAAAGGGCTAAATTGAAAAACAGAGGTATAAAACAATAAAAAATTCTACGACCTAAATAAGAAAAGAAAAAAAAAGACAACAACTTATGGCTCTGCAGCCTCAGCCCATTAAACAAAGAGATATATTTGATTCCGGAGCTTCGGGGGCCCCAATTTTACACGCGGAACACTCTTAATCAGTCCGAATCCAAGAAGAAGAAGAAAGCACACCCACACACCCCTGCAACGAGTCCGTCCTGATTAGTTCACCTGCAAGGGCTAGCCAATTTTCTTACTGGTACTATGAGAATTAATCAGTTCAGCTGAAAAACAGCATAATTCCACTTGATGACTGATAAAACTAATAGTCATGCAAAGAATAATCGTTTATGAAGGTGTTCTCCACAAAGAGATAATTACTCGTTGAAAGTGAACTACCATATATAGATGACGTGGAGAACTCTTATTGCAGAAGAGCAGGGCATCATCATCATATTAAAGTAATGGGCACATGGTTATTGATAATTTATTTAGAACAGATGGCATTTAAAATCCCAGAAAAACACCAAAATTTGGAACACTGGACGGGAATTCACGGGAATTGAGCAGCCTATGCTAAAAAATCAAGTCAATTGACCATTCCTGAGGGATATCAAAATTCCTTCTGCTAAGTGAATGGCAAGTGTTGAATGCAAAACAGAATCATAAGCAATCCATCCGGGTTCTGAAACAAAGTGCATTTGGACCTCACTGTCTTCCAAATCAGCTGATGATCATCTTGTTGAGATATTCAGTTTGCTCAGGAAAATAGCCCAGTAGTTCATCCTTTGTCACCCAAACAAAGTCTTCACACTTTCCAATTTTAAATTTGTCCATTGCAGTCACCTGGGACTTGAAAAAGAATCGCTGGAAAAAAAAAGTTGCGAGCAAATAATATGGGCAATTATTAGTCAGCAATTTAAATGAAGGCAAAATATCATACCACTATATAAATTATCTCCGCCTACCATCAGCAAATCACATGTAGAAATATTTACATGTTGGCTAAAAGTGGCAAAAGAACACACATAGTGGTATGTGATATCCTTAGGTGTGTGTTTTGTTTCATTATTAAAAGGAAAAGCTACAGTTTGATGCACAAAATTCGCACTATTTGATATATATACATAGTGAGAAATGTTGATTCTTTATTTCAAAAAAGTATAAAGTATATATTAAACATGAAAAACATACTCTCAACTGCATTCACATCGCAACAATCCTACCTTGACTTGTCTCTTGAAATCTCTTATCAAGGGCAAGAATACATTCCATTGATGCACATATAGATAGTTAAAAAATTAACAGCAAAACGTCTTAGAATTTATCTTTAACGCTGATATCAGGCATTATATCTCCTAGTTTGATATTTTAAAAACCAAAGTTCCTTCTATATTTGCAAATAAATGTGTATTTTGATGTAACTAAGATGATTGGACCTTAATTCAGCTACATTTTTTAACAATAAGTAGTGTCAAAATTAATTTTATGTTCTCTATATTCAATTAACTAATGATAGTACAAGATAAAAGTTAAGTGAAAAAAATCTTCCATGGCCTTTATTTTTTCCATTCTGTTTTCCAGATGAACTTCCAACATCTTAAAGAAAAGAAGAATTAAATAATGGCATGCTACATGTTGGGCACAACATATCTTCCATCCATACTTACTGAGGTTTAATTCCAGAAACATACCTTGTAGCTAGACTCTTGTGCATCATCTGTTGGCTGTATGACCATATGACCCATAGGAGCATTGCCAGCAAAATATGTGTGAGAAAGTTCACCTAAGACAGACTGTAATGCAGATTCTGCACACTGCAAAGATTTGGAATTTATTGAGAAAAGGATAAAACAGGGAGAGGAGGAAATGGATAGTCACATAACAATATTCACCTTACGCAATGTTTCCTCAGATTCATAAACTTTTTCAGGAAAATGCCAGACAGGCTTGTCACTAGGAGACCCATATGCTTTACCATAAAGAAGAAGATAAAGTTTTCTGTCAAGTGCCCTCTGTAATGACCTATGTGAAACAAATTTAGAGGTCATTATCATTAGAATCCTGATTGTTCCTTAGAAATGGGTATCAGTGTAGAGCCCAGAAAGGCAAAATTCAATTGGGTTAACCCTTTTAGCCAACAAAGAAAAGAAATCTACTTACACAATTGGAACAAATGTGAAATATACAAGCTAATACACTACAGCAAGGACATGCAGCTATGGCATTCAGCAAACAATCAGCAATAAGAAGCTACTGCTGCTTCACTCATGCCCCATCTTTGCAACTTAAGATATTTAAATCAACTTAAGTATAAGAACAAATGAGCAAGCCTGATGTAGCAAGGCTAGTTAAATGCTGAAATTTGATAGGTCATGTTAAGAGTATAAGAACATAAAAATCTTTCAGAAGAAACATCGGCACAACTCAAGCAAAGGATATATAATTGGAGAAAAAAATAATCCATTGCCAATACTTTGAGTCGGACATGCACGTTTTTGTACACCTACCACATATCAAGTACTTGTTGCAAGGCTAGCATGCCTCATGAACAAGAAAACATTTTAGAAACAAAATTAACATCGGATTATACCTTCTGTTAACATAAAAATAGCATACCAATGAAAATTTGGAGGAATAACTCCTGATTGAAAAACATGAGTTTTCCACTTATATCTATATTTCAGGAAAAAGTTCCTCCGCCAATTCCCAAGCTTTTTCTGATCCAATTCCTAAATAATTTCCTTCATAACCTAAAAAAATTGTCTCCTTTTGACCCACCCCCACAAAAGATTGCCAATACTTCTAACAATTACACACACACACACACACACACACACAAGAACTCCATGATGCAATCTCTATAAAACACAATGTTTGAGAATTAATAGCAAGAGAAGCCTATCTAACAATATAAACACTCGAGCAAATTCATGTGAGAATTGGAAGAAACAACAGCCACTTATCTATTTCATACTTTTTATCATTTGTCTTGTCAGCTTCCGTGATGCGGGGAGCTGGTTCATACTCAATTTGATAGTCACCTTTTCCACTAGTTACAACAGTACAAAAAGGCAATTAGTTAGAAACAGCTAATAAATTCATCTGGCATCTTGTCAAGGTGATTTTGTTGGCTTCCAAGGATTCATAAAATGTCAGAAGGTTAAATTTCACTAACCTAGAATTAGACTTGTCTAAAAACTCATCTGGATATCTGCGTCGAAACTGCTGCCTCCAACGAAATCTACACCCAGCCCCAAAAATAATTTGCTTAAACAGCGCAAATTCGCGAAACAAATATTGATGAACTGGTAACATATTGAAAAATAAACGGCAGATTTAAATCCTATCCTAAACTGAGAAAATAAAAGCACTGAATTTATAAAAAAATAAATAAAAATAAAACAAAAACTAGCTTAAAATTTTAACAGCAGCAACAAACAAAAGAAAAAAAATGAAAAGAGAGAAACTCACGAGAACTCGGTAAATGCATAGACCACAGGGTCGATTTTGGGAATAACAACTGGCAATCTCTCGAACAGTACAGAAGCTACGATTTTCTCTGGTTTGGCACAAAATCCTCGCTTTGTTACCAGAGATAGAGCCAATGATGTGAATAACGATCTTCGCATTTTGGATCTACAGAAAGAAACACAATGATTTATGCATGTAAGAGTTGAAGTTCAAGAAGAAAAATGAGGAAAAGCCCTTTCTTAAACCCTAAAATAGTCACCGGAGAAATAGAGAGAGATGAAAATAGACCTCGATGGGAGGAGTACTGCACTGGTGACGGGGAATGGAGGTTTAGTGAACCGGGAAGTTTTATTTATTTTTAGTAACAGGAAAACCGGGCTTCTAGGTTATCATTGAATTGATTATCGATGATCGTTTAATCCCAACTCAATGTCGCTCAACTCTAAGTACAACAGACGACCTGTCAAGCATATACACGACCTTCTTCTTCTTTTTTTCTTAATAATAATGTCTAATCTAGTATTTGTTTTGTTTTGTTTTTTTTCTCTTTCCCACATGGAAGAAGTATCTTTATACCATTTTATACATCAATTGAGATATCAAATTTTCTCTGTACTCAATCCATGCTGAGACTTAAGTGTCAATATTATGAGCTAAAAAAAATCAGTTTATCTATAATATTCTAGAAACTCGATCCAACTTCTATACCTTATATATATTCTTAATAATATAACTCTATATTTTAAAAAGTTCTTGGTATAAATATTTTCTTTCTCTTTGTTTAATTTTTTTCCTCCCTCGCAATCCAGCTTATCATTCTCTTATCTTCATATCTCGTTGATAACGATAACCTCCTTCGATCAATGTTTTAACAAACTAAAACCACCAATACATTCATCTCATCTTTATAACCAAAAACCCCAACTTGATTTCGACAAACCTTCTTTGAAATAAACATTTTTTTTACCTTAATTTAGACTTCGTAAATTTGAGAATGGTGTGAATGATATATAACTTTCTTTGTATCTATAGTATATACTTGATGTCTCTGTTGATTTTTTTTTATTACTATTATTATTATTTTATGGAGAAAGAGATTTGTATAAGTATTAAACTAAAAATTAATTAAATTTGATTGTTTAAGATGAAGAATAGAAGACCTTTTATTCAAGAAATCAATGTTGATTTATCAAGTTCTCCTCTAGTAAATGATGATGTTACTCCTCTAGCGAATGATGTTGTTGTTCTAGCAGAGACCAAACCTATTTTAGCTACTTTTGCAAATGTTACTTGCAACAAAGATAACAAGAAAAAAAATGTGACCTCTAGAACTATATCTTAATCTTGGCACCATTTTAATATAATAAAGGATTTTAATCCATCATTGAGGAGAGCTATATGTAAGTATTGTCAATAAGATTATGTATGGGTTTCATAAGTCCATGACACTAGTAATTTGTGGACACACTTAAACAACTTGTGTAAACAGTTTCCTAGTAGGTTTAATTTTGATGACAAAAAAATAAAAAACATTGGCTCAAACCTTTGAAGGGGTTAAAGATGGAACTAGGGGTACTCCTAAAGCTGTTAGTTTTAGTTAAGAAGCTTGTAGAAAGACACTTGGTAAGATGATTATTTGTGATGATTTTCTTTTTAGGATAGTAGAAGATTTAGGATTTATACAATTTTGTTAAGCCATACAACCTACATTTTTTGTCCCCTCGTGAGTCATTACCGCAATGGATTGTTTAAACCTTTATACTTAAAAAAAGAAAAACTTAGAGAAAAACATTAAGAATAAGCATGTGTGTCTTACAAGTGACATTTGAATTTCTATCCAAAACATCAATTGCATGTGTATCACAACTCATTGGATAGATAGTGATTAGAACTTGCATAAAAAGGTTTTAAACTTTTATCAAGTTTTTAATCACAAGTGTGAGACTATTGAGAAGATATTGGAGAGTTGTTTGAGTGATTGGGACATTGATAGAATTTTGACTATCATATTAGATAATGAAAGTCCTAATGAGAATGTCATTACTTCTTTGAAAATAAGGACCAAGGATTGGAAGTTCACATTTCCAAATAATAATTTTATTCATGTTATGTGTTATCACATTGTCAATCTAATTGTTAATGATGGGTTAAATGAAATGAATAACTTAATTATTAAAATTAGAATTGTTGTTAAGTTTGTAAAATCTTTTCCTATAAGGCTTAAGTATTTTAAGAAATGTATGAAGAAATTGAAGGTTGAAAGTAAGATCGGATTTTTTTTAGAAGTCCTAACTCGTTGGAACTCCACTTATTTGATGTTAAATAAAGCTGCAAAATTAAAGAAAGTGTTTTATAGATTAGATGAGGATGATCCTATGTATTTGATGTTATTTTCAGAGATAGATTTAAAGAGCAAGAAGAAACACATAGGACCTCCTAGTAATGTAGATTGATAAAATACAAGAATCCTCATAAAGTTTTTGAAATTATTCTATAGGGTAACTTCAAAATTTTTAGGGTCTTCATATATCATATGCAATTTTTTCTTTCATGAACTAGTCTTTATGCACACACAATTTTAAATTGTCTAAAAGTGAAGATATCTTGACATGCGAAATGATACCAAATATGATGTTCAAGTTTGATAAATGTTAAGGAAGGTTTGGGGATATAAATTCTTTTTTGTTTGTAGAAATTATTTTAGATCCTTATTACAAGTTACAATATGTGAAGTTTTGTTTAAGTCAAATATATGAGTTTGATGCCATGGTAAAAAGGTTGATGAAAAAGGTGAAAGATACACTTGTGATGGTTTTTTACTATTAATTTCAGCGAAGATATTGAGTTTAAGATTTGAATGGTGGAAGAAAACACATATTAAGCATTAGCCTTCCAATTCAAGAAGTATTTAATGGAGAAGGATAACGAGAAGAGTGAATTTAAATTGAAGAAATATTTGGTGAATAGATGTGAAGATTCAAGTGATGTTTCTTTTCATATTTTAACTTAATGGAAAGCTAACAACTCTAAATACTCAATACTTTTTATGGTTGCAAGAGATATCCTAGCTATTCTTATGTCTAAATTTGCCTATAAATCAAGAATTAGCTTGGGGGTCATGTATTAGATCCCTTTAGAAGTTCATTGAATCCAACAACTGTTGAAGCTCTTATTTGTTGCTAAAATTGGATTTGCTCTTCTCCAATACCAATAGATATTTTCACAAATGATAAATGATATTGAAAAGTTTGAAAACTAGAATCATGTATGTTTTAACTATGTAGCTTTTATTTATATTATAAATATTTTAAATTAACTTGTTAAGTTATAATTAACTAAGCTATTTTATTATTTTTCTTTTATTTCAAAGTTTGCTGGTTTTAGTCATGGACGTTGAAAAGTGATAAGTCCTTATTAATAATATGAGAAGGTGAGTAATTGTTAAAAAATTATCTTTTAAATTTTCATTATTAAGTAATTGTTATAAATTTAATTATATATATATGTGGTAGCTTTTTGGCTACTTGAATTACTTATTGGAGGTGCTGTTTATTGCTATTTTATTGTTGTTTTTGAATAGTTGATATTCTCATATAAAAAATTATGGAGTTGTAACAATTCAATTCAAGTTTTTGTTCAGAATTTATTATGTTTTGTTATTAATGAGTTTTTTTGTTGTTTAAAATTTAATTAGTTATTAAACGTTTTGTTTTGTTTTTTTTTTGTAATTGATTCTTCTATTTTAGCCGATGAACTCAATTAATATATTAAACATAAATTGTTTATTACAATTTATAATAGATTTTAAACTAATTTATCGAGCTCAAATTTTAGTTCTAATTAAACTCAACCAACAAAAATTAGCAATATAAATCTTATCCATGAATATTTATAGTATCTAAAAAAAAATAGTCTAACATGATATATCCTACCCGAACCGTTCAAATCAAACAAAAATTGAATTAGTAACAAAAAAGAAGATTTGACTCATCTCTATTATAAATTGAAAGTGGCAAATTCCTCCTCCACTGTAAATAAAATTCACATGATAAAATAGAAGCCTTGTTGAGGCTCTATAAATATTTTCCAGGAAAAGCTGCTTTGAAGCCATCAAATGAAAGCACATTATAAGTAATTCTAAACTGTAAGCTCAAAGAGAAACAATTTGAGTACAAATTACAAAGTTTATCAGAACAACGGCTTTCTTCCATTTAACATCCCCAACAAATGATCAAGAACCTGCCCCCCTCCATCTCGCAGACCAGAATGCATGTATTCGTTGGTTATCCATAGCCTAATTCCAGCTACCTGAGAAGCTGTCTCCATTGCCAACTTGAAATTAACATACATATCTTCATAATAAACAGCAGCTGCAACAGGTACCTGCCAGCAATTAAGAAATTAGTAGCCCCCCAAGGAATAAAACTGAAGCTAATTTCCGTTCAAAAAAAAAAAAAAACAGGCTAAAAGCAGGAGCTGGAGCTTCAAGATTTCATTCTCATTTTGAGCTCAATAAAACTTGTATGCATTCCAGGCCAACAATAAATCATAATTATATGGAAGATTAATCAGAACATAAAGGCAGGGCACCTTGTTATTATTCAGCACAGCAATGTCATATAGAGGAGGCCAATCTTTCTTCTCAGCCAATAAATGAGCAGCATCTTTAAATTTGCTCAAGGCATGAAATTCTTCGAACATCCATGGGAACACCATCTGCAGAAGCAATCCTTAAAATAATGCAAGCAAAACAACAAAAGATGCTGGATCTAATTAATATCAGTAAACAGGGATATCCCTGTATGTTTTATATAAGGATCAACTTTTAGAACTTAATTCATAGGCCACAAACAAATATTTTATAGTAAATCGCTAGGGAAATTAGGTGCCTTTTCAAAAGACAATGTCTCCAAAGTTTTTAATTGCTGAACAACATCCATGAGCCTGGTTGAGAACTCATTGAGTTAGCAGATGAGGACATGTACAAAGAGAGCTCTCAGGAAAAAAAATTATGTAATAGAGGTCAACCAATCCAGTTTTTCAGCCTTGCATGCACTGTCATGACATGAAACTAAAAAAGAACATGATACAAAGCCACATCCATACTAGGTTTGAACTAACATCAATAGGCTTCCTTAAAGGACAACTGCAAGCAAAGCTTTCAATTGGTGAAAGTGAAATCTGTAATCAAGCTTTGCGATGAAACAAAACCTGCAGTTCTGAGGACTTTTGGGGACACAACCTTGACAATTGAAATGAGGCAATAAAGAACAACATAGAGCATGAAGGAAACAAACTAAAAAGTCTCTCCCACAATGAAGAAGTAGTGTTGATTGACATGAATAAGATGCATGCAAATGCAAATATATGTTTCTAAGGGAGAACATCAAAACAAAAGAAACAAGCATGGCCTCTTAGGAATATGTAAAAGAGGTTATCATTAAAAAAATGATGAATATGTAAAAGAGCTATTCTATTTATTGTACCCCAAAAGACCATGCACTTAATATGCTAAACAGGATCAATAAGTCATTGTAAATACTGTGGAAGTTTGTTATCTTTAAAGCTCAATGTCATAGCTTCTTCCCACCTCTCCTGTGAAAAATACAGGGCGACCTTCTTTGACAGCCCTGATTGCATCAAATATACCATCATCCTCAATCCGTATCCTGTGAGCAGACCACAGCGATGAATCACCCTTGAACCAAAATAAAAGAGGATTTAGAAACTTGATAGAAAATTTTAAATATCAAACTATGCATAAGCGCATCTGTGCACTTTTGAAAGAGAGAATCTACCCAGCAAAGAACCATTAACTATTTGTGCTTTTGACATTGCATGACTTGTTCCATCACTGCGACTCTTCTACTATCATCATGCAAAAGTACAGTAAAATTTTCCTACAATGAAAAGTAACTGCAAGAAGAGGATTGAGTAAATCTACCTGACAATATATGGACTCATGCAGGAGAGCGTAGAGTGGGTTTGTATCAAAATCTAGCCAATTCTCAAACTGCAAATAGAAATAACTTGGATCGATTTTTAAATTTTTTTAAAAAAAGTCCTGGACTAGTGATCAACAGAAGTTCAGTAATTTTCTCACGGCTTTCAAGAAGTAATAGCTGATTTGCTTGCGAGATCCTGGAACTATTACAGGATCCCATGCCCTTTCAAACCTGCAGGTTGCAGAGAAAATGAAGGCAAGAGGAGATATGATAAACAAAGGAAGAAGAAAAGGAGAAAGGAAACCTGAAGAATATAAAGTTGTGAGTGCTTGTGGGATTAGATAGTGTTTGCCTGTCCTTCTCAAAAGAAAAAAAAAAGAAAAAAAGAAGGTATTTGCCATGCCTTACATGTAGTGCAAACGCTCAAAACCAGAACTGGATCCTAAACCAGAGAGACCAAGAATTTGCAGTCCTCTTGGGGTTAAGAATCCTCCTGATGGAAGAGGCACCTGTACAAATAGGAAAAGAGAAACAAGGGGGTATCACTGCACGATCAACATTTTTTCTTTCTTTCCATAAAAAAAAGTTACAAAATTGTATCTGCTAGATCATCACCCCGCCTCCTTCAGATTCTGCCAAATGTTTCACAACTTCACGAACAATTTCAACATCCTGAGGAAACCTCTTGTAGTACTTTTCATTCTGGTGAATAACCTGAGGATAGCATGCTCTATAGACAGCATCTGCAGTGGATCCATTTCCTACAGGAGGGATTCCTCCAGTTAGAAGGACCTGTTTTAGCCCTTGTGGTGCAAAGCTCAAATAGGTTACTGAACAAAAGCCACCATAGCTCTACACCAGTAAAATGAACAAGAAGTCAACAATTCAAGCCACTTTGGTTTGTAAATGGAATATGAAAG
Organism: Populus trichocarpa; assembly: GCF_000002775.5. Classification (NCBI taxonomy): domain Eukaryota; kingdom Viridiplantae; phylum Streptophyta; class Magnoliopsida; order Malpighiales; family Salicaceae; genus Populus; species Populus trichocarpa. The sequence goes on along the minus strand of NC_037286.2, from coordinate 12,604,805 downwards.
AAGTAAAAAGATTGAAATCAGTATCGTTCCCGTGAAACAAAAAGGCACAACAAAAGATGATCAAGTCCACAGAAAAAGAAAAAGGAAAACAATACAGACTAATATCCTTCATACCTGACCCAAAACTGTCCACGGTCCAGCTTCAGGAACAAGACGAACTCGGATAAACTCAGCATCATTCACTATATTGTCAGCTCTAAAGTATTTCAAATATTCAGCAATCTCCTCCGCAGAACCCAATTGTGACATGGATGATGGTGTCAAAGGAGTTGATAACCCTGTTCCTCGCTGCAAGAAAAATACACAGCAGCATCTAAGATAGGATGAAAACAGGAAGTAAAACACCAGTAAAGTACAGGATGTACAAGAATTCATGCCTGGTCCATCAAAATAACACGGAATTCTTCACATGTTTTATGTATCCACCCACTCGCCTCAGTCGGCCTTGGGCACTCGAAACCCGGCCCCCCTTGTAGATATAATAGGTATGGCAGCAGTTGTTCTTCTTTCCCAACTACAGCAAACATTTTGAATGCATAACTGAAAGTAATTTATGGTACATGGAGTAAAAAAGAAAACAAGATGGTACATAATCTAATAAGAACTCGTAAACGATTCAAGAAAGCCACATTTTCACAATCAGCCCGAAAGTTCATGTATCGAGGTCATCGGACACAGTTTAAGTGCTGGCATAAACTGATCTCAGATTAAAAGATCAGTTTTGCAGTTGAAACTGACAACAAGGTTGTCTAGATTTTCTAACAAGAAGATGCAAGTCAATTAAAATTAAGCATCTGAACAAGAACAACAACAACAATGCACTTCCATTTTTACAAAATACCCCATTCCTGTTTTCTTGCAGAGAAAATGCATGCAGCATGATTAAATCCTCTAATCCTATAAAAACGTGTTATATGGTTCGGTTGACTTCAGTGCTTTAGTACTTGTATAAATTATAAATGCATCTCAAATAAATCAAATTCATGATCAACCATCAATCAGTAGTTTTTCTAATTGAGATAAGTCTTAAGTACCGGAAACGACTTCGCGAGCGAAAACGGAGATTTTAGGAGAAGCATTGCGATCGATGGAATAATCGAGAGGGACAGTGAATCGGTGGTCGCGAAGGCGGAGGTCCGGCACCGAGTACCATGTTCCGGCGACATGATCCGGCGTAGAGTCGGCGAGGGAGCTAGTTTCATACATGGCGGGGAAAGGACGGAATGAGGTCGGGCTAATTTTAGAGACTGGAAGTGGCGGAATAGCACGAGGAGATAAGGCAAAGGAGGTAAAATGGTTTTATCAAGGAGGTGGCGCGGGAGTTAGCATTTTGCAGGGGAGGCGATTCGTCTTTTAAGTACACGTGTGATGAGATGCGTCAAAGGAGATATTTTGGATGATCTGAGACGTTGGATAGGGAGACTTTAGTTAAGGTCAAAACTTCATCTGTCTCGGTTTTGCACATGTGTGTAGATTGTAGAAAACACGCTCGACGATGAGAACTGACAAGGGATGGAATAATATATAATATTTGAAGTTCGGTTACTGCTGTTTTCTTTTTCGCTAAAACGTGTAGTGACAGCTCCCTGTTTTGATTTTTTAACGAAACAGATAGCTAACTGTTTTGACTGACACTTACCACTTCTAGATGTCATTATTCACCGATAAATACCATTGTACTAGCCAACAACTTAATAATTTGATGGCAAAAGTCATTTTCAAATTTACAGGATGTTGGTATTGCGGTAGCTGTTATAATTATAATTTGAAAAAAATTATTTTATAAAAAATATTTTTAATTAAAGTTGGTTTAAAAAAATAGGTGTTTGGTTAAAACTGTGGTTGAAATTGAGGTTGAAGAAAAAGTAATTTAATATGTTTGGTTAATAATGTTTTTAAAATTGAGGTTATAAAATAATTTTAAAAAATATATATTAATATTGATATTTTTAATTTAAATATTGTGGATTTAACTATTGTTATTACATCATTAAATAATCATACTTTATATAAAATATTTTTTATTATTTCATGAAACCATCTACAATTTCATTACGTACGAAATACATCCGACAAGAACTACAGTTTCCATAATTTTTTTAGAGTGTAATAAAATTAGATAAAATATTATCAGGTATAAAATTCACTCTAAACTAGGTTTTTTAAAAAAACATGTTAAAAAAATTAACACAAGCAGTGAACAATGTGCAATTAACATGAATTAACATGAACAGTGCAAGAAAAGCAAGAAATCGTTGCTTTTTTTTAACTGCGTTTCCAATGCAAAAAACAAGTGGGATCCATGAACAGTATATCACTTTTTTCTTTAACCAAACGGCTGTAAACTGCATTTTAATTAAAATGCAGCCATAGCCGCGTAGCCAAACGGGCTCTTAATTGGATTCAAGTTCTTATTACACCTAAAATTTATGGTGACCAGGTCAAGATTAGGGTGATCTAAGTATATACTCATGCAGTGGACAGATCAAATGTTTTAAATAAAAAAATATAAAAAGTATGAAGAATTTTTTAATTATTTTATTAAATTTAATTAAATGGATTAATTTTAAAATTTTCTCATTCAATTCTTTACTTAACTCAAGTTTTTAATTAAATCATGCTGGAGTTAACTCGGATTAAATCGATCAATTTTATAGATCCAAATATGACCTAGATGATCAATAAAAACATTACTTAGCTTTTAAAAAAACTTTAAGAAGATATTAAAAAAACATTATTAAGACAATGAAAGATTGGATGGATCTTGGTTTTCCCGTGACCCGGGTCATAAACTCTATTAAGTTTAATAATTTTTTTTGTAAATTTTTTTATTTAATTATATGATAAAAATATATACTCTTAAAATTGAGTATCGGCCTAAAAATAGAGACTTTTTTTAGATAATTATCCATATAAAAAGCAAACAAAATTTCATAATACAGTCTATTTCCCAACCAATTCAATATTAAAGAATAAAATTAAAAAATTAAAAATAATTAAAATATCGAAAACAAAAAAAAACATATCCTATCGGTGAGTAAACTCGTCAAACCTGTGAATCGAGTAACCCAAACTAATACGTCAAACTTGTGAATTGAGTTATGAACTTCACTGTTATTATATTTAAAAAAAAAAACTATTTTTTATTTAACTATATGATAACAAAAATAAAGATTGTAAAATCAAATACCAATCCAATACTGAGATGTTTTTTTTAGATCGCGACAACCTTATAAAAGGCGAAACGAAACCAATTATGAAATTGAATTTTCAATTAACCTAGTATCTAAAAATAAAATAAAAAAAATAATTAAAAAAAAATTAAACTTTAAACCCAAAAATTAAGTTATCCTGCGAAAACTTTGAGTATTTCAATGGACTTTGAAAAGAACCTGTTTTGATTTTTTTTTTTTTTTAACAAAATAGCTAACTGTTTTGATTGATACTTACCACTTCTAGATGTCATTATTCACCAATAAATAACATTGTAGTAGCCATCATCATACTAATTTAATGTTAAAAGTCATTTTCAAACTTAAATCAAATAAAAAAATAAGATTAAATTTTAATGTAGTGTTTAAAAATGTAATAATTATTATTTTTTAAAGTGATTTTTATTTAAAAAAATTAAAAAATTTTATTTTTAATATTAATATATTAAAACGTTATAAAAATAAAATAAAAATTTTTTTAAAGTAATTTTTTTTTTTTTTTAAAAAAAAGGTCCTTATAACGCCTAAAATTTATGGTGACCAGGTCAGAGATTTGTGTGGATGGGTTCCCGATGACAAAGCCTTCTATGCTTTTTCTATTTGGACTTTGGAGGAGGTCTTGATTACTAGTAGCGATGACATCTTATAGATATGATCCCCGTCTTATAATTTATTCATTCATATCTACATAACAAAGCGTAAAGGATACGAAATAAAACAATCATTAATTTAAGGGTTCCCCTTATATTTTAGTTGTTAGTAGACGTGAACAGCGCTATATTGTAAACTTATTTTAAAAAAAAAAAATTAACATCAGCAGCACTATATTGTAAACTTATTTTTTTAAAAAAAATTAACAACTTGAGTTATAGGTCTTATTTTTATAAAAAAAAATTAACAACTTGAATTTTAGGTCTAATTGTGTCAATTAAGATTTTATTTTTAATAAAGATTAAAGTTGAAATAGCAATAACTAAAAAGATAATTTTAAGACTTTGAATGATAAGAGTGATTTTCAGGAAAAGAAAAAGAAAAGGAAAAAAAATGACAACCTCACCAATGATAATTCGCCACACAACTCCTACCACGCACCACCACAACAGGAGAAGATGCCACTTAGAGGTGAGCAAAAAAGCCGAAAAACCGATTAAACCGAGAAAAATGGAAAAAAAAATAACCGAAAAAACCGAACCGTGAAAAAAATTGATTAAACCGATTAAAATTTTGAAAAAATCGACTGGTTCAGTTTGGTTTTGGTTTTATAAGCCTGAAACTGAAAAAACCGAACCGAACCCAAATCGAAAAAAACTGGAAAAAAACCGAGCTAAACTGAAAAAACCGAGCCAAACCGGTTTTTGTCCTAAAAACCGAGCCAAACCGGTTTTTGTCCTAAAAACCGAACCAAAACCGGTCGGTTTGAACCTGTTTTAGTTCGGTTTCAGTTTTAAAAAAAAAAGATTTTAGTTTGGTTACTTTTTTTTTATAAAAACCGAACCGAAAATGATCACCCCTAATGCCACTAGGATTCAAACGACATTGTGAGAAGGCTATTTTGGCCACCAGGAGAAGTCACACATGACACCAGAAGGTCATAGGCATCTTTCACGTGCCAACAACTTTTTCGTTTAAATAATATTTTATATTTATTAAAAAATAAAATTGTTCTTGACTAACTTGATAATAACATAAAATCAAGGTGAAAAGACTAAAAAACCCCTGGACCTAACCTTTATTTTTTTTTTGTCTTCCAAATGTAAATTAACCCTTTTACTCTACTTGGAGATGTAGAAAGATAAAAAAACCCCTTAGGTATGTTTTAAAATATTTCATTTTTTAGAGTAATTTGGTCATTTTAATGTACTAAAAAAAGACATATAAACTCCTGATTAATCTTATAATGACTAATGGATTATGAGAAAAGACCAAAATACCCCTAACACCAAGGTCATTGTTTACTCTTAAGGGAAAAAAAGTAATAACACTATCATGGTGAATAGTGAAATGTGTTTATGGCCACCTTATTTTTACCTTTCGTTTTATCTTTTTTTTTTTTATTATTATTATAACTAGTTTTAAAATCCGCTTTACGTTATGGATAGGTTTCCAAGTTAGTTTTTAACATAGCAAAAAAATATACCAATGTTTCAGATGTGTTTTATTGTATTATGTTTTTTAATTCAAAAAATGAGAATATGCAATTTTTGTTTAATAAAATAAATTAAAAAATAGTTGAATTGATTAATTATGAAAGAGTTAGAAATGCTATTTAGATGAGCATGCTGTCATAACCTAAATTTTGACATATTTGTTTTTAATTTAATTTTCAAAGAGGATAAAAATTAGATATTAAAAGATTATGGATTAATTTTGGTTAAATGTGTGATTTGTCAACTTGTGAAAAACCAGGAACTATAGTATGTTTTTGCCTTCTTTTTTTTCTTTTAATTTTTAGTATAAAGAAGATCATCAGAATATTTTCAATTCTTTTGATTTTTTAAATTTTAAACAAATTTAAATTTGAAAAAAAATAGAGTTTGTGTTTGTTTGAGACTTAAAAACTTATGTACAATAAATACAACCCTAAACCACAAATAACAAGGGGAGCCAAAAACAAAAGAAAAAAAAGCTCAAAACATTTTTTCCACACTTTTCTCTCCAGCTCATTCACTCTCTCAAAGGACACAAAAAAAAAAAAAAAACCAAGCCCCCTATCTTTACAAGAGGGAGCCACCACAAAAAAAAAAAAAAAACAAAAACAGATACTAGCCTTCATCATCTCCTCTTGTTCAAACAACTCTAAAAAACAGCCCCTCTCTTTTAATCCCTCTGACCAAAACCATAGCTGTCATCCAACAAGAACACCACCAAGGTTGCCCAGTCACTCACCACGGGCGCAACCAGCACTAACAGTTGTAGCTCCTCAACCACCGTGAACATGCATCACCATCATTTTCAGCTCTAGCAACATCACTGTGGTCTCCATTGAAGCGCCCACGACAATTGCACGCCTCCAGCTCAGTCGTAAGAAGTTCTTTTCCGTTGTGACCAGCTCCTTCACATCTTAACTGACACTACCTCATCTCTCTTTTTTCCCGTGACGGCAGCTTCAACCAGCAGCCTCGTTCAGTAGCCCTTTTTTATTTTAGTTGTGAGAACCAACACACAATCCAACATTAGTCTCCTGCACCAACTCTAGCAATCGTGAGCAAGCTTAAGCCAGCAGCAGCAGAGGGGTTTCCTCCATCTCGGCCACATGTCACACCTCTTTTCCTCCTCACCGAAAGCACCAGCTGCATCTTTGCACTTCCAGCAGCAACCTTCTCTTCTCAGCAACGACAACACTAATTTCAGCAACTTGAGCGGCAACAACCATGATCAACAATAGCAGTGCCGTGAGCAGTTGGAATCTCCTTCTCAACCACACCAACCTCCACCTCGAGCTACCAAGAACACCACCAGTAGCGTCACTCCCTGGCCAGGCAAGCCCCTTGCTCCTTACCTCCTGTTTTTTTTTAATTACATGCAAAATGTGAATTAATTCACGTCTTGCTACTGGTGGCATTTGCCAGCAGTTGGGTAAAGTAGGTTGGACCCTCAGCCCAGCCCGTCTAAAAAAATGAAGAAACCGTTGGGCCTTTAATTGACCCAACTCAACCAAAACAGGTTGGGCTTGGGCCTCAAGCCCAACCAACCAACTCCCCTAGACTAAGGTTGTGTTTGGGAAAACACACCTATATGCCTTTCTTTTAGTTTTTAACTTGTCTTTATTTTGATATCTAGCCAAACATGCTTTAAACAAAATTTTAAAAAATTTCAAAAAAAATTCAAGGATCATTTTGAATTTATCTGTGGGTCCCTCGCATGTTTTTTCAATAATTTTGCTTAATATTAGGCCGCAGACTTATACTGTAAGACATGAATTTAGTATAAAATATATACCAGTTTTTTCTCTGAAATTAAAAAAGGGGCTCCCTCATTGCAAAAAAAAATAAATACAAAAATATGTTTTGCTTTTAATTCAAATTTTACTTATTTAATACATTGGCGTCAGAGTCAAGAATATTTGTATTCACTAGTGTCAAAATTAGAAATACTCTCGGTATTCACTAACGTCAGAGTTAGGAATTTTAGACACTAGAATTGGAAACTATTTTGAACCCCAATATTCACTAACACCAAAGTCGGGGACTATCATACATTTTTTTTCATATAATATTTACCAACGTTAAAGTTGGAGGTATTTGTTGTTGAATATTTATTGACGTCAGAGTTAGAAATATTATAAGCAAACCATTGGTAGGATAATACAACAAATCCTTAACAATTTAAAACAAAATCAACGATGAAGCCTATCTCAGTTAGGATGTTTAAGGGGTGATAATATCTTTCCTTTTGCATAATCAGTCTCATACCATAGAATCTCTTTTGATCAATTACTATAATACTAGGTGGCTACTCCTTAAACCAAATTGATATCTATATCTTTTCTTAAATTTTTAAGATTGCCATGATGTTGAGTGTAGCATATGCAAACATTTAACACCTATTTTTCTTGTAAATTTATGTATTTTTTGTTTTTTTTTATTGTAGAGGTTATTTTTTCTCATCAAGAACAAACAATTTTTTTAAAAAAATTACATCATAAAAATATAGTTTATTCTTATCAAATATAAAAGAAAAAAATATAAATATAAATTATAATAATCTCTTTAAATATTCTACAAAATAAAAAATAATTATTATTACAAAAAGAAGTTGAATAAAATAATTTAAAAATTCAGGGAGAGAAAGAGTGTTGATTTAAGTCGAAATAAAAGAAATAAGGTAAACTAAATAATCCATACAAAAGAGGGGCATATTAATAAATAAATAAATAAATAAAAAGAGTGAGGTTAGGCCCGCACTGGGAGATATGGGTGAGGGTTCGGTTTATGAGTGTTGCAGGTTTTATGGTATAAGAGATGGTTCTGTGTTGATGGTTTAGTGATGGTCGGTGTTGTGTATTGGCGTTGGTGTGTTTTGCACGTGGGAATTAAAGGGGAGACCTACGAGTGAGAGAGGGATGGATGTGTGAGGGTTTGGTTTATGGGTGTTGTTGAATTTACGATAAATAATATGGTTGTGTGGTGGTGGTTTAGTGGTGGTCGGTGTTAGCGTGACTGTAGGACGGCTGCTGAATTTGAACAGTGGTTGTGTCGGTGGAAGGGTAGGCTGCAATTTAGATCCATGCCGTTAGTATGCTAGGTGTGGGAAATTGTTCATTAAGGGTTTTTTTATCATGGATTTGAAAGGAAAAAAAATGCCGGATGGATAAGATGCAGGCATGAGGAAAAAGAAGATGCAAAATTAGAAGGGCACTTTAGATACTAATCAATTACAGCAATAAACATATAATATTTCATACTTTTTTTATTAATTAATTTTGTAAATTATTTATTCGATATGTAAAATAAAATTATAACTAATAGTATATTTTTCAAGGTATTAAAATAAAATGTTAACACCCACGAAGCTTAAAACTTTAGGTATGAAAAACACCCATTACTGTTGTTCCCGCCTACGACTACCCTTATGTGGTACAACTAGACACAGCCGGTATGATGTTTTTGAAATACAGTAGTTATTTTTTAAAATATTTTTTATTTATAAATTTATTAAAATAATTTTAATAATTATTTTTAACATTAAAATATCTAAAAAATTTAAAAATACTAAAAAAGTTTAATTTAAAATAAATAATAATAAAAATTTTAATTTTTTAAAAATATTTTTAGAACATAAAAATAAACAGACTTAGCTACTCGGATTCTATGGTTGTTCACGGCCATGACACTGTTACAATCCTGAGTTCATTATGGTCTAGACTCTAGATATCAAGGATGGGTAATTGGCATGTGGTAAATAGGTGGGAAGGAATAACAGTTGGATATGGCACGTGGAATTTATAGTCGGTTAGTTGTTAGACTGTTATACTCAGTTGGGTTAGTTAGAAAGATCAGTTGAAGTCAATAAGTCCATGTATATAAGTTGTAAATGCAGAACTGGAAGGACAGGTAATGAATGAAGTACAATTTCTGTATCAACTCTTCTTCTCTTCTTCTTCTTCTTTTTCTGCTTCTTCTTCTCTCTTATTTCTTTATAGACTTAACTTATTAGGCTGTAGCCTAACAGACACCACCCTCCCTATCTCTCTCGATGAGATGCTTGGTCATTGCCGAGCTGTTGCTCGTGGCGCCGAAAGACCGCTTCTTGTTGGTGACTTGCCTTTTGGGACTGACCAGAAACCCATTAAAGTTTCAAACTAAAAATGTTACTCTCTTGGTTTGGATGTGGGTTTTAAGTGAGGAATTGGTTGGTGATTTTGATGCAGTCTGGATTATGAGCAGGCACTTGATACGGCCGTTAGGATTTTGAAGTATGGAGAAATGGACGCGATTAAATTGGAAGGAGGGTCATCGTCGAGAATTGCTGCTGCTAAAACTCACTGTATAAATGTGGGGGGTAGTGTGTACAGTTACAGCAAAGAATTAATTTAAAAGGAATTGTATGCGTGTAAAAATCTCACAGCAGATGGAATACCTACCCCTTGTGTGGCTTCTCACTATCGAGAAGAGCTTTACCGTTGACCATTTATCAATTTCAAACACCCATGAATACCTAGAAATAGCTCTGTAATTTATGTTTCTTTTCAGGAAACTTGCAAGCTTGCATTCTTAATTTTTTACTCCGGATTGAATGCTTCTTTCCATGCAGGTGCTAGTTTACCACGACCTGCTGGGAATGATGCGACACCCTCATCATGCCAAGGTTCATCCTATAATTGCCACCCTGGTGTGTCGATCTCCTACGCATAGCTAACGTTCTTTATGCTCAAAGAAGGATTGCTTTACTTTTTATGGGTTGCGCAAAAGTTCTGTAATCAGTATGCACGTGTTGGAGATGTCATCAACAAAACTCTAGTTGAATACAAGGAAGAAGTGACAAATGGTTCATTCCCTGGTCCTCTCCACAGTTCATATAAAATTAGTGAAATTGAGATAGATGGTTTCATTAGCGAATTGCAAGAGTTAGGTTTGGACAAGGCAGCGGCTTCAACAGCTGCAGCAGGTGAAAAAAATAAAACTGCTGGATCAAGCAATGGTCCAGCAAATGATTGTAGTCAATCCAGCAGACGTGCTTCTTATTCCCTTTTTCCTGACCAGAAAGAAGAGTACAGTGATCTACATTTTGCTGTTGAAATAACTGTATCTGCCCCCCGCCCCCCCCTCTCCGCCAGAAAAATGAATAGAAATTAAAATATAACTTGAAATTTGATCTTGAGCCATGTCTATCAGGAGTGATTTGAGTTTTAGCACAAAGCCAAGTCAATGTAGTTAAAATGCTTTGGTTTTGCAAATGGATTCGCTGGTTTCTTAGATCCGTTTTAGGTAGATAGATGGCAGGAATATGAATTAATCTTCATCACCAGAAGGTTATTCACCGGACAGACTCATGACATAAATGACCAAAAAACTTCAATAAGATTACAATTGCTTCCATTGTGTGTGTTCGTGTCTATTTCCTGTTGTGCAGCAAAACTCAAGGGATATTAGCAGTAATGATGGATCCGGATACTGTTTTCGATAGTCATCTGCAGGTACCAAAAATGTCAATCCAAGTGAAATTTGCTAGAATCATCTTTGATGTTTGCTGGTTGGTATTGTATTCTTGAGCTAGCTTTTGCATATCAAAACTAGGTAATTTCGTTGAGTCTTGGACATGTATCAATGGCAAAATTTTTATTTTCATTTTTGTGTGGGCTTTGCTTGAATTCTAACCTAAAATGAGATAACCAAGGTATCAAATCCATTTACAAACAAAGTTTCAACAAATCAAAATTAGCTCTTAATCTGGAAATAGATTAAACCTCTAATTTTTTAAGAAAACTGGAGTCATAAAAAGGAAAACTAGAATTTCATGGATGCAATATTTGTCCGGGTGAATTGGTTGAGGGATTTCTCATTTTCTTCAATGAACTTGTCCCATATGTTAAAAACACCAGTGTTCAAAATGTTTGGCTTTGTATTTTGATGAGGTTTGGGCGTCTTGAAGATGCATTGAAAGTGTTTGATGAAATGTATGTCAAATGAAGAGTCTAGTTGTTGTCCCCAACGATGCTACAGGAAACATTATATTTTCGTCTTTTTTTGAAGGAGAAAGAAATGGAGGGGTTTTAGGTGACGAGATTGTTAATCTGGTGTTGAAGTTTGGTGAGCATGGGGTTCTTATTAGTTCGTTGTGGATGTCTCGATTGATAATAGAGCTTGGGATCTTTTAAATGAATTGATTAAATTGGGGACTATCTTGGAATCTGATACTTGCAATGCATTATTGACAGGATTCGCAAGACAGGACAATTTTAATAGAATGAACGGACTAATGGCGAAGATGGTGGAAATGGATATTCAGCCCTGTTGTTACTTTTGGGATTCTTATTTATCACACGTGCAAGTTTAGAAGAATCACGCTGCGTTAGAGGTTTTTTTTTTAATTAATATAGATATTTGAATTAATTTGTACATATCTTGATTAATTTTATAAACTTTAAAATTAATAGCTATATAAATTTCTAATGATATTGAAAAAGTACTCGAATTTATAATTATTAAAGAATAAACTAAGATTGCATTGGAGGTTCTTGAAAAGATGAGTGGAGGTAAAGAGAGTGGTGGCTTAAGCGTTTCAGTTGAACCAGTTGTTGTTATTTACAATACCCTGATTGATGGACTTTGTAAAGTTGGAAGGCAAGCAGAGGGATTGGGTTTGATGGAACGAACGAGATTGCAAAAGGGGTGTTCTCCTGATACAATTACGTACAATTGCTTGATCAATGGGCTTTGTAAAGCGGGTGAGGAACAAAAGGAAAGGAGCTGTTTTATGAGATGAATAAAGAGCGGGTTGCACCAAACGTTGTCACTATTGGTACTTTGGTTGGTGGAATGTGTAGAACTTGGAGAGTCGGTAGGGTGGTTTAGTTCTTTGTTGAGGCGCGAAGGAGAGGGTTGAGAGGCAATGCTGTTGCTTACTCTGCTTTGATCAGTGCTTTCTGTAACGTGAACAACTTTGAAAACGCAATGGAATTCTTCAATGAAATATTGACAAGTGGATGTTCTCCGGATGCAATTGTCTACTATAACATGATCTCTGGTTTTAGCCAAGATGGAAGGATGGATGGTGGCAGTTTTGTCTTGTCGAAGTGGAAAGAGGTTGGCTTCCGCCCTGACACGGTGTGCTATGATGTTTTGATTGGAGGGTTTTGCTGGAAGAACAAGTTTAATAGAGTTTTTGCGTTGCTCAAGGAAATGGACGAAGCTGGATTGAAACCTGCTATCGCTTATAACACTTTGATTGCTTTATATCAGCAAAACTGGGGATTTAAAGTTTGCCCAGAGAGTCCTGAAAAAGATGATCAAGGACGGTGTGGTGCCCACTGTTGCTACATATAGCTTTCTGATAAATGCATATTGCTTAAATGGAAATGTGAATGGAGCTATGGAGATTTTCAAAGACATGAAAGCTGCATCCAAGGTTCCACCAAACACTGATAAACAACATACTCGTAGACTTTGTTCAAGAACAATGAAGTGAATCTGCTGTTTCCTTGATGGAAGATATGAAAATTAGGAGCGTCAACACCGAATACCACCACATACAACGCTATATTCAAAGGCCTTAGAGAGGAGAAAGATTTGGAAAAGGCGTTTGAATTCATGTATGAAAGAGCATGCTTGTAATCCTGATTATATAACTATGGAGATCCTCACAGAGTGGCTCTCTGCAGTTGGTGAAACAGAGATGTTGAAAATTTTGTTGGGGGATATGACGTTTTTCATTCCGCTGCACCGGAAGCCTCTGCGAGGACGTGAACCTTGCATACATGTCAGTTCGCAGTTTTTGTGAGAGACCAGGAAGCTCTCCAATTTCCTGTCTGTACGGTTTCTCCCTCCAGGTTGTGATATTTGTTGGGGCTTCAAGCAGGGCTTGTTTTAGAGAACCGCATCCAGAGGGTATCAATATGAGCGTTCTTATCCCACGACTCCATCCGATCAATGATGGATTCCTTCCTCTCATTTTTAGTGTTATTTTATTTTTCATGTACACAGCTTGGATCTCCCTGAGAAACCAAGGAGATGTCAAAAACGTTTTATGTCCGAGTTCCTGCGGCTGCCGTACAACATAGTGGGTGCTTCATTATTGAGTTGAAGAGGCAAATATGCCATGGGAATAAACTTTCTTAATCTCTTGCTGTCATCTTCTCTTTCAAACATGAAACATGAAATTTACCAGTAATTACCACACAATTGCAAGAATTCATCTCAACCAAAGTTCTACCCTCGTAAATAGTCAAGACTAATACCTTAAAAGAAGGGGGGGGGGGGAGTTGGATAGTGAACAAACTAATTCTAATTTTACTAACAATCTACAGATCAACAAAAGGAATAAACTCTTTCCTTTTTGCCTACACCATTCACTTCACAGGCACAAGGCATTGATGTCTTCGAGATCCTACTTCTAGTAAAATGATACAAGTGTATACATAACGGGAAAAGAAAGGAAAAGCTCAAGGCCAATGTAGGAGATGCTATTCTTAGCTAATGTCAGATACTTCCGGCTGCCGTGGCAGCATTATTGTTAGCATGCCAAGGCAGACCAAAACTTGCAGGAAAATGATCAGAGAAAAATCCGGTAGCCGGAACAACAAATTCCTCCAAACCCGCAAAGAAATCATCACTAACAGCTATCTCTGAGAATCCAGCAAGCTCATCTTCATCGTCGTCTTCCGTTATATCTTTCTCTTCTCTGCTTAATTCTGTGTCCGTAGTACTTTGAACTAGTAGCTCATCTTCCAGGGAAGTTGCTGGAGATGAGCAAGTGGGTTGGGCTGGCGATGATGGTTTGTTAGAATCGTTAGATGTACCAGCTTGTGGTGTTGAGGTCTTCTGACGCGTGCTACCTGCTAGAGAGTTTCTGTGTGTAGGGGCAGGGTGGTTGTGCTCTGCTGTGTACGTCACTATGAACATTCCTGGGTCGGATCTGTTTCTCTCCACTTGTTTCCGGGCCAAACACCCTTTTGAGCTGCTGCATCTGTAATAGCCCCTGTTAATCACAGAACAAACGAAAGTTTCAATCAAATAGATATTGAAAATTTACAAGCTTTGACTTGATACCAGACTGAGAAAAAAACGAGAAAAGCAGGCATAATTATTGAATACCAAGACAAAAGGCAGGCTTTGATTAAATTCAACACGGATACATAATATATTACCTTGGATATGGAGAGCCTTTGATTGGTTTTTGCCCATATTTACGCCATGCCCACACATCTGAAGATAGAGCCTCTGCTGGTACTTGGCATACTTTCTTTAACTGGTTCTTTCTGTGACAAGACATAAATATACAAATGAACCATATTTTAGCAAAAGAGTCGTCTTTCTTTGATGACTATCTACCAAATCAAATTATTTTGCTCGCTAGAAGTGAAAAGTAAGCAGATTTACCTTCTTTTGGATCGAGGTGTGTGAGAATTTCCACTGCTAGTCACAGAACCGGCAAGAGACTGCTTAGGCTGTGACTTTTTTTGCTGTTGTTTTGGCTGGGTTTGTAAATCCTTGTTAAAACTGGCAAACGAAGAAAACGAAGAGATAGGTGTGCAGGCTTGTGGAGAATAAAGGAGGGGCTGAGTTTTGGGGAAAAATGGCTTGTAAAGCTCATCCAGTTCTCCAATAACATTTCTTGTTTCAAAGGGATCTGGATGAGAGAAAAGATGGCCAACTTGCTCACTGCCAAAACCAGAAAAGCAAGAATATTGAGGATAATAATCTGATCTATAACCACTCGTAGTGCCGTTTCTGTTGCTGTTGCTGTTGATGGTGGTTGTGGCTGTGGTGGATGTGGAGGTAGAGGTGGTGCAGCCTCTGACCACAGCATGAAGATCCCAATCAATATCCTCCATGGCTTCAGAGACAAGGTCTGTGAATCTGTACACCTTCCTTCTGCGACTGATGTTATAGAGAGAAGACAAAAGAAAGGGCTGACTTTTTGAGAGAGAGAGGGTTAGGGGTTGTGATGAGGAGAGAAGCAATAATATATAGAAAAAGAGAGAGTGGCAATTTGGCATCTCGGTGTTTATCTTGTCATTTGCTTTCGAGAAACAGTGCTGGTTTTGGGGTTGACTTGTGAAAATGTCAAAGGGTTGTGTGGGGTTGGGTTGTGACTTGTGTGGCTCTGCCTTGGATTAGTGTTGGAAAGTCTACACGGCGTCTGTCTGTATGCCTGTAAGTGGAGGCTTGTGAATTACCGACAAAGGAGAAGAGATAAAATAAAGTGGAAGCCAGTTTACTTTTGGGTGTGTCTGGATGAATGGATAGGCGCTCCAATTTAAAGTTTTTTTTTTTTTTTTCTCATCGCGAACTTACAACAAATGTTTTGTTCCTTTATTTTCTTTGCTACTGAAAATTTTAAGGTGATTCTATTCTCTACATTGTTGTTGCGAATATAGAGGTACACTGCAGTCATAAGAAAAATCTCTGTTATAAGAGAAAATGGTACTTTTAACTAACTTAATCTTATTATATTTATCGTCTCTAATTTAATTTAATAATGGTATAATAATGAAGCACTAGAAATTTAATGAATTCAGAGGTACTTGGAAGTGTAGTAATGGTTATTTTTCAAAGTATTTTTCGCTTGAAAATACATTAAAATAATATTTTTTTTATAAAAAATTATTTTTCACTTCAGCACATCAAAACGATTTAAAAATATAAAAAATTAATTTTAAATAAAAAATTTAAATTTTAACTAACCTTTATTTGAACCGTAATCCCAAATGAGAGCTTCAAGTTTTGGTACCATATGGAAGAGTATGAAAAATTTATCAGTACAATAAAACCTACAACTCTCTAAAAATTAAATAAATGAAAGAAGATAAAAACATCAAATATAAAAGAATTTACTAAATAAATGAAATCAAATTAAAAAATATCCTAAAACAATAAATCAATTTGAAAAATATCCTAATTACTTAGAATATCCTTTAGTCACACTCAATTCCCAAAAAAGAAATTTAAATTCAGTAGTGCAACTCGTGTATGTCAAGATTTTGCAACCTTTGTTTATTTTTTTTAGTTTTATGTTCAAATGATATTTCTCATTGGGTTCAAATTCATCTTTTTCGGTTCATAAAAATCTTATCTTTTATGATTTAACTATTATTTTAACAATTTGCTCAACTCTCTAGAACTTATGTGTGTGTGTGTATATATATAAAAGATAAGTAATTCATTATATTTCGAGCCACGAAACACTATATATTAAAATAATATTTTTTATATTCTTATTTTTCCCAACAAAAACCAATGGTCTTGTTGATGATGTTGTTGATGAGGTAATATCCTTTTTTTTTTTTACATCACTCTTGTTATCAAATTAATTAGGACAAATAAGCTTTTTTATATTTTTGTAGTATGGTAAAATTACTTAAATACCCTTAAAAACAATTAACATTGAACTAGCTTCTTAATCTTCTTCTTTTTTAAGTATAGTAAATGATAGAATTATCCTTAAAATAAAATAAAAATTATTAAGCTTACGTGCTATGGCATTTTTTGTATTTTTAAGTTGGTTTTTTTATCACAATCAAGTTGAAAGATGAACAATTTAGTATTTTAATATATAATATTATTTTAAAAAAATAGTTAGTACGTGCAACACATGCACCAACTAGTGGGAGACACTCATGTTGTTTTGACAAACTTACAATGCTTTAAGGGTTATGTTTAAATCATCTCAGCGGCCCCTCAAACCCTAGGGTGATTTATGTGGCTAACAGGCCATCAGTTTAGCGTCCATTAACTTTTCTTTTATTTTTTCTTCCCCCCCCCCTCCCCCGTTTGATTCTCATGCCATCTCCTTTAATTTTTCAAAGAACTCCTTTTTTTCTTTAACTTCGGTCCCTATTTTTTTTATTATAATTTATTTTATTTAAAATAATTTATAAAATTAGAATTGTTTTTTTCATCTAACATATTTGATCCATATTCTTTTTATTGCTATTTTTTTTTGTTTTTTATTATTTTCTTGATTTATTTTATTTTTCAATTTCATCCTTCATTGTTTTATTTTATTTTATTTTATTTTATTTGTACACCAATTTTTTATTCATGTTATTTTTATTGCTATTTTTATATTATTTTCTTGATTTATTTTATTTTTTAATTTTTCCCTCGTTTATTTATTTCATTTAATTATTATAACAAATTTGGTCCTTATTCTTTTCACTGCTATTTTTTTTTTAATTTTGGATCATTGGGATTTTTTCTTCATGATTTTTTTGGATTTTTCTTCTATGGGGTAACCAAGTCTCCTAACCCGAATTATGAGTTCTAAAGATTAAACCAATTTGACTTTGATTCTTTTTAATATTTTTCAATTTTATTTTTTAACATTAGGTTATTGAGACTTTAGCTTCGTGATTTTTGCCGCTTTACTTTCTATGGGTTTATCTGAATCGCATATCTTAGGTTGCGAGTTAGTCAAGTTAATCTAACTGACTTGTTTTTTTTCCTATTGTTTTTAAATTGATTCTTTTTAGTTTAGCATTTCATTGTTTAGTTTGCTTAGGAGTTGATATTCATTGTTTTATTTGGTTTGTTTTTATAGGGTTATCTCATATTTCACAACCAGGACCGTGAATTTAGCATGCTCACTTGAGTTAGATTTAAAAAAAAAATTGATTTTTTTTTAATTTGTTATTGAGTGTTTGATTTGTTGGTAACCAAACTTCAATTTTGTTTTCATTTTCTTCTTTTTGAGGTTATCTTATTCTTATTTAATTTTTTTGTTTTATTATCAAATAAGATCATTAAGACCTTTTAAGAATATTTAAAAGGTATCTTTTTATAATATAGACAAGTGTTTATTTTTTATTGATTGATCATTGTCTTATTTTTTTTCATCGGTTTTTTTTATAATTATATTATTAAATTATGAACTAATTCAAATCAATAACCCGAATCCTAAATTTTTCTTATTCCTTAAAAAATACTACCATCACTTGGATATCCTATTTTTACACCAAAAAAAATAATTAACTTGACCGCGGCATAGCACGGGCATATCTAGTAAATCTCTATTCTATATCAAATCATTGACCTTTGTATTTCATTGTTAAATATTATTTTTAATTTTATTTTTTTAAAAAATAATTAAATGAATGGATTGTGCTAACAATTATTATCCTTAAATAATAAAATAAAGACTAGTTCAAGAAATTGTCATGGTGTTAAATAGTAACTAGTAATATTTTATTAATTACTTATTATCCTCATTTAAAAAAAAAACTGAAAAAAGAAACCGGAACTCCTAACCCTGATAAAGAACATCTTGAGATATAATTTATAATTATTTTTTTATTAGTATCTCTACCTTGTCACTATAAAATTTCCGGATAGTTTACGTAAACAAGAACAGCAGATATTATGTAACTTTACTTCTGGCACCCATCAGTTTCTTGCTCAGATTCTGCCTGCCCATCGTCAGTGCCTTTAACTTTCTTTCTATCTGTAAATCTGAAGCTCGCGTCACCAGATTCTGCCCATCACTTCCTTCACACGTGCAAAACCACTGGCTTTGGAAAACACTTATGATTTTTTCTATTCCCACTCCAAATTTCATTATGTCCACTACGTTATTCTCTTTCTGAGGTCAATTTATAATTGGAAGTAGCCATCAACTGAAAAAGAAAAATAGACGGTGTTAACTTCGCGTGGGTTGCCAGCTAGTAGATTTGGTTTGGCCCACAGCTTTGTCGAGAAAAAGTCATTGCCGTTACTGGCGCCTCGTGATTCAAGGCGTACCGAACTTTCCCTCTCCTACGAATCCAATGATACTGATTACTGGGTCTCGCGCTCAGAATTTGTTTTTAACTAATTTTTATAATTATTTTCTTGGAGCTGCATTTAAGAAATCTCATGGTATTTTTAGAGAATAATTAGTAATATGTATTTTTTAAATATATTTAAATATATATATATATATATATATATATAAATAATAAATAAGACTCATAACCCAAGAAAATTATAAAAACATCATATCTATAAGTACAAATATTTTCAAATCATTTTCTTTTTCTTAGAAAAAAAAATACACTCCATCCAGAGTTACACTATACTAACAATGTATTTTCACTATAGTATAATTAAGTTGGAATAAAATAAGAAAAATAATTGTTTGATTAATTGTTTTTTATATCCACCTTGACGACAAAAATAATTGTGATATATGATGGTTTTGAAAATAATTTTTATTTAAAAATATATATTTTTTAACATCAATACATTGAAATTATAAAAAAACATTTTAATATTTTTTAAAATTAAAAATGTATTTAAAAAACATTAAAAACAAAAATTATAACAAACACCCCATAGTATCGGCATCTACTTATTTTACAAAGTGACGAGAGATGATGCGAGAAGGGCGGGTTAATGACGTAGATGGAGGAGACATTTTGAGCCCAAAAGACGTGGGTGGCACGAGGGGCATTGAATTGCAAGCGTGTGGGGACCACGACTTAAAAGTGAGCTGAAGAAGAACCAGCCCGATTTTACTTCACAATAATTCATTTGTTTTGACCAAATCATGTTTTTCTAATGAAGTGGATTGATATTTGTTTGTGATTGGTCAAAAGCTTGACAAGTCAATTGAAAAAAATTGTCACATGCTGTGTCCTGTATGTATCTTTCCATCCCCCGTGTTCTTTCGCGAGTCCAAACTCTATTTGTGTTTTCCTAGCTGTATTATGTTTTTGAAAATTTTTAATTTCTTTTAAATTTTAAATTAATTTATTTTATATTTTTAATTCATTTTAAAATATTATTGTTAAAAATAAATTTTAAAAAATAAAAATATTATTTTAAATAAAAAATACTTTTAAAAATAATATCTATAACATTATCAAACACGCACTTCATATTCTCTGTCCTTCCACCGAAATTGCAGTATTCATGAACCAAGAATGCAGAAAGAGCATTAAAAGGAGTGTTCATTAACACACACACAAACACAAATATATATATATATATATTTGTGTTTGTGTAAAAATATAAAAAATATAGAAATCAACTTAGAAAAAGTAAATTTTAAAATATGGATTGAAATAAAGATCAATTCTCTTGTTTTAAAATAGTTTATTGTATAAGTTCTTTGATGTTAGCAGTGTTTCATGAAAGGGGAAGTTTTTTAAAAAGGGAAAGTTGTCTGGATATTCAAAATCTTGACAGAATTGTCTTTGTATAAAGAGACAATTTTAACATTAATTATGTTTAAAACCATCTGACAGGACGCAATTCTAATTTAAAAAGAATTTTAGATCAACATAAATATTATGTAATAAAAGACATAATTTCCCATATTCACTCCGACAAGGGAACTAGTGACAATGAATTTTCTTCTTATTACATTGAGAAAATATGGTAGTCAATAATAATCTTAGCCGTACTATTTTTATCTTGATTTATGCAGAGATTCGGCACGTTTTGTTTACTTAACACAGATAGTGTTTGAAAATGCATGCTAATTCGTGTTTTTAAAAAATTAAATTTTTTTTTGTTAATTTTTTTTAATGTTTTAGATCGTTTTGATGTATTGATTTCAAAAATAATTTTTAAAAATTAAAAAAACATCATTTTAATATATTTCAGCATAAAAAACATTTTGAAAACTAATCACAACTACACTCCCAAACAAACCCACATAGTAGCCTTTCCTTTTCCAAGCTCCTTTGGCTCTTTCTAAGAAAATATAAATGTTGGTGAATTGGTTAGGGATGGAAAAGAAAGATGATGTTGTTCATTGTTATATATAAATTTGTTTTTGCGTTTTAAAAATGTTTTTTTTTTAAATTGAAATTATTTTTTTTTGTTTCAAATTAATATTTTTTGATGTTTTTAGATCATTTTGATGTGCTGATGTTAAAAATAATTTTAAAAAAATAAAAAAATATTATTTTAATATATTTCCGAGTGAATAACATTTTAAAAAGCAATCATAACCACACTTCCAAACACGTAAGCTCTTATCAATACAAGTCTTCTCTCTAACATGTATGTGATCTCTCTCCCTAACAAACTAGTAGTCGCGAAATGCTTCCACAAGGCTTGGGTATATATATCTAAAAAAAAAACCATAGAATCCCAGGAAAATTAAATTACATTACAAAACATCGTGAAAGGAAACAATTCATTGTGCATTGTTCATATGAACGATGCATTTTTTTTACAGTTTGGTCATCAGATTGTTTTTGTTTACAATTTTATCATCTCAAGTTTCATCAATATGGTTTTATATGTGGAGATTCTATTTTAATTTTCTTTTCTTTCATGTATATAAAATATTGAGGAATATTTAGATGATGAATTAAAAACTGATTTTGCAACAGAGAACTTTAATTCTATTTAAGAAAATGATCAAATAAAAAAAAACAAACCCCATTTGAAAAAAAGCATGAAAAACTTCAATTTGCTTCCTAAAGTTTTAGTTCATCCTTGTTGTTTTAGCATTACACATTTTGACTCCAAATTTCTTTCTTTTTTTTTAACATTTCAATCTCTGATATGGAGAGACTAGAGAAAGTATTTAGAAACTATTGGGGAAAGAGAAAAAGTGTTCACATGGTCACAATCCGACTACAAAAAAAGATTGATATCGGTGTCAATGTATTTTTTTTTAAGGGAGTTCAATGAAGGTGATGTTATTTTTTAACCATATCAGAAAAAAATAGATTTGGGTACTTAAATTTATTTTTATTCATTTTATTTTTTAGAGAGATTAAATTTTTTTTTTTGTGGTGAGAAATAAATTTATTCAGGTTTATAGAGTGTTTTTAGATAAAAATAAATTGAAAAATAAATTTGTGTTGAAAAATCTCTTATTTTGATGACAAGAAAATTATGCAGAGCATGACACAACAAACAACTTGTTATATATATATATTTGCGATGTTAGGTTTTTGGTTATCTAGCCATGCAAGCAAGCCTAAACTTTTTTTTTTAAAAAAAAAAATTGGTTGATTTTTTTATTTAAATTTTAGTTAAATAATATTTACATGAAATGTTTATATGAAAAAAACTTGTTCTTAGCAACCATAATTAACCTCTAATATAAAATAATAAAAAATGTATAAAATAAAAAAGGCATATGAGATTAAATATTTCATTATTTAAGAGTGATTTAATTATTTCATTATGCTTTAAAAATAATTAAAAAATTGATTTGTCTCATATCAATATAATAATAATTAATGGATTCTTGTAAAAAAATCATATTACTCTTAATAGCTATCATTTATTTTTTAAAAGAACAAAATAATTATTATACTATTTTAATCCACCGATACAATGTATCTTAATGAAAAACCAAGCCCTATTAATTTTTTTAATTTAATATCTCTATAACAAAATAAAAATATATGTTTTCGACTTCATGGTTTAGATTGAGGGCGCGACTTCATTGTCAGTTCATCAATAACCCAATTCCAAAACCAGTTTCCACGTGGTGTGTAACAAGCAAGTCCAGTTCCATCACTTGATGGATCCTTAAAATTTTCAAAACTTTTAAAGGGAAAAAAAGGGAAGGAGAGTAACTAGAGCAGGAAAAAAAAAAGGCACGAGATACACAAGTGGCGATGGTGGTACTACTGTAAGAGAGGAAGAGTTTTCAGAATTGTTCCGCCACCACTACGCGTAACAAAAACCTATCCCTTTTTCTTATCCACACTTTTCCAACGTATTATGTGCTTTTGACAGAGTTGTGAAGCACTTGCTTCGGCACTTTGGTGGAGGCTGGTGTGCTTGCTAGATATTTCTTTTTTATTTTGTATCCCATCCTATGTAGGCAGGCGTTTTGAGGCTTTAGTCGAGTCCCCAGCTGGATGGTCAAACATTTACACTCAGCTACGCCTCCTGAACCCTACGTATGGGTAGATAGACTTGAAAAGAGTTTCTGGTGGTTTACAATCGATTGACCACGGCGACACACTAGTGATTTGTGGGGTCTCAGCACATCTTTTGATTTTGTTTTTTTCAGGGAGGAGCAAGGGAAGTGTCAGCTTGTCGTGATATTGGCACAAAGGAGATGAGTGATATTGGCACAAAGGAGATGTTACTCATAGATGGCTTCGCCATAAAAAAGAAACCTAACCATCCACTAAACGTTCTTCAGTAATCAATCTCCTCTATCTTTCTATCCGTTGCTAAGAGATAGACTAGAAGAGGGAGGGAGCACTTTATAGTGGGAGGGATGTGCCACACTAGTAAAAATAGAGGCACCCCACCTAATAATAGATGCAGTACCAGGTGTCACAATCGCTACCTACACTTTTCTTCCCATTGGTGTGCGATTCATGAACTAGGTGGTGAAGGTAGAAATTGTACTTGCAAACAATTTGAGCCTTCATTTGTGCCGGATCCATCATGATATACGATCGTGTCCTTTCTTTTGCTAGACATTCCATGTGCACAAAACAAGTGCTGAAATTAGCAACTGCTGCAAGCATTTATGGCAGTCGAAACTTAACTTTTTGTATGGAAGCCACTTGGTACTTACAAATGGAGAAAGCCCTCTAAGCTCGAAAAACTTGTGAAGTTGGAAACCTGAGATTCTACCATTACAATCACCAGTGGTTGTGTCCTTTGACTTGATGAAATTCATTAATCAAAGCCGAAAGTGAAAATAGAGAGATACGCCATCAAGCTTGAATGGGAGCACATGCAGTAGAATGCAACCTTTTATTTTCATCGATTCTTAGATGTGGCAATGGCGAAACCTGTAGCATAATCCTATCCTCTATCGCCTTCAAAGACTACCTGCTTTTCAAAAACACTATGGTTGAGAGCAAACATTACCTGGTTAATAATTAAACACCTCCAGTTGCCAGGCTTAACGAGATAGAATGAATGCTTTCGGGCATGCTTGCTCCTCTCTTTTTCTTTCCCTTCCCAATCCAACGACCAGTTACAAGGCGTTGATGTCCATCCTTCAATCCTCAATTGTTATGACATGAAACCATAATCCTCTCCTTCTCGTTATTTCTGACCACTCTGTATTTCCCCTTGAAAGCTCATATACAGAAATCTCAACTTTTAGCACAGAAAACTTTACTGTACCAGATACCTGGCCAAGCTGAGATGAATAAATACGAAAAAAGTTAATTTCCAACTAGCTCAAAAACTTGGTCTCAGAGCCGTCCCAACAGATCCAATTTGAGGTGACTGTTGCCGACACAGAAAGTTCTCCGTGTGAAGTATCCAACATTTCATGCAAGACATACAAAAAATATGGAAAATAAAAGATGCTTTATCAACTAGAGCTTGTCCACAAGGGAACCAAGTCTTGATGCAAGTTTAGCACTCTTGTAGTCCTCTCTAAGCTGAATAAACCTGAAATGGCAGTCAGTCAAAGTTGTCATCAGAGAAATCAACAAAACAGATGAAACCACAAAGAGGGGGTGGATCCACCATGAAAAATCCTCAAGTGACAAGGTAAAGAACATTAACCCTAGGGTTTCAACTGAAGCAAAAAAGATTTCAAGATACCTCTAAACCACATCTATTGTATGGGGAAATGGATTCATAATTCTTAAAAAAACATTTGATATTTCATGCAATCCTAAATAGTGCATATGTTTGAGAAAATTCTTTGTTTTACAAAGAACAGAATAGCAAGGGATTGTGTAGCTAAGCCAACTAGTTTATGATTAAAACCCAGTTCTAGGTGTGTTAAATAATGCATCCACTGTATCAGACTCAGTACTTGTAGCGATTTGAGTTAGTTCTATAAAATAAATAAAAAACACTGATGATACCTTTGTGCATCTTTGCGTATGCTGGGGGTACCCTCGAACAAAGTGGAAAGACTTTCAGGAGCAACAATAAAGACATTGGCCATTCTGAGACAAAAAATTCCCTCAGTAAAATGAGATAAGGAATTCTATATCAGTACTCAAATCTGGTCAATGGCTTGCAACTTACATGCCCAACAACTCAAACTTCTCATCAACAGAAGGGGCATTAAAACTTCGCACAAATTCTCCATACTCAGTTATATCACGTTTCAACCGCAATCCTCCACTGCATAGGAGAACCAATAAATAGAACAATTATGTAAAACAACTTGTTGGTGCCATTCCCAACAAATATTAGAACTCGATAAAATAGAAATCACATGATTTGTGCACAGTTTATCCATAAATAAGTTAATTAAACTTTGGAAGAGAATGCCACTGCATGATTAAGTAATTAAACTGGGGATTTCCAACAAGAAAAAATATGCACGTAGAGAGCATCTAGAAGAATCATTTCCAACTTTCAAGGACCCCACTAGAATATGGGCCACTACAAACTCTCAACCACCAAAATATGCTCCCCAAATGCAAGGGAAACCCAATCATGACTTATGGGCAAACTATATGCTAATAAGGAAGCTCCAAAACCAAGCAAAGACAAAACATAGATTTCAGGCTCAGCATTTCCCCTTTTCTGGATGTTCACATGTCATGAAGGTTAAAATGCCTTCTTCAATTCTCAAAATCCCAACATTTCTTTCTTGGATATGAAACTCATAAATTCAGAGTGGACTGAAAGAATTCCAGTCAAAGCTGTCAAATGCAGTCACCAATTGAAACATGCTTCTCTTACAAATAACAGCAACCCTAACTATAAATGACAACAAAGGATCACCAAACTACTGAGCATAGATGTTAGGCAATTTAATGCATGGAGCATCTCAGCAAGGCAAATTACCTGGGATTAAAAGTGAACTTCTGCCAATGATTCAGCAGCCCCTTGTGCAAGCGATTTCCCTGAAATGATAAACATATCCATGTTAAGTGTTAATGTTCCCTTCAGATAAGTATAAACTGAAGGAAAAAAAAATGTGTGCATGTAATTGCTATCCCACGCTACCTCTCTTCCCCAAGAATGAGCACAGATTATGTAGGTTTGTCATTGCACTGAGTGAAATTACAGGTGTCTCAGTCATATTTCTGGAAATCATAATGATCTGCCTCACCAGAGTACATTCTAGGAATGCTTCTATTATGGGAGGGAAGAATTTCAAATTTGACTCGACTGTTGAGAATGACTGTGTATGAGATAAGATTTTCAGTTTTGAGTCATGTTTTAGAAATCTTGGAAATACTGATCAGTCTGATGAAATTATGATTTAGAAAAAAAGGTCATTGCCAGTTATAGCTTGCCAAAGCAGTGTCCTCAGAGAGCTGAAAGAGGTCACCTAATAGTTTGAATATAAACGCACACCAATTTTCACCTAAAGCTCAGTGGCAATGACTGTTACTTGTACTAGAAAGGGAAAATAAAAAAGAACAGAGAGAACAGAATCACTGAACAATAATAGAAAATGGAATGCTCAAAAGACTTGTTGAAGCAATACCTCCTCCAACGTGCCAAGACACTCGTGTCAGAAATAATAAAAAGAAAACAAAGAAGTACACATACCATTCTTCCTTTGGCAGAGAACATAAAAACTCTTTATTTGCAGATGCATGAGCAATCATGACTGGAGGGGCAAACTTGGACAACCAATTGCACACAGAAGAGTCAAAAGAATCTCAGAGATAGACCACTTACCAATTCCGTGAGGAATGCTTGTTTGTTAAGACCTTCCAATGCAGTGAATGCAGCCTCAAGCACACGTGAAAGATATGCCACAACTCTAGCCAAGAGAAATAAAGCAGTTACTATCAATAATGACTGAAATATTGAGTTCTTTTATTAAGAGATATGCTATTTGACAAGGATACATGATGGAAAAGAAATGAATTGATCCACTGTCATAGATTCGGATTCATAATATTAGGTGTATGACTGAACTTGGTTAGAGACTTGGGACCTTGGATAATTAAAATAGTGGAAGCTTTGTGTTGTCAAAGAGAAGCTCCCACTCGCCAAGTGTGACCAGCAAACACACAAATTAATACATTTCTAAGAATCAAAGAAATAAAATCTTTTGAGCAATGAAAACCCAACAAAGAAATGGATTGACTTCGTATCACTTGTTTTTCAGACAAACCAGCAAATATGCTTTTAGTTCAAAACACAATTTCTGAGTTTATCGAGCTTAAAATACTTTGTGCAAGCATTTGTTGGACGATGGTCAGGAGCCATTCCATCATCAGGTGACCTATAATCTGTTGCCTTTTGTTCAGCTGGTAGCAATCGCTCTACCTGTGTGGGAGTTTCCCAAAGAAAACTATAAGAACAAGAACTTAAAAAATAAGCAGAGAACAGATCAGCCAGACATGGAGGATGGTAGCATAATTTTCAATAGATAAAATATAAAGATATGACTAGAAAAAATATAAATGAAGTGTTGTACTAAATATGATGCCACATAAATACGAATGGTGAAGAATCAAGGACCAGCAAGTGTCCACCTGAATCCATGCAATGTTAAAATAAAACACTACGAGGCAAGAACAAACCTCAGCCATAACTGTTTCAATGCACTGTTGAAGCCCTTTATATGCTGCAGCCTCTGCAGTGGACATAGCTGTTGCCATTTCTTCACATGAAGCAGCATGTGCACCATCCACAGGTAGTAAAAGGCGAGATATAGAATTTGCAAAACACTGAAGATGAAAGTTGAAGCCATTTTAAGTTCTCTATTTATCACAGGATTTTCCTTGCTAATTTCACAAATATTTAAACAGTGTCAGTACAAGCCAACATACTTGCTGTACTATAGCCACACTACTTCCACACCGTTGTACAGCAACCATGAAAGATCTGAAACTGCTCTCACCAGCAGCAGCAGCAGCCTCTGCCTGCATCTCAACATCAATCTCACTTAAGCACTATGTTCTGAGTAAATGCACATCACCTTTATAAGGAACTCCATTATAGGTACAACTCATAAAGATGGAGCAATGATAAAGCAAGGAAAGGTATTTGATCAAGTAATTACAGCAGAAGCAGCTGCAGCAGCCACCCTTCTACTAACACTCGTTCCCAGCACAAACCGTTCTCTTAAAGTTGCAGCTTCAGTGAGACCATCTCTAGCTCGTTCAAGACCTTCTGTTATATATTGCCCTACCTACATTTTTTTTTTTTGAAAAATAAAAATGTGAGCTAACCATGACATAAATTAACAAAGTAATATATTTAGTATGCAACTTACTTGGTCTAGCAAGCAAGTGAACACTGCTTTCACATTGGCTGCAAGGGTAGCAGGCTGCAGAAAAGCATGTTCAGATTCAATAAAAAAAACTACCGGTGAAATATTTGAACCTCTAATAAATAAAGAAAAATAACATATTCATATTTAAGCCCTCTTTTACTGCATATTATCGCAGTTTAGCTTTCTTTTTAGAGAAACAAATAGAAATAAAAGACCAATCAGACTCATAAGGCTCAAAAACCACAACAAAGTAAAGGCCTTAATCCACAACTGGAGGTAATTAAGACAATTCCAGAACACCCAAATGAGACATTATATCAGATGTCACCTCCAAATGTACATTTTAACCCGTCATTATCACATATCCATTACAAGATAAAATTTGACAAAAGCATGAGTTTGACTTGTAATGCTTAGCAGACAAGTTAACATTCTTATTCTATGTACCAGGCCAAACAATTAAGGTAGCCTTATATGAATCTATACATTTGCTAATATAGCTGCCAATTTCATGAATGCACGTTAACCTTACTTTACCTAAGAAAAAGAAATAAAGAAAAGGTTATTTATACGGAAAGAGCATTTCAGACAAGGGCGCAGGATTCTTAGACAACTTGACAAAAGAGGAACATTCAAAACAAAAGATAGTTACTGCTTAATTACCTTTTTGATAACTGGAAAAGAGTACTCAAGCATTTTGCAGTAAATCCAACGGTATATGGTGCAACTATACAAGAACTCTCAGTAACAGACTGATTGCAGAATTAAAAATTACCAGAGATGAAAACAAAGTGCATCTTGATATTGCTTCCTCATTCCACCGCACAAATTCTGTCACAACAGTAACAGATATCTGCTGGTGGGAAGATGCTGCAGAAGCCCCTTTTGAGCGCCCAATAGTCCCAGTTGATTCAGAAGGCTGCTGGCTCTCAGCACGCAGTTCTTCCATCTGCAAATCATGGTACAGTCTACTGTCGCCAGAGAAAAAAGTGCTCTGTAGAATTGACAGGGGGGGAATAAAACATAAACACACAAACCTTAGCTTGGTATAGTTGTCTAAGAGAGGCCTGCTCATGTTCAGGATATTCATCCTTGTGAGAAGAGAAAAGAGACTCTGTGAGGCCTGTATCAAGAGTCAATAAGCACCGAAATAAACGAGGAAAATGGTGCAAGAAGCTTGACAAATGTGACTAACATTAGTTGATATACACATCCATCAAGTCATGCTAACACTGTTATTCAGGAAATCAATCTCGTTGTCAACTATGATTTGCAGTAACATATTTAAATATATCAAACATCAGTGGCAATCTCTGCTACCAAGTAAATAGAAATTTTCTTAATTGAAGAAATCCACAGGTCATTTATTAAACTACGCACAAACTTTTCATAGAAGCTCACCAATTAAGTATAGTTCATTTATACACCATTCAAACTCATATTCTACAACCAGAGGCAAAAGAGGCCAAAATTTAAATTTTCCAGGATTTGACTTGCATTGCTTAAAAAAGCTAATACTATAGACATTAACTAACTATAATCATAAAAGGTAATTCTATTTGAATATATTATAGAATGTCCATATCTTTATAGTATTCAGGACCAGAATCAACAATTAAGCACCAAACAACTGAACTTAAGTCACCAGTCATCATCCAAATGACCATCTCTGTTTTTTCCTTTTTCTTTTTTCATTTTGGTTAAATAGGAAAGGGTGGAAGATGGAGTGATGGGAGTGATCCCCCAACCCTGCAGCCTTGGTATTAGCTGGGACCACATAGAGCAAAGGCTACCCGTTGCAACATGAAGTCATTAGCAAAATTGTTTCCACAATAATTAACAGGGAAAACATATGTTAACAAGAAAGACAAACCCAGCTCATATTTCTTCATCGATTAATGATGCTCTACACTTGCACTGAATATTGCAGATGATTACACATCTAAAATTCACAAAATAAAGTTAGTTAAATACCCTCAACATCCAAGTCACCACATCCAACAGCTCGCAGGTCTCTTGCAAGTTCCTGAGTCTTCTCATATGCCACCGCTAGCATTCTGAGATACTGAAGCCTCAAGTCAAACACAAAAAAAGTCAATATCTGATTGTCACTTCAAACTGAAACACAGGAACTAGAAACAGTGGACCAAGCAATTCTACATACTAATAAAAGTCCGCCTTCTTCCATGGGAGGTAAATTCACAAGAGATGGTTTCACTAACAATTTATCTAAAAGAGCTGTAACTCGTTGCTCTAAAACTCTCTGCACATACATAGAAAACATCATAAATATGAATTCGCACAAAAAACGGAATGCAGTTTGCAATTTGAACAAGATGATGTAAAACATATGAAGTATAATAAAAACATTCCTGCCTAGATACCTGAACCAAAATGGACATGACATCATTAGGAGATGGGAATACTGCCATAATTGTAGCTGCTTCTTTACGGACAGTGTCTGCAGGAGAGAAGCATAGATTTTTAACAATCCTCTGAAGAATGCAACCCTTGCTTGAGATAAATGGCTATTTTCCAAACCTGTGATTTCTTTGAACAAGGAAGAGAGTCCACGAGCAACATTGCTAGGACTAGCTTGAGAACCCTGATCACCAAGAACCAATCTAGAGTCTGCATTCATGACTTCCACATCAATGAACATTGGACGTGTTGCCACATAATGTTGCATGGCGCTAGTGCCCCTGTTGAACTGCAATGCAAAAGAAAACCCATGAGATAAAAAGAAAAAAAAAAAGTAAAGGAAAAAACAGAAAAGGAAACCTTTCAATGAATTTGCAAGATCCCTTTATAAATGGAAGATCCATATTACTTCAGAGAGCGATGAAAAGGAATCAAAAGAAAACAAAAAATAACTAAAATTTATGCTTAAACAATCTCCCTCCCATTTTTTCACCAAAAAGTGCGGAAAGGAATAGCAAATCTGTAGGCATTTTGGACCAGGTCATGCAAGTCTGGAGGACTTTTCTTATTATTTTCCAATAATCATTATTCTGTTGTAAGTTGGACATGAAGATTTTATTTCAAAGATGAAACTAGGAAAGCTTATATTCAATTAATCAGTTCAACCCTAGACAGTAAACAATATGACTCCCCCAGGCCAGTATAATCTAGCCATGTTCAGGTGACCCCAAGTCGAGGTGTTAGGCATAAAAGTATCCTGTCCAATCACATGACAAAAGAATCACCTGAGATAAAAATTTTGCACATTCTGCCATGGTAGATAATTCTCGTTTCTGTGATGCTGCATCAAACCGAGCCAACAATCTATTCTCCAGTTCTGCGTGACAAGTAATAAGAGGAAAAATGTCACCCTCTACAATGTTACGGTAAGCAAAAGAGACAAATCCACCAATCATAAACATCTTTATCACTTCTTCTTGTTCTCTTTTTTTTCTTTTTTTTTGGGTGGGCGGGGGGGGGGCGCTTCCATGGTTGCAAGGCACAGCAGGATCACAAAAATTCTCAAATAACCTTGAATTGGTCCTTGTAGAGATTCTGAACAAGGGACTCTCAAGACAATGAGTGTATGGTGATAATTATTTTATCAAAATATCCGTCAAAAATTGAAAATAACAAAGGTAATTTCTGATTCCAAGGAGATGCATAAAAGCCAGTAATGATATTCCTTTTAAGTATCACAATCTGCATAGCTTTCTTCCTCCTTTGCCAATATGGAACTGACTTTTTTGTTGTTTAGGATAAAAGGAGAAGGGGTAATTAGAAGTAAGGAATTGCACGGTACAGAATTGTAAATGAGACATCCTATGTAAGGAGGATAGAACAACCATCTAAATCAAAATAACAAAGCAACACAATCCTTTTCTTGAGAACTGCCCCTAAAGACATCTGCTGACATGACAATGCTCAAAGTCAAGAAGACTATCCTGTTCCACAACAACTGACTTAGTGTGAAGTAATGAGTGAAAATCACTGCACCTCCTCTCCATCAAAATGCACATACAGCACATCTCCATAAAGAACTAAAATCTTTCTCCCATTAAAAACCACAGAAGAATCCAACACTAGTTCTTCTAAGGATCACCTACTCGCAGCTGAATTGCAAACACATAGCCCTGCCACATATCCCAAGCTACAGGGCTATGTGGAAATAAATCACTCCAAGATTCTTCATTATGATGGCACATAACACAAATATTCAGAGACTGGACCATATGGAAATGGGTATCCGAAAACTCTTTCTCATCACAAGCTAGCCCTTTTCTTCTAACCTGATGATGATGTTCGACCATATATGGTATAACCATTAATAGTTATTAAACTACACAGTTTGTCATTTAGACATAATTTTTCACTATTTTCATTTAACACTGAATCATTGTATTGTTTTCATGCACCATGTATGGACTTCCTGTGGCAGTACTATCAAATCCAAAAAGAACAATATGCAGAACACATACCATTGCAGTAGTCCTGAAGATTAGTGACTGCAACTTCTAATCCTCGGCTTGCAGTTGCATTTCCCATGACTGATGTTACAGTTAAGTCTTGTCTTCCAATATCTTCCTCAGCAAATGACCCTATAGAAAAGCGATTAGGTTAGTGCAAAGAGATCATGCAGCATGACAAGAGCTTGAGGTTGAAGAATTATGAAATTTCAGAGCAAAGAGATCATCTTACGTAACTTCTGCGCAATTGAAGCCGCCTCAGCAACACGGCTGTCATCCGAAAACAGAGGTGAAAGTTCCATTAAGTCACCTGGGCTGCCATTGAATTCCATCATGTACTGCAAAAATTAAGTAAACAAGGTGTTAATGCATTCTTAGGCCAGGCTAAGGAAAGCATAGAAAATAAGTTGATGGGCAGTACCTTTATGAGCTCTATTGTTTGACTAGCTGTTTCCCTCTGAGCATCTGCACTCTGACAAGATCATAATAAAAAGGGTATAATAACTATAGAACTGAATGCATAGCAAAATTATAACCGGGTATAAGAAAAGTTTTACCTGCAAATGGTCTCCTATTTTGGCAGCAGTCTGTCCAACACTTGAAATACGTGTGTCAAGCCTTGCAAAGCTATCAAACAAGCCATCTACACCTTTTTCCAGCTGAAAGACAAAATCCATAGAAAATGAAATCAAGATTTTTGCTAAACTAGATGGATCTCATAAACCGAGCAAAGAGAAACAAAATGTTCTTGTCTTAAAGGAGCCAAACCAACCGAATGCCCCTGAAGACCTAAAAACCACTTGCCAAAAATGGAGAACGAAACCCAATCAATTTTATTTTCTTTCATTTTCTTTTTATTTAAAAAGGATTATATCTTTTTCATTGCCTAACTTCAGTTCTTCATTACTTTTAAGCCAATCAATTATATAAAACTAAATTTGTAGCCTGCGCTCCGTTGCGGGTTGGGCAAATATTTTTTGCAACGTAAAAATGAATGCTGAGGAAAAAAGATTTGAGACCCGAGTCATGGGTTCAATTGATAATTTAAATAATATGATTAAAAAAAATACAACAATAAATAAAAAGATAAAAAAATATCAATGAAAAAATGTTAAAAAAACTCAATCTGATCCAACCCAAATTATCAAACAACTTAATGATCAAGAGCAAAATTGAAAAAAAAAAAAGGAACAAAAAAAACAGTTAAACTGGTTTAACTCACAAACTTTGTGACAATGAATATAAGATTGGAATAATCTAATAGAAAAAAATACAGGACAAGGAGTTTAAATATCAATTCTTAATAAATCAAATGAAAACATGACAACTCCACAAAAAGAAAAATGAATAGGATAAAGATTTAGCTCGATTTCTAGCAGATAAAATGTTAAAGGATAAAAGTCAAGGAAAAAATATAATTTAAAAAGGTCAAAAAAACTTCCAAGCCCAACCGAATCAAGATGCAAAATCTCTAACCCAGTCACCAAGGTGAATGCGTTTGAAAGCAAATTGAATAATATCATGAAGCTTAATTATCGAACAACATAATGCTGAAGGACAAAAATTAAAAAATAAAAATTAAAAATCAATGAAAAAAAATGAGTCAACTCGGGCTAACCAGCAAATCCCACAATCATTGAAATCGTGGAATCATTGAACCGAACTCAATCAAGAAACTTAATTCCTAACTAATTTAATTTTGAAAAATGAAATTGTAAGAAAAATATCAATATAGAAAACTTGCTAAAAGAAAAAAGATAGCAAAAAAAAAAAAAATGAATCAAGTTTGATAGGAATAAAAACCCATAGATGATGAAATTGTAAAAAAAATGATCAGAATAATCCAATAAAAAGAAAATGAAAAACAAAATACGAAAACCAATTTCCAATAAATCAAATGTTAAAGAATAAAATTGAAATAATTTAATTTTAAAAAAGATCCCAAAAAATAATCAATCCGCTTAAACCTTTAAAACCGGTAATCCTAGTCCTGAACCCGGGATTAACCTCGTATCAACGAAAAAAAAACTTCGTTATCCCGCAAACCCTGTGATCATGAGCACATAAACGATATAGCCCAATACAAAGAAAAGGAAAAAAAAAAGAGAAAGATCAATTTCAAATAAATTAAATGTTGAATGAATAAATTGAAATAAATCAATTAAAAAAAAGGACCCAAAAAAACAAAATTCAACTTAATTAACCTTGAAACCGGTGACTTTGGTCATGAACCCGAAACTAATTCCATAAAAAACAAAACGTAAAAAATAATAAAGAAAATCTCTATAAAAAAAGGGGGTAAAAATAATTAGCTTTAAAAGGGGGGAGAAAAAGTCAACTCGGGCAAACCTCTTAAACACGATCTAACCTAAAAAAGTAGGAAGATCAATTTCAAATAAATTAAATGTTGAAGGATGAAATTGAAATAAATCAATTTAAAAAAGGACCCAACAAAACAAAATTCAACCTACATTAACCTTTGAAACCGGTGAATCTGGTCATGAATCCAAGACTAATTCCATAGAAGGCAAACCGTAAAAAATAATAAAGAAAATCTCTGAAAAAAGAGGGTCAATTTTAAAAAAAAAAAAACATTAGCTTTAAAAAAGAGGAAAAAAAAACAAGTCAGCCCGGGCAAACTTCTTAAACCCGGTCTAATCTTTAAAACTTATAACCCGTGAAATCCTTGAATCGGGTTCAATCAAAAAGTTTAATTCCTAGCTAATTTAATTTTGAAAAATGAAATTGCGAAAAAAAATCGATTTAAAAAACTTATCAAAGAAAAAAAAGATAGCAATAAAAAAAATACATATCACATTTGAAAGAAAAATAACTCATGGAGGATGAAATTGAAAAAAAAAACAACCTAAAAAATAATTCCAAACAAAATAAATAGCAACAAAAAAAAAACCAAATTTGAAAGATAAAAAAATAAAAGGAGGTGAGATTTAAAAACAATTGTAATTTTATAGCTTATTAAAAATAAAAAAAATGGTAATCAAAATAACAGGGACCAAATCTGAAAGATTAAAAATTAAAAGGGAATGAAATTGAAAAACATTTGTAATTTCATGGCTTATTCAAAGTAAAAAACAAAATAGCAATCAAAAGAACAAAGACCAAATATAAAAGAGGAATAAATTGCAGGGCTAATCTGGTTTTATGAAGGGGCTTACACGGAATTCAAGGGTGGAGAGAGAGAGAGAGAGAGCGATCATCGACACCAAACCCGATGCGCATTTGGGGCATGTGCTCCCCCATTGCGTCGAGAGCGCCGAGACTTTTCAAATGTCACCCTCCAAGGAGGCATTTGGTGGTCGGACAGCCTTTCACGCACCGCCAGAACAATGCAAGGGTCGTCCACACGATGACGCGTGCTACTAGTAGGTTTATTTTATAATTATATTTAATAAATTTAATTTACAATAATGCTCATGCGTACCCTTGGAATTACAATAAAACCAATGTCAAATGATAAAAAAACATTTAGGTGATAATTCTGTTGATTTTGTCTTTAAAGACATCAAAGTAATTATATTATTCTAAAAAAATTGAAAATACTAAAATATCTCTGAGTAGTAGGCATTAGATTATTTTATTCCAAGGTTAAATTAATAATTTTATTGTACGGAAAAAAAAAGATGAAATTATCAATCTAACCTCATATAATTTGTAAAGGACAATTGTGTTATGATGAAAAGACCATTTTACCTCCGATAACTAGTTCAAAGGTTTTTTTGTTTAAGGTCAATTTCATAATCACACTATTACAATTAATAGTAAAATGAGTTTTGGTGAGCAGTAACTTTCCTAGGAGAATTAGTTTTTTTTTAATTTAATCAGCCACTAAAAATTAAAATGCAAGAAATTACTTTATAATATCACCGTACTAAAGGAAATGGAATTAGCTTGCGCATACATTTACGGATGTGTGTGTTGTGTCTGGTCACTACTAGTTGATGCACTGTGACATAATGTAGTCATCATCATTGTGCCTGTTATAGAGGTCCAATCAGCAAGTAAAAGATAAAGAAGCTTTTGCAGTTTACTTCAGAAAAAAAAATATCGTAACAGTTTTTAAAATGATTCAAAAACATGCACACAGACACCCATAAACTCACCTCAGCAAGTGTTTTACGGTGCTTGGAATCTTGGACAGAAACCTCCTTCTTGAGATTGTAGAGCCTTCCATCAATCTTCAATCCAAAAAAAATGTCACCAGAGAAATTTTTTACAGCCTCGTATATTTCATCAAATACTCTTGACAACCTACCTGTTTTCGGAGGTCTATCAACTCCCTACAAGAATCCCGAAACAAAGACAAAAGACTATCCACTTCAGGAAATAAGGGAGAAGACAAGCCTTGCGCCAATTTTGCTGCATCAGATGGGGCTCTTGCATGTCCAGTTGCTATAACATCACTCCCACCGACACCATCAGCTGAATCTGCTTCTTCATCTTGGAAAGATGGGAGTAGATCATTTACCAAGTTCCCAAATAATGCATCAAACGAAAAATCACCCTACGAATTGAATTCAGACTGTAAGTTTTAACATAAAACAAAGCAAAAGGCATGATACCAAGTTTTCCTCATGAAGATTAAGCTGTCCACTATCTACTCCTTACCTTGAAATCATCTATATCCAGAATGAGTGGAAGAGAGGCAACTGACGAAGATTTTGAATTTCTATTGCTCCTGATTCCATCTATACTATCCTTCATCTGCTTCACATTATGCATATTACGGTAAATCATCACCAGAAATTAAAATTTCAAGCACTGATAATAACGCTGATAATATTTCAGAAACCCTGGCTAAAAGACTTGATCACCATCACATGGGCACCAAAATAATAAGTGTGCCAGAGAGATTTACCTTATGTAAGCTGATTTTCTCTCAGTAAATTCTAAGCTGGAAATTTCATTACAATGAACCAAAAAAACACAGAACACAAAATTTAATCCAACTTTATCTCCTGCTTTCTCCAATTTTCTCATCAACCAAACAAAAAGGAAAAGGAAAAACCAATTCAGCGTCCCATCTAGTAGCAAGTGCTAGAACCAGTACACAATACTCAGTCGATCACAAAATGACCATAAACCCCTCCATTAAATCTGAGAAAATTTAAAATAAACTAAAGCGCGTGCAGTTTATAGATCATGAAGCAGAATTGATAAGAATGTTACCTCGTCAGTGATTGAATGAGAAGAGCAGAGCGCGGAGACGATGGCCAGAGAGAGGCTTTGGCTCTTAATTTCTACGATTTGGTAGGGTAGATCGAGCTTTTGCCGAGAGAGAGAGAGAAGAAAACAGACTCTTCATCAACGAAAACTACAATGAATGATTTTTGTATTTTACAAAGTTACGGTTTTGGCCTTAATTTGGTAGAAGGGAGGGTCATGCTGGGTAGCGTCAAATTGGGGAATTACGATGCAAGGTAAGTTGTGGTGAAATATATTATTTTACTTGAATATATATTGAAATAGTTTTTTTTATTTTTAATATTAATATATTAAAATTATTTTAAAAAATTAATTTAATAATTTTTTAAGTTAAATATATATAAAAACAGAAATTATTATATTATCGAGCAAGTACTAAAAAAAATGCCTTAGAGGTTCAGATTCCCCTGCAAACCATTTTCCAAAGTCATTTTCTCGTCTAATTATATTAATTAACATTTTTCAACAACTCTTTTCAACTTGCAGTGAGCATTTTTAATTTAGTTTGATTTTCACTTAAAAAACAATCAAAGTAAAATTTATTTATTTTTAATTTAAATTAAAATCAGTTCAAATCGAACGATTCAATTTATGTTGTTAAAAAACCAAAAAACTTTATATTTTTTTAGCTATTTTTGTGATTTTTTATGAACAATTAAAATAATTGATATAAAAAGCCTATTCTGATTGTCCAATTTTTTATGTTTTTTTTTATGGGTTTTGAAAAACCTTTTGATTAATGTAAAAATCCTTTTCCAATTTATCAATTTTTTTTTGTGTTTTTTAATTGGGTTTTTTATTTTATTTTTTTAAGAGAAGCTACTCAGTATTAAATATCAATCAAGCCAACTCAATTTCATTATTTGTCAAAAGCAGGATGGTACACAACTACCATAAACAAAGCAATAGCAGAAGCAGTTAGTAACAAAAATAAACAAATAAAAATATCCAAACAATTTTTATGTTTTAAAAATATTTTTGAAAAAATTTATATTTTTTTTATTTTTTTACTTTAAATTAATATTTTTTGATGTTTTTAAATTATTTTAATACGCTGATATTAAAAATAATTTTTAAAAAATAAAAAAATATTATTTTAATACATTTCTAAGTGAAAAACACTTTAAAAATAACTATAACCACACTATCAAATAAGCTATACTAAATCAACTATTTAAAGTATCTGCATTTAATTAACTCAATCGATCATAAATTCACATGTTTATCATAAAAATTTCACATCAACTCAAAACTAGAAAGACGAGTTTGAACCCTCTAAAAGTGTGGCCTAAAGCATTCATGAAGAAGTGGAACATATCACTGAAACCAAGCAAATCCATTGCAGTTAACAAAGAAATTCAGTCATTATGATGCTCGAAGAATGATCAGGCACCCAGACATCATAATGCAAGAGAGAAAGAGAGAGTGCACCGATGTTTGTAGCCCAGCGGTGATAGGGTTTTCCTACTTCTACATCCTGAGTTCAAGCCTCAGCGTGCATACTTGTCACTCCCGCGATACCTTACTTGCCTACTAGGCTTGCAGGGTGTTCAGTGGGCCCGGGGATTAGTCGTGGTGCGCGTAGACTGGCCCGGACACCCCGGGTTATAAAAAAAAAAAAAGAGGCAGAGAGAGCAAATATACACCTTGTTTAGTGTCATGTTTGCACCAAAGTTTTAATAAAATTTGATTTTTTTATTTAAAATTACTTTTTATGTATATTGATTGTGTTTGATATGGTGGTGTTAAAATATTTCTAAAAAATAAAAAATATATATTATTTTAATATATTTTTAATTAAAAAATATTTTTAAAAATAACCATTAACATGCTCAAAAATACCCCGAAATCATTAGCACCCTTACCATGCAATTACTGGGAGCGTAAATAATCTAGTTTCAGTAATAAGAAAAACCAACAAAACTTAAAATTCAACATAGTGATACCCCCAGTCTACTCAAGATTGTCTAGATGTGTCCTCTAAAGTGAGCATGAACTCAATTTCTATAGAATATGTAAAACCTTACTTATCTTGAACGTCAAGAAAATCTCCAACATTAAATTTGTAACAACTTTAGCTTACGTGAGGTAAATCATATTTAATCTTGAGAGAAATTAAAAGAAATTTTCAAGAATTTGCTTTACCATGTATAACTTTTATTCACTTTCAGATACAACAAATGATTGAATACAATTTACTTCCTTAACATGAAATCATAGTAGCTTAAGTTGACCTGCAAAATGTAAAATTTGCCCCATCCTACTTAATTCATTTCATAGCTATATACTGCTGCTTATTTTCACTGTGCATTAATTATTCTTCATAATCTCACGGATTATTATAGATTAAAACGATGTTTTTTTATTTTGATACTCGGATTTTTACTTTGTACCCAATAAATAAGAAAGAGTTGACTTGAAAGAAAGAGGATTGAAGTGACAAGCGGAGGTAAAATAGGTGGTGGATTTGAATTTTGTATGAAAAGGTTCATTTTAACTCTCGATCTTTTTTAAATTTTACGTAATTGGTCCCTTTAATTTTTAAAAATCTAATTTTAATATCAAACTATATTTTCTTCATTTCTTGTCCTTTTTTTATAGGAAAAGAGGGAGGGTTTAGCATACTAGCATTAAAAGAGAAAGTTGTTGTTGGAGACTATTTCAACCACTAAACTAGTTGATTTTTGAGTTAAATGGTCATATATGGTGAGACAAGTTCAAATTTAATGTTTTTTTTTTACCTTGAAAGTGCAAATAAAAATAGACAAGATTTTGGGAAGATTTTTGGTATGGGGTTGGTTTTGTGTTTTGAGGCGTTTTTTGCGTGTTTGGAGGCAATGAATTGGTTTAACAAGATTTGGGTGTTTTCTAGGTGTTTTGAGTCAAAATTTGGTTTAAAATAGATTTTTGGGAGGAAAAAAAAACATACACCATGTTTTTTCGATCACCACAATGGCCGGAATTTGGAGAATTCAAACAACGCGTCATCTATTTTTTTCCAAATAAATTGGGACGACTCCACCCTAATAGCTTAAAAAATAAAAAATAAAGGCCTGTGCGTGAGCCATTTCTTAATGGGTCAGGCATTTGGCCTGACTTACCAGACCTAGCAACACTTAACCTCGTTATTTTTTTTCTTTTTTTTAATTTTGATTTGTTTTAATTAATATCTTTTTTATAAGTCTTTTTCTATAATAATTTTTATTTTATATTTTAACAAATACCCCTTCTATGTGATTTTTTTTTGCTTCTTTAGTTTTTTTTAATAATGATTATTATTTAATTATATTAGGTGTATTTAATTTTTGAATAGACTAGTATAATTCATCTGTAATTATTTTATTTTATTTTATATAGATTAAATTTATTTTTAGAATTAAAATTTTTATTTTCTTATAATATTTTTAATACGTGCAGTATTACAAGGTATTTTTTTTAGTAAATTTTATGTGTTTGTCAATTTCTATTACACCTTGATTGTAATAAACAATTTTATTAAACACGACTGGGTAAATAACCCGTGTTGTGATATTAATATCTCGATTTACATTTGTCTCTTATTTTTTTAGGTTTCGTTTTTATTTATCATTAATTTCTTTTTCTATCAAATTATCTCGATTTTATTACCTATAACGCATGATAGACAAGTGATCTGGACATATTTTATGTTCAAATCACGAGTTTCACGTGCTAGCCCAACTTTATTTAGAACAATATATTTTATTTATTTATTTGTTGTTGTTACCTCAAATTTTTATGGTATTATTAATTTAATCAAGATTTAACCTGATTATTAAATTTCTTATAATTCTTTAAAAACATAATTATCTTTTTTTTTTCAGGCTAAAAATAATTTGACGAGCTGGTGGCAACCCGTAGACCACCAATGTAGTACCTTTAATTAGCCACATAACAAAAGGAAATCCACTTCAATTTTCTTGATCATTGGTCGAAAAAAAGGGCATAACTTGTAGTGCTACACCAAACATACACAAAAATACCATCTTTCTCTCTCAAATAGGTATCTCCTTCATATAAAAATAAAGCAAAAAAAAAAAACAAGTAACCATAAAATACTCAAAACTCATTATTTCTTGATCTTTCCCTACTCTTCTACCTTGTTATCAACACCCTTATTAACAAGTTCATCATTCAAATCCTCGCTAGAAGTTGATGAAATAAATGATGAGTTGGGTGTAGCAGGCTGATTAAAGACCTCTAATGGTGACTCCACCACCTCTGCAGCCTCGAGAGATTGAGAGAGGTAGAAGGATGATTGAGACAAAAAGATTGAGAGAATGTGAGAGACAAAGAAAGCTTCGGTGTGGGGGGAGGTTGGGTTTGATTACGGTAAGCAAAAGTAAATTTTCTTGACAGGTTAAGAGAAAACACAACTAAGAAAACAAAGAAAACTAAGTTGGCTTAAAAAACACGTGGTGACAAAGTTTTCTTGTCATGTAAGGAGATTAATTCAAAAATTTAATTGTGTTTTCTAATATTTGAAGGATACTAAGAGATTGCAAAGATGAGCATTAAAGACAACATCATTTTCCTTCTAAAAAAATGATAAATACAAAGTTGAGATTAGAATCCATCATAACTTGAAAACCAAAAGGACGACAACTTTTCTTTTAGTTCACAAGATTATTAGGTTGTATTATAGACTATAAATAAGTATTGTATTAAACCTGCAATGTTTTATTTTCTTCTACTCTTCTCATGGCATAACAGGACTTGAACTTATGAGGTTTATTTTTATTTTGCTAGCTACAACTCGGGGCTTGTTTGAACTTAATTAATTCTTTATTTTTGGTTAGGATCCAAAGCTTGTTTGGATAAGAGTTTGAGCTTACTAGTAAAAGTTTTGAGTTGGTTTTTGTTATTAGATCAATTTAGTCCGCAATGATACATCAATTAAGGTTAATTTCTCAGACCTGTTTAAACACATGTAAGCTTAAATTTCAGGATATTTGATGAATAATATTTCTGATTTTTTTGAGATTCTTGTATTTTTTTATTCTCGAATGAACTGAATCTAACTTGTCAAATATTAGTTGACGTCATGGTACTATTCGATTTTATTCCAATAGTGCTGGTATTTTGGGGCAACTTTTCATTGTGTCACGCTCCTATCAGATATTTTTCAGCTTTTTAGGATCAAATCTTAATCTTGATTATGAGTTACATAACCACGTGATCACGAGATTTGCATAAAAAAAAACAAGCAAAAAAATCATTATGTATTAAGCTAATGATATGGCTAAAATCAAACGTGATTAGTCATATTGAGTTGAACCTGAGAGTGCAAGTATAA
Organism: Populus trichocarpa; assembly: GCF_000002775.5. Classification (NCBI taxonomy): domain Eukaryota; kingdom Viridiplantae; phylum Streptophyta; class Magnoliopsida; order Malpighiales; family Salicaceae; genus Populus; species Populus trichocarpa. The sequence continues at coordinate 12,561,393 of NC_037286.2, read as the reverse complement.
AGTAACAATTCATTGATATATTCGCACGTTAGCAGAACTCGTTTCCCTGTAAAATTAGTTGAATCTTCGTGTTACTGAGAAAACCAATACAACTAAAAGAGAACCCTTCTATACCTATTGATCTGGATCATTGTGGAACCCAAAATCAATCTTGAAAAGTAACCCCAATATTTCTTGGATATTTGATCGGTTAGTGTGAGGTGTGATAAAGAAAATAGATTTTCCTGCCAGGCTTTCTTTTTCACCATTCCTACAGTCATTTTGAATGGGTCTTGGTGGGCCTGTGTTTATTTGGGTAAGGCCTGATAGTTATAGCTGGTTATGATGTGAAAGTCGTTTGGGCTTGTATGAGTTCTTTTTGGTTTGGGTTTCCTTTCTTGTATTTTTGGGACAACCTTTGTGATTACATGGGCTGATGTTTTTATTGGGCCGGATTTGCATGTAGGCTGTGTCATTTATTTTCTCTGGGCTGTGTTAATTGATGGCAATGGATGGGTGTGCGTGTGTGTTTGTTCACATGAGTTGTGCATTTTATTTGTTCTTGAATTTTGATTTTATTAAAAAATATAGAAAAGAAAAAATTTTAAAAATATGTATATTTATGATTTAAATTTTATATGGTGATGTTAGTCCAAAAAAATCATGTTTGCATTTTTATACAAAAATAAAAGGAAAAAAAACAAAAAATGTTTTTGCATGATTTAGTATTTTTAAAAAGTACTAAAAATATTTTATATATTTTATATGCATCTTGGATTTGATAGCATGTTTATTGAGCCTATTGAGACTTGATCTTAATTTCAAAAACATCAAAAAAAATTTATTTATTTTTAATCTAAAATATTATAAATGTAAGATGTATTTATAATATTAAAATATATATATATATATATATTATATTTTAAAATGGTTATGTTTTATCCAAAAAAATCATAGTTCACCTTATTGAGGTGAACCCGTCTTAATTAATAGACAAATCAATAATTGAAAAAACACAATAAAATCTTTAGTAATAACTAGACAAATTAACAATGCAAATTACTTTACATAAGGTGTATTAGATGTAATGCTGTATATACACAATTAATTTTTTTATGCAGATAGTAAAGATCATTAGAATTGTTAATTATCAAAATGTTAGATGATAATTCCAAACTTTTTAAAACCATATATTTTTTTTTATTTTCTCCACATTCTATCAAATCATAATTTGAAAAGGTAATTGTCACAATATTGTATACGTGTGATAATAGTTATAACATGAACATGATCAAACAAGATTTCACAACAAATTCAAGATAGAGTTTTTAAACAAGAACATGTCATTGAATAAATAAGAATATACAACTAAATTTTGAAAAATTAGCTAAAATAATAGATAAATTTCCATCTCATTTTATTATCCAAGGTCCAAATTTCAAAGAAAAGAAGAGGTGATGAAAAAATAATTTATTTTAAAAATAATTTTGAAAAATATCTAAGATGTGGTTTGGATAGACCTTTAGTTTTATTTTTGCTCTCTAGCTAATTTACACAAGTATCACGTGATATGCACGCGGCACCTGAACATACGACTCCGGCGCCAAGTCTTATTTGCGAAAATTCTTCTCCATTTTCAACGAGAGTCAAAAAGAAAGAAGAAAATTGAAAACACCAAAACGACAACAACGAAACCCAAAAAACGGACGCACAGTGACTGAGCGATGATCACAAACCCTAACAACTCTTTCGCGAAGACAATCTGCTATGAAGATCTCAAGCCCATTATCGAAGATCTCCAATCAATCTCCATCTGCGGCCACGTCTATCACGAAATCTGGTACGGAAAAAATCTCGCACCTGCATAAATCTTCCGAGTTTTTGTACCTTTGGAAATTAATTTTGTTAAGGTTTTGGTGTTTATGTTCGAAACCCTAACTTGCAGCAGTGGTTTGAATACTCTTCGAGTGAAAAGAAGTGTAGCTGTCCAGTTTGCAAGCAGAATTGCTCGGCTCAGGATGGCGGTCGCCTTTATTCTCATTCTGTTGGGGATGGGGTGAGGAGGATTCGGAGTTGTTGCGTGGAGAAGTGGAGAGATTGGAAGGAATATTTTTGGTTCTCAATACGATTTTGGAGCGTCAAGTGAAGGAAATCAAGCAGCTCAATGAGGAAGTAAGTTTGATTGCTTCTCGTGATTCGTTTGGTTATTTTTTGTCTGTGTCAAAAATCTGTACAGCACATAGTTTACTGTTATTTATGTGGCTGTAATTGACCGAATCTATGGTTATATCAATGAAGTCTTTGAAGCGAACCGATCGTGTTTGTTCTTTTCTGGGTCTTATGAAGCGATTCTCTGTTTCAGTTATATCTCTGTAAAGATGAGTTGAAGAGACAAGTTAAATCGATGATTGATTCAATGGAACAAAAAGCATCGATTCTACACCTGATTCGATTGAAATCTGAGGTGCATTGTCTGTCTTCACAGTTTGTTCTAGATCTTTGTCTTCCTTCTCCTTTTTTGACATCGCTGGTGTCAATTAATTGGAATTTTCAAAGAGGTTTGGTCAATTACGTTGTAGGAGCTTGATGCACTGAAGCTGGAGAGTATTAGGCTGCATGATAGGAACGTGGCACTCACCAAAGAGCTTGTAGCACTCAAGCTGTAAGCACACTTGTGTTAGGTCCGAGTAGATTTTTATTGTTTGTATTCTTGTGATGAACTCTCATTACTTGTATGGTTTGCAATTTAGGGTATCAGATGTGAATTTGGAGGAAGACGAGGTTTTAAAGCCTGCATCTTTTGGTATTGAAGCCAATAACATAGATACCGTGGACATTATAAGGAAGTCTGTGGTCATTCTAATAAGTAAGTTATCCACTTTTCCAGTTATAATTAAATGCATTTATGATGGAGAATGTTACTTTGAGTTTTGGCCTTCGATTGAATTTATTATTCATGACTGAATTCCAAAATGGTTAGAGCTGTTGATTCATCATCAAGGGTTGCACTATGCCAGTAGCAAGCTTTTTTACTTGATACCTATCTGTAAATGATCAGTGTTTCATGCACCTACGTTCATCTTGTAGGTGCTTTTGTTAATGCTGCTAGATTTTACCTTGATTTTTTCCACCGAAGAATAATCTATGTTGATAACTTTATCTGATTTGCGCTCACTGCATTATTATTTAGCTAATCTTCTGCAAATATTATCAACTTTTTCTTCTTATATTTATTTGCATCTCTTGTTCATTCAGGGTTTGGATATCTAACATAATTCATTGCTGCACATTGCTTTTAACAGGAGTTACAAAGAATTGATGGATAAGTGTAACCATCTTTGAAGGGGTGAGGCTTGTTTTTGTAAAAGACTCGAGAAGGCAAAAGATCAATAAATTGAAGGTAAGTCTGTGAGGACTTGTTTGAAAATTATCGAAGTAAAGCTCATTCGGAGCATAGCTTTTGTTTTCTGGTATGTACTGGTCTCTGGTTTGGCACAAATGATTGTTTTGTTGCCATCATCAGACAAGGGTCCAAGAACTAAAGATTGTTGTTGAAGTAAAAGATAATGGAACTTTGAGGGCTTTAAAAGCGCCAAAGAAGACAAAATGCAAAGGGATCGTCACAGAGGGTATTAAGGATAATTCTAGTGCTTTGTCCACCAGTGTTTCATCAATCGGTATAAAGGAACAGCAGACCCACCTGTGGATCTGACAGAAAGCTCGACCAATGATCAAGAAAATTTCAATTTGATCAGCGACAAGGGTGCAAATTCTTCCGAAGAATATACTAGAATGGCAGCTCTTAATAAACAGGGAAATGCTTATTATGCAATAGATGAAGCTCTATGAATCTTTTGACAGCTGTGCATGTAATTTTAGACTCTGATTCAAAACATCAGACCAGAGAGGCTGTGACTCTACTCTTGCAAAGTCAGAAACAGTTTCTTATATTCATAGTGAAGCCAAAGTGCATAAAACAGTGAACTCAGCTGGACTGTTTGTATAAGAACTGCAATCAACAATGATAACTGCAATACTCTTGATTCTGCTACAGACCAGGAAGTTACTGCATCTCATGATGACATCAGAGAAGTTTGGCCCATCCTCAACATTAGAAAAGACTCTCTGTCACCAGCTCCTCTTGCCAGACCAGTTAATTTACTAGCGGTGCCATTTGAGTTTGATGTAACTGGTTTCAAGGAGTGGCTTGAACCAAACTTTGTGGTATAACTAACATGTGGTGGACATTTTCCCTCTATATAAATACTTATTTTGGAAGATTACTTGCTCAGAATCTAAAGTTAGCTATTTGAAATGACACTAAACCTCCATGAGATATATGTTTCTCCTGTTGATTGATGGGTCCTGATGTAACAAATTGGTACTTGGGGAGATGGTGTAAGCACAAGCAAAGCAAGGGATCAGTGGTCATGCAAGGTACAAGTGCAAATAGTGGGGATTTAATTGCCGCTGAATCTGATGGGAGAGGTGGAAGAGTTAAAGTGCTGAGATCTATGAATCAATCCTCATTGGTGGGTAATTCAAGTGCACGATCATTTAATTACTAGTTTGACAAGTATTGGTTTGAAACTCTTTGCAACTTGTAGCTGCCTGTGTTAGTTGCTACTCCAGTACCGGTCACACACAATCTTGCTTATAGTTATATTTTGTTCTTTTATGGAGTATCAATTAGTTTTCTGTTCATTTGAAAATAGAGAGCATTGAGATTGTCACAACTGCACATCCATTCAACTTAGCTATGTGGTTTTCGTGCTACTATTTTTCTGTCATCTGCTTTGTATCTAGAATCACAACGTTTCCAAGAAACAATTTCGTCTTGAAATTGATTTCTTGACTTCTAACTACGACCCTTTTATGCAGGATGCTAAGGGAAATAGTTTATCTGCCAAGAAGTGCAAGTATGAAGCTAAAACAAGCAGTTTGCAATCCCAAGGCTCTTTGCAGGTAGAACACTTCTTTGGAGGGCCAGTCAGTAATCAAAGGTGTGCCCTTTACTACGTGTAATATCTCAGTCATGTTAATGTGTCTAAGAAATCGTAAGATACTTTCGGCATGTTTTGAAGGAAATGGAATGGGACATTCCTATTTCTTTCCACTCAATTATACTTGAATGATTTTCTTCCTCTCATCTCTTCATAATTCATAATTTAACCAAGTGACAAAGTGGTTGCTGCGCTTTTTAGTCTTGCATTTCATAGAATAATCAGACAAATTACTTCTGTTTAGATGGCTTTCATTTGGAAAACTGGTGGTACTAGGCATAAACATTACGAGGTAAAGTATTTATGAGTTCTGAATTGAATGGGTAGAACACATGTTTTTTTGGATGGCTGTTAAAAGATATATATATTAATTTTATTTTCTTGGTTCTGCAAATGCTGTGTTGAGGAAAAAGATTCTTTTGCGTGGAAGGCTTTGGGTTATTCTTCTCAGTTCACATTTCATCTGGGAGATAAAAAAGCTCCAAAATCCAAATCATCTGTTTTATATGTTTTCCCTTTGTTAAATTGAAACGATAGTAAATACAGTTACATGTTTCTTTCTTTTTCAGAGCCCCTTCCAAAAGTGAAGGAAAAGTAAATCTCTTTTTGCGCTAATAAAAAAATAAGTCACATTACTAAAGGTGTATTGGTGGCAGAGAGACGGTTCTAATTCCATTGTCTTTTTTACATTTTACATTATCGTTTATGCTTGCATGTCTTTCTGAGCTGGAATATTACATGATCACGGTAACAATCGTTTTTATGAATATTATCATGCAGGTACATGTGGTTAATTTTATCTAGTAAGTTGAACGTGGGTGGCCATTTACTCGAACAAATCGAATACTGCATTCTCTTTGAAATTCCTGGCTAGCCATTGTAGGAAAGTCGGCATGAAGCTATAGCAACTCACCTGGATTCTGTGAATGGAAGCATGAATCTTGAACTTGGAACAGTAATGAATCATTTTTGGTTCAGCGAGATTAATATATCACCCTTAATGGTGCAAAAAATATGCACATCCTTTATTGTGCAGGCATGTCCTGACCAGCAGAGCACGAGATGCGACCCTTTTTGGTGCAGAAAAGATTATTACACTTATCGTATACATCTGTCAAACCAGGGGCATATAATGCTCACAAATACATGCATGGTTCTACCGTTGGCCTGCTGATTTCTAAAGTTCATGGTTTGCTGAAGTTTCCTCGGTTTCAGCCTATTGGTTCCATGCGTACTGTATTAATTAAAACCTTGAGGTATTGCTGAATCCTCTACCTAATGTCCGGGATACAGAAACATAGGAAGCTTCATTCTCGGGGAAAAAAAAATACAAGCAAGGGAAGCTTAGACTAAGATTGTTAGTTGAATGAATACTAAGCATAGACTAAGGATTTAGCAGTTGATTGACTAAATTATCTATGTGGAAAGAGTAAAAACAAAACGTGCATTGATTTGCTATTGAATTAATCACTGTCGTAGCTGTGGTTTGAGTACTAACATGGAATTTTTCAAGTGTTGAATTCGGAAAGCAACGTGCTGTAGACTATTGAAACTTGTCTCGGAACAGGTTGTCGTGCACCTAGTTTTGCAAGAATAATCTTGTCGCAGTCCAAATCCTGATGCTATCGATGGTCCATCGGAATCCTATGAGAGGAACGGTGAGTATTTTTTTAGTTTATGAGAATCAGTGGAGTCCACTATTTCCATGGCAGTAATAGGTTGGACATAGAGGGTACAGATTTCGGGAAAAAAGTTTTCTTCTTCTTTTCTTTACCTGCTCAATTGGACAATTCAATTTTTCGATGCAAGAAGTGCCCTTTTTTTTAATCGAAGTCTGCAATGACCCTTCTGTCACAATTGAAAGCTCCTCGGAATTGAAATGTAAAACTTGGTTTTTATGCACGTTTCATAACACCCAATGCCCTTCTTGTACCTTTCTTGTGTAGTCTAAGCTCCTTTTTTTTTTAATTATTATTATTACTTTTAGAAATGCCGTGAAAGAACTTTACAGCATCGAGTGAAGAAAGTGGGACTTTTCCTATGGGCTTTTTATGCACGATTAACCTGCTTTGTGGATTGTTGGGTTTCTAGATTAACCTGATTTCAATTACTCAAAAAAAAAAAAAAAACTTAGACTGCTAGAAAAGATTTGAGAGTGGTTTATTGAACAATCTAAATTTCCTTTAATTTGATTTAATCCAGCTTTCGTTTATTTTAAGAGTTAAAATTTCTGATTTATTGGCTGTGATTGCGCATGTTAGTTTAAAGTTCAAACTCTTATTGGCATAGAAGAATTGAACTGGCATCGTCTGCAATGCTTTTTTAGTTAAAATCAAAGTCATTACCATTAGAAAGAAAACGTTGCAAATTTATTTGAAAATGGCCAACCCAAATATGCAAGGATCCAAATTTAGTAGAGAACCACGTTTGGTTCAATCGGATGCTTGCAAAATCAGGTCAAGAATCAACTTTTTGCTGGGTGGAGTCGCCAAGCGGCCCATGCTTCAGCCATCATGTCTTTGGGATATGGTGGAAGCCATCATATACTAATTTACATGAGAAGGGCGATGATGAGTCAAAAGAATTTTTTCATGATAGAATATGGTAGAAAAAAAGAAATTAAAACAGTACGACAAAATGAGCACGTCATGAAAAAGATCTCCCTTTATCTGTTGTTTGACTTCACCATGTCTGCTGGTTCCAGTTTTGAATAGTGCGGGGGAATTAATTTTCTTCTTGAACATGACACTTGAGGCCACACTCTCTATTAATATTATATATATATATATATATTTTTTTTAATGAGCAATATTATTCCGAATGAACGTAGCAATTTCTATGTTTCCTCTCAGAGCTCTGGTCATGGGTCAAAATAAGATTACATTATAAATTAGCATTTGTAGTCTTGAAAAATGAATAAATTAGTACTTTTGAAAATATGCAATGACGCATTCAAATTGAATTCTCGATTGTTTGTATCTCTCTCTATCAGTTCATTCAAGTTAATCCGTTTCTGTTCCTCTCATCTCAATTTCTCATTCTCTTACTATAGGTTTCGTGGCCTGAATAACCTTGGAATTTTTTTTTTTTTTTAAAAAATAAATGATTTAACTCAGTTAATTAAATACAGAAAAAAAAATTATGTAAAAGAAAACAAAAAACTGGCTCGAGTCAATCTGAATTAGCATAATTAATAAACTTGTAACTCGAGGACTAAGGAGTGTGCCGACCCGAGTTAGCGCGTCAAACTCGTGATTCAGGTAATGTGATTGTGATTGTGATAACTTGATAGAAAAGAAAATGTAAAAAATCACAAACTAGAAAAGAAAATAAGTAAAAAAAATTAATAAAATAATGTCAATCCATGTTAATTTTTCAAACCCGTGACCCGGGGCATTAGATCGGAAGCACACACCCTATATGGAAAAACCACAAAGTTCAATTCCCAACCAATTAAATATTGAAGGATTAACTTAGAAAAAGAATAGCAATTACACAAAAGGATCTAAGGCAAAAAATAACAAATAAAAAAATAAAGATTAAAATTGAAATACAAAATAATTTTTTTTTTATTGAAGGGTGAAATTGAAAAGAAAGATTAATTGTACAAAAGTACCAAAAAATTAAAAGAATGAAGATTAAAAATAAAAATAAATTTTTGATTGAAAGGTGAAATTGAAAAGAAAAATTAATCCAACAAAAGCTTTAAAAAATAATCAAATAATGAGGATCAAATTGAAAAACATAATACATAGCAAATTGAGATTGAAGGATAAAATTAAAAACATACAGAACTTCTACAAAAAGATCAAGAACAAAAAATAGAAATCAAAAGAACATAGACTAAAGTTGAAATACCAAAAACAAAAAGGATCAAGCTGTAAGAAAGACCCACTAGTGACAAACCATACAAGCACTGCTGACACGCGCCACACCACCAGGAAGAGGACACGACAAGGCTTGCAATGACAAAATAGAAAGGTATTTTTGGATGTTGAGAAGCACCACACGCGATGCCCGAAAAGAGAAGGCCCCTCGCACTTGTCGGACAGTGCACTACACATGCCTCAATCTTTTTGTTATTTTTTTTTAATTGGTCAAATGCCAAATTGTTTCTAAGCTGACTTGATAATAATGAAAAAATCATTGCGAAAATATAAAAAAGCTCATTGACACTAATTTTAAAATTTTTCTTTTAAGGATATTTTGATTATTTCACTGTGCTTTTTATTTTTTTACTTCTTATGTTTGGTCAAATACTAAATTGCCATCAACTGAATTGATAATAATAAAAAAACCACCGTGAAAATATAAAATTAACCTTTGATGCTATTTTTTTTTTGTAACTTCTAAGGTTATTTTAATTTTTTTACTGTATATTTATAATGAAAAAGATATATTTATTCATGATTAATTTAATAATAACTAATGAATCTTATAAAAAGATCAAAATATTTTTGGCAGGTAGTGTTAAGTTTTTTTTGGGCAGAGAAGCAAAATCATTATTATATTATTTAAGTGAAGAGTGCAAATGGATATGGATGAATAATGTTTTTGAGAGTGGATTTAATTTTTGTTAATTTATCAAAAAAAAAAATTATAATTTACTCAAAACTGTACTTTGAAATTGGAAAACATTCCATTGATCGTTGAAGCATAAGGTGTTAGTTTTGAGTATAAATACGTGTTGAAACAGGAGCAGAAGTTTTTGAACGGTTGACAACCATCTATAATAATGGAAGACAGCCAAACAAGCGGGTCTAAAACGGATTTTAATAAGGCGACCACCGACTCAAATAGCCACCGCTAAGATTGACACGCGTATTAAAATGGGATTTTAATCCTAAAATTCACAAACTGTCAAGTCCATAATTACATACGACATGAGAGTATAATTAGTTGACTAATGTTGATAGTCTCGTGCGTGTGGTCGAAGACAGGTTTCTCTTGAAAGATTACTTGTCGGAAAGCAATGTTTTGAATGGTGAAGAACAAATAGTTGATAGCTGACTCATGGGTGTTTTTTTTTTTAAAAAAATTCTTTCTTAAAATATTGTTTATTTTAAAATAATATTTTTTATTTTTCAAAGTTTATTTTTAACATAAATATATAAAAAACAATACAAAAATATATAAAAATTCATTTAAAATAACAAAAAAAATCAAAATTTTTAAAAAATATGATTGGATCGCACTCCAAAATAAACAATATTTATTTAAATCAAACTCTTGAAAGTAGATGGTTTTTTTGTTTTAAGGTTTTTCTAAAAGTAGCTCTTGTTCATGCATTTGTATTATTTGTTGGTTTGTTAAAGCTTGATATTGAAGGGATAAAAAAGAAGATAGAACAACGACGTTTTTTCTTTAGGAGATAGGTATTTGGCACCAACATCTTCTAAGGAGTTTCCGGTGAGAAAATCTTTGCTGATCTTCAAGCGTGCTTTTCCATTTCATTAGTGCTATAACAAACACTATTATAAATAATTATAATATACAAAAAAATAAAATAAAAAAATATAACATCATAAAAGACACTTACCATCATTAAAGATAAAGGAATAAAATATTTCAAATATAAATAATAAGATAAAAGTACATCAAGAGAGAGAAAAAAAAAGCGTGTTTGATAGTATGGTTTCGGTTGCTTTTCAAAGTGTCTTTTCACTTATAAATGTATTAAAATAATATTTTTTATTTAAAAAAATTATTTTTGATATCAGCATATTAAAATAATCTAAAACTATAAAAAAATATTAATTTGAAATAAAAAAATAAAAAATAAAAAATATATTTAAAAAAACTTTTAAAACATAAAAATAAATATAGCCATGATATAATGCGTATGACAAGTATTAGTAAAGCAACTGCAGCGACAGCGATGGTCATTACCTTCATGCATCACCATACATTATTGTAAAGGGAGATGGTGGAGCACGAGGGAGAGGAAAATATGATGGAAGAAGAGCATATATGTGCTTAGAATCCAGGACCATAAGGTTCCTCATAACGTTCCTAGCTAGCTCGACCATAAGGTTAGTTAAGTTAATGTAGATATTGTAACATGCAATCAAGCTGATCATGATGAGAGACCTCAGCAGGAACACAATGGACAAAGTGGGGGAAGTTCTATATATGGTGGGTGCGCATGAATCATCGTTCTCTAATGAAATTCTTGATGCAGAGCCCTCTACACAAAGACTTCTACATTCAAAATCCTATGATAGTTTTAATAACAATATCAAATCACTACAACATTTAACAGTTTTACCGATGAAATTTCGTCGGTAATTCCGTCGGTAGAAATGACATGTCATCATTTTTTTTTTGCTTTGTTTTAATTTTGTTTCCCATGGTAATTCCCTCGGTATATACCGAGGGAATATTTTCGTCGGTAAAATCCCTCAAAAATTTACCGATGAAAATATTCTCTTGGTATTTCCGTTTGTATTTATCAATTTTCTAGTAGCTAATGAATTTGACAGTTCCAATAGTTTTAATAACTATATAGGTCTGTGAGTGATTTGGTGCATGACGCTAATTAATGGCGGACTTATTTTCTCATGGTAATGAGATCGTTGGCATATAATTTTATCCTTGGATCGATGGCTTAACGCTTTAAAGTGGAAGTTTGCACCTATCACTAGATGGTCAAGCTCACTGCTAGCTTGAGAATTGGTTTGATGAAAGGGTGGCTTGCGAATGTTATATGATGCCAGCCCTATTTAATTAATATCCAGGATCGATGTAAGGAGTGAGAAAAGAAAGGATAAAAAGGCACAGTCCGGTCTATCGAGGATTTACAAAAAGTAATGTTAGCTAGTCAAAGAGTATAAAGATTACTTAGCTTGAATTTGATCAAGATGGAACCTAATATACGAGAAAAAGTGTCATATTTCACAATATGGTCTCCAACATGCATGTTAGGAATTGACAAAGAGCTACTCTCGCATCGATTAAGCATTGTATCGAGGAATTTTCCTAAGATTTGGAAGAAACGATGGTTGTTGAGGAAAAGAGTAAAAGCTTTATATAGGAAAATAGAGGCTAGCTAGGGCAGGTTTACCAAGAAGCTTTAACATTTAGAGTGGTTCATTAGAAAAAGTAGTAGTGCTTGTGAAGCAAGCAAACGAAAAATGGAGGATGCGAAAGCTTGTTTGAAGATAATGGATAGAAAACACATGTTAATTACTTGATCAGCACGTTAAAACAAATTTGGATAAAAGAGAAACAATTATGGGTTAGGTAGGGAAAACAATTCCAGCAATCCTGATAATTTTCCAAAATGATAATTTTGGATTATATAGATTAATAGGAAGATTTTTTGGCTTCTTATTAATTTTAAAAATAAAATCACATGCATCAATTTTGAAATGTATAGATTTAATTATATGAAGATTTTTCTTTCCTGGAATTAATTAAGCTGCGATGGAGGCAAATTTTTTTTATCTAAATGAGAGAGGTATATATTCATGAAACATGTATGATTTAATAATATAAATTATATAGATTAATAGGAAGATAATATAAAAATTTTATCTAAATGAGAGAGGTATATGTCAAAGAACCATCTCAACCCAATGACTTAAGTTGTTAGGTGAAGTCCCAGGATATGATTTATATTATTCTCTAATAGTATATATTCATGAAACATGTATGATTTAATAATATAAATTATATAGATTAATAGGAAGATAATATAAATTATAATACACATGAAAGAATAATATAAATTATATTATAAAATTATATTTAGCTATTTAAGTTTTTAAATTAATATAGTTTTTTTTTATAGGTACGAGTGTTTAATAACATAAGGATTACAAGTTTAATTAAAAAATAATAACATAAAACAATGTGAATATATGCAAATTTAAAAGGTTTTCCTTTAAAAAAATATTAAAAAATAACATAAAATATATCTTTATATAATTAAACTTTTTACTTATGTGTTTCTTTGAAAACATTACCACGATTTTCATGTAATTTGTTTTTTTTCTCAAAAACCGACACTAAAATCAACACGGAGAAGAGACACGATTCATTCTAAATTTAGGTGAAAATTGACGGCTCATTTGATATTCTCTAGCTAATTCCCTACAGAAGAACACGTGGAAATGAAATCAAAACAAAGTTGATTAAGTATTTTTCCACAATTAATTACGTGGAAAGACAATGAGGAATTAATGTGTAGCCCCCAAGAAAGCAGGAATGTGGGGACCGTATAAAATCCTACTCACACCTGAAAGGGCGATGCTAAAGTGCCTCGTGGGAGCACTGCTCTCCGAATTTTTATTTTTTTAAAAGCTTAAGTCAGATAAAAAAAAAAAAAAAAAACAGAGCCCGTCCAAAATTCATTAAACTCTTTCAGTGAAAAGTTGAAACAAATCGCGCGATATTTTCAGCTGTGTTTATCTTTTCTCTGTTTCTCCACCTCTTCTCGTTGTCTTCTTCTCTCCCTTCTTTTTTTTCCTCCTCCTTTGATAATCATGAGGCTGTCAATCTCCTCCTTGTTCTCTCCAAGTAAAACACCTTCTGCTGATCTCTTGCTTATTAGCTTAATTGACGCACGATCCCTATCCATAACAGATTGAAAGGCTTCAGGAGGGCATCTCTTGAGTTTGTTCAAGAGCCATGCTAAGGTGTCTCATCTTGTTGTTGTTCCATCATCAACAGAAGCAGCAGCAGCCACAGTCGTTCTTCACGCTTTTGACAAAGCGAATATCTATGATGATGAGTCGCGACAAGGAGAAAGCCCAGATGGTGGCACATTGCTGATAAACCATCAAATCAGAGCACCTACATTGAAAAATCTCCTCTGCGGCTTGTGCAATTGTTGATAAAGCAAACGCTGCCACAAATGCCGGCCATGGCTTTCAATCTTAGATACGGAGAGAGAATAACATTAAAGAACAGGAATGGCACACGAAGGACGAATGCTGTTAAGACAGCATCGGCAGTTGAATATGGAAGGTCGTGTTTAGATTTTCTGATTTTTTTTTTTATAGGGATTTAGAGTTTTTTTTATTAGGTTCCTGATTTAATGCATAACTAATTTTTTAAGTTAATTTAGTATTATATATATATATATATATATTGTCAAAGAATCAATTCAACCCAAAAGCTTAAATTTAAACTGTTAGGTGAGATCTCAATATATGATTAATATTATTTTCTAACACACACTTTCAAGTTAAAACTTTTTGAGTTTAAAACTTACACAAATTCACACTACCTAGTGCTTAATTTTTATCAAATAAATAAAGATAGTAAGATTCGAATCCGTGACCGTTTGACCATCAAAACTCTGATATCATGTCAAAGAACCAATTCAACCCAAAAGTTTAGGCATAAACTATTAGGTGAGATTCCAAAATATGATTTATATTATTCACTAATACTTTTTTTATTTTTTAGATAAAAAAATCAAAACATGAAATTGATGAAGGACTAAAAATGCTAGTTTTATGAAGATAGAAAAGTAAACAAAACAATTAAAGTACAATAAAAACTACACAACTCATTTTTTCACTCACTTGATCAAAATGAGAATGGAAAAAAAGCAATTTCATATTTTTATTTATCCATAGGAAGGGGGGGTAAAATTATTAGATGACTAATATGTCTTTATTCAATAAATAAATGGATGTAATATTCAAATATTCAAATAAAAAAAATAGGACCTAGAAATTGAATGTAAGAAATTAAGCATTACATGTAATTTGTGTTTAGGATGATATATATATATATAATTCCATTATGAAACAAAAACATTTTGATACTACTTTTAAAAATCATCATCATATATGTAATATACGTATGTGGTTCTCTTTTGGATTAACCAAAAAAAAAAGATTTTACCGGCCTATGTTTCATTTTAAACTGAACTTAAGTTTTATGTAAATAAATTTATAAAGACGTTATTAAAATTAATATTATTTGAACTGTTAAGCTGATGTCAAAAATTTTAATTTTAAAATATAGAAGTACGGAAAAATAAATACTTGATTAAAAATGGTTGATTTCTCATTAAAAAAACCAAGGAAGAAAATTAATGAAAGATTCTAATACATAATTACATATTTAGAGCGAGACTTGGAAAATTTCATAAGGGCATCGATCTACAATGGCAAAAATCATTAGAAAGAGCCACGTCATGCTTATTATAGCATTTTAAATAGATTGATAAAAGAGA
Organism: Populus trichocarpa; assembly: GCF_000002775.5. NCBI lineage: Eukaryota > Viridiplantae > Streptophyta > Magnoliopsida > Malpighiales > Salicaceae > Populus > Populus trichocarpa. The sequence goes on along the minus strand of NC_037286.2, from coordinate 12,546,219 downwards.
GAGGGTAAGGTTGAAGAGAAAAAGTAGTTAAATTTTTTTCTCTATTTTAATTATAGCTTTTCTAATTTTTTTTATAAGAATAACTATTTATTTTCAATGAAAAAATATTTTAACATCTTATATAGCTATTCTTTTAAAGACTCAAAATCAATAAATAAAAAGCATTTTTGGTAATTATCGCTCTCAATAAAAGATGGAAACGCCCGGGGGGAGGGGTGGGGGGGATGATACTTTGCTGGTGTTTTAAAATCTCTTTATATGAGTTATTTGTTACATTCAAATTCTCATGGCTTTTTTTTTTTTGGCTTGATCAAGGGCTTATGGTTTTTTCTTTGATCCAAGGGCTGTCAAATTTTTCATTTGCCTTACAAAAGTAATTTATAATATTTTATTAGTTATTTTTTAAATTTTATTTTTTAAAAAATAAAGAGATATAAATATAAAAATATTTTTATTATTTTGTTAGGTCATTAATATTTTTTTTTTCAAAATATTACTAATTACTACGTCGCTAGCACCACTGCGTAAGCTTAAATTATATCCATGCTGGTCACCAGCTACAGCAATGTGAGTTTTGTGTGACATGCAAGAATGAGTATAGTCAACCGGCTACACAGGAAAGGAACTCCAACTCCAACACCTCTCTTGTGTGGTTCCTACGAAGGTTCTTCACAGTACTTATTTGAATTGAAATCGATCAGTTACATTACTACTTAAAGTGAGGGTAGGTGGATATGGACTTTCTTTTTCTTAACAAAATAATTTAAAATCATAAAAAAATTAATTTGAATAAAAAAAATTAATTTTTTTTAAAGTCATGGTTAGACCGAAAAACAAACACGATCTTAAAATTCATTATTACAACAGATAAATAATATACAAGCTCATGCCTCGTATTTGTATTATCTAGTGCACTGCCGAAATTTTCATCCTTGACCATCCTATAATCTCACGAGGTGAAGTTTTTTTTTTTGTATTTTTAATTATTTTAATATATTAATGTTAAAAATAAATAAAAATATTATTTTGATGTATTTTTAAGTAAAAAATACTTTAAAAAACACGAATACCGTAATTCTAAAAAAAAACCTTAATCTTCAATTGGGATCCAAGATGTTGACATAGTTTAAGAAGAAAACACCTCCGATATAAAGCTAAACAGACACATCTCAAGGGCTCAGGATTGGATAAACGTACTCCAACATCAAACTACTTCACCTAACCCTGTTCATACCAAGCAAAATAATATTCAAATATGTCTTTATTCAATAAATAAAACTAAACAGACACATCTCAAGGGCTCATGGTATTGTCTTAAATGATGACTGTATGTATGTAACATATATAGGTATATTTTTCCTTTTTACCCTGTAAGTTAATGTGGTTAGTAATTATATAAACATCCATGACGTATCGTGTAAGGGATTAATTCTAATTTCTCAATTCATAGTAAAATCTAAAAGTCTCTTAGAACTAGGAGTCTGACAAAATCCTAGCAGTCTTTAGTTCATAATAAATCAAGAGGAAAATCAAGAATATAAAGATAATAACCCACCACTACAGTTCTCTCCTACACGTGCTTATGTACTTGAAATGAACACACACACACACGCAAGCAATTACGCTTGATTGACCATGGAAAGCAATTTAATTCTTCTCTCTCTTATTTGTATGTCGGGTTTTTCAAATATTTGAACTTTTATGGAGACTTTTCCTTCTTTTTTTTTTGCCCCTCCATGAATATTTACTAGACGTTTTTCTATCTAACTTGCCATTCTCTGCCCCTATAAAATGGTGGTGGGACTCTCTCCTTATATTCTCACTTCACATTCCTAAGGCAATTCTCTAGCAGCTACTATTCCTGGCTAGCTAGCAAGCTCCTTGAGAAAATTTCTCATACAAGTGTTACACAAAGGTATATTAATACTTGCTATAGCTAGATCTTTTAAAGACAGAGAAATGGAGAGGCAGCACCAACTTTTGTCCAAGATTGCAACGAATGATAGACATGGAGAGAACTCCCCATATTTTGATGGATGGAAAGCTTACGATAAAAACCCTTTTCACCCTACTGACAACCCCGATGGAGTAATACAAATGGGTCTAGCAGAAAATCAGGTAAATATTTCTTGCTGGAGAATTCTCAGCTTAATTCGTTTTTGTTATAATTATAAAGTAAACGCTTTAATTAAGAGCATGAACTTAATCAATTTGGAACTGCACTTGCCTTTTAGTTTTCTGATACTATTTCTTTGTTTATCTGCATGCAGCTTTCCGCTGATTCGATTATAGACTGGATCAAGAAACATCCCAAAGCCTCCATTTGCAATCCTGAAGGAGTTCATATGTTCAAGGATATTGCTAACTTTCAGGATTATCATGGCCTGCCAGAGTTTCGACAGGTATTATTAAATTGAAATGCTGAAACCATGGTCTCTCTAACACATGAAGCGTATCCGTGAATCCACATTATTGACGACAGCATGCCTGTCATTTTTTTTTCCAGGCTATTGCGAAGTTTATGGGGAGAGTTAGAGGAGGAAGGGTGACATTTGATCCAGATCGCATAGTCATGAGCGGTGGAGCAACTGGAGCAAACGAGCTGATCATGTTTTGCCTGGCCGATCCCGGGGATGCTTTCCTTGTTCCTTCTCCTTACTATCCTGCGTATGTTCTCTTCCGGTTGATTAATTTAATCATGGTCTTTCATTTTCCATACCCAACGGATACAAATACTTCCCTATTTTAATGACATATATATATTCAACGCGTGCACAAGTCTAGATTAACTTGTGCCTTCAATTCTAACGTGGTGGTTGGATGATTTTGAGCATTCTGACAATGCAATGGCTAGATTTGTCAGAAAGTCGAGCAATTGAAAAGTAGGCATAAGAAAAGAATAAATATTTGTGCAGTGCTAGAGAGTCCATGCATGCCTCATAATATGGTTTTGAACATTGAAAAATCCAACTAAAAGAAATGGGATTCTGCTTCCACACAAGTGCTGAACATTATTTCCCCAACAACTTATTGCAGGAAGAGAGACAGAGGTCAAATTGAATAGTATTTAGTTGTCATTTCTGGAATTTGTAGAGATGCATGTCTTGATGGGGGGTTCAGGAACAAAATTCAAAGTGGGGTTTGATCCATTAACTAGTCCGGTCAACCAATTAATGGGCAGTAATCTTCATGAATACAATCTAATTACTCAAGTTGACCTTAGAAAATCAATACACAACCATCCGAGCACTAGTCAAAGAGTAAACTTGTCCTCCGATTGTTGGAGTCCAATTTCTTATACTTTCTTCAGTTTACAGCTGGAAGTTGGAAGATTTTTCCAAATTAGTCCAAGTTTCAGAAAAAGACTTGGTAAAATAATAATCCTATCCTCTACTAGCCGTGACCCATTAAAACTTGTTCATGACCTTTCACATTCCTTCTTCAAATCAAGGACACGGAAAATATATAAAGTACCTGTGTGAACACAAAGGTGTCAAAAGATGGAAGTTTGCTTTATTTTCTTTCTTTCGCACAAGCAAAACTTTAAAAGTCCGTTGACAATTTGATAAGTCGTGCTAAATATTTCTGACATATCTGGAATATTGCAGATTCTATCGAGACCTGGGATGGCGCACCGGGGTCCAGATTGTTCCAGTTGACTGCGATAGCTCAAACAATTTCCAGATCACAAAAGTTGCGCTGGAAGCAGCATATGATAAGGCACAACAGGATGGCATCAATGTCAAAGGCTTAATCATAACAAACCCATCTAATCCACTTGGCACCACCTTGGACAGAGAGACACTAAAGTGCCTCTTGAGCTTCATCAATGAGAAAAACATACACATAGTCTGCGATGAAATTTATGCAGCGACCATCTTCAGCTCCCAGAATTTCGTAAGCGTTTCTGAGGTTATAGAAGAGGTCGTGGATTGCAACCGTGACCTCATTCACATTGTTTACAGTCTGTCCAAGGACATGGGACTCCCTGGCTTCAGAGTTGGAATTGTTTACTCATACAACGATGCAGTTGTTAATTGCGGCCGAAAGATGTCAAGTTTTGGGCTGGTCTCCTCACAAACTCAATATTTACTTGCTTCAATGCTTTCTGATGAAGAGTTTGTCGAGGATTTCCTAGCCGAGAGCTCGAAGAGGCTAAAGAAAAGGCACGGTATTTTCACAAAGGGATTGGAACAAATTGGGATCAGTTGTTTGGAAAGCAAAGCCGGTCTCTTTGTTTGGATGAATTTGCGCCATCTCCTTAAGGAACAAACAAATGATGGTGAGATGGCACTGTGGCGTGTGATCGTTAATGACGTGAAGCTAAATGTTTCGCCAGGCTCTTCCTTCCATTGCGTTGAGCCTGGTTGGTTTAGGGTCTGCTTCGCCAATATGGATGATGAAACTCTGGAAGTTGCACTGAAAAGAATAAACGCATTTGTCGGTGAACAAAAGGAAAGGGATACATTGTCAACGAAAACCAAGGATATGCCATCAAAGACCAAGTGCTGGAAGAAGAATCTTCGGCTCAGCTTCTCATCTCGTATATTTGAAGAGGGTATTGGATCTCCAATTGCGATGTCTCCTCACTCGCCGCTTGTTCTAGCAAGGACTTAATTAAATCCGTAAATTGCATAGAGTTCTAATCAACTCTACTGCTAGGTGCTAGCTACTTGAATAATGAAATAAGATTCTTTCGTCACAGGGAAGGGGCAGTTAACATTTTTTTCCCATTAATTCAGTAAATGTTTAGAAGTGAAGGCTGGATCGATGAACAGCCAATTAATATTCGAAATTCAATGTAATGATTTCAATTTAAAATTCGAGTGATATAATTGTTTTTATCTTATGTTTGTTTGAGATAATGGTTGTAGTTTCTTTTAATAATCTCACATCTACCCTCGAGAGAATTCGATTGAATTTCTTGGTTTCAGAGATTTAAAACATTTTATTTTTCACATGCTTGGATGGAAAAACCTAAATTATTAAGTTAGTAATTAAATTTATAAGATATTTCTCACCGATCACACGTGTACAGCTGCAACACATAAAACATATTACATAATTATACATGAAATTAAACTAGCTCCAAAAGTACTGAAGAATGATGTAGGCTTCTAGCAAGCAATATAACCAAATTAAGATAATTACCTGTACGTTTAATGTTTTTTTAATTAGGGGTTTACCGATGGACTTGCTTCGCATATACGCCCTTAATAATTAAAAGTATGTATAAGTTGGCTTCATTTGGCCGCGCATGCATATGACGCAAATATAAAGCACAAACAAACATTTGGCATATTTCAACAAATGTGTGTTTTAACATTAACCAAAAAAATACACTAACGGATGAGGGGGGTTTTAGTGTACCCCTCTCGCATAATACTATTAATTGAAGTGGTGCTTTGTATTTTTTTTTATTTTTTTTTAATCAATATTTTTTTTAATATTAAATTTGTTATTTTTGGTTCTCTCACACTCATGATGATATAGAACGCTAATTTGGAGTTAACCCGGTTGACTTTTCTTTTCTTAATTAATTTTTTTTTTTACTTTTATTCTATAATATTAGATTGATTTTTTATTTGATTATAGTGGCCTCATGACCCGCGAATAGCTTAACGGGTTAATCGAAGTTGATTTGGGCTATTTTTTATGTTCTTTTCTTAATTGAATTCTTTTTTTAATTTTATCATTATTCATTGGGCCAGTTGAGAAATGAGTTTCATAATATGTTTTGATTTACTTTCTATGAGGATATCTTGATCTCATGATCAAGGTCGTAGGTTTTGGTATTTTTACCCTGGTTAAACCATGTTGTTTTTTTTTCTCCTAAGAGGTTATTTCAGTTTCATGGCTTGAATCATGAGTCCTTTAAATTAAATTTTCTTTTCATTGGGTTGTCCTCGTCTAACTCGGGTCGCGGATTTGGTAGGTTAACCCAGTGGGTTTAATTTGTTTTCTTTTTTAATCTATTTTCTCTAATTTTATCAATTAGTATTATGTTTGATTGGGAATTAAGCCTCATCGTTTGTTTCAAATTGTTTTTTATTAGGTTATCTTTACCTCATGACCCGGGAATAGTGCTTAATGGATTAATCCGGTTGTCTTGGCTCATTTTTTATGTTATATTTTAATTAGAATTTTTATAGATTTCATCATTCAACATTGGATCTGACATGGTTGATTGAGAATTAAGCTTCATAATTTGTTTTCATTTGCTTTCTATAAGGTTCTCTCAATCTTATGATAAAAATCATGGATTTGACAGATTAATTCGAGTTAAATCATGTTATTTTTTATTTTTTTATGAGGTTATCTCGGTCTCATGGCCCGAGTTATAGGTTTGGCGGATTGACACGAATCACTTTTTATGTTCTTTGTTTTAATTTATTTTTTTTAATCTCGTCATTCAGTATTGGACTAATTGAGAATTGAGAATTGGAATTCATAATTTATTTCGTTTTGTTTTCTATGGGGTTATCTTAGTCTTATAACTCCGGTCACTGGTTTGATAAGTTAACTTGGGTCGTCTTTTTACGTCCTTTTTTTAATTGATTTTTTTTTCAATTTTATCATTCAATATTGGGTTGATTGAGAATTAGACTTCATAATTTTTTTATTTTCTTTTTATGGAGTTATCATTGTCTTATAACCCGAGTCGTGAATTTGACATGTTCACTCGAATTTGGGCTCACTCTTCACTGCGGGTCAAATCAAAATACAGCGATTGCATTAAGAGCACCACTATTTTATTTTGCATGCGATAAAATATTTGAAATGAGAATTAAAAACTTGCTCAACATATTAGATAAAATTAATAAACACATTGGAGCGACTTGTTCGACCTAATGGGTTAAGAGCAAACTAGTCGTCCTATTTAAATGGTGATTTGATTAAAACAAAATTTAGCACCGTCGTCATTTTAACCCCTACCTAACCCTAACTCAAATGTGCAATGGAGGACCATGAAAGGATTGAATCGCAAAAAGAATCCATGCAGCAAAATGAAAAGATGAGGACATGTTGTATTGCTTCGTGCTAATCCACGAAATCGACGACCCAGGTAACAGACATGGCCATAATGAGTTAACTTGGTTGGACAATTTGTGTAAACCCCCGTATAAACATAAAACTAAAGGTAATGAGACCTCAAAGAGTAATGAAAACTCATGATTAATGCTTATAGCATCATTACGACATTGAGAATTTATGGAGTGTCACAATCTGCCTCTTTCTTTTTCCTTCCTTTATTCTTCTCCCGACTAAGCCTTGATTGGATCCCAACTGACCTCAAGTTCTATTAAAGAAAGGATATGAATTTTAAGAAAAAAAATAAATATTGAAGGATGAAACTGAAAAAAAAAAAGGAAGTAAACTCGTGTGAACCTCCTAAATCTAGGTTAACCCCTCAAACTCGTAACCCGTAAAATCTTAGATCTCAATTCAATCAAGAAGCTCAATTCCCAATCAATTTAAAGTTGGAGGATGAAATTGTCAAAAAAATTAAATTAAGAAAAATGTACCCAAGCAAAAGGAATTGAAAAAAAAAAAGAACAAGGATCAAATCTCATAGAAAAAATTGGAGGATGAAATAAAAAAAATTCAACTAAAAAAATTGTTTAAAATAAATAGACAATAATCAAAAGATGTAAGGACCAAATTTGATAGATAAAAAAAAATAAAGAATGATGAAATTGAAAAAAAATCTATAAATGATTTCAAAAAAAAATATTAACAAAAAGATCAAGGATCAAATATTAATAAAAAAAATTAAAATGCTGCTTTGAAATTTTGATGTACCACGCGCGGATATCGAGATGAAGAGAAAAAAAAGAGGGGAAGAATAGCCCATTGACGCCAAATCGAAGCTCATAACATCGGACATGTTGTCGTGTAAAGGAAGGGCTGCCTAGATGAACTTAACCACACCAAGGAAGCTCGTCGCCGTCTAAACACAACTGAGTCCCTAACGTGTTGATGCGTGTTTTTTTTCAAATATTTTTTGTTTATTAAAAGAAAAAATTCCCCCTTATAAAATATAGATATAACAGAAAAACTATATTGAAAAGACAAAATATCTTTTTTACTTTGCAATTTATCTTTTTTTTAAAGTGTATAATTGTCATTTTGCTGTGAAAAAATAAAAAAAAGGACAAAAATGACCTTGGATTACAACTTTATTTGTTTTAAGAGTAACTCAGTAACTCCATTATGCTAAAAAAAAGTAAAAGGACTAGTTACTCTCGGTGAGTTTTATAATGACTAATAGATCATATGCAAATATGGTATTATTCTCAAAGAAAAGTTCATGGACAAAAACATTTTTTTGACTATAGGGGTGAATAGGAAATTAAGTCTATAACTACTATGTTTTTTATTTTCCTAGGTTTTTTCTCTAACTATATTAGTTTCTAAAATAATATTTTTTTTATTGTGATATTTGAAAAAAAAAAATCTTTGATGATGCTAGTCTTTTCATGTACATATTCTTGGATTCCAAAAGCCACATCTTTTTGTATTTAAGATAATTTAAGAGGGCAAGGAATGTTTTCTCAATCGATCTACTATTATAATAGGGGTACGTGGCTCGCATATATGTATATATTCCACCATAAACGTGTTAATAAAAATAATAACAAATATACAAATTGAATCTATTAAAAATAATAATCATTAAAAATTCGAAAAACGTTTGTCTTGCATTTAAATTATTTATAATTAGATTCTTTTTTATGTATTTCAATTTCAAGATTTTCTTATCAATGAAAACAGAATTGTATTATCAAATTCCATTAAGAGAAGAATTAAGACTAAGACCAGAAATCAAAATTGCTTTGTAATAAGAGATTTATAACAACTTCATCACTTATCAATGGTTTTTCCGTGTTAATCTTGTTAAGTTTGTGTGTGTCTATATATATATATATATATATAGACACACGATTTCGTTTATGGACCAGACAATAAATTTCATTATTACTTTGGCGTGGCAGATGAGGATTGTTAGTGGTATTGTGTTAGATCTATTTGCCAGATTAGATTTTCTATGGATTCTGTCTATGAACTCATTGTTGATTTGATGTTTTAAGGCCTATCCCTGAAAATGAAAGGTCAGTTTAACTAACTTAGTTCCACTCCACATTCCTGTGATGTTATCCAAACTGACTCGTGTAAGCTTCTCTTGTCTCTGTGTCCACGGGACATAGCGTAATTAATTCCTCGAGTGTGATCCATACGGTTTGACTTGATCCTAAATCCTGTAAGAACATCGTGGGGCTCGTGTACTGTGCGTTCATGGCTGACAGGTTTGCAAGAACGTACGAATGCAGGAAATTCAATAAACGTGAACAACAGATCAGCTTTGCGTAACACAGCTGGGAACTTGGAATTTATAGCAAACAAGGACCTTGCGGGCCGGCAATGCAAAACAAGCCTTGCCGGTAGGCTATCACACACATGCAGAGATCAGGCAGAGGGAGAGGGAGAGTCAATTTACGCAATCTGCAGCTGCTTCTCCTTTCACATACACTCCCATATATGGATTATACAAGACCCGCAGGGGCCATGATTATGTTTGTACGAGAGAAGAAATAACGGGAGGCAGCAGGTTTTATTGCACGACTATGCTACGCATGATGCATGAGATGGTACCATATCCCAGCTAGCAAGGGAGTTTGACCAACCAGCTCCCTGACAATATGATTGACTAATATAACTATGTGTCGAAAGTAAAACGTTTCTCACAGCCTCAAGAACGAAGCTATTTTCTGTGGTTGGGAGATGGCGTGATAACTTATGAGATTATGATAAGATCCCATCTTTGATTATTAGGCGCACTAATCTGTCTTGCTCCCTCTCTTGCGAGGAGTCACCCTCCGATTTCTACACATGAATTTCTTGTAATTGAAAAGAAGTTTCTCGCACTACACAATGACTCTTTTCCCTCACATGTTACAATGAAAGACTGATATCTTTATTTTTATTTTTTTGAATTCTAATAATTATAATTAGATTAGTATACAAATACAAAATGGACCACGAGGTATTGTCATATAATCTTTTTGCTTGTGCTCCTATTAAACACTAAGAAAAAAATTACTTGGATAAATGTGTGTGATTGCGTAATTCATTTAAAAGAGTTAGGAGGAGTTAGGAGTGATAACTCATCTCCTTCACTATTTATATGAACCAAGGAGGTGATCTTTTTTTCTTTTTTCTTTTTTTTTTATTTTTATTTTCTCAATTTCATCATTTAATATATATTTATTTAATTTTGAATTTATCTTTATATTTCAATTTTTTTATATGATATTATCAGAGTCTCAAATAAACACCCTCGTATTTGATTTGTGCTTAATTTCACTAGTGTTTATTTTTTTAATGTATAACTAAGTAAAAATAGTTTATAAAAATAAAGTTCTTAAACTACATCATTTGAATCGTGAATTTGGAAGATTAAGACAAAGATTATGTTGATCCAATATGTGAACATATTAATATTAAAAAAATAGTCATTTAATTTTTTCTAAAAAAAATTAAACCATGTTTTTTACCAGTTATCTTTGGACCTGTCAAGTTGATTGGGTAACATTGAAATAATTTTCACATGATTTAATTTTAAATTTAAATTGAACAATAAGTTAGATAGAACGGTTTTAAAATTAACATATTAAATCAGATTTAATAATAATATTAGATAATTTTTTATAATCTATATTTTTTTTGTTTAATTTTTTTTAATCGAGTCACAGCGGCAAAGCACGGGATGTAAACTAGTGAGACCTAAATGCATAAATTAATCACATGCACAGGTTTTATGTTTTAAGAAATTAAATATTCTTCTTAATTTTTATTTCTTTTTTCAAACACTCCTTCTAATTTTTGTTTTTTTGTGTGCATAAAAATATCTCCCTATATATCGATAAGAGGTAACGGTGCCAGCTTGCTTAATGCTTCCCATCTGCCACGACTAGGAGTCGGAATACGGCATATGATGCCAAAATAATAAGCTGACCATAAGACTTTTGATGCAGCGCAGCAGCAGCAGCAGCAGCAGCAGCGCAGCAGCAGCAGCAGCAGCGCAGCAGCAGCAGCAGCAGCGCAGCAGCAGCAGGATATGATATGTCATACTTGTGGGATTCCTTTGTAATCAGATCCATAATGCTCGCTCCCGCAAAATCATGGCAGTAAGGAAATTTTTGCCTTGACATTTTTGCGAAAAGTAAAGGAAGGAAAGGATCACATTATGATCGTTTACGACTTGTATCTTCCTCGGTATGCACAATATCCATCTTTTTGTCACCCTTTTGCCTTTTTTATATGCGTGACAAATTTAAACTTGGAAACTAATAATAATATTTCTTGCCCAAGTAATGTTAAACATTAAAAAAAAAAAAAACTTTAAGAATATAATGAGTCAAATTCTTAAAGTTTTTATTATCTTATTTTCTTAATATTTGGTATAATTATTCTTCCACATTTATGTTCAACTAGCATTAGTTTGTTTTTTTATATAAATAAAGATATTTTTGGTTTAGCTTGTGTTAATTGAGATTAAATTCCCTTTTTAAATGATGCAGAAACGAGTGCTGCATTAAGAGATTTAATAATTCTCTTAGGAGCTGACTCTAGATTCTGAACCAAATAAATAAATAAATAAAAGAGCATATTTTCTTAAGTATGGGGTCAATCTCTTGAATTAAATAAACAAATAAATAAATAAATGAGTGCTGCAATTTTTTATTCAAGAAATTCATATACGAACAAATATCTTGAAAAAAACGGAATGATGGTGTCGTAAGAAAAAAGTACACATTTATAGATATGATTTTTAATTGTTTATTCGAAATGATAAATATGAGATCGTTGCTATTGTAAAATAGTAATGTTCTTAGTTAATACGTCCCGTCACGTCATTTCTCTCTCTCTCTCTCTCTCTCTCTCTCCCCTCGAAATTACTTATTCAATTACATTACAATAACAATTATAAAAAATATATATAAAAGAGGGGAAGAATGTTATTATTTTAAAAACACTGTTTACAATTAAAAAAATATGATGTTGTTAAAATAATAAATAGATGTATTAATAAAGAAAAGGAGCTTAGATTAAAAAAAAACATTTTTCTTACTCATTTCAAATGGTGGAATTTTTTTACAAATTTTTATTTTAATAATCGATACCTTTTATTCAAAAAATGTGCTCATGATAAAACTTATGTTGTTATTTTTAAGAAGATTAAGATTATTTTATGATGATATTGTTGATTATTTTATGGATAATTATGTATTATCTTGATATGCAGAATTTATAAAACAATTTATTTATTAATATTGAATGAGAATAAATTATATGTTTTCTATGATTTTTTGGGATTTATTGTTCTTGTTTTTTAAGATAGTTGGGGAGAGATGATCAATTCTAAAATTTTTAATTTTTTTAATTGAAGTTCAGTTTGATGATCGTAATGAGTTTTTGCTTAATAAACTCCTCTTAAAGAAATAATTTTTCGTCAAAAAGTTAAAAAAAAAAACATGAATAAGAAAATTTAGTTTTCTTAATAAAAAAAATGTGTTTTTTTAATTTTAATTTTAATTTTTATAGTTTTTTTGAATTTGTTTTCCTGGTTATTGTTGATTTTTATTCAACAAACTATGCTATTAATACAAAAATATATTTTTTATTTTCAAAACAAAAAAATACATGAACAAAAAAAAAACAATTGTGATGAAAAATACATTTATTTTTTATAATTTTATTTGTTGTGTTTATTGCAAATGTGTATTTTTATAATTGTTAAATTAAATAAAAAATATTTAATTTGATTCGAATGGTTTTTAAACTCGATTTGGACTACAACTGAAGTCACAAGTTGGACAGGTTAAATCAATTTGACATTGATCAATCCAAAAAATAATTTCAATATTTTTTATAAATTAATATTAAACCAAATTGCAGATGCATTTGTCAAGTCAACTATGTGATACTGTGTGAACTCCCACTCTATTTACTTTGAAACTCAATCAATTCTAGACCTATTGAGCGTGACTAGGTTCAATAATATTATTAAAAAATACCCTGCGACAGCACGCTAGCAGCTAATTAGTCAAAATAAAACTATTTTTAATGAAGATTAAAAAAAATATTGAGTATTCTATACTCATAAAATTTGTTCAATCAAGTATTTTTATTGGTTTTAATTATAAATTAGATGACGTGATAATTATTTCTAAAACAATAAGAATTATGTGTTAGAAATAACTATTAATTTGTGATTTTTCAAAAATTCTATTTTCTCATTGGGAAATTAAAAAACGAAAACCTAAACACAAATTAATCAAGTATTTAACTAGGTGAGCTTGCTTATGAGTTAGGGATTTATAAGCTTATCTCTTTACCTAAAATTAAAACTTAATTTACGAGTAAGATAAATATAAACTCAGAAAATTAAATAATTTTTTTTATCCCACGATGGAAAATTGAAAATACTAAAAAATCATAAAATAATGGATATTTATAATTTATGGATCTACTTGCCCTAGAGAATAGAGATAACTATAATGTCAGCAAATTTAGATGTACGCCAGGGAAAGGCGTGCATATAAAGTCCAAAACGACACGCTTATTGGACCAGAGGCCCACACATAACTGGCTTACTATGGGAAGGCGACGGAGGAGTGTCCATATCTCTTATAATCTTACCACTTCCACAGTGATCTACAAGTATGACCCATTTATCGGGCAATTTCCATAATCATTTGAAAGTTTTAAAATATTAGCTGCTTTTATTTATGGTATCATAATAATTTATTTATCACTCATTAAATATTAATTAATATTTACATAATTATATTAATTACTAAAGCTATAGTATACTTACAAATAAATTGTTATCTTATTAAATAAATATTATTTATTTCATGATAAGCAAGTTATTAAAAACACTTAAATAGATTTATTATACCCAAAAAAATTATCTTATCTTTTTAAAATATAATTCATTCTTAATTATAAATAATTAAATATAATTTCAATAAAAAAATTATACCCATAGAGCCCTTTAATATTTTTTCAATTCAATTTTGGTATAAAAATTATTTTTTTTTATTTTAGTTTTTATTTTAAAAGAAGAGGGACATAAATCGATGAATACTGACGATAAAGAAAGAAAAATATTGTTTGTGATGAATTAGGCCACCAATATTTTTTATTTTTATATCAAATAGTTTCATTTGATGAGAGAAGTTCAACTTAGATATCTTTTTCAACTTGAAAGAGCCTAAAAAACATATCTAAGCTCATGATGATTTTTTATTTCAAGTTGGTTTCAAGTCTTTAGTCGGTTTTTTAAGGTAATTGATGAGTTTATTAAGGTGAATAAAATGTTTTCTAGGTGTTTTGGATAAAAAATAAATTAAAAATATCTCTTAAGGTCAAAAACATTCAACCTTGATTTTTCAAGCTACCTTAATGATTGAAAGTTGGGCAAAATCAAATGACATATTGTGTAATTTATTTATTTTTTAAAATAATTTGGGGTTGAAGGCATGTCATTCACTTCATTTTCAATAATAATAAAAAAAATATTAATAGCCCAAGCACATGGGCCCCTGTGAAATGGGCAAGGCAAACGGACCTGACATTTCTTTCGGTTTTTTTCTAAACATATTTTTTTAATTGATGTTTTTTTATACGTATGTTTTCAAAATTATTTATTTATTTTTATTTAAATTAATACTCCCTCAAAATTATTTGATCTTATTTATATAGCCTCTTTCAAATAAGAATTATTTTTTAGTTATTTTGTATGTATTTAGTTTTTAAAGAAATTATTATAATTCATCTATAATTTTTTTAATGTTTTATATAAGTAAAAAATATTTATTTTTAGATAATATTTTTAATATGTGTAAGCTTTCATAATATTTTCTTTTTTTATTATTTTATTCAATCAATTTTAAGTGTATCTATTTTCATTATTGTTTGATTAGATAAAAATTTGATTTTGATAAACAAGTTATTCAACACAACCGTATCAAAAGCCCGTGTTGTAAGGTCAAATATATATATATATACCAATTTTTTCATTTTCATCTTTATTTATTGTTAATGAGTTTTTTATTTTATTTTTTAACGCACAAAGTCCTCGATTTTTTTGATTACATGCATAAATTTTTCAATTTACACATTATAATTTTTTATGTAGAAATATATGTCGAAAAAGCATGTAAATACTTTTTTTTTTGCAAGAAAAAAAATATCTAACCCAAAAATCATGACCTCTTCTCTCTCATCACCTCTCTTTCAATCCTCATCTCCAGTTTTATTATTTAAATTTTAAAAAAATATTATTTTGATGTATTTTAAAGTAAACAATATGTAAGTGGGAGGACAACAAGGTTTGCATACTTTAAAAGCTAACTAGGGTGTGAGTCAGGGGCGGAGCTAGGATTATTTATTTGGGGGGGCCAAAATTAATATAATAAGATATAATATTTGTTTTAATTTATTATACATGAGTTGTGAAATAAAACCTACATAATTTAGTTTTATTCAAATAACTTACTACAAACATATAATGACCTTTGTATAAGGTAAAAAGTTTGGAGCAATACTAAATTGAGTCAAAGCAATGAAGTTAATTTCATCTTCATAATATATTCATCACTTTAATGTTGTTGGTCTTTATACCTATCAAATATAAACATACAAAGTATATAAGAAACATTAGCTAAAATGAAACATTATTTATGTTTGATAAACTTTGAAATAAAGCAAAAAATAATAAAGAATGATTCTTACATATTTATTTTAATTGTGCTCATCATTCTTTCATAGAATAGAAATCATCATTATCATATTAATTGTGAATCTTTCAGCAATTTCTTTTTCTATATAGACAATTAAATAATTTGCAAGAAAATCATCCTTCATCCGATTGCGAAGTCTTATTTTAACAATCTTCATCGTTGAAAAAACTCGTTCAGTATGCTGTATTGAGTTATCAATATATTTTTTTTCAAAAAAAGAATCAATTCTTCTTATTTTGTTCATGGTTCAACCTAAAATCAAAACATATATCATAAGAAAAAATTGATAATTTTGGTGGCTTTGCTAAAAACAAAACATAAAAAAAAAATCCAAGCATAATCAAAACAAACCAATAAAATATATCTAATTAATTAGAAAAAAATCACTATAACAAGATTTCAAAAAACATTTTGGTAGAACTAGCAGACCTGAGAAAAAAAAAAGCAAAAATTATAGAATTATATAAAAAAAACTTCATCAAATTATTAACAAACATCTCAAAACAAAACAAAAAAATATTTTAAATTTAAGTTACCTTGTTTTGTTTGATGAAAGATAAATTAATTAGTAGCTCTGCTTCAATCTTTTTGTAGAAAAATTTTGCTCGTGATTTATGTTTTTATTTATGTTTTTGATCGGCGGCAGGATTTATATTAGGATAAATTGATAGCTCTGTTTTTTATTTCACAAAGTAATGCATTTATATTTTTTTCTTTTTCATATAGGTCAAGAGTAAATTCAAATAAAATCAAAAATAAAATCACACCACCTCTTTAAAATAAAAAAATATAATACTTCTTTATTATTTAATTATCTAATTATCCAAAATATATATATATATATATATATATATATATATATATATATATATATATATATATATTGCAGGGGGGGCCCGGGCCCCTGCTTGCCCCCCCTTGCTTCCGCCCCTGGTGTGAGTAGTCTTTTAGGGCCCAGTGGAGAACCACGGCCTGATAAGAATGAAAAGAAAAGATCGGAGTCATTCTCAAAAAACTGGTAGGGCTATTCAAAGCAATCCACCAAAGGCAAGGATAAAGAAAACTGAACAAGACCATGCGGATAAGAGAAGAGTTGTGTGATTAGATTTTCACTTGATCTGGAAGATCACCTAATAGACTGGCCTTACTTACTCTCCCCGGGAAGAGAAGGGAATCCAGGGGAAGTCGAGAGAGAACTTACAGGCTTTCCTCAAAGCTCACAGCTAGTCCTTCGAAAGAAAGAACTCCGAGGGAAGAAAATGACAGCCTACATTAGTAGCCCTTTTTCTGAAGAGCAGCCGATCATAGGGCCCGGACAGCCTATGAGTCCATTTTCCTAAGGTAACAAAGAGTGGGCCCAACATAGAACCCCAAGGCCCAAGCAATCTAACAAGCACACGCTGTCACACTGGCGAGGGCAATCTTCCAGACCCCGGCTGGATTCTATCCTTTTCGGCTTCTCAGCTTTCTCATTGGCTTATTCACTCCTCACGTCTCGATGTTCTCACAAAAAGAGAGGCCGCGCGAAGACCTTTGAGATTGAATCAAGAGGACCGTGCAAGCGTATTCATGGCAACATTGAAGCAAGCGAAGGCCGAAAGGCAGCACAAATCTGAGGCTGAAGCCAGAAGCCAAACAGGAAGGATTCTGAGGATGGCACCGTCACCAGCAACCCATTTTGAAAAGCAATAAGTACCGCATTTTCAAAAATACATTAATTCTTGAAAAGAGCAGAGTTATTGTTTCTTTTGTTGTTTCTCTTTTCCTGCTTCTTTATATATATATATATATATATATATATATATATATATATATATATATATATATATATATATATATATATATATATATATAAAATTCAAGTGCTCTGTTTTCTTTTAATTTTGAGAATCGGGAGATTTAAGTAGAGTTGTTGCTGTTTAATTTTGAAAATCAAGTGCTCTGTTTTTTATGTAGTTATTACGATCTATCAAAATTCACAAGTTTTAATTCATAAATGCAGGTTGCAAAGGTGATATTTATTTGCAAATGAAAATGGGTATTTTGGTCCTCTGTCAACATGTATCTCTCTTTTATCAACTTTGATAATATCATCAAACAAGTTTTGGAGTTACAAACACAACCTCGTACTTATTCCATCTCTTCTAATTTCATACATCCTTTTGTTTTCTTTTTCCGAGGAATATTCATTGAGCTCTCCCTGTAATAGGTTGTTTAAGGAACTTGATGTGCCTGGTTCAGGGAATTTACATCTCAATAATTAGGCAACTAGATTTGGCTATAAATTAAAAGCTCTGGAAAATACTAACAGGTTTTGTCAGCTTTTCTCTTAAAAAAAAAAATCAAACCAAATTAAAACAAAACCAGTCAATTTGAACTAGTTTTTAGTTAGGTTGGTTCAAAATTACATTCAATGTTATAGACACGCAATTCCAATTAGCAAGCTTGGTGCTTAAATAATTTTTTATTTATTTTTTAGTTCGGAACAGTCATGCATCAAAGGAGACGCACCCTCAACATTATTAAAGTGCATAAAGATTACGTTCCATGAGTTTAATGAAACTAAAACTGGCATTAAACATTCGAGATTCTATCTTATAAAAAAAATAAATTCCTGAAGGTGATGCTTATGGAAGAGTTTCCGTTAAGGTTTTTATAAACTTCCAGCTAATGACAGAGATGCAGACTCGATATCAATTATGTCGAGCTGAAATTCGCTAAAACGCTCCCATTTTTTTTTTCTTTTCAAAAGGAGACTTTGAGCAGCTTAATCTGTTTTAAAAGAGGTGTTATTTTTTTTTATATATAACCATGAGTGTCTGGGTTAGCTTATGTGCACCTCGATTAATCCTTTAAAGTCCTGAAATTAACGACCATGTAAGTCTCTAGTGACCCTGAAATTTTAACACTTAAACTGATAATCTTTGAAGACCAAATTCAAAATGCTACATCTATAAATAATGTTTTTAATTCTAAGAGATAGGTATGATATTTAAGGAAATTTGCTCCCTCAGTTTTTAATTCAAAATATTTATTCCCTCATAATTATTTTTCTTGATAAACATCATTAACTCTAAGATCTGCCACATAATTTAATATTCTTATGTTGCTTTCACATATTCTTACACATGGGACAAAGTGTAAGCGCACATGTAGCCATCTAAGCAAGGTTAGATACAAACAAGAAGTTAAGCAGCTTGCTTTTATCTTTGATTAATCACTAGCATCTGCCTTCTATTATGCTATGCTGAGGGTACAAGTCGTTAGCCAAGAACAGCTCCATCTGGAATAAAGAGGCTGGAGATTATTTGGGTTTTCCTCCTTTCTTTTACCATATATTTATAATTGCATAGTCTAATGAATCTACTAATCTCTTTGGAAGCTTATGTAGTCACATCGAATCTCTAATTACAGTATACATACACAAAGACATACTGCCTTGCCAAATGATATAATGGGAAAGTCCATAACGTCAGAATAGGCAGGTGCCTGCTACATTATTGAAATTGAATTAAATAGTAATTAAATTTAATTCCAAACAGTGTCGTAGCATCGGCTGGAGTTGGCATTTTTAAAAGAGCGATACATTTTAAGGTAAAAATAAATTTTTATTTATTTTTTATCACAGTTAAAAAGAAATTAGAAAAGTATCACGATGAAGAAAATAAATTGGGATCTAGAACAGTTTCACGGGTTTCAAATGACATCTTCGATTTTATTCAAAATCTAAATCCAAGGACTCTTTTCTTCCTCTTTCTCTCTTTTTTTTCTCTCTCCCCACAGCCAGCCACCTCTCCCCTCTCACCACCGTCTGCAACCTTCCTCTTTCTCTCTCTCGCCGCCAAAAACATTCATAGCAACATTACATCACCCTTGTCTCTCTCTTTAGCCCCAGATCGGCACTGATCTCTCTCTATTCACACAACAACTCTTTTTTTTCCGACTAAAACAATCATCACCGGTCACCATCACCACCTACGTTCTATATTTAGAGATATATTGAACCCTTCCCCTCTATTAATTTGATATAATTTATGTTTAATGTGTGTAAATTTGATGACATTGAATGTTAGGGTTTTGAATTGGAGATTGGGTTAATTAGATATAATTTAAGTTGATAATTAAGTTATTTTGTTAAATAATCAATGATTTTTTGTTGTTGTTGATTGTGAATTAACAAAATTATGTGATGGAATAATTAATGTTGATTTAAGTTAAATCATGGATTATACCAAATTCAGTATAAAATAATGATACTAGCTATGAAATACATCAATTTAATCGATAATTTTGTTGTAGTAGCAAAATTTGATGAATGTAGGTGTTCGCAGATTAACCGTTATGGTTTTCTTGGTAAGTTATGTACTTTGATTAACCCTAATATATTAATTAATTAGAGTTGTGTTTTGTTGTGTTGCTTGGCAGAACGTCTAATAATTTAGGAGTATTATACTTCCATGGTGATATCATTGTTAATGTCGTTAATGATATCACTTATAATGGAGGAAATCATGAATTCCTAATTGCTACATCAGACATGTCCCTTAATGATTTATCTAGAATGTTATGTGATCAACTTGATTGTAATATGTTTGAAATAGAAGTTGGAATTACTTGGAGGATGTTGCATACCGGGATCGGTCAAGCTTGTTATGTCAGTGTACCAATATGTAGTAACGGGAGTGTGAATGAATTGGAAGTTTGAAAAAAAAATCAGAGACAAGTCTGAAGGTACTAATGCAGTAAAGTAGTGGCATATGAAAATTCATTAAAGTACAAGGTCTATTGTTCAACAAATACCTATATTTAGTTGCAGTGTGTTTAAGAACCAGTTTGTAGATAGTATTTGTGGGGTGGGGGGTATTACCAAAGGTCTAGTTCATAAAAGATTTTAAAATTAAAAGGGTCACACGCATGTCGTAACCCTCTTGTTTTGCAATATCATCATCAGATTGACTCAGATATAATTATTGAGGTTTTGTTAATAATTATGAAGAGAAAGTTAAGTACGAGTGTTGTAATGACTCAAGGTACAGTGAAAAGTGATTATAGGCATGATGCCTCCTATTAAAAGGTGTGGATGACTAAACATAAAATATTGAAGTGGTTATTTGGTACACACAAAAAACCATTTCAAAACCTACTTTAAACACTACTGGCCATTAGAGGTTCAAATCCAGGAACAATTGTTACTTGGGATTGTAAAATGGTTGATGGCAATAAAGCAATATTTAGGAGAGCATTTTGGGCATTTGGCGCTTTAATTAATGAGTTTCAATATTATTATCCTTTAATTAGTATTGAAGATACCCACCTTTACGGTAAGTCCAAGGAAAAGTTGTTAGTTCCAGTTGCTTATGATATGAACAATAGAGTTTATTCATTGTGTTTTGCTATTGTGGAAGAAGAGACAAACAATAATTGAAGTTGGTTTTTAGATTTGCTTTGTCGATATATAATTGGCGGTCATATTAAGTTGTGTATTATAACATATAGACATGCGGCGATTAAAAATTCTATGGCATGAATTTTTCTTAAATTTGTTGGATATCATCGATATTGTTCATAACTCTTTGTGAGTAACTTCAACAATAAGTTAAAAAATGTTATTTTGAAAAATATAATGCATAAAATGTGTACAAATCCTTCTAAATAGAAGTTTGACATTTTATAAGGATTTGGTGGAGACTGATGATGCGATCAGAACATGACTAGAAGTTGAACAAAAAAAAAAGTAGGCATTGTCATATGATTATGGTGGTCATCGTTATAACGATATAACCATGAATTTATCAGAGGTTTTTAATAATATTTTAAAAACTATATGTGACTTGTGATTTCAACTATAGTGTAGATAATCTTTTTTTGTGGAGTGCGAAGAAAAGGTTGAAGATTTTTTTAGTCGTGATGTATTATGGCTTCCAAAGGTCCTAGATGAAATATTTGTTGATGCGGCAACTTTTAGATCACATTTAATATCTCTATTTGATCTTGTAGGTGGAATATCTCATTTTAAGACACCTTAAACAGCTGGTGTTACAAGAGAAGTGCGGGAAATCATCAACATCAATAAAGCAATTTGTACTTGTGGCAAATGACAGTTATATCATCAACCATGTTCACACCTAATTGCGTGTTACACTTTATGAAATGTGGACTATGTGCAACTTGTTGATGATTTCCACTCCAACTTGTCATACAAAAATGCATATAGTTCTCGTTTTGAACCATTGCCTAATACGCTATTGTGACTTGTATATACTGCTCCAGATTATATAGATGTCTATCTAGATGGAAAATGGATAAGGGTCGAAGGAAATCCACTCGTCTACGTAATGAGATGGATGATATAAAGGGGCACTCATTGAATAAATGTGACATATGCAGTCAAAAGGGTCATAACAGAAAAACTTGTGAAACTAAACATATGATATTTTATTTTATTTTTTATATTTGTTTGAAATAATGTAAACTTTAATTATTGTTTTTAATTTAACTTTATGGATTTTCAATGGTATTGCAAAGGCTAATATTTTTTTAGACAGGACCTTGTGGGAGACGTGGTTCAAACTAGAGGAGGTTCGACTGCTTCTAGAAGTGCTAACAGGCAGAACCACCTTGTTGTTGAGGTAGGTCCCGATGGTAGGTTGGTTTTATATATGTAGGATCATCATTGTTCTGATGATATTTGAAGTAGAAAGGTCAGATAAAAATTTTAATTAAGCATTGTAAATTATTTTTACTTCAACGATTTTAATTGTTTAAATAACTAAATTGCTTGATTTTTAGGGTGGTAATCTTGTGACACTCAACAATATACTTTGATGGGTTGCACGAGCATGTCCACCCGTTTGTTATTGACACTAGTTTTTATAAGATCAGGCAGGTGCGTGACATACATATTGATCACGCATTGATTACAATATTAGTTGAACAATGGAGGCGTGAAACACACACCTACTATATATGTGTTGGTGAGATGATACTCACACTCTAGGATGTTGTCATGTTGACTAGTCTTTCCATAGCTAGAACCTTTGTGTCAGGCCACTAAAGGTCGATTGACATAAAAACTTTATATGATAGTCTATTAAGATGGATGTCTCTAGTAAGTGCTTATAGGGGCGACATCATCAAATTGACATGGTTGGATATTAATTTTAAGACCCTGTAGCAGATGCGACAAAGGACCAGTTGATTATGTATGCTTGGGTATACATATTACATATGTTTAGAGGTCTTGTTTTCACAAGTATTGCTAGTAATGCAGTACCATTGTTTTTTTTACACTGCTTAAGGATTTTTAGGTCATTCCTAATTATAGTTTTAGGGGTTATACTTGCATATCCATACCTGCATCTATGTAAAACTTGTCTAAAAAAAGACAAATTAACACGTGTCTATTATTTCTTCAAGTATATGTATTTTAAAATATTTGATTATTAGAATTAATTGCATTTTAAATACTAACTTATAATTGTCAAGGTTGATTAATATAGCTCTAGTCATGGGAGCATATCCATATCGAACGTCTAAAGAGTTGAGATAATAATATATTTGACATTGCCACCCAGAAGCCAATATCCATTGGTTCTAAGTAATAATAAAATAAAATTGAACTAACTTTGTGGCTTGTCATGTCAGATGGTGCAAGGCTAGATATTTTATGGTAAATCTTATCATGTCCACGAGTTTTACCGGGATGAGTTGGAGGTACAATAAACACATCAGGTATATGGTACAAATATTTTGATTTTTTTTATTTGAACGTAAATTATTTAGTTTTGATTTGTTATCTAATATAAGTCTTTTATTTGTTTTGATATATTATATGAATGTCATATATAAAAAACTTGATACTTTCAGCTTCACATATATGTCATGAAGGATCTGATCTTTGGTTAGCACAAGTTTCATTACATTGCTTCAGCATTGTTGAGATGCATTGTCTAGATCAGGTAATGCAACAGTTTGGACTATCTTGGCATATATCGGATTATATTGATACCGGTGACGAGCAACACAATATTAGTCGTCAGGGTAAACATGAGGTGAATTGGTTGGTGATTCATGCATCTTACCTAGATATTTAGGATGCTAAGAGATATTGTGTTTTTGAGGAGTGGGATCCAATGATTGATATAAATATCTATATGAGATGACATTTTTTCATTACGCGCCATTTCATTACATGTATTTGGTCACGTTTCCCAAGATATCCATGCAATCCAATGCATTACATATAATATTTATTAAATAATGGATTAATTTTATTATGGATGATGTCTACTAATTGGTTTTAATGTATGTATATAGATTAATTACTTGTTACACGAGGCTCAAAAAACAGCAACGATTATCCATGAAGGAGTAAATAAGATGCGACGTATTGTTGTCAACACTACATTCAATTTATGTTGTGGTAGATTCAAGAGGTTGGGGAGGCTGAGCGTCTTGAAGAGGCATTAGCAGAAGATGAGATTACTTATCGTAGCAGTGTTGAGGATATCAGTTCGTCCACGAGCGTCCCATATCCATCCACGAACTGGGATGATATTGGTCTTCCTCACACCTATATGGATATTACAAACTCATCCTCGAGTTGGACGAGTTAGGGTAATGCTCCAGACCCATCCATGAGTGCTCTAGACCTTCTACGAGCTAGGGTGATTATTAGATATAGTTACATGTTATTATATGTTATGAGAATCATGAATACATGTATAGTTAGTTTAACTTTAATAAAATGTCATGTTATAGTAATCGTCGGTTTAATTTTGTTATTTATAATAGAAGATGTTATGTATTGCTTATATAAATTGTGTTTTGATATTGGAAAATTAGCTATTTAAATTGTGTGAATTGTTTTTTTTTTTTAGAGGGGGGGGGGGGGGGGGTTCAATGAGAAGAGAGATTATTGCAAGTCGAGTCTATTAGAGGAATTACAGATCTTATAATTAAGTTATAGATGATTCCTTTGACTCGTCAATTGCGACTCAATCAATTATGCTGAATCTCTAAATTTTCTTGCCAGTATTATTTTACTAATTTGAAGTGTGATAAGTCACCAAAAATCTCGAAAAGAAATAGTTAGCCAGAAATGCATGCTGCAAGCTGTCTCTATTAAATTCCCGAAACAGAAAACTCCATAAGCTAACTTCTGATGTCTAACCAAGCAGTGGCATGCTACTTGCCAAGAAGAGAGTTGGATCCTTTGAAATCATCATTGCATAACGACACCGACCAAATTAGCTGGACCTCGGCACTTTAGCTGACATAGGAGAAAGCTGACAAGTTAAGATAAACGAGACCCACAAATTCACTTCTCTCTCTACA